>NC_140568.1:40145165-40745165 GCF_057381845.1 Rhamphochromis longiceps | reverse complement strand
TCTGTGTACAGTTTGCATGTTCTCTTTGTACCTCTCTGGCTTCTCTCTGGCTTCTCAGGCTTCCTCCCCCACAGTCAAAACACATGATGTGATCCCAAATTGGTCATAGGTGTGTCTTTGAGCCTGAAACTGTCCAGGGTGAATTCTGCCTCTTGCTGGATGACAGCTAATTTAGGCTTCAGCCCTCCGCAACCTTGACTTGTTCAGCAAGAACTACCATGAGTGAAAGAAAGCCTCTGGCTATTGAAATATATCTAGAGAAGTAAATCTTGAGAAATGTTCTGTAGAGGAACATGTGGAAGGACCATTAACACTTGCAGCTGCCAGTTTTCTCTGTCGGTGTACTTCAGGGTCACGCAACCGAGTAAAGTCGTTTGACTTTTGCTAACATTTTCTTAAAAACTGTATGTTTGAGTTAACTATCGATTAATTAAAAGTGAACTTCAAGTATTTATTCATATTTAACTTTAAATGAATGTTTTTTATGGTAAATGGTAAATGGCCTGTATTTATATAGCGCTTTTCTAGTCCCTAAGGACCCCAAAGCGCTTTACATATCCAGTCATCCACCCATTCACACACTGGTAATGGCAAGCTACATTGTAGCCACAGCCACCCTGGGGCGCACTGACAGAGGCGAGGCTGCCGGACACTGGCGCCACCGGGCCCTCTGACCACCACCAGTAGGCAACGGGTGAAGTGTCTTGCCCAAGGACACAATGACCGAGACTGTCCGAGCCGGGGGCTCGAACCGGCAACCTTCCGATTACAAGGCGAACTCCTAACTCTTGAGCCACGATCGCCCCGGTTTATGAAAATCTGCAGCTTCTGTGGGAGTTAAAATTGTTATAAAACAGTTCTTCAATAAAATAGTAAAATATATATAACTCTATAACATTATCACACACATGCACACACTCGTATTTTACCAGCATGCTGACTGAAACTGAAAAATTATCTTCACATGTACATGTAGACTTTAAAAGAGAATCCTTTAAAACCAGAAATGTTTTTGTTTCGCTGTAGTTGGTCCCCAGCACCATGAAACTGTCAGCGGAGGGCTCAGAGTTCTTCTTCTACTATTCTTTACTGGGGAACGACATAACCAGCGAGCCTTTCCACAACCTCCTGAGTCCTGACTTTGAGCCAGAGCGCGCGTCTGTGCGCATCCGCAGTAGCAAACAGATCCTCAAAGCCTTCCTGTCTCAGCAGCCCAGTTTACAGGTGAGTGCCTGACTGGGAGCTCCTGCCTCCCAGTTACCTGCTGTGTACCTGTATGTCTTAGTCCTTTCTCTTCCTCAGATCCACCTGTGCTGTGGGAATCACTCTTTGGGCAGCACTGACATTTCTCTCTCAGCTCTGGCTGGTATTTCCACGGATCTGGATAACAAAGCAGCGACACTAGAGGGAGCCTTTCTCCTGCAGCCTCCGAAGCGAGTCAAGCAGACGCTGCCTGCTCTGCCCACCGACCTGCAGCCGACTCTGGGAGTGGCTGTAACCCTGAGGAGGGAGGAGGTCACACTGCAGGTAAATGAAAACAAGTACTCAGAGTTTAATTTCTAAAACATTTATGATTGGGATGTTGTCAGCTCTAAATTACATGAGATGAATGAAGGATGAATCTTTGCACTCACAGCAATTTGGAGGGAGAGCAGAACTCTGCATAGAGCCTCAGACTAGATTTCATGTGTTTCTTTACCACTGTGATTTTATAACTTCCTGATGCATTGGTTGTTTTTGTTATGCTTTATGATGGACCTGAGTTGTTGTCCGATTATCACACTACATGTCATGCTGCATGGTCTTGTGTCCTTTCAGCAGTCTGTGGGGAATAAAGAGGCTAGTGGAGCGCTGTCTCCTGCTGTTCCTCCTGCTGAACAGAGACCTCGAAGCTCTTCTCCAGTCCATAAGCCTGCAGGGTCTCCTCCACATCCTGGTCCTCGGGGTCCTCCTCTCCCTCCTCCTTCATCTCATACAGAGAGCGAAGCAGAGAGTCTGCTGGATGAGCTCCGGCACGGCAGAGAGCCGACAGGATTGGCAGGTAGGACTTAAAATAAGCAGCTGTCATTTTCACACGAGAAGTTTGAAAGGTTTAGAGCTGAAGTTTGTTCACTGGTGTCCAGCTACAGATTTGGAGGCTCCAGCATCGCTGCCCAGACAGCCTGAGGCTGCAGCGGATGGTGGAATGTCATCCGTCAGTGTTTCTGCTCCCAAAGTCTCCATCCCCCCCTCTGCTCATCACTACTGCTTCTCTCTGGACCTTCGCAGCCTGGGAAACCTCAGCTTACCCCACCCCATTGCTGCTACGCTCAGGTGAAACACTTTATCTGCTTTCAGCTGTCAGAATGAGTTTTTCCACATACGGTGCTGTGCAGAGATTTTAGGGAACTTTAGATGTTCACATTAATATCTGTCAAACACTCAGCAGCATTGAGCCTGAGTCAGGAGGAAGCATTTTAATTTCCATTCAGTTTTATTTACATGGTGCCAAGCATTAGAAATTGCAGCTTGTTTACAACAACAATTAAAAAAATATTATGTCAATTGAATTGATAAGAATTTAGCGATTCTGATGCCATTATTGATATTACTTTTTAATTCATATCCTTATCGATTCTCACGGGGTTCTCATTGACTCCGCCTTGAGAGTCATCACCATCACTAAGCAAGATATCGAAGACATTCGATTCTTGCAAATTAATTGCATGCTGTGGGTCGAAGGTTTGTTGGAGGTATTTTTCCTCTTTTTTCTGAGTCATTACTGGTTTTACAAATAATGCAGTGCGTTACTTAAGTATTTACTGGAGAAATTAATTAATTACACAATGTGATGCATTAGTTTCTTGTTTCTCCGTAAAGTCACCTGAAATGCATTTTCTCATAGTTACATTTTACAATATAAGGCAATAGGCCACACCCCAACATACCGGCACCTAATGCACTATCCTAATGAGCACACACGTGATCTTTCTCTTAGTATGTAAGCACAACACCGGCAACACAAAACAAACATGAAAACCAGCACAAAGCGATCGCCACAGTGATTCTACTTTAGAAACATTAACAGGTAGAAACTGAGGCTGTAGCCTGAGTGGTCATCTATTTGTCAGCTGTTGAGGTTCAGGGTCTGGCTGCATAACTAAAATTTCTGGGCCTAAAGTTGTTATTAATGAAATACACAAATTATTTGCATTAAGAACCTACAAATCCTGTCTGCCATGATTTCGTTCCCATATAAAAAACAAGCCCAGTTGCGACTTGCAATCATGCAATGCTATCAGTGCCATTAAACCTGTTTATATGTTCTCAAAAACCATAAGATGTAAACTACCTGCTAAGTATCTTGAAAACTGGGTTAATGGGGCCAGTAACGATTTTTAATTGTTAACATGTACAAATAAATGTACTGATTTTACCTTTAGTGCTTTAAAGGTCTGTATAAGTGTGGATGGTTAATTTATCAACTGTTCAACATAGAGGAAGTAGTTTTCCTGTATTTTACTCACAATCATCACTTCTAACATTTTATTTTAAAAAATCGGTTATAACAAACATGCCTTTAAAAAAATTATTATCGTAAGATTTCATGGACTTCTGTCTGGTGTTTGATTGAGATAATTTTCTATTTAGGAATCCATCCAAATATTTAGTGCAGTGGTTTTAATTTTATCTGTTCATTGATGGTTGTATATTTGTCACACTTCAGGTACTCCTACCAGTTCTTTGGCAGTGCTGCTCCGATCATGACTAACCCTCCTGTGGAGCTGCAGAGGAACACGGAGGTGTCTCTGCCTCAGTCCTACTGCGCCTTCGACTTTGCTGCCCTGCCACAGCAGCTACAGGAAACCTTCAGCAGGTAGGGAAAAAAACTTCATTCTTCCATCAAAATTTAAAGAAGTGCAGCTATTATTGCAACTGATGGACCCTGTTTTTAATATCATGCTTTAAACATATGGAAGGAGATCAAATGTTGATCGCAGTTAAATAATTCACTTTCATTCAGTATCAGTAAATATTATCAGGAAAAAATATTCAGTGTAACTTACCTTGTATAGTTATAAAGGTCCAGTGGTGATATTTTTAATGATAACACAGTAAAACATAAATAAGTGCAAAGAAACCATCTCACCTTCATACATTATTTAAACAAAGCTGAGCTGTCGGGTTTATCGTTGGTTTGCTCTTTGTCCTCCTGCTTGAGGGATCAGCTCTCTGACTCTGTGTCAGCCAGCAGGCACAAAACTCTTCTGATGGAAAAATAACTCCAGACCTATTATAATGACAGCTCGAATAGTGTTTCCTTTTAAGTTATCATCTATAATTATCTTTTCCTTTTACTTCAAAGTTTGTTTTTCATGACAGTATAAATGACATAAATGGGTGAAAAATTAAAGGAAAAACCTGAACCATTGAACCCTTCAGTGATTTCCTTTTTCTTAGTTCTGCTGTAGAGAACATTTTGCTGTTATGTTTTGTGACACCTTTGAGGGAATGGTCACTGCAAATGAACATGATGCCCTTTTTTTATTTTTAAATCCTGTCCTGTCTGGCAGCTTTTGCAATCAGAGTTGTGATCTGAGTGCACTGTGGTGCCAAACACATTTTGCTTTTCCAAAAACAGCTATATAAAATCTTTATAGCCTCCTTGTGTTCATGTGAATCTTTTATCTGATTATTTATTCATTTCCTTTTGTGTTATTTCAGTTATTACATTATATGTGATAAAGTATGACAATGTGTAAGGTAGGACAGGCAGGGGAAAAAGTGTGTGTGGGGGGTATAATAATAGGATGGAGCACAAATAGAAATGAACAATGTATCGACACCTGCTGCACCTGTAAGAAAAACAAACATACAGCACCTGGAACACAAAAATGAGAAAATATACTAATCACCTGGGAGATGTTTATGTGTATTTGTCATGAATTGACTTGATAATGAGGGTGGGAAGCTGCAGTAACAACCCCACAAGAGCAACAGACAGATGGAGATGGAACCAGGGCAACTCTCCCATCCAAGACCCTGAAGAGTACTGAGGACCCAAGGCCACACATCACTGCAACATCCGCGCATCCATCCAAGGAGGAGAAGGATGGAGGCCCCAGATGGGGTGCCCATGGCCAAAGGGTGAGACTCCCAGAGGCAATAGGCAGTGGACCTGCTAGAGGCCGGCCACCCTGTTACAAGTTGAGAACACAGTCACCCAGCACGCAGCAATCCCCCCCCACCCCACCAACGAGATCGATCAAGCTACCCTGACTCACAAAGGGAGCGGGCCAATGGCCACACCAGAGCATCCAGTCACGCAACCCGGAACCAACAAGCACCCACATCCCAGGGAGAGGCATAAGCGTCCAGCAGGGAGCAGTGACCATGTCCCACAGGGTCCGGGGCTCAGCCATGCACACACACACTCATAGACCACTCACTCACTGTCACATGCACACACGTTGACGTCCCACCTTCGAGATGTCACCGATGACATCGTCCCGCACCAGCAGCAAACAGAAACACTATGCAGTCCCCTGGTAGTCACCTGGTTTTTCTTTCTTTCTTATTCTTTGAGGAAACATTGTTATCCTGATACAGTGTTTCCATAGAATCAGATTGTATTTGTGCAGTAGTGAGGCTGGGGAACATGTATACGGATGTGTTTTTGTGAGAAAGATGGCTCACTCGTACTTAAACTGGATTCATAAATAATGTTGTGAACAGACTTCAGCTCCACAGTTTTGAATTGCAGCCTGCGATAGTTGTCCTTGTTCTCTTATGACGCCTCATTGATCTCAGTGTAGCAGCACGAGCTCTCCTGCTACAGCTCATACTCCTGCAGCTTTGTACATGAATGCCAGCTATGCTTGATGAGATGAGCTCCACTTTTTAAAGTGAACCGGTTGGTAACAAATGTTCTAAAATCTCACAGCAGAAATTAAGAAAGAAAAAATGCAGGAATGTTCATTAGTTTGGTGTTAGTTCAGGAGAAGTGTTAAAAAAGCAGCGGGGGGATTTCATGTGTTTTAACTGTGTGTTGTAGAGTTCCTCTGGTGGTGGAGGTTTGGCATAGAGATACAACCAGCCGTGACCAGCTGATTGGACGAGCCTCCATCCAACTCTCTCAGCTGTTGAGCACTGAGAAGAGCAGATTCCTGGGATCAACTGGAGAGCAGTGCTGGAGACAGACTCACCTGGACAGGATCCCTGTGGTCCAAAAACACCGGTAGAAACCAGACTGACTGATGGATCACGTAATGATGATTAACCTCTGTTTAACAGCTGCATTTCTATCTGTCTCTCAGGCCTAGTGAGAAGGTGGCAGAGTTGGGCTACATGGCAACGCTAGAGGACCTGGGATTGGTTAAAGCCACAGAGGTCATAGTGTCTGACTCATCACAGGTGAGAGAGCAGCGCAAATAACAGCCAGTATGGTGCATCTTCCTTTCAACAAGATAAAGAACAAAAATATTCTGGATTTAGATGACCTAGGTGTGTTTTAGTCGATCCCTCCGTGCAACATTTTTCACCATCAGTCAGACTGAAAACTGACTTCTTTTACTTGCTGCACCATCTGTGGTACAGAGTGCTATTCTATAAAAGCTGCTTTCAGTTCATAACTCTCCAACATGATACACAAAGTATTGGATGTGGAGTCACAGCTTTAGTTGATTTTATAAGGTTTAAAGGATTTTTAAGCACGTCATCTACAATAAGTGCCTTTTAAAGAAACAGGATGTAAACCTTTGTTTCAAAGGATAAACTGAGTGCCAGGGTTTGAAAAATATGTTTTTAACTGAGTCATGTTCCAAAAATAAAACTATATAAACACTGTAGAGCTGGGAATGTGTTCTGCTCTAAAAACAACCTTTTTCTGTCCATGCTAGTTTTCTTTTAGAGATAAAAAAAAAAAAAAAAAGTCTTTCTAGTCTTCTATCACCACAGATTACTTGGAGTAAAATGTTGTTGTTTGTTTCTAGCTCAACTAGATCACTTTTGACATGTTTATTTTCCTACATATCTACAGAATGAAGTTGCACCTCGCTCGCAGCCATCCTTCCACCCTGCAGTGCCCAGACCTGCAGCTTCCAGCCTCCACACAGCGCCACTGGGTCTTACAGTCCCCAGAGAGACTCTGGAGTACCGCACAGCCCTGGAGCTGGAGATGTGGAAGGAGGAGCAGGAGGATCTGTTTGATGATCAGGTAACCACTAGCTCCATGCAGTTTATTGGATTCTTACAGCGCTCATATATTTTCTTACTTTTGCCAAAAATTGAACAATTTTTTTTCCTGTAGGAGTCGACTATTATATAACGTTTATAAAATATGCTTGTTTTAGCTGAGGAAGAAGGAGCTGAGCCACATGCAGGCGTTAGCAGAAGAGTGGAGGAGGAGAGACCGAGAGAGAGAAGCTCTGGTCAAGAAGAAGGTGGAGAGTCTACACCCGCCTACACAAATTCACATATCAATATATGCTTAAGTTTTACTGAAAGGTCCCTCCTGCTCACTTCTACACATCTGTGTGTGTTTGCAGGAGGTGGAGTATAACCTGCTGGAGGAGCAGCTTCAGAAGACTTTGTCTGATCTGGAGAAGAGAGAGAAACAGTTGGCTGAGGCTGAGCTGGAGGTCTGATGCTAGCTGATGACACAACATACAGTATCAAAGGCTCATAATATTCATACAAATTATTGTAATTGTAATTCTGTAAATGTGTGTTTTAGTGTGTTGTCAACACTTAAGAATTGCTTGACAGAAGGAGGACTGTAGACAGAAAATTGATCATCAGACATCACATGAAGTGTTTGGATCATTGCATTATTCAGTAATTTATCAGCATCTGTCATCATCCATCACCTCAACCGCTTTATGACTTTTATGCCACACATTGTAGCACCATCTTGTGTACAATGTTATATATAAAACCAATTCTTCATTCATTCCAAATGCTAATAGCTCACACTTCAAAAGCAGCTATCAGTAAAACTGTACTTTTTGTAGTTCTTGTTTAACATAGACTAGAAATTATGTGGCCATTTCCAAACTCAAGATTATAACTGACCAAACCCTTTATAGCAGGTTTTGTTATTATAGAAAATGTAAGCATAACAAAGACACTTCAATAAATCTAAAGATACAAGTGTATGTTTTAGATTTTTGGCTCTTTTAAAACACTTTTAGTCAGAACATCGGCTGTGCTGATGTTTAAAATGTAGATTAAAAGTGAAATGCTACACAGAAGTCTTCATTAAAGCTTCTCCAGGGCTATTTTGACCATAGAATGTATGTAAAAGCCTTTTTCTTAACATTTTTAGTATTATTATCATAATAATAATTTTTTTCTGAGATCTCTTAAAGACCCCATTTAAGCAGACCATTTTACTCTTGCAGTCAAAGTGTTCACTGGTAGATTGTAGATTTTAGCTCTCTGCAAAATGTAATATCTAAAAATGTATTGATTATTGAGAATGTGAAATGCATGCAGTCTACGTATATTTCACACATACAAAGGTAGAAGGAAGTGACCAGGCAGTGACATTCACTCTAGTCAAGATTATAACTGACCAAACCGTTTCTCTACAGTAAAGTGAGTGCATCTCTGTTTTCAGACTCAGAGGCTGCAGAGGAAGCTGCGGGCCGAGCATGAGCTGACCCAGAGGGAACTGCAGGAGAGCAGCAGGCGACTGCGACAGGAGTGCGACCACCGGGTGGCGCTAGAGAGAGAAAAAGTCCGACTGATGGAGGAGGAACGAGCACGGTTACTGCAGCAGGTAGAGATTGAGGATTAATCTGTTTGACTGATTCTGATTGTAAAGTCAAGTGACTTCTTCTATTCTTTTCTTTGTGCTCCTGTTGTGCAGATTGCAGATGGTGAGTCTCGGTACAAACAGCTGGAGAAAGAGTTCCAGCTGTTCAGAGAACAACAGAACATCAGACCCGAGTTCAGACTGCAGTCAGAGATCAACCTGCTCACCCTAGAGAAGGTAAAGCAGCTGCTTTAGGAATAGTACTACCTGGAAAGACGGTACTCATTATAATGAAATTAAAGTCAAAGTTACAGCAAAAGAGTAAAGAAATAAAAAACTGACAGACCTTATTTGTACATCACCTTTCTGTGCAGGTTTCCAGGTTTTCTTCACAGATATACGATAAGCTGATGGGACAGAGCAGATGTAATATATAAAAATATTACAAGATGAAATTTAATGAAACTCAAAGAAAATGACACAATTTGCACTCCACAGGTTAGTTAGTGAAATAAAGCAATATTAGAGAAAATGCTAAAAAAAAGCTGCTAAAAGTCTAAAATAATAAAAATTATTATACAACATGTAATACTACAATATTACATAAAACAGTGCTCTATAACCTTTTTAAGCTAAAAGGGTTAAATAACATTAATACATTTTTGCAATAATAACTCTAAAATAAGTAAAAATAAAGCAATACTGAAAGAAATAAACTAAAAATGAAAACAAAAAAAATGCAACACAATAAATATGCTATTGAAAAAAGCACAAAAGGTGTTTTTCGTTGTCAGGTGGAGCTGGAGAGGAAGCTGGAGTCCGCCACTAAATCCAAGCTACACTACAAGCAGCAGTGGGGGCGTGCCTTAAAGGAGCTTGCTCGATTCAAACAGGTATGGTTCACCCAGAGAAGGATGTGATTCTTATAGGAGCTGTTTACTGTAGAGTGCTAAACTTTTATACCGGGGTTACAGATTTAAAGGATGGGTAGTCTTAACAATGCATGTTTGCATGTTAGTATGGGCTGTAAAGGTATGTTCATGCTAGTTGTCTAAGTATAAAAATATGGGCCAGTGGTTATCCCTGTTAAGTATGTAAATGTGTTTAAAAACTCATAACAAACCAAACATAAAAAGGATTTTTCAGCAAATTACAGTTACTTATTTTTGTTTTTAGAAAAGCGCAATAACATCTGAAGCTAAATGTTAATTACATTCCAAGTTGATATTCATAGAGTATTCCAGTATGTAATGACATCAGTAACCAGATGGATGAAAACAAGACTAGTAGTCCAGAATCTCAACAGAACAGGACAGAATGATGACAGCAGTACCTGAAACTGACAAAAACAAAACCCAAACTTTACCATTAAAACAAAGCGAGTGAGAGGAGCTGACCTCGGACCGTCTTGACAGCGGTCATATTTCACAGCAGATAATTGTAGTTTTTCAGTGAGGGGATGCTGCAGGTTTTTAAATCTGCTGCTAGAGATGAGCTGACAGTGTTAGGACATGTAAGTGCTCTGTTTAAAGACACAGAGTGAGCAGAGGAAACCAACCATAGCTCCACACACGTCACATCATACTGAGGATGCAGCAGCATGTAGATGTGTGATTGAGTTTTAAGGCAATTTAAAACTTACTGTAGACTTTATATTGCTGTCACCTTTTTTGGTGTTGTCTTTTTATTTCCTCAATCTAAACATGTTCTTTTTAGACTAACTGGTGATTCTAAATTAGCTGTAGGTGTGAATGTGAGAGTGAATGTTTGGTTGCCATTCAGTGTCTTGGTCCAAATGCTGCGACAGATTTCATCACCCTGCAGTTAGTCGCCAAGTTGAGTAATTCACTTTAGTTTAAAGTTCATAGCTTAAACATAATCTCAAAGCACTTTATATTGTAACATTAGGACCCTAAATAAAGCCCCAGATATTAGACGGAGAACCCCAGGAAGAAATTTCCATTAAAAACAGTCTCATTGAGCGGGAGTGACCATCGATGACCAGCTAGGGGGTAAAAAGAGAGGATAAAGGAGCGTAGAGAGATGACAAACAAAAAGGCCAGAACTTAAACTACAAGAGAAACTGGATAAAAGCTGAAGGTGTGCAAAGAGTGGAGAAGTAATGTTTGGTGCATCATGGGAAGTTACGTGAAAGCATCAACAGCAAAAAATGGAAATAGAAAACCGGAATTCAGCTTTTGGTTAGTGACGTCTGCTGCTGCTCTACTCTACTCTAATAGGGACCATCACTTAAAACATGACCATGACGTTGTAAGGCATGAAAGCAGTCTTTTTGAAAACAGAGGAGTTGCTCTCTGCTGGTCATTAAAAAGATTTAAGGCACTTTCACGTTGCTACATGCATCTTTTACAGTATACACTCTGTGGTCAGAGGCCCAAAAAGCATCAAAGTGTATATATCTATGCTGTTTGAGGATTAAGAGTGGATTTGTATTGGTTTTGTGTCCTCACAAGTTTGGAAAGACACACGTGTGTGTTTGTATGTCTGAAGGAGAAAGAAAACGGGAGGAGAACGAAGTGTGTGTTTTACATTGGAGTCAAATATTTAGCAGAGTTGAAGTAGACAGCCATCAGTTCTTAACAGCCCATACACACTCATCCACCTATCTTTGTGAGGACTCTGATTCACATACAACTACTAAATGCCTAAACCTAATACCAACCCAAACCCTGAAACCAAACCCTTTGAAGGTCTGTCACAAAGTGAGTGAGCACGTCATCACTCCACAGGCCTACAACTGAAACTTGTCCTCACAAGGGTAGACGTTTATGTGCACACACACAGCACTAAGTGGGGCTTTAGTCAGACTAAGCCTAATGTAAACACACGCAGACGCACAGACCTTATCTGACAAACTAATAACTGTTACCGACATTAACCAGCTGGAAAACTGAACGGACATTTTTCCTCCCTCTCGCTCTCCGTCTCTCTTTCATTTTTCCTTTTTACAGCAGCCTCGCCTCTTTTGTTTCCTCCTGTCTCCTTTTTTCTTCTTGTTTGACAGTTTCTCCTTCTCTTGTGTCTTCACTATTTATCACGTTCAAACTTCTTCCTCATTTTAGTTCTCCTTTCTTTTCTTAATTTTCTTCGTCTGCCTCACGTATCCTTCCTTGTACCTCCTGTCTGCCTCCTTTTGGTTCGCCTTCCTTTTCGTTTCCCATCTTTGTTCTCACTTTTTTTTCTTTTGGTTTTTCCTCCCCATCCCTCCTTCCTCCCCTCTCTTAAGTGCCACATCATTGTAAAGAAAACACAGAGTGATTTATGCACCTCTAAGGGGGTTCAGCTCTGAGTGTCACCCCCCACCTATTAATCATTCCCTGGGTTTGCGTTGAGCAATAAGCTAGTCAGGCGCTAACTATTCAGATGTCACACTCTCGCTTTTTATAAAATATCAGGCCTGTGTTTACACGACCATCCGTCTTGGTGCGCCGCGGTTTTTAAAGCCGCCGCTTGTTTGGTTTTTCTCGGCCTCTACTCGCCTATTTATTCTCTCCTCTCAGCGCCTCGCATGGCGTGCTGTTTAGCTCAAGTCAGATCATAAAAATTCTTGTCCAAGGAATAATGTGCTTTTCTACCCAGGAGGTGCAAGCGGCTGGAGAATTAATACCCACACAGGACTGTGGTTTTAGATCAGAGGGTCGGCCCCTGCCTTTTTGAATTCAAAATATTGGGACAAGGAGCTTAAGTTGGTCTTTTCAAAGAAAAAATACTAGGGCACAAAGAGATTAAAGTTTTGGGACGAGAAGCGTAAATGTGGTATTTTTAGAAGCTAGGTGTTGTGGGACAGAGAATTACACTTGGTCATTTTCTTGAAAAGAAAGAAGCAAAGACTTCTTGGCCAGTTTATTTCTGCAGATCCAGCAGTAACAAAGGCTTTGATACAAAATCCAAGTTTATGGAGGAAAGAAAAGGGGCTGTTGCTGTTCTGATGTGAACTGAAGTCCACCATAGAAGTCAAATATAATCATAAGCCACAACATTAAAACCACCTGCCTGCATCTGATGGGCAAATTATGCAAAAGTGGGTTATTTTTAATGCCTTTTTTTTTTTCCAGCATTTCTAGGCCACTCAAGTACATTTTGCTTCACGTTTTAGCAGGTTTTTTCCCCCCGAAGAATCTATTGTTTCTAGCTTTGGGTACCGCTCACATTTGAACTGCTACTGAGGCCGTTACTGGAATTTGCAGATGGCCATTTTAAAAACCATGAATCTTATATTTTTAGAATTCAAGTAAATAATTGAATATATACAATTATTTATTAACAATAATAATAATAATAATAATAATAATAATAATAATAAGGTACTTTTTGTTCTTTTGTGAGCTTAAAATGATGTAAAACCTTGGAAAATTAATTGAAACTATAAACAGAATATAAAGAAATGCCCACTATGACTTTTTGTCAAAACATCAGTGTATTGTGATGAAGAGACATCAATTGAAGTTGAGAAAGATCCAGGTAAAAAGAAAAATTAAAGGTTAAACGGAAGCATACGTTCTGAAATATTTCAGCAGTTTTATCTATAATCATACAGTCTGTGTATCAGTTTTGCAGTAATGTAAATCTACTTATATAAAAGTGCACATAATGTACTCAGTAGTGCAGTTTTTAGTACATTACATGTGGAGATTGCGCGTTCTCTCCAGATACTCCTACAATCCAAAAAGATGTGTGCTAGGTGATTCTAAATTGGCTGTAAGCGTGAATGGTTGTCTGTCTCTCTGTGTTAGCCTGGGGACCTTTACAGGGTGTACTCAACCCTTCGCCCTATGATACCAGAGACACGTTCTGACCCCCAACCACCCTGCGTTAGATAAGTGGAAAAAAAATTTGATGGATTAGTGTTTCATTCAAAATATTGTGGACCACAAGAAGAACACAGGGTAGCATTATAGGGTATACAGTGGGGCAAAAAAGTATTTAGTCAGCCACCAATTGTGCAAGTTCCCCCACTTAAAATGATGACAGAGGTCAGTAATTTGCACCAGAGGTACACTTCAACTGTGAGAGACAGAATGTGAAAAAAAAATCCATGAATTCACATGGTAGGATTTGTAAAGAATTTATTCGTAAATTAGGGTGGAAAATAAGTATTTGGTCACCTCAAACAAGGAAAATCTCTGGCTCTCACAGACCTGTAACGTCTTCTGTAAGAAGCTTTTCAGTCCCCCACTCGTTACCTGTATGAATGGCACCTGTTTGAACTCATCATCTGTATAAAAGACACCTGTCCACAGCCTCAAACAGTCAGACTCCAAACTCCGCCATGGCCAAGACCAAAGAGCTTTCGAAGGACACCAGGAAAAGTATTGTAGACCTGCACCAGACTGGGAAGAGTGAATCTACAATAGGCAAGCAGCTTGGTGTGAAAAAATCAACTGTGGGAGCAATCATCAGAAAATGGAAGACATACAAGACCACTGATAATCTCCCTCGATCTGGGGCTCCACGCAAGATCTCATCCCGTGGGGTCAAAATGATCATGAGAACGGTGAGCAAAGATCCCAGAACCACACGGGGGGACCTGGTGAATGACCTGCAGAGAGCTGGGACCAAAGTAACAAAGGTCACCATCAGTAACACACTACAACGGCAGGGAATCACATCCCGCAGTGCCAGACGTGTTCCGCTGCTGAAGCCAGTGCATGTCCAGGCCCGTCTGAAGTTTGCCAGAGAGCACATGGATGATACAGCAGAGGATTGGGAGAATGTCATGTGGTCAGATGAAACCAAAGTAGAACTTTTTGGTATAAACTCAACTCGTCGTGTTTGGAGGAAGAAGAATACTGAGTTGCATCCCAAGAACACCATACCTACTGTGAAGCATGGGGGTGGAAACATCATGCTATGGGGCTGTTTTTCTGCCAAGGGGACAGGACGACTGATCCGTGTTAAGGACAGAATGAATGGGGCCATGTATCGTGAGATTTTGAGCCAAAACCTCCTTCCATCAGTGAGAACTTTGAAGATGAAACGAGGCTGGGTCTTCCAACATGACAATGATCCAAAACACACCGCCCGGGCAACAAAGGAGTGGCTCCGTAAGAAGCATTTGAAAGTCCTGGAGTGGCCTAGCCAGTCTCCAGACCTCAACCCCATAGAAAATCTGTGGCGGGAGTTGAAAGTCCGTGTTGCTCGGCGACAGCCCCAAAACATCACTGCTCTCGAGAAGATCTGCATGGAGGAATGGGCCAAAATACCAGCTACTGTGTGTGCAAACCTGGTAAAGACCTATAGTAAACGTTTGACCTCTGTTATTACCAACAAAGGTTATGTTACAAAGTATTGAGTTGTATTTTTGTTATTGACCAAATACTTATTTTCCACCCTGATTTACGAATAAATTCTTTACAAATCCTACCATGTGGATTCATGGATTTTTTTTTTCACATTCTGTCTCTCACAGTTGAAGTGTACCTCTGGTGCAAATTACTGACCTCTGTCATCATTTTAAGTGGGGGAACTTGCACAATCGGTGGCTGACTAAATACTTTTTTGCCCCACTGTACATATACAGGGTAGAATTACTTAGATTACAATTTGGCGATGCACAAACTTCTGTCACACAAGATAACATTCTTCACTCTTCTGGACCTTTTGAAGATGTAGCAGTAGAGTTGGAGTTGGTCATCACGATTAGGAGCTCAATACTCCACTGATTGCCACAGAGTATTTGTTATTTTATTGATTTTAAGTGCAGCATCTTCCATGTGCCCACATACCTGCAAATGCTTTTTATCTTACCACGTAGAAAAATGCAATCCTTTTCCATGGGAAAGAGTCTGCCGGGGGTTAAAGTTTTATAACAGGTTGTTGAAGGTCCATTCTCTGCTTGGACCAGTTAACCTCCATCATGTCTTGGTTTCATTGGTCATGTGATCTTGCTGCTGAGTTCAGCTCCCCTCGGGGCTATCCAGACTAAAAGTGTCCTCTCTCATGACGCCGTGAGTGTGTTTGTATAAAACTGTCTGTCAAACAGCAGATGTAACATGTTGTCTGAGGGTATTTCAGTGTTACTGGTCTCAGTGGACACTCTGATGGTTCCCACTGGTCATTCCTGAAATATTATGGAGTCCCAGGGTGAGGGGTGCTGTCCCAGACAGCGAGGGTCAAAGGGTTTGATCGGTACTGAGAGATTTTAAGGAATAATACTCTACACATGATGAATTTTCAAATTTTTTCCACACAGTTGCTTTGCTGGATGGTTTTCAGTCCATCTGGAAGTAAGCACGCGGCTGAAAACACATAAGCAAAGCAGGAAAGGCAAACAGTGGTAGTTCATAGAAGTTTAATATAAAGAGCCAAGCAGCTCCACTGGGAACGTGAATTTAACACAAATTGCAAACAGTTGGAATAGAAATGACGTTTTTGACCACTTGTCGGTCAGAGAGCTGGTAATGAACATCAGTTATTTCTCAGGAACAGAAACCTCAAATGGAGCCAAAAGAATGTGTCGAACAATGAAAAATGGGAAACACTCTACTATAACCATTGTTAATAAATGGTAAATTGACCGTTAATTAAACTTCAGTTGCCTCTCGCCCTGCGACAGCTGAGCTAGGCTTCGGTCCAGCCCCCCCACCACAACTCTGCAATGGAGTAAGCTGTTAGGAAGCTGGTTGATATTAACAGTGAAAATTGGTTTGTAGAGCATTTTCTGGATGGTTATTATAAAGCTGAGGCTGATTTTGATCATTTTTGTTTTTTCTCTTGTCGTTTTCTTGCATTTCCACTCAGATAGGTTTAGTTTGGTTAAGTCCAGGAAAACATTGCTGTTTAAAGTTAAGTGAGCCTGGTTTTGCCCCAGGAATAGACTAGCGCTCTGTATTTGCCTTCTGGCACCAGGCATGCTTGAGGCAGGGTTGAGAAGACATGGGTGCACAAGCAGTTTAGTCTCTAACTGCTTTTCACTTTTATTTCCATGCAGTAACACAGAGATTCCCAGATGACAGAGGAAGATTTTGTGACAGTTGGAAAAGATGACTTTCTCAGATCATTTGAAAACCCTTCATGATCACTTTGTTTGCCGCTTTGACTTCTTGCTCTACAACAACACTGATGGGCTTGATTTTTATTTCTGGTCTTTACTGCAGTGAGTTTTAAGCTTAGGCCTGTGTTGACATCACAGTTTAGGTGAACGACTAATATGTCGGGCAGAATTGCAGTTTTTAGTGATTGACATGGTTCAGAGTTGGTCTTACAAAAAGCTCGATCACAGCTTTACACACTCGTCTGCATGTTGTCACTGTTTGTGCCGTTCTTTCTACAGCTCACTGTGGTGACTGAAGTTATAATATGCAAACAACCAACGTGAAACATTGTAAATTTGAAAGCTGATTTTGGTCAGATTATTGAGCTTTTGGTCCCATAATTTATTTTTAAATCGTTTATTTTGTGTGTCGCTGCTTGTTTTAAAGATTGAACAAATAAGAACTTCAGCTTTAACTAGGTATCGCAACTCCGATATTTCAGTGCTACTAATACATTGAAACTTCACTTCAAAGAGTGAATACAAACCCAGTGCTTAATGTTAAATGTTTCGGTCTCCATTATAGACGGACGGCATTCTTCAACTCTGCTCCTGCAGCTTTTATCTCCTGCTTATTGGTCTTAAACGAGGGCGATCGTGGCTCAAGAGTTGGGAGTTCGCCTTGTAATCGGAAGGTTGCCGGTTCGAGCCCCGGCTTGGACAGTCTCGGTCGTTGTGTCCTTGGGCAAGACACTTCACCCGTTGCCTACTGGTGGTGGTCAGAGGGCCCGGTGGCGCCAGTGTCCGGCAGCCTCGCCTCTGTCAGTGCGCCCCAGGGTGGCTGTGGCTACAATGTAGCTTGCCATCACCAGTGTGTGAATGTGTGCGTGAATGGGTGGATGACTGGATATGTAAAGCGCTTTGGGGTCCTTAGGGACTAGTAAAGCGCTATATAAATACAGGCCATTTACCATTTACCATTTAAACCTCCACTCTGCATGTCCCTGCAGCCTGAACATATGGACCTTAACCCTTCAAACACAGCAGATATAACAGAGCTGCAGGCATGTTTAACCCTCTGTTGCAAAGATCTCATCTGCTCAGTGCTACATTTAATTAGTGAGGTTGAAAAGCCTGCAAACATTACACTATTTAGGCTGCTGGTTGTGATATTGACTTAATAATTATATCAGTATGATGGTAAGAGTTCTCAAGATGAAATTGATGACTTCAATTCTGAAAACTTGTTGATCCGTCTCTATATTCAAAAACATTTTATTCCAGTTTTATTTCCTAAAATTGGCAAATTTCTCATCAGTCTACTTCTTGAATAAATAAAACTTGCTGATATTTTTTTTTCATCTGAGGAAATGGTAAATGGCCTGTATTTGTATAGTGCTTTACTCAAACAATGTAAGTTGCACATTTTCTAAAAACATCTGTGAGTCCTTATTACTTAAACTCCACTTTGTTTTTCTCCAGACGGCCAAAATGTGGGTTAAGTGATTTACAAAACTGCTCTTGTGTGTGAAGCTCACCCAGCTTCTTATGGAAACCAGAGATTCTGTATATGAAGCTAGGAACCCTCGTTTATCTCTAATCATCCTCATTTCCTTCGTGTTTTATCCGTCATGTCTCTAAACAAGCTCACAGAGCGCTGGTGAAAAACTCCCCCTGAACTCCCACAGGTGGCGAGCTGCTCAGAAAACTTCATGTGATTATAGAAAAGTGTGTCCACATGTAAGCGATGGGATGAAAGTGTTTGTACGAGGCATCCCCCACCCAGCTGCTCAAGACTTCTGACAGTACAGGCGAGTAATGGAGGGTCAGACAGCGGGGGAGGAGAAGT
Organism: Rhamphochromis longiceps; assembly: GCF_057381845.1. Taxonomy (NCBI): domain Eukaryota; kingdom Metazoa; phylum Chordata; class Actinopteri; order Cichliformes; family Cichlidae; genus Rhamphochromis; species Rhamphochromis longiceps. Next base: position 40,726,586 of record NC_140568.1, on the reverse strand, counting down.
CATTCTCGGAGCATCCATCCCAGAAACCAGCATCCAGCCTGGTCTTCATCTTCAGGCTCACAGCAGTTTTTTTAGCCGTTGATAAAGGAGCAGTGAAGGCTGGATGTTGTGTTGTGGTTCACAGTGGTCATGGATATCATTTTATCTCAGTTTATATTTTCGGTCTGTTTAAACATTTCATTTGAATGTGTTTCAAGAATCAGGAACTTAAGATGGATGCTCTTTTATTCAAACAGTCTGATATAATAGACACAGCTATATATTCAGAGATTTCGATACAGCGGTACCACTAATGTTGAAAAATGAAAAATACGCCAATTCAACGTCTATAAAACTGGAAATTCCAAGTCCAACTTTCTTTCTGTCGTGATTTTTGATTGTTTGACTTTTTGTGATTTGAACCACACCAGTGGGCTTCACATGCTAGATGCTCTACACAAGATGCTCGTAGTCTCTCGATTACATCAAAGGATGTAAAAAGGCCCCAGGAGGAGGCCTGAGGGCAGACTCGGGACACGCTGCAGAGATTACAACTCTCGGCTGGCCTGGGAACGCCTTGGTGTTCCCCCGGACAAGCTGCAGGAGGTGGCCGGGGAGAGGGAGGTCTGTGCTTGAGCAGTAAGGTCGTGTTTATACACCACGGACAAGCAGTTGTGCCTATTATATTTTATTAAATGCACCTGAAGGTCGTAGTTGATGGATCATAGATAAATGACCAGTCACAAAAAAAACTTGAAGAGCAGGTTGAAGTCCACTTGGACGCTTGCATATTCATGGAGAAATATAAATATTATCGCTGCATGATTGTGGATTTTATCTTATCTGCAAAGAGATGACACTTCTGAGTAGAGGCTGAGATTAATTTCGTTAATTTAATCGCTTTTGGTGACCAAAGCTTTTTTATTTCTTTTTGAAATTTAATGAACAATACCAAAAACTTCCAAAAATTGGCATTTGCCCCTAGAGTCAAAGCATACCTTGAGCTTTCTTCTACATGGGTTTTGTTAAGTGAAGTTTCTCCTTTGGTTACCTCAGCTGATGCTAAGATTTTCATTCGGAGTGAGCAGGATGAACAGGGTTAGAAATGAGTATAACAGAAAGATAGATGGACGGATCAAATCAACAAGACATCAGGACAGCAGAGTGAACGGGAAGGTTTACAAGATGGTAGCGAGACCTGCTATGATGCATGAATGACAGGAAGTCGAGCTGGAGGTGGGAGAAGTTGAAGATGCTTTTCACTGGGAGTGACCCGAAGGGACAAGATTAGAATATCAGAGGGACAGCTCAGGTTGAGGTTTGAGGGGCATGTTTGAGATGGTTTGGACATGTGCAGAGGAGGGATGGTGGATATATTGGGGAAAGAGTGTTGAAGATGGCTCTGACAGGTTGGAGGAAAAAAGGAAGACCACAGAGAAGTTCATGGATGTCGTGAAGGAGGACATGATAGTTGTTGTGATAGGGTTGGGTGCTAAGGGTAGGGCGAGATGAAGGGAGATGATCTGCTGTGGCAACCTCTAAAGGGAGCTGAACAGAAAGAGGAACCAACGGAATAATTTTATACAGATTATTTTGTTTTCATAATTGGTGGAAGCCAAAATCAGATTAATTGTGTTGCCTTATATTTAGTTTACAATCCGTGGCCACTGGTCCCCCTTCATCCAGAACTATGTCTGTCCTGTCAAATACACTTCTCGGGTAGGTGACCACATTTTGTTAGAACTGTCCATGTGGTTATTTTGATGCTGTCAGCTGTGATTCAGAGCCCAACGGTGTAATATCTGCTTCAGAGTCCTGACTTTTAGCTACTTTTCTCTGTGCCTCCCGTTCCTCCTACCCCCCTGTTGAGGCCTCGGTATCACCTCGTCCTCTGATTGTTTCAGGACTCAGCCTCAGGTTGTCCTTGGCAGCGGGCACTAGAGAAAATGTTTAGCCTGTTTGTTTTTCTAGTAATTAGCCCTAAAACGGCCTGTAATACAGACTGTTAATGGTCCACAGAGAGCTGAGCCTGTGTCAACACGTGTGTGTGTGTGTGTGTGTGTGTGTGTGTGTGAGTGAGATGGTGTGTTTTTTCTGTGAGGAGGCGACCAGCCGTGTGAAAGTGGAAGCTTTCTGTGTGTGTGTAATGTGAAAATGTTGGTTTTCCCATCCAGAATGAGCCGGCTGCTCGATCTGCTCTCTATCAGCCGAGCGCACAGACAGATTCCAGCCTCTCCGATCACCTCCCCACTGCCTGCGCTCTGCTGCTTGCACTCTTCCTCATTATTGCGCCGTCAGCTGAGTATGGGATGGTAATGTTGCTCAGCCTATTAAAGATATTTTAACAACTGCTTTTAGTGGTTAAATTTAGAGGATCGCCTTCGACCTTTGGTGCGCCTTCTCCATGAGATCATGGTCAATCTGCACTGTAACTAATGGATACTAAGAAAATAAAGCTGCAGTTAGTCAGTAAATCCATTAGCTCATCAATGGAAAGTTATTGTCCATTATTTTGATACATGATTACATATTAACCGTCAAGCTTTTGTTCCCATTTTACAATTCCTCTGAACTTTCCACTTTTGGGGCCTCATTTCTGTAAATTTAAAGACTTTTGGATTTTGTTCTCTAAAAATGTAAACTGTCGTCCGATTTCAAAACGGAAAAATCAAAACAGACTCCAGTGAAACTCTTTCTGCTGGGGAAAAACAAAAGAGTTCATCGTTTGAGTGCATCAAAAACAAAGTGCTTAACCATCACGTAACCACACACTGCCATTCGCTTTAGGGAGAATTAACTTAATTGTCAACATTTGCTGCTTTTATTTGCCTTTCAATTATGATAAATTTAATATTTTGGAAGTTAGACAAAACAGCTTTCTGTCACAACGGGACTGAACGGACTCACGCGCAGGCTCTAGGTCTTGAAAGCACAAGAGTCTTTATTATGATGCACCAGGTGATTATTTACAAAAGTGAGGGGAAAGCCGGGCTCCGGGGGTCCACACACGAACGGGAAAGACACGCACACTCTCCGTCCACTCCTCCTCACACTCCACTCACTCGGGTAACACAGGGGTAGGTCCAGGGAATCTGTACACAGAGACACGAATGGGTAGTTAGGTAAATCGCTATGAAACACTTCTGAAGTCATTGAGCTGGGGTTACACTGACGAGGGTCGGCAACGGTCCAGCGACGAGAAACACAGGGCTGCCGTCTTATAAAGGAGCTGGATCACTCGTGATGAGCCACAGGTGCGTGGGCCAAGGGCAGGAGCCCGCAGGTAAGCTCCGCCCAGGCAGAGGGAGGAGGGAAAGAGGGGAAAGGAGAGAGCAGGAAAAAAATAAAAAAAGGAATACAAAACATATGTAGCCGTACTGAGCCGACCGGGTAGGCACAGGGACCCTGACAGTACCCCCCCCTCAACGGGAGCCACCCGGCGACCCACCGGGCTTACCAGGGTGCCGGCGATGGAAGTCACGGAGCAGGCGCCGACACAAAACAGCCGAGCGAGGCACCCAGGAGCGCTCCTCCGGCCCGTAGCCCTCCCAATCGACCAAATACTGGACCCCCCGCCCCCGGCGCCGAGAGTCCATAATGCGGGAGACCCCATACGCCGGCAGCCCATCAACGATCCGGGCGGGAGGCAGGGGCCCGGAAGGAGGGCACAAAGGACTGGAGAGCACGGGCTTAATCTGGGAGACATGGAAAACGTCGTGGACACGCATGTTGCACGGAAGGTTCAACCGAACAGACACAGGGTTCACAAGCGCACCGATTTCGAATGGCCCAATAAAAGTAGGAGACAGTTTCTTGGACTCCGCCCGGAGGGGCACATAGCGGGTGGACAGCCATACCTTTTGTCCGACCGCATACTCAGGAGCCGGTGTCCGATGGCGGTCTGCGAGCTGTTTGTTACGTGCCGTCGTCCGGAGGAGGGCAGCTCGGGTGGCTCTCCACACCCGGCGACATCTACGCAGGTGGTGTTGGACGGATGGCACAGAGAGGTCACCCTCAACGGCCGGAAAGAGCGGAGGCTGAAATCCTAATGACGCCTCAAAAGGTGAAACTCCAGTGGCTGAGGAAGTCAGGCAATTGTGGGCGTACTCAATCCATGGCAGCTGGTCACTCCAGGTCGTTTGATTTGTGGACACCACACACCGCAGAGCAGCCTCCAGGTCTTGGTTCGCCCGCTCAGCCTGCCCGTTGGTCTGAGGGTGGAAGCCAGAGGACAGACTAACCTTAGCGCCGAGGGCGGAGCAAAACTCCCTCCAGACCCGTGAAGTGAACTGGGGGCCACGGTCTGACACAATGTCCTCCGGAATTCCATGGAGGCGGAATACATGCGTGGTGAGGAGGTGAGCGGTTTCCAGGGCCGTAGGCAGCTTGGGCAAGGCAACGAAATGGACAGCTTTAGAAAACCTGTCCACAACGGTTAGAATGACTGTGTTACCTTTTGAAGCCGGTAATCCGGTGACGAAATCCAAGGCTATGTGGGACCAAGGCCGTCCCGGAGTGGGCAGCGGTTGTAGCAAACCGGAGGGAGGTTGGTTGGACGACTTGTTACGGGCGCAGGTCGTGCAGGCGGCGACGTATTCCCGTGCATCCCGAGCCAAAGTGGGCCACCAGAAGTAACGCTGGAGGAATCGTATGGTGCGGTGTACTCCCGGGTGACAGGTGAACCGGGCGGCGTGTGCCCATTGCAGTACCTGAGAACGAACAGAGGAGGGCACAAACAACTGACCTGGGGGCCCGGTCCCGGGATCTGGTTCTGTTTTCTGAGCTTCTTTAATCTGAGATTCGATTTCCCAGGTCACCGTGCCGATGGAGCAGGAGGCAGGAAGAATCGGACCTGGCTCGGGTTCCGCTTCAGAGGAGTCATACAGTCGGGAGAGGGCGTCTGGCTTCACATTGCGGCTCCCGGGCCTGTACGTAATTGAAAAGTTGAATCTCGTGAAAAAGAGAGCCCACCTCGCTTGCCGGGGATTGAGTCGCTTTGCGGCTCGGAGATACTCAAGGTTTCTGTGGTCTGTCCACACGATGAATGGTTGAGTGGCTCCCTCTAGCCAATGTCTCCATTCCTCCAGTGCTAACTTGATAGCCAGAAGTTCCCGGTCTCCAACATCATAATTGCGCTCTGCTGGGGAGAGACGGTGAGAGAAAAAGGCACATGGGTGGAGCTTACCCTCCCTCCGTTGGGACAACACCGCCCCGACCCCGGAATCCGATGCGTCCACTTCAACGACGAACTGTTGCTGGAGGTCGGGTTGGCAGAGGATAGGTGCTGTAGCGAACCGTTCTTTGAGACGTAGGAAGGCCTCCTGCGCGGATTGGTCCCACTGAAAAGACACTTTAGGAGAAGTGAGTCTGGTTAAAGGCAGAGCAAGTTTACTGAAATCTCGGATGAAGCGGCGGTAGAAGTTGGCAAAGCCTAAAAAGCGCTGGAGCTGTCGACGGTTTGGGGGTTCGGGCCAGGTAAGCACTGTTTGGACCTTCGCCGGGTCGGGTTTCAGATCACCCCGCTCTATTATGTATCCGAGAAAGGCCACGGAGTCCACGTGAAAGTCACACTTTTCGCTTTTCACAAACAGTCTGTTTTCCAGCAAACGCTGCAGAATCTGTCTGACGTGTGTCACGTGCTCCGCCACTGTCTTAGAGAAGATAAGGATATCATCCAAGTAGACAAATGCGCACCGATTGATAAAGTCCCGGAGGACGTCATTCACGAGGGCCTGGAAAACTGCTGGGGCGTTAGTCAGCCCAAAGGGCATCACCAGGTACTCAAAATGCCCCAGATGGGTGTTAAAAGCTGTTTTCCATTCGTCGCCTTCCCTGATCCGAACTAGATGGTAGGCATTGCGGAGGTCTAATTTACTGAAGATCGTTGTCTCGTGCAGAAGTTCAAAAGCCGAGGAAAGGAGCGGTAGGGGGTATTTGTTCTTAACCGTAATGTTATTAAGGCCGCGGTAATCAATGCAAGGCCGGAGAGATTTGTCCTTCTTTTCTACAAAGAAGAAGCCGGCTGCCACAGGGGAAGAGGACGGCCGGATTATGCCTGCTGCCAGTGAGTCCATGATGTATTTCTCCATAGACGCTCTCTCAGGTTGGGAGAGACTATAAAGGCGACAGGTGGGGAGTGTGGTGCCTGGGAGAAGATCAATGGCGCAGTCATACGGCCGATGAGGTGGTAACGATTGTGCAAGATCTTTACGAAAAACTTCAGCCAAGTCGTGATACACAGGTGGAACAGAGGTGAGATCCGGAGGCTCAGACAGGTTATTTGGAGGAGACGCGGAGGGCGGAGTTGCAGCCCGGAGGCAGTTCATGTGACAATCCACTCCCCAGCCTACCACGCATTCAGATTTCCAGTCGATATGAGGGTTATGCTGTCGCAACCAGGGGTGACCTAAGACAAGCGGTGTTTGAGGAGCTTTAAACACGAATAGGCTTAGAACCTCGGTGTGGTTGCCGGAGAGTGTGAGTGACACGGGCTCTGAGACATGGGTTATATCAGGCAGCCGCTGCCCAGATAAGGCGGTGACATGTAAACGATGAGGTAGAGGGTCAGACCCAACCCCTAATTTATCCGCGAGGGCTGAATCGATAAAGCTCTGTTCCGCGCCAGAGTCAATTAACGCCATCACAGAATGGGTTTTTGTGTGAACTGTTAACTTGGCCGGTAACATTAAGCGTGGAAGGGAGCTTTTACTAGACAGGTCGCCCACCAGTACTCCCTTAACTACGGGCGGGCGCCCCCTTTTGGTCGAGATGGACAGGTGGCAATGAAGTGGCCCTTACGGCCGCAGTACAGGCACTCACCAGAGACCATGCGTTGCTGACGTTCCGCGGGTGTTAGCCGTGAGCGACCCAGCTGCATGGGCTGCTCGCCTTCCTCGCTTAGCTCGCCACTGTGGGCAGCACTGGGTTTAGCCCTCCATTCCCCCGCTGGTGGGCCCAAGAGCGCCCGTGGCTCCTGAAAGGCCCGCCCCCGGAGGTCTCTGCGAGCCTGAAGGCGATCATCTAACTTAATGCACAGAGTCATTAGAGAGTCAAGAGAGGCAGGCAGGTCATGCATTATTAGTTCGCCTTTTAATTCATCACAGATGTTATTAAGCAAGGCACTCTTTAGCGCCTCCTGCCCCCACCCCGTTTGCTCAGCCAAAACCCAGAAATTGACAGAATAATCCGACATCCTGCGTCTACCTTGTTTAAGATTTAACAGGCGTTGAGCGGCGGCGGCAGCCTCGGATCCTTTGTCAAAAACGCTCTTAAACTTAGACAAAAACTCGGGGTAGGAGATGTCGGGGTGGGATCGTAGCACTGCCTGGGCCCACTGTAGAGCGCGATCACGTAACAGTTGCACAAAGAAGGAAATCTTATCTCCATCGCCAGGGTACCAGTGAATTTGCTGACGAAAAAAATAAGTGAGTTGTGTGAGAAATCCTGCACACTTATCCAACTCACCATGAAACAGTTCAGGAGAGGGAGGCTGATGCCCGACGACCACAGGTGTAGTTTGGGCCACGCTTGCGGGCTGAGACGCGCTCGCGCCCGGGATGGGTTCGTCTGCCGGAGAGGCTGGCGGGGGCGGAGAGTCAGTCAACGGGGTCCGCTGGGCGAGAGCCAGAGACAAAGCGGCAACGTCTCCACTGAGCCGCATCAACATATGCTCGTGTCGCTGCAACAGCTCATCCAACGAGACCGGGGCTGGGGTGGGTGACGCCGAGCCTGCTGAGTCCATTGTGGCTGGACCGTTCTGTCACAACGGGACTGAACGGACTCACGCGCAGGCTCTAGGTCTTGAAAGCACAAGAGTCTTTATTATGATGCACCAGGTGATTATTTACAAAAGTGAGGGGAAAGCCGGGCTCCGGGGGTCCACACACGAACGGGAAAGACACGCACACTCTCCGTCCACTCCTCCTCACACTCCACTCACTCGGGTAACACAGGGGTAGGTCCAGGGAATCTGTACACAGAGACACGAATGGGTAGTTAGGTAAATCGCTATGAAACACTTCTGAAGTCATTGAGCTGGGGTTACACTGACGAGGGTCGGCAACGGTCCAGCGACGAGAAACACAGGGCTGCCGTCTTATAAAGGAGCTGGATCACTCGTGATGAGCCACAGGTGCGTGGGCCAAGGGCAGGAGCCCGCAGGTAAGCTCCGCCCAGGCAGAGGGAGGAGGGAAAGAGGGGAAAGGAGAGAGCAGGAAAAAAATAAAAAAAGGAATACAAAACATATGTAGCCGTACTGAGCCGACCGGGTAGGCACAGGGACCCTGACACTTTCACTGTTTTCATAGACCTTTGATCCATCTGTTGTCTGAACAGCTGATCTGATTCAGGGCTGCAGTGAGCTGGAGCCTGTCCCAGCTCATTTTGGCAAGCTTGGTCAGAGATGCAGGGTAAACTCTGGACAGATTGCCGGCCCTTCGTAGGCCGAACACAGAGAAACATTCTGGTTCACATTCATGCCTACAGTCAATTTTGAATCAGCGATTACTCAAATGTGCCGATCTGTGGATAGTGGAAGGCAGCTGTCATACCCAGAGACAACAGGGAGGTGCAGCAAGAACATTAAGCTCCCCTGTGAAAATCATTTATTTAAAAATATTTTAAAAAATCAGTTACCTAATAAATCAACATAATTTTTAGTTTAAGCTGTTAAAGAGAGCATCTCAGTTTTTTCATGATAAGAAATAAGAAGCCCCCCCCCCCCCCCCCCCCACCCCCCAAAAAGACAAAAACAAAAACAAAACCAAAGTGTTGATTGTCATAACTTCCTACTGTTTGTTTGCTGTTCAGCCATCAGATATTAAATATTTTAGTCTGTTTGTCAGAACAGTGGATAACCTCCAGATCTTCAGCACAGCATGAAGATAAGAAACAGGTTACCGCATAAAGCTGCCATAAACCAAAACCAGTGGCCAAGTGACTTAAAACCTTTGTGCTAAAGCCCAGACAAACTTCATCCTGCAAGTAACCCTAAAAACCTAAAACCCAATTGGTTGATTTGATTAATTGTTTACCTGTTAGTAAAACATGTAATAGTTTGATATTAAGTGCTGCCAATCTTGATCCTGACATATGACAGATTAAATATTTTGGACTGTTTTTCAGACAAAATGTTTCTACTTTAAGAAATTCCTGCATTTTTTGGTCTCACATTCTGTTAAATGTTAATGAAGCTGCTGGTCAGCTTGCCTCTGTGTTTTATGCAATCCCTTCAATATTTCAATTCTTTAAATAATATTAAAAAAACAATGTGCCAAATATTCAGCTTTTTCTGTCTTTTATAATGAAATAAATTATTTGTTTAGATTTTGCAAATGCAACTTTGCAAGCAAAACATTAGACATGAGAAGAATGTCACAGCTGAGTAGCTGCTAACCACCCCCCTGTTTTCAAAGGAAAAGGGCAAATATTAGATGTTTCTAAATGACTCATTACTCTTTAGTTCATTCAGTTTAATTTAAATATTTAAATTTGTTTGTGGACTGTTACACAGATCAGACTTCACTGCTGGATGTTTTACAGACCAAACAACAATCACATGATCATGAAATTAGTCATCAGATTAATTAATACATTTAAGAAGTGGTTTAACTGATTAATTAACTATAACTTTAAACCTTCAGCGGTAACTAATTACCAAACATGAGAATTTACTTTAACCACTTTTCTGGATCATCATTTCTAACCACGTAATTCGTTCTCAAATGTGCTTAATAACAAAAATAAGTGTTAGCGGCAGCCCTCGACTGGGGTTATGAGTAATTTTGATGACTTGCTGACCCTCTGCTAGTGCTGGAAACATTCACACATCCTTCCAGGGTTCACGTGTAGCCAGATATTTGTCACTTTTAACGGTGACAGTCAGAATAATAAGAAATACCCCAGTAACTGTTTTCTCCAATCACTACATAAAACGTGAGCTGCAATGATTAGCCAATAGATGATTCATCTGCAGCTGTTTTCATATTTATTCAACGTTTTCGGTCATTTTTAATAAACTGAAAGTAGAAAATTCTCCCAGTGCGCTTTTCTGCTTCTCTTGGTCTCGTGTTGAATATGTAATATTTTTCTAATTTAAAAGTAAAAAGATATTTGGTAACATCACTTTATGCTTTTGTATGTTGAGATTTCACATTATTTTTCTCCCATTTTATTATTTTATTGACCAAAAAAGACTTTGTACTTTTTTTAATCTAGATTATTTGATCATTTGTTTACATTTAATTATGTCTTAAATACGGTTCGAAAGCGCGAGGTTTTCACAGCACATGCTCTTTTTATCCCTTCTCGTAGACAGTAGGTTCATATGTTGGAGTTATGTCATCACCTTCAATCTTTTATGTTCTTATATCAGATTTTTTTTTCTGCAGGTTGTTGGATGTATAACCTGCAGCCTTTAAATGATAACTCTTTACATTTATAATTAAAGGTCTGAAGGAACGCCACATTTGTTTTCTCTCTTCAGACGGTTTTGTTGATTTATGAGCGTCCAGCTGACTCGGCTCAGATTGCTGTTCGGGACGGTTTTGGGAACTCTGAGCTGGAGGCCCGAGCAGCTGAGAGAAATACGGCTTTTGGACATTTTTTATTAAGTTTCCTTTGAGTTCTCACCGCGTTGCTGTTGGTCTCCGTGTGAATTCTCTCGAAGCCCTGCGGCATTTTTCTCAGGCCAGCTTTATGAAAATGTGAAACCAGACAAATTTATCACCACAGTGCTCTGTGTGCAATTTGGAAAAACACTTTCTTGGCATCTGAACTCACACATTTCAGCGTACGGGTCAGAGGTTTATTTTCAAATATTCTCAGTTCAGATCTGATCAGTTGACCGGTGCTTGAATGCCAAGGTTCAAGTCAAACGTGTTGGAAGTCACAGTGAAGATCTTGAGGTTACGTGAGGTGAAAGAGAACCTGATTCTGCTCACATTTAACGAACATTCACAGCTTCATAGTTTCTCTTGTTTTGTTTTTTGCAGCGGGAGCAGGAAAACGCCATGACGCGTCTGAAGAAACAACAGGCTGAGCTCGAAGCCATGAGGCTGCGTTACCTAGCAACGGAGGAGAAGGAGGCGGTCCGACAGGACCGACAGGAGCTGGACAGCATCAGGAACGAGCTCAACAGGTGATGGTGATGATCAAGTTCAACAGACTCGGGGTGTCTTTCTGTTACGTGGCTGCACTTATCCCAACATCAGCAACCGCAAAGTGGTCGCAAAAATCAGCTCGACCAACCCAGAGTTTCCAAATTTAGCTGTGAGCACGCTCACACGAAACAGTTGAAACATCATAGAGAATGGCAGGAGTAAAGCTGTCTGCACGCTTAAGACTGGAAATGCCTCTGTAGACAGAATTCACTATAAGCCAGCAAACAGCTGTGAGCAATTAGTTTTTTTAATTACAACCAACAGGAAAAAAAATAAAGTTGCACCTAAAACATGAATGAATAAAATTCAGTTTCTTATTTACGCTACTTTCCAGAGGACTGATGCATCCTTTGGCAGTAGCTTTTTCTCGTCTTGAGCATAAAAGTTCAGCAAATCTGCAGCATAAGTTACCATGGCAACATGCCTCATTTGTAATAATAAAATCTGAGCGTTGAACCTGAAAGTATATTGCCCCAAACCCTGCTTCACAGTACAGACTCCTGTAAGGCATTTTGTTTTCTTCAACAGGTTAAAACAGCAAGATGACAGATTAGGCCCCACCCCCTCTGTGCTTGACCCCGCCCCCGGTCTGGCTCTGAGCGAGAGCGCCGAGGAGCACCTGAGCCGCCTGTTGGAAGAGAGAGACGTGTTGCTAAGGACCGGAGTTTATACCCACGAAGACCGAATCATCGCCGAGCTCAACAGGCAGATACAGGAAGCCATGACGGACAGAGGGAAGCTCTGACCGCTGCTGCAGCCGTCCAATCAGAGTCTGAGTCACACCTGAGGCTGCAGGTAAATCGGCTACCTGTTTGAATTCAGTTCGAAACCTGAGTCCGATTTGATCACATCTTTGTAATTCTTCAGAAAGAAAACAAACAGGCGACACGTTTGTTGTAATTGGGTAAAATTTAAATGGACCCTTTCTGCTAATATCCAGCTTATATTTTTATTTTTTGGAAAATACTACAACAGCTTTTCATGATTTACAGTTCAAAGTAATCCCTGTAACCTGCATCCCCCCTGGCTCATCTGAAACGCGCTGTTTTAGCTCCTCCCCTTTCAGGACCACCCTCACTTTCAGACACACACGGGCGAAGCAGAGCCTGAGGGCTCCAACCGACCACAGACCACATCAGTCTGAAAGATGTTTAATCAGCAGATCCCGACTGCTGAATAAACATCTTTCCTCTGTGCTGCACAATCAGGCATTAAATTTTTCATTATTATGGTATTTGTGTATAACATATAAATAATTAATGTTAACCTAGACCTTTGTGCATTCGTGCAGATCTGTGCTGTGTTACATTTTGATTAAATGTAAAACAGTTTCCCTCTGTATTTATCACATAAAGCAATGAGACGTGCACAATGTTCCTTTTAAGACAATTACTGAGCAGCGGGGACATTTTTAAAGTAAATGCAGCATATTATTGAATTATTGCGCTCTCTGTAAGTATTTTTATTTTTTAAACAAGGCCTTGAGCCTCCTGTGCTGGCAGTGATATGTCACATGTACCTTAATCATGGAGTTTAATGTAGTGCAGTGTGTAAAGTTCGATATCAGCAGCGTCTATATGGAAAAAGGCAGCTTTCCTACGATTGGCTTTCACTTTAACGCAAAGATGAACAGCATGTAGCCTCTATGGATTCTGTGTCTGAGATAACTGTATTAGGGATACCCCCTCTCTGTGACATCATACAGAGCAAGCAGTAAAAAAAAAACCTGTGATATTAAGTATTCAGAGCAGTCTGAAGTCAGAGGTTTCAGCCCACAGAGAGTACTTGTACATGCACTGACCTCGTTATTTAAAAATTTTACCAACCTCATTATGAACATGCACCAATAGAATAGATATGATAGAAAATATAGCAACTTAGAACCTGAATGAGATCTTTTTCTCATGTGCGCCAAAATCTGTCTCCAAACAGAACTCAAGCGCATGATGGTGGATGAACTCTCCCGGAGTCCTGAAGCTTCGACAGCGTCTGTTACATAAATCAACCTCTATTTAAAATCTGTGTTTATCTGTGAACGAGTGAGTGTTGTATAAAAACTCAGAGTTTTGCTTTTAAAGCATCATCCTGCTGATTTTCAGTGTTTTACCTTTAAAAAGACAAATGCATAACGTTCAAAAACACTGCAACATTCACTGAGTGTCTGTTAGTGTATTAACTGTGTAAATAGACTCGTCCTTCATTTGTTGTGTCAGTGAACGCACCACAGACTCAAACGATGATTAGTTAATTGTTCGATTTCTTCCTTTATTTCATGTTTTGTGAATATCTGAAAAAGATATTCGGTTTAGTTTAACAGAGGATCAGGAAAACTTCCTTTTTTTTCACTCCATGCAGATAAATTTATTTTGTTGACGTTATTATGCTCATTTTTACATAATGGCTGCTTAGGAAGCAGAGAATAAATTATAATATAATAAAAACTAACTTTTGATTTTTGGATCTTGTTAAAATCAACAAGATCGGATGTTTCTTTACTAAAAACAGGAAACCAGCAGAGTGATCCTTGAGAGCCTGAAGCATTACTGAGTAAATGTTCTTTTTAAGTTATTAGAGACTCTGACGAGCCTGTGTGCAGTGTTGAGGAGTTTTTCTGTCTGACAGCAGGTGGCGCTGTAGCCTCAGAAACTCTCCTGCAAACACTGAGATCTAATTTATTTTTTAATGATCAGAGATGACTGATCTGTGTGCACGTGTGGAATAAATTATTTTGGGAGAAAAGCTGCTGTGTGTCTTTCATTAGTGTTTTTTAGAGAGCAGATCAGTATATTTACTCATCATTAAAAATTTTAAATTCTCCTGAAACCGTTTCTTTTAAATAAATTCATTTCTCTGTTCGCCAGTAAATGTAAATATGAGAATATTTCATTGGAGTCCTGATTGTGATTTTATTCTAAACCAAATGAGGAGGAAGAATTACAGATGATGTAAAAATGAATCTATAACTGCTGTTGCTCATTGGACTGGAGCTTTAGTACTCGAGTAATACAGGACGCAAGTAACTGAGTGAGGTCATTTATGATGCACACTTCCATGTGCCATCGGGATATTTTAAATTCTCAAAATATTCCCTACAATCCATCCAATTGATTATTAAACTGTAAGTTCTGCAAAGTTTCTGTTAATTACAGCTGTTAGAATTATTTTTTTTAAAGCAGTAAATATAAAAGAGTAAATCCTAAAAATGCAAAACACTTTTAGGTCCAAAGTGAAATGAAACAGAGCTGAAGATGGACTGCGCTGAGCAGACAGACGACATGTGTTATAACATGTAGAACATGTTCTCTCACACACGCAGATGCATTAGTGTGTGCTCACGGTGAGCAGATGTTCCAGCTCATCCGTGCAGACGAGGACGAGAGGAAGACGTGAAGAAAAAGTCAAGTGAAAAAATGTTGATGTTTAAAGCGAAATCCTTTCAAGTCTTGTCGGCTTTCTGCGTTTTTACCTCCAGCTTTTAAAACTTCAGTTCAATTTGCTGCATAACAAGGATGTAAAATGATGCTCAGATGTTAGTGACCCTCTCACTGTTTTTATTCTGAAAAATGTTTTTACTTGATAAGTTTCCAAAGAAAGCCAGGAGCAGCTGTGATGCAAAAGTGATGTTATTTACAAACTGAGTTGGCACCTCTAGTTGTATCTCTCCTCTTTTTGATTTTTTTTCATATCAGACATCATAATGTCATAATTACACCCAATGAGACAATTGAAACAAGAGGACTTTTAGTATTTAGTATTTAGTATTTATTGTCATTGTCAAGAACAATGAAATTGCGTTTGGGGCTTCCATACAACCCAAAAAAAAGAAGAAAATAATAAATACCCCTTAAAACCCAAGTGTACATATTTAACCCAGTGTGACTCCAATGCAATAAGACAATCCTTAGCAATAATGTTCGTAGAAATTCAGACAAAGACCTGAGAAACATGACAAAATACAACAATGCAACCCATTCAATATTATTGTACTGTGAGATATGATATCAGATATGATAGTTATCTATTTAAGAAAGAGGGGGGGGGGGGGGCAGGAGGGGGAAGAGAATAAAGATATGATGCACCAATGCAGACCAGTTCATTGCTATTAAGAAGTTGGATATGGTTATTGTCCGTGAGAGGGGGGCAGAGAGTTCAGGAGCCTCACAGCCTGTGGATACAGGCTGTTGGCCAGTCTGGATGTTCTGGCCTGTATAGACCTGTACCTTCTCCCTGAGGGCAGCAGATGGAAAAGGTGGCGCGCAGGGTGATGTTGGTCCCGCAGGATACTGTGCACCCTCCTCAGACAGTGAGTGGGGAAGATATTACTGATCTCTGGCAGACTTGTTCCAATAATTCTGCCAGCTTCTTTCACCACCCGCTGGAGTGCTTGCTGATCGGCCTTGGTGCAGCTGGGGAACCACACTAGAAATCCATACGTCAGAACGCTGCTGATGGCACAGTTGTAGAAGTTCAACATCAGAGATCTGGGAATGTGTGCGCTCCGCAGTCTCCTCAGGTAGTAGAGGCGCTGTTGGGCCTTCCGTACAACTGAGGTGATATGGTTGCCCCAGGACAGGTCCTCGGTCACAGTTACCCCCAAGAATTTAAAACTGCTCACCCTCTCCACCGCCTCACTGCCAATGAAGAGAGGCAGATGGTTGTTATGACCCCTCTTCCGGAAATCTACAATGATCTCCTTGGTCTTTTTGGTGTTTAAGACCAAGTTATTGTCGTGGCACCATGACTCTAGTTGTTGCACCTCTGTCCTATAGTTTGTCTCATCATTGTTGGATATAAGTCCGAGCACTGTAGTGTCATCTGCAAACTTAACAATGAGATTGGACGCGCAGGAGGAAATACAGTCATGGGTGAAGAGAGTGTATAGCAGAGGGCTCAGAACACACCCCTGAGGGGCACCGGTGTTGACCACAAGGGTGGAAGAGGTGTTCTTACCCACTCTGACACTCTGTCTACGGTTAGTGAGGAAGTCCACAATCCAGTTGCACAGAGAGGAGTTAAGTCCCAGTTGGTGGAGTTTGGGACGGAGTTTGTATGGCCGGATGGTATTAAAAGCCGAGCTGTAGTCTACAAAGAGGAGCCGTGCATAGGTGTTCCTGTGTTCCAAGTGCTTCAGTAATGTGTGCAGCACTGTGGCGATCGCATCCTCGGTTGACCGGTTCTCCCTGTATGCAAACTGGTGCGAGTCCAGGGATGGTGGAAAAGCAGCTCTGATGTGTTTAATGACCAGTCTCTCCAGGCATTTGGCGGGAATGGGGGTGAGTGCCACAGGTCTGAAATCGTTCAGACATGTGACATTTGACTGTTTTGGGATGGGAACGATGGTTGCTGCTTTGAAACAGGATGGTACCAGTGAACAGGACAACGAGGTGTTATATATAGAGGTGAAGACGTCCGCCAGGTCCGCAGGACTTTGAACTGAAACAATGGAAAGGATGATCCAACTCCTTCAAGTCTCTTTCAAAGGATGGCAGTTGTTTCCAGTTGTCTTTTTGTGTCTAAAATTTTGGAGCAAGTACAACCAAAATGGAAACAAAAAAATGGGTTTTAAAATCAAAACATACGGACAGAAGACTCAAAGAAAAATGCTTTTGAAAACAGAAAATGCAACAAAATAAATGAAAAGCAGTCAGTGTTTGCAAGAGTGGGACAGATGAAATGAGATTCACATGCAGCCTTTAATTATTTTCTTCCCTTTTTTAAGCCAGAATGTTCACTTATTAACCCTCTGAAGTCATCATCAGTGACAACCTGAATCCAATCAATAACCTGAACTCTAAAATCTAGGCAATCAGAACCTGTCATTTTTGGTTTTACTAAATTGTCCTGCCTTTGCAAACAGCCAGCAAAGAAAAGTGTCAGTGGAAATGCAGCACAACAAATGCACCTTACACTTTTGCTCCTAAAAGTCCATTTAGTCTTCCTTCAAAATATAGGGTTAGGGGTATAAGAAAAGTAGGACTGTGTTATAGCTGCTGCTAGTTGAATGGTCAACCTTCAAATATTGTGATTCCATTTTTGCCAGATGTTGGATATTGGAAAGTCTCGAAAGCCATTCACTGATGTCAGCGGGTCATTTTTAAAATGTTCTGCTGCTACTTTGTAGTGACTTACAGAAAGTCTTTGATACAACAGATTTTAGAGTATTCAAGAAACGTGTGAAGAACAGGATTGGAGCTATAGCTCGCATGTGGATGAAAAGCAACATGGAACAGACACCAGAGAATTAATGATACAGTCAATAGTTAATAGTCAAAGGCCATTTAAAGTAATGATACTATAATTTTATCATTTAATATTCTTAGGAATGGTTTTAATTATTGTATCTTTTTATATATTTTCTGTTATCGTGTATATTTTCTTTCCAAGTAAACATATATTTATTGTAATTTCTTATCTTTGTATATTGTGGATATAAAAGCCCAACTAGTCACAAGGGTTGGAAATTACGAATAGCTATACAATCTGTGCAACATACCACTTTTATTGCACTGCATTGCATTGTCTCTATCAAATAACATTTAATATGTAATAATTAGTAACAGTAATTTACTCTTATTTCTTTCGTACAGACGATTCAAATTTATTTTGTTCTGGGAAAAGTCAATCCGGTTGTTCAGTGATGACGCGACGAATCCTACTTCCGGGTCTAAAGTAGTCTGCGTTTAATATGGCTTTTGTGTTGTTAACATGTTTAATGTTATGTATTTTCTTCTATTTGATCTCAAAAAGCTCCTAAAACAGCCAGTGATCCCTGTTGACCTCCCTCGGCTTTTATTACCGCTAATCATTTATTTAAGCTCAGTTTTTAAAACCTTAGGATTTAACTACAGCCCAGCCCATGCAGCAGTATATGAATGACTAACCTCGTATTGTGGATGGATTATCTCAGTTGTTCTCCTGGCTGAAGTTTGGTCCTTTTACAGCATCCTGCCATGCGATTACATTTGTTCCTGACCACCGAGAACACTCACGGTAACTTTTATCGAGTGGAAAAAGGTTAGCTTGTTTATATTATGCTAACATAGCTGTGTCGCTAGCGGTCACGTAGCACATCATTATATATCAGCTAGCCCAAGTTCAGTAACCCTACAAACGTCACTGCTGTTTAGTTTTCTGTCTTCATTTATGTTGGAAGTGATAAGAAAGCTGTACGTTTTAATTTGTTTCCAAAACCCCGCAGTCAGGGACATGCTATATTGTATTTAGATAGAAGCTAGCGAGCTAACATCCTGCTAACTTCTAACTCCGTTAAATGTCATAAATTCCGTTTTCTTGGATGCCTGGATGTTAAACTCAGTTGTTACACCTGGTAGAGCAGAACGCTGATCATTTTATTAAAGATGAAAGACTTTAGACAGTTTTTCAACTCTCAGTAATGCCACAGTGATCGTTTGATATATGGACCCGCAGCGGAGTTTAGACCCAGACACGGCTAGTGATGTCAGACTGAACAACCGGATAGTCAATATATGTCCCTACCCTCACTTATCATCGTGCGCTCTGGGTAGTGACCAAAAGAATGATGGAGATTGTAGATACAAACGACCAGTAGGGGAAATGATCTTCATCCAAAGATCCTCCTGTCAGGATCCTCCTCCATCCTGTCAGATGGAGAAGGATCATTCAGGAGGCATATAACCACCTCTCCACCGCACTGAAAGGAGCTAGTCGAGATGCTTTGGTCACCTGACCTCCTGGATGAGGTGTTCGGGACATGTCCCATCAGGAGGAGGCCCAGAGTAGAGCCTTGATTGTTGCTGGTTACCTGTCAACATCTCAAATTTCTTCAGCAAGAGTCAAATCTGTCTTGGACAAGTTTATTCATGCTGTGCATTTTAACATTTTAACATTAGAGTCAATGGGGATCGTCTCACTTTTGCAGTCAGCCTCTCGTGGCCATTAGAGGGACTGCAGTTTGGGGGACATTTCCAGCCTTGAAGGTTGCTGATCGTCTTTTGAGCAGAACATTGCTCTGTGCTGAGATAAATCTCATCAGCTTCACCTCACAGTGGGTTTAATGTTGTGGCTGCCGTGCACAAACGGACTCTTTCATGTGATATATCTGAAGCTGTGGTCGGGTTACCAGCAGACAGATTTTCTCACAGTGAAACTTTCTCCTCCAACATGTTTCCAATTAAAACTTGAGAAAAAAAACCTCCAAAGCTTGATGTCTAATTGGTTTTGAAAGTGCAACCTCTACTCTGCTTAATATGCTCCCAGTCTTCCGAACAGGAAATTCCACTCAAAGCAAAGCATTATAACCATTACACCCATTACACACACACATGGTGGGGGAAACCCCATTCTCTGAAGTCTTCTTCTCTTGTATCTGCCACTGTAGAGTACAACCGAGCTGACCCACAGTGTTTGTTTTAAAGTGTGTGTTTTAGTTCCCATTAACCATACTGTCGTTATTATCATGTTTCTGTTAATCCACCAGTATGTGCAAGCTCTGAAACTGAATTTGCAACTTTACTTATTCATGAATGAACAGTTACTTTTAGTGTTTGACCTGATTGATGATTGATTAATGTTTGACTTCAGGGTGTCAGCTCAAATTTGGACATTTAGTTCAGTGAATGTAATTTTTAAATTTAAAAAAAATCTTAAAATGCTGAACAAGTACAGTTTGTCTGGAGAGGTTGCCAGTAAGAAGCTGCTTTCCTTTATAAAGAACACGGCAGTATAGCTTCGGTTTGCAAAGTCTCATCTGCGGAAACCACCAAACGGCTGCAACAATCCTTTGGACTGATGAGACCAAAGTGGAGATCTTTGGCTATAATGCCCAGCGCCGCATTTGGAAAAAATAAAACACAGCATATCAGCACAAACCATCATCATCATCTCTGAATCACTGTGGGGGACGGGTGATGATGAGGGCTTGTTCTGCAGCCACATGACCTGTGCACCTTGCAGCCATTGAGTTGACCATGAACTTCTCTGTAAGTGTTTTAGAGCAGCGGTCCCCAACCCTTTTTGCGCCACGGACCGGTTTATGCCCGACAATATTTTCACGGACCGGCCTTTAAGGCGTCACGGATAAATACAACAAAATAAAACTAGTACCGGTACCGAAAAAAAGAACATTTATTCATAACACACGTGAAAAGACCCAGGAAAACCGAGTTAACGATAAAAACGATAACAAAATAACGCTGAAAACCATACATTTCACACCTGAGCCTCAACTCTCGCGGCCTGGTACCAAGGGGGTTGGGGACCGCTGTTTTAGAGAATGCCATTTCTAACAAATGAAGCTAGGCTGACAATGGGTCAAGCAACAGGACATTACCCGTTACAGTTAAGCACAGAAATCTACAAAATGACTGAAAATAAAAAGAATCAAGTTGTTCAGTGGGCCAGACCTCAACCCGATCAAAATGCTGTGATGGGACCTCAAGAGAATGGGTTAGTAGTAAAATGAGTCACAAAGCAAACCAGATTGTCATTTGATTGCATTAAAAATACTCCAAAATGAATCAACAGCACAAACCTGGTTTAAAAGTCTGATTCAGTCACTCACTTAGCAAACACGAAGCGCTAGCAGCTGCAGCTACATGTCTCAGCATCCACCTGCCTGTCAAAGAGGACACGACCCTAAACTTAAAACTGGACATTTATGACAGGAGTCTGTGGAGATGGACTCACTTTGGGAGTCTAAGCCCCCGTTAGAGCACCTTTGGTTTTCCAGCCCTGAAGGCTGTGATGCCTAAACCTGCAATGCTTCGATCCCGTTTTGTGGTTTAGTGTTTTTATTTTCTTCAGTGTTGTTTTTTTGGTAGTTTTCTCTCTGTTTGTTACATGTTTTGTTTATTATCATTTTATAATAAAAAAAAGTTTAATATTATTACCTCCTTTGATGTTAAGCAAAGCTTGTAATAGTAAAGTTTCATTATTGCTCAAGGGTTAAGTTGTTCTTGGGTCACAGTAACCTGATTTCTATCACAAGTACTCTGTTTATGGTCTAATTTACATCCTGTTGTACATTAACAACTTTTTTCCCTTCATTTCAACTCATTTCCAAATGAGCGATTGCTATAATTAGTGTGCAATTTTCCTTTTTTCTGATTTTCCTCATTGCATAATCTGGATTCTCTTTCAGCTGGGGATGTTTTAAATTATTTAGGCTGAGGTCATAAATCAGGCATTCTTCTCTTTTTTTCCTCTTCCTGGGAATTTAATGTCTTTGTTCATTTTTCACTTGTTCAAACAAATGAAACTGAACAGTTTTCCTTCTCTCTCTCTCGTCTCTCAGTCAGCAGTTTCTATACGTTTGTTTTTCTTCCTTCACACTAACTGCTTCTAATTAAAACTATCGCTGCCATAATCTCATTACGTGTAATCTAATCTTGACTCACTCATGTGTTTGTCAGACATTTAGAAAGTGGGGGGAAAAAAACTCCTCAAACTTCTCGTTGTGGGATCATTTGTTTGGCTTCAGAGTTTGGATCAGTTTCCCACGGTGAAAAAAAAAATCCCTGTGAGTGATGTCTGAAGGCTCGCCTTGTGTTTGTTTTGGTAAAATTTTGTTGAATCCTCACAGGAATAATTTCAGAAATCAGACTGGAAAGTTTGAAAATGCAGCTTGCAGACTGACAGAGAGGAGGTCAAGGCAGGGCTGTGTGTGTCACACATTATTAGCAGTAAGTAGAGGCAGCTGGTGATTGAGGGATGGACCATCCTGTGTGACAAGAAGATAAAATATTTAAGCCGTGTGAAGGTGAAAAACTTCAGAAATTATTTAAAAATGGAATTTGGGAACAGGGATCATTTTAATCTGATTAATATCCGATTCTCGTCTGATCAGCACCTCTGTGACCACTTAAAGGTTTGACAGTAACAACTGACAGCACCAATACATGAAGGGTAAACACCAAAGACTGTATATAAAAGATGGCTGGGGTCTTCGTGATGTAACCATTTTCTTTCTAGATACATTTTGAAGGTTCAATGTTACCATCATGACCACTGATCATGCCGTTTTTGGGAGCCATACGTGATCATATTTGTTAGATACAGTAAAAAACTTTTCAGCTAATGATAGCAAGCTAATAACACCTTCAGTCATTTTTTTTACATTGCTAAAGCTACTTTCATAAACATAATTTAAATTTAATTAATGGAAAAGAGAATTTTCCCCATCAAGGACAAACTTTTTGGACTCCTTCACAAGTAAATCATATCATCTGTAAATATAATGTAGCAGCAATAAATCCAGATGGATGAGTTATAAAAAAGACAACAAAGAAATTCTATAACGATGATGTTACAAGAGGCTAAAATCATTTTTGTACCAGACCAGTTATTTCTGCTCTATAACAGGACATTTGGAGAGACTCACTTCTGGAAAGAGCCTTAAGCCAAGTCGGCTCACAGTAGTAATATTTTCTGTGCAGAGATGAAAGCGCTGTCAATTTTTGTTGTAAACAAGACAAATTTCAAGCTCAACAAATTGCCGCGGACATAAAAGTGGTTACATTTTTCTGTCATCCCCAGAAAGTTAATGTAGTGCAGGTGATTTCAGCAAACAATGTAAGACAATAAGATCACAGAGAGCATCATGGGTAAGAATCAAAAGTGGATGTCAGCTTTATTTTCCTCTGGAACAACGTCTTTTTGCTATTTGATCTCATTTTGTCAATCTTTTTAAAAAATGGGAATGGGAGGAGGGAGGGGAGCTGAGGGAATCATGCAAACAAGATTGAGCTGAAATTGGAGACTTTCTGTTTGACATTACAGAGCAAATGATCATCATCATCATCATCATCAGAGGCCCCAAGTAAGTTTCACTTTCTGTTCAGGTCATCATCAGAGTTTAACACTGAAAATGTCAGAAGTAGGACTTAGAACACAGAAGGTAAATCTTTATATTGCCTAAATTATTATTAGAATACTTACCTATTTAATTAGAAACATCTGTTGGAGCTACATTTTTCTCAGGTTATAGTGTTAAAGTCTGGCTTCTGGATTCTGAACAAGAAGTGAGCTTGGTCAAAGTTTCACTTTAGTCCCAACTGATCCACAGTTTGCATCTTTCTATATACATCGTTGGATCAAGCTGCGTTCTGAGTAAAGAGATATTTCTCTCAGGTGCAAAACTGTTTTACTTTTAAGAACACAAACGAGTCTGTAAGAGTTTGAGGGGCACCTCTGTCCAGATGCTCGACTGCCCAAACATCTGGATTTATTATCTTTATTGCAGAGGCTGGAGGCTGCCAGTTGCTAGGTGAAGTTGGATGCTAACAGGGTGCTGCACCAAATCCTCCTCATTGCTTTGGTCACTAGCAGGTTGCTTCTGTTGCCTGCAGTTTGCACAGAAGATGTGTCTGTAAAAACAGTTGCCAATCAATAGTGAAAGAAATAGAACCATTCACCTGCAAAAATAACAGTTTTCACCTTTGGAAATATGCCGTGTCGGCACTAATTTCATGGTTTTTTTACTAGTTTCTGGTTTGCATCACACCTTTTGGTTTTCTGCACAATTTACAGCTGAGAGCAGTAACCTGATAGAGGTCAGAGGAATCCCAAGGACGTGTTTGGTGTAGCAATGTCCACCAACCAGTGTGGGGTTTTTCTCTGGTAACCTGTGGTTTCCAGGTGGATTCTCACTGGTTTGTAGGCCTGTGTGACTTTAGCGATGATTCTGTCGTCAGCCTTCACCAACTGGTTGGGGAATAAACATTTTTCCAATTTCTCCAGGCCTGTGTGAGGTCTAAAGGTGCTCCTGACCTCTCTGAGACACGCATGTGATAAAAAATAAAATAGTTTCCCTGCAGTGAAACATCTGTTTGAGTTTTGGTTTGGACAGCAGAGTTACATCCACTCGGCCGGTCTTTGGAAAGAGAAGCTACAGTTTTCAGATTATTAACATTATTAAAGCTTTTTTAACGCTCAGGCACAAAAACCTATTTGGTGTTCATCTGGTATTAAATGTGCTTTTTACCCTCAGTCGTTTTAATAGAAAGTGAATCGTTATGACACAGGACTATTTACACAGCTGAGATCTGAGTGGATTCAAACTTGCATTGCGTAGCAAATATACTCTACCAGACAACATGATAAACTATTCTTCAAAACCCAAAATTTGTTAACATGTTTGTGCCTCATCTGAGATAAAAAAAAAAACAAACAAAAAAACCCATGAACTTAAGAAATGTTTAGCATACGAAAAAGAAATTAAACACATGCTGTCAACTTCATATTGAAACTTTTTAAAAAATTATTATTTCATCAAGAAAAAAGAAATTTCAATCATCGCATCCATCATCTCTGCACTATTTCCCTCTTTTCTTCATCATCTCTAATATTAAATTATAAACATTTTAAAACAAAAGTGCCTGAAGCATGATATGAGGAAAAAGATAAATATAATTTGTTTCCTTTGTCCTTTCTTTTTTTTTGTCTGTTTTTTGTTTTGTTTTTGTTTTTTTACAGTACATACTCTTTGTATGGTGTTCATTTTGTGATGTAAAACTCGAGCGTCATCCTCAGACGTTCGAGTCGTTGCTCACTGTTTGCTTTGGTCGCGCCCTCCTTTGGCATCACTGTTGCAAAAAGAAAAAAAGAAGTAAAGCTACAGACAGACCATTAGTCTTAATATTTTTGGTATTTCATTGTTATTGTCCCGGTTTCAGGAAAGAGTTTTCTTTGGAGGGAACCCTGTTGTGGATTCCAAAACGTCCCCAATAAATATTCAAAAGTTTGTTAGTCCGACTCCTCCGTCTGAATCTCTGCTGAGAAAAAAAAGAAGGAAAGAAAAGAGATCTTTGGTTTGGTTGAATCAGGAGTTTCTCCAGCAGGATGAATGTGGCTTGAATGCTGCTCCTCTCCAGAATTCTCAGTCAGTCAAGTCAAAAGTGTAAACAGTCAGACAAACGTTCCCACCAAGACAGATAAATCTGAAAAAAGTCTTAAGTAAAGACCCCCATCCACACAGAAACATCGGGAAAGCATGAAATCTGTTCCCTCTCTTCTTGTGTGCTTTAATAAAGAGCATTCAGTTTGTTTGCAGAGACATGTGACCTCTACTGTGTGTTTTCAGAAACACTGGACATATCCTGATATAAATCTGGTGACAGTTAAAATAACTGTTTTTTTAATGGTCACCTGACACTGCATCACTCAGGAGAGAGAGAGGCCCAAAAATGAGCCCAAATAAAAAGCAATAGTTAGTATTTATTAGGGGACCAACACATTTAACTCCCTCTGCTGGCATCAGCTAAGACCTCCAGGGAAAACCATCCTGATCCAGAATCAGCTACAAAGTGAGGATCTGACATTAGGAGCTGGTTATTTATCATACACTGACTCTTCTTCCCATCATCAAAAAAAAGTCTGCAATGGTCACGGCAGACAGCGCCAGCTCCCTGAGCCAGAGGTGTTTTTCCTGTTTAAAGGGAGTTTTTCCTTCCCACTGTTGCCTTTCTCATAGGGATCATCTGATTGTTGGGGTGTTCTCTGTATTATTTTAGGATCTGTACCTTACAATATAAAGCGCTTTGATGCAACTTTTGTTATGATTTGGTGCTAAATAAATAAAACTGAACTGAATTAAAAAGCCGTATCGTGTCCGTTAAAATGGGCTGATCTATTGGAAGCTAACAATGACTGGTGGAGAGTTTGGACATAAATGCCACAACCAGCAGCTTTTCTCTGTGTGTTTGCAAGTTTTTTACTTCAACCGCAGTCAGGTGGGTCAACACGACTGAAAAGTTACAACAACCATGACACTTCCTCTCATGTTGTTTGGTTTAGAGCTTGTTGGAAAGCTGTTATTGCATTACTGTGGTAACTTAAGGTGTTGTCATCAACTTAAAAGCAAGGAAAGGTGAAACAAATGTGATCGTAAATAAGACCAAAGTGATTCTCACACTACACTGAAATGATACTTGCCCAAAAAAATTTACCATACATTCACATTTTGTTGTTTATCCCTGGAAACTCCTGGAATTTGCAAACTTTATTTTTAATCCACACATTTAATTTAGTGCAGGTTGGAGTGATGCTCCTCAGGAGCTTTATTTCTGGAAAACTAAATTAGAATTAATATGAAGTGAGCGTCTTGGTGTGGATGGAGGTCCAAAACTGAAGAAAGAGTCACATTTTCATATTGAACTGTCTTAATGTGGACGTGGTCTCAGTCGGGAAACAGTCGGGGGTTAATCCACCTCGATGGACTCGCTGGTCTCGTTCACGGGTTTGCACTCGTTGGGAAGTCGCTGATGGCGGCTGAGCTGAGTGGCCTGTGTGAAGCTGCGGTCGCAACGCTCGCACCTGACGCACAAACAGAAAGACGCACAAAAGACAGCGATTAGAGGAGTCTGCACGTAGAGAAGCCTGAACAGAGCTGAGGAGAAATACACTTTAAAAGGCAAAACCTTAACATCTGCTGACGCACATGTACACAATCACGCGCACGCACACACCTCCCTGTTAACCCTAATATCCAGTGACAGTATAAAGTGTGTGTGAGGCCCAGCGGAGCAGCAAGCTGTAATTGTTGCCCTGATCCTCACAACCTGACCGACAAATTACACACAGTCCACCTGTCAATAATCTATCAGGCGGGCTGAGGAGGGTATTCCCATCTCACACACTTTAACACACACTCAGATATATCCAGGCCCGATAAGGCAGTGTCACTGTCACTTTCAATAGAAGTAGAGAAGAGAGGGAGCTTTTAGTGTGCGCTGGAGGGGGGTTAGGGGGCAATTTAAATGTATATGAATGTGTGTGTGTGGGGGGAGGCTCTTCAAAGAGAAAGCTGTGTGGAGATATTGGACTTAACAGCCCTGAAACAAGACTAACGTGCTCTCGGATAGATAGATAGGTTGAAGGGGAGGGAGGTGGTGTTAGACACAGGAGGAGAAACAGTGTGGACTGGACAGCGGTCGTTAGGAAGCTCTT
This sequence comes from Rhamphochromis longiceps, assembly GCF_057381845.1. Classification (NCBI taxonomy): domain Eukaryota; kingdom Metazoa; phylum Chordata; class Actinopteri; order Cichliformes; family Cichlidae; genus Rhamphochromis; species Rhamphochromis longiceps. The sequence goes on along the minus strand of NC_140568.1, from coordinate 40,699,524 downwards.
TAACCAGAGCTTTTCCTCATTAAACCTCATAAACACGACACAGTTTTCTGATACAGCTTCTGCCACTACATTCATCACAGGGCCTGACTTTCTGTCTCGTACATAAGGTGATCACTGCCATAAACCGGCAGCAGGATTATTGGATGCAGGGTTGCTCAACTATAGCAAAAAACACTCATTATTTAGGTCAATATTTATAATAATAAAGTTATTTATTCCTTAAGCTTTGTGCATTTGCTGAACTTTTTAAAAGAGTATTTATCTGAGATTGCATATAAAAGATGGATGTAGCCACAGTGAAGTCAGCCGGTGTGTTTGTGTTGAAGTCAGTTCACATGTGGACAGCTAAGACACTTGTAAGCTGGATGGGTGCAGCGCACAAAGCAACAGCATCAGCATTATTCCCTCCGAAATGTTACTAAACCCACAAACTCTGTCATGATGTCTGGTTCAGTGGCTTGAGTTTTTTGAGGGAAGACAGCTTGTTGACTGCTGCCTGTGTCAAGATCCTTTCAATTCAAGTTGCCACAAGCTTCAGTGAAATCCAGGTTAAAAAAGAAGAAGAAGAAAAACTAAAGAAAAACCTTATTGAGCCCATACAGTTATTAAAGCTTTCTCCTTCTGTGAAGGTGGACATTTTAAAAAGGAAGTCTTTAATGATTATCTCACTTATGGCCTCAGCTTCAAGTGAAGTATATCTCAATTTCCGAACGGGGAATGCAGGGACGATATGGGTGTTCAACCATCTAGCGTTGACACCATTAATGTGGTGGAAAGTTGCAGAGACAGTCATCAACTGCCAAGAAGAGCAGGACAGGTTAACTGAACTGATGTCTGACGACGGGTCACATTTGTAGCTTTTTGGATTTGGTGGTTTTATGGTCGCTCTAATTAAAATCAAATGTTTTTAAATGTGTTATTTAAACGGTGTAATTTTAGCTAATGTTGCTGATCTGACTGACCACTGTAAACCAAATTTCATCCTAACATTTTGAATAGATTACTGTCAAACATGTTGCTCCTGGGCGAACCTAAACCTTAAGGTCTCAGAGAGAAGCATTTACCATGAAGGATCATGTACTTTGCATTCAGTTTTATTCCAAAACGTCTGCAACAGCTGAGACCTGAACTGGTTCTCCCCATTTTTTTGACACATTTTGTAAAAGCAGCTCTAGATTGAAAGTACATTAAAACAATGAAGCTTGTGAAACACGTTTTCAGTGGGTTCCACCTATGTTAATCTGCTTGGGTCCCTGTAATGTAAATTTCAGCATCAGTCAGAGCGTGCAGCGGTCTGCACAGACATCCACCCGCTTGCCTGTTTTCAGGTGTCCAGACAACGCTGCAGCGACTTCTGCCTTCTCATTACTTTGTCTGTCACTCTTAAATAACCAGTTTCTTTAAAAAAAAATAAACACAAACTTCTGTTTAAGCTTCACCAAAATTAGTTTGACAGAAACTGTTAGCTCGCCCCATCACATCACAGGATATGAATGTTTTTCTGTGATCACATGAATTTAAAGAAGTCCTGTATGTTTATATATATATTACATATACGTGTGTGCGTGAGGACCAGACTTTGAGCTGATGGATCTGAAATTATTCTCATTTTCTAAATTTTCTTGCAGCACAAGAAAAAGAAAACAGACCCCCGACTGCTCTGCCATTAAGGTGGATGTTCCTGCTGTCATTCGTCTGTGAATTTACAAAACCACAACAGCTACGGACTTCAAAGCTCCTCTGAAGCTTCTCTGTCACAGCGACTTATCCAGGCACGAAGACGGCTGTCCTGCACAACAAAGAGCAGAGCTGAAACGAGGCAGCTGCAGTCCGCTGGCTATCGACCAGCGGGCGTCTGTTAGCGGCCGCCGCCTCCATTTCTCAGCAGGGAAAAATAATGTTGAGTTGTTGTCCTGACAAAATGACAGAGGCCGCTTTAATCACTTTCCCTCAAGGATCAGTGAAGTTTCAGCTCACCTCTTATCTTAATCTCATCTGTACGGATGTGGATCGAATGCGAGATAAACAAGTACAGACTGTGTTCAGTCACAGACTGATAGAAGCTGAAGGGCTAGAAGAAGTACAGACGAAGTCTTCATTTACAACAACGTTCAGCACCGAGACCGAGCAGTTCAGACAAACTCTGACCACACCTTTACTTCAAAATCAAAGGCTGTGTTTGTGGGAAACGTGCAACTCTGGTTAGTAAGATCTCTTTCCTGAGGGAATATTTTTGAAAATAAATCATGATCTAACCATGCATTCATGTGGTGTTGGATTAACTGGAAAAGAGAATTTCCCACTGGGGAAAATCCACATGAACACCACCTTAAAGTTGGAAAACTAACTGGGAAAGTCCGAGAAATTGTTGTTGAGCTTTTGCAGTCACACATTAAAACATGGCGGATGAAAGACAATGTTTTGTTGAGTGCAAGAAACTTTTTCAATTATTGGCGCAAAACGCTCAAAACTTGTTTGGGCAGCACCATCGAAATGAAATTTCACGAACTGGTCTTTAAGGTGTCGCGGATAAATACAACAAAATAAAATGATACGACCAAGACAAAAACTGTGGTATTTTATAAATATAATGATAAACGCGAAATTCACTGTGTAATTGTGTAACTTTATTAGCAGCGTCCTCCTGAAATGCGCCAACAACACTGAGAGTAACATCCTCCTCTCTGCCCCTTAATGGTCGCTGTGGTAACGCGTAAATATTTCTTTCAAAATAAGACACACAAAGCGCATGAAAATATATAGGAAATTTATTCATAACACACGGGAAAAGACCCAGGGAAACTGAGTTAACGATAAAAACCCTGAAAATCACAAATTTCAAACCCGAGGCTGAACTCTCGCGTCCCGGAACCAAATAACTCGTCCAGGGCCCGGGTGTTGGGGACTGCTGCTCTGTGTCACGGTCCTGAGTCTGGCGACTCATTGTTTATGTTCTTGTTTATTATTATTCTTTGATTGAGTTAGTTTCCGCTTATACTTTAGTAATTTTTAGATCTCAGGTTTTGTTACTGTCCTTCTCTTGTGTTCCATGTGTCACATCAAGTCATGTCAAGTGTTATTGTCCGTTTTTTCCCCAGTCTCCATATTCATGCACCTCCCGTGTCAGTAATGTCTCCGTGTCGCAGTTTGTTATTGTCTCTGTGCTCCATGTTCTCTCTGTCTTCCCTGTCAGCCGTGTCTCCTTGTCAAGTCTGCGTTCCCGTGCCTGTGTTCAGTATTTCCTGTTTTACTTTGACAGTCTGGTGTTCAGTGTTTTCAGCTTTGCTTCCGCCCTTTCTCGTTTGGTCAGATTAGCCCCAGCTGTATCTCACTCCTGTTTCCCATTCCCTCGTTACTCCCTGGTGTATTTAAGCCCTGTGTTTTCCTCTGTCCGTTGTCACGTCACGTTACCCGTTTAAAGTGCTTTATAAATAATATTAAATTGAATTGGATAGCTATCTAGTTTCCAGTTTAGATTAGTTTCTGTGAGTTTTGGGTTTTGTTTGATTTTTGCTACAGTGCAATAAAGCTGCTTTTTTATTTCATCTGCATTTGGGTCCTTCATCCTGCCTGCCACACAGCGCTGCATGACAAATAGATTCAACAAATGTTTAAAGAAACATTGAAAAAATGTTTAGTTTTCCTAATTTATTACAAGAGGTAATGACTCTACCAGCATCCACTACACAAAAGCATAATCTCTGTGTGCTGGCTATAGAAATAGGCATTTGTTAGTCCTAAAGCATAGTACATATTAGTGTTTTGGGTTTTTTGTCAGTGTTCGCTCACTCTGAATGCTGTCTCTATGAAGCTTCACAGTAATAGAATCATAAATATAATGTACTAAGTCAAACAACTTTCTGTGGTCTCCAGGATGACATTTAAAGCTAAGACGTTGCTTCTCTGAACAAAATACAGAAGAACAAAAAGCGGAGCAGAGAAAACAGCAGCACGCTTTGACAGCCTGCACAGTCCAGTGAGCATCAGCACCGAAAAGCTGCCGACCACACAGAATCGCGGCCTCCGTCTCCTCAGTGGGAAAATAAAGTTGAGCGTTTTCCTCCTGACAAAGTGACAGTGGCAGCTTTAATCTATCCGCTGCACCGTCCGAAAGGAGATAACTCCCCGAGGCCATCGATCCGCTAAAGATTTCTGACGCACGTCCGTGATTGTCTTTGTCCCGCTCTGCCTCCACCGAGACTCTGAAGTGCTGATGAAAAGGTTCGGGGGTTTCCTCTGATTGCTTATTAAGAATGCTGATTTGGTTTAACTGAATTTAATCGCCACCGCTTGTCGTTTCACTTTTTACACCATGATCTCTTGTTCCTCCTTGCTCTCTCTCACTCATCCTTCTCGCCTCTTCGCTCTCCACGTCAATGATGACTTTGGATTTCTCTGATTGCTTATTAAGAAGGTTAATTTGATTCTACCCCCGTGTTCCCCCGATGCCAGTCCTTTAGATTTTGCACAACTCAAACATCTTATTTTGCTTTCTTCACTTTCTTTTATGTCTCTTACTCTTTGGCCCTTCTGGCCTCCACTTGAATGCTGACCTCTTGGTCCACTGGAGGAATCCTTATTGTCCTCTGTTGCTGATTAGATGACAGGATGACAACAACAGCATCCAGAAGCCTCGAATTGCAGCGTGGCATGCCCTCTAATTATATTAGCCTTAACCAGCAGAAGAAAATGGAAATGAGTGTGGGGAGATTCATTACCGGGCTGTTAACAGATCCTGTATTTACACTGGACAATCTGCTGATGCCCTCTGATTTACAATGAGGAACAAACAAGAGAATTTCCTCATAGTTTAACGTTACAGGCAGCCAACAGTAAAGCATCAAAGGTCAGAGGTCACAGCAGACATGATGGAAGTGAATGGAAGCAAATATTATCACGAATAATGAATAATAGAAAAGTGATTGAGAAAGTAGTAAGGGATAAAAAAGCAGTTTGCAAATGACTCTTATTATGATTTTGGTTTTTAGGACCAGAGCTAAATTTAGAGCTGAAGACCAAAAAGAAAAATGTAGACAACAAATCAACTGGTTTCTAAACTTCTGAAGCGTTTGGTAGTTTCAGTGAAAATGTGTTAGCCACCATCACGTTTGATTTTTGGAGGCAGAAGTGATGCGTTTGGATGGAGTGCTAACTTACCAGCTAACGCTAACTAGTTTGGTGAGCAAGCTGGATGTAAGTGTGTAATGCACAGACTAATAGCGGCGTATTAGTGCTTCTTATTAGTGCATCAAAACTGGGGCATGGACTTCTTAGATGGTCTTTTCTCATTTTTAAACTCCAGTGTCTCCTTCACATACCTTTAGATCAGGGGAGGGGAACTCAAGCCCTCAAGGGCCGGTGTTCTGCAGGTTTTAGACGTGTCCTTGATCCAAATGGCTCCCTTGAAAAAGAGGTCTTTGATCTCAACGGGACATTCCTGGTTAAATAAAGGTTAAATAAATAAAAAATGGCTAAATTAGCTCCTCAACATGTCTTGAAGTTCTCCAGAGGCCTGGTAATGAACTAATCATTTGATTCAGGTGTGTTGACCCAAGGTGAGATCTAAAGCCTGCAGGACACCGGCCCTTGAGGCCTGGATTTCCTCACCCCTGCTTTAGTTGGTCAGTCCTGGTATGTTAACAGCTGCCAAAGTAAAACTGTGACTCAGTTGGAATATTTACCTGTAGATAATCTGAATGGCCACTCTAGAACCTGCAGCACCATTGGAGGACGTGTTGATGTGTCTCTCCAATATTCATGAACAAGAACCTGAGTTCCCGCTGCTTTAGTGCATATTATTTATTAATTTATTTACTAAAGCATATCTGTGTACATCTGTTGACAACAATGAAATCCCAACCCATTTACTACCATTTTATATTTTTTTTCTTTTGTGCAAGCTAAAACCTTCAGGACTTCAAGCCCTCGGTGGCTCACTTTAGTTTTCTTATGGTGACGTAATTAGCAATGCTAATGAGAGAAAGCGTTGGTTTCAGGAGTGCTTGGGGAAATTGATTTAGCATCCAGACAAAGCAGATGTGACACTCTTTAAAAACATATTAATCATTTTATGATTCTACAAATTTGATGTCAATGACATGAAATCATTCCATTGATCTGTATCAGACTCATATGGGAATATACACCATAATTGCTTTTATTACTGATTTAAAAACCTGAATAATTTACAAGCTGGTGTAACAAAATATTTAGATTCACAGTTTAGTACCTGCTATTAGAGAAGTTCAGTCAGAGCTTTATTTGTTCTAAATCGTTCTCTGCTGTACCAACATGGGTCGCTGTTGATAATTACCAGTTTATGGGAACATCAGTTGCCATCCACATTAAAAACAATCCATGGTGCCTTTGACATTTTGAGCGGTTTAGCGGATCCCTGAGCGTTATATTGTCCTCTGTACAGTTTATTCAATGACCTCAAAGACATAATTATGAGAGACACAGAAAGACAGAGACAGCGCTCAAAGTTATGGAAGTGAAATTACTGGTGTCAAAAGTATAATTTTCAGGAGAGGAAAAACTTATTTGGGACAAAGTCACCCAATATATCTAAAGGTGAGACTTGCTTCTACAATAATTTTGGTGGTGACAGTTAAGAGCAAGTCGAGTGGTATTAGCTGGGTTGTTTGTCGCAACAGGTGGCAGGTGGGGGCAAGGTGGGTGGATTTTATGGGTGTTTGGGGGTACTCACTGTTACTTACTTGAACGGCTTCTCTCCTGTGTGTGTGCGGATGTGGTTGTTGAGCGTCGTGGCGCCAGCGAAGGCCCGGCCGCAGTATCCACATTTGAAAGGTCGGTCGCTGGAGTGCGTCACTACATGGTTCCTCAACTCTGAAGGCTGAGAGAAGGACTGGGAGCAGTGGCCACACTGGTATGGTCTGAGGACAAAGACAGTCGGATGAAAGAAGAAAACAGAAGGTGTGTGCGTGCGGGAATGGCTTAAATTCACTGCCTTAAATTTGCATTCTTTCTAACAGTCAGCAGGGGGCACCATTTGTAGTTGCAAAAAGAGGACTGCTACTAGTGCTCACTTTATCGAAAATGAATTTAGAATATTATTGTAAAAGGCGAGATTTTAAACTAGTGATTGAGGTGAGGTCATAGAGGATGTGAGCTGAAGCTTCATTTTCTCATAGACTTCTACACATTCACATCCTCTTCAGTTACCTGAGATGTCTCCCCCTACTGGCCATGATGTTACTTACCCGTAGGTCTATTGGTAAGATCATATTTTATTTTGTTAGCTCTGTTACTTTGTGACTCTTGTGCTCCATGTATTAATTTACCACGACATGAAAATTCATCAAAAAAAGAATTATTTCTTCATCTTCCCCATGAAGATTCTTCATTTTTATGGGTTTGTTCCACCTTTTCTGTTGTTCTTCCATTATCACAAAGAAACAATGATGCACAGATGAATTTTTCTGGGTGCTTGTAACTGGAGTGGAGCAACGTGAATTAACACAAAATGAAAATTTGGAGACATTTTGTTTACATACAGAAAAACATGAGCCTGCACACATTACAGCTCACTAAAAAGCAATATATATGGTCTATAAACACACGCAAACAGGGGGCGGGGGAAGTCGGACACTGCTCCGGTAACCATGGCAGCCTGACCCTCATCAACAATGCAGGCCTAGATCATGACTGGACCATTTATCATGGTGTGTGTGTGTGTGTGTGTGTGTGTGTGTGTGTGTGTGTGTGTGTGTGTGTGTGTGTGTGTAGAATAGCAGTTACAGAGAATGAGATAGAGACAGTAAGAGAACAAGAAAAGAAGAGATATATTAGGTTATTGTGTGTCAGTGTGTGTGTGTGTGTGTGTTTGGCCCAAATGGGAGTTAAACAAACAACCAAACAGAAGCTGTGTGTCTGCTAATAGAGTGTCCTGCTTCCATACAGCAGCAGATCTAATCTCACACTCCTTCCATTCGCTGAGCCGAACACGCAGCCAGCTGTGAACATTATCGAGGTATTTTGTTTTCACTTACAGGACACTTCAGCCTCTGCTCATATCTTGCATCTCCTCTCTTTTCCCCCATGATCATTTTCAGGCTCTGTGTGCAAACCTCTGTTTCCCACATACAGACTTTACTTAGGCAGCCCGCCCAAGCATATATGTTGATGCTTTTCTTTATTATCTTTTTGAGAGGATAATTTAGTACTGCTCAACCCTCTGCTAAACAAACTCACCCCGGCTCTTTTCTTCACGTTTTCCTTACAGGCTGTCTCACTGGCCACATTGCTATCTGTGTAGGTTTCTTGATATCATTTAGCTACGTCTTCAGAGAGGATCATCGTCCACCTCCCTGATGGCAGCAGTCCCTTCATCTGATCTGAAAACTTACTGAAGTGGAGAGTCAGTCTAACCAGAACACAGCAGCTGATTATATTGGTCCAATATATACATTTATCTGTAAGTATTTTGAAATGTCACTATTTACAGAGCAGAGACTTGTAGCAGTAGTATTTCACATGCCTTTTTTCTTCCACAGTTTGGTTTGCACATTGCATTCCAGTTTTATGGACTGCTTGTTTAAAATCACTAAAATTGCAGAGTGAGACCTGAAACAAAATCAAGCTTCGAGGCACTCCATGGCTTTGACACAGCACCACAGGAGGATGTGTGGTTAAAGTACATAGAAAGTCAGTTAGTGCCGTGTATCAGTCAGTGTGCATTGATGAGCCGGGAGCTCTGAGGTGATTAGCTGCTGTGTGTCTTCTGTCAGTCACATTAACGACCTCAGGAGTACACTGAGGATCCCGTTTTTAAAGCTACTTTAAAGACAGGGATCAGGGACGCTCTGGTGATTACCATTGGTACTTTATCTGCTACAGTCACACTTTAGCTAAGCATGGATATTATCATTAATTACTTTAATGAGTGTTATGGCTACTTTTACTCATTGTAATTGTAATCAGCATTATTATTGCGTCAAACGCAGGTGGGGCTCCTCTGTGTTTCATTTGCTGGTTCTTCCCATGTGTGGATTTTCTCCAGGAGCCTGGGAGACATTCAGGCCCAGGATATAAAAGAACCAGAGCTGGAGCCTATCCCAGCTGTCATAGCAACCTCTCACCCCACGAGAGCAGGGTTCACCTTGGACATGTTGCATGCTCACATTCACACCTACGGCCAGAGATGGGCAGTAAAACGTTAAAGGTAATGCGTTACTGTAATCTGATTACTTTTTTCATGTAACAAGTAAAGTAAGGGATTACTGTTGCAAAAAGGTAATTAGATTACTGTTACTTTCCCTAATATGGAGTGCGGGAGAGAGTACGACCATGCAGTGTTTAAAGCTTGGAAGCATTTACATCACTTTGAGTTTGATTCCATGAAAAGCGACAAAAACATCAGCGTCCAATGTACTCTGCGTGGGAAGAAAATTTCTTTCTACAGCGAAAAATTAAACTTCTAATCTGAGCAGGCACCTAGCACGCCGCCACGGGAATGTGAAATTTACAGAGAAACCCCCGGATCTCCCCCACTGACATGACTGCTGCGGCACTGGGCAAACCTCCACCTGCCTCACAGGACTCAGTGCTGCTGGATCTTTGAATGTGTGTTTTACTTGCATCTATTTGAAAGAGTGAGTGTAAACACAAAACACTTGATTTTATATGATGGATTATGCAGAAAAAAATTGAATTGGGCTGAAAGGTCTATTCTTTATTATGTATTTAGGTTGTGTGGCATGTTTTTGAAAAGTAACTAAGTAATAAAGTAACAAATTACTTTTGAAAATAAATAATCAGCAAAGTAATGGGATTACTTTCATTGAGAAGTAATCAATAATTAGTAACTAATTACCATTTTCAAGTAACTTGACCAACACTGCCTACGGCCAGTTTAAAATCACCAGTTAATCAGGCAATCATGGAATACACTGCAGAAGGATTTGCAGCTCTCTCAGCTGATTTCGCTGAGAGGTCTCCTTCTTCGGTGGTTTCTTTCTTCCTCTTTTTCTCAAATTTATGGATTAATGAAGTTTAGACCTCTCTGAGACACACTTTGATTTCTTGTCTTTACCATCTTTATCTCTCCGTAGTCCAAAAACATCTCATCAGACTTGTATATCCATCCATCCATCCATCCATCCATCCATCCATCCATCTTCGACCACTTATTCGGGGCAGCAGTCTAAGCAGTGAACCCCAGACTGCCCTCGCCCCCTCCACGTCTTCCAGCTCATTCAGGGAGCACACCAAGTTTATCCAAGACAGCTCAGAGACATAACCTCTCTGGTGAGTCCTGGGGCTGCCCCTGGTTCTCCTCCCAGTAGGACATGCCTGAAAGACCTCACCTATGAGGCACTAAAATCGGTTGGCTCAACCACCTTAAGTGGCTCCTTTCAGTGGAGGAGCAGTATCTCTGAAGGAGATCCCCTTCATGATTTCCTCCTGGTAGGATCTCCCAAGGCAAATTGGACCTGGATGAGGGGCCAGACAAAGAGAAATTCTGACAACCGCTATGATGACTAAAAAAACCCCCCCAAAAATCAAGGGTCCAGTTTACACTGTCCAGACAAGGTCACCAGAGGTAGAGGCTGAAGGTGCGAGCCTCTGGTGGCCCGGTCCAACTAGGCTTAGCCTGAAAACCTACATGAATATATAGAAGCCGCCAGGGGGGCTTGAAAAATGTTTAGTCATGAAGGAAATGGAAAAATGATATAGTTTTTTCTGTTTTTCTTTTCATATGGGTCACTTGGTTCTGTATTACTGTGTAAGCTGTTAAACTGACAGGATAAACTCCCATGTGCTGCCTGAAAATAAAGCGATTTTCATTCTGAAACTAATAAGACAAAACTCTGACATCAGTTCCTTACAAATGGGTAAATACCCCAGAACTAGAATAAAACAAATAGACCAACATCTTCACCACTCTAATAAATCACAAACACCCACAATACCCTGAGACGATGTAGACACACACACACACACACACACACACACACACACACACACACACACACACACACACACAGGAAAGTAATAAGAGTAAAATAGTGTAATATAAAATCGAAAAATTCTCACTTGCAGTTTTCCACATAAAAGGCGTCTCGCCGTGGGGGTCGGTTCATTTATCAGCCGGCCGGTCTATAAGTTCACGCCTCAGTGGGCCGCACCACTATTTATTAGGTGGGTTTTCTATGAAGAGCTGCATTGATTGTGAATAGTTTAAGTTGATGAATGTGTGGATATTATTTATTAAGGCAGCAGGCCGGGAGATTAATGCCCGGTTATTGTTTATTACAGGGAGGAGTGGAGGAGGAGGAGGTGAAGCATAAACACCTCTATCATGCACATAAACACACATGGACACACAGGTATGTGCATATGCAACCAAAATATGGGAACAGACAGGCAAATGCAAATACGATCATTCATGCATAAATTACCGCACATACTGTACGGTCTGGGTTTTATACCAGAAACACTGAACTTCTTTACCATGAAACACAGGGGTGTGCGGATAACACAGAGAGGGGAAAAAAGCTTTAGGAAACTTTAGTTTTTAACAGATTTCACTGGTGAATGTGACACTGAGCACTGAAATGAAATACAGATAATATTTCAAAATATCAAGGTTTTTCCTGGCTTTTAATGGGCGTGCTGAAAACCAGACTAGGTCTGCCTATAGCTAAAACAAGTAGTCTGTGTTTCCACGTTTAAAAGGACCCTTTTCCTCTCAATTTCATAATGAAATGTAGCTAGCAAGCTTTCTACTCTTGTTCTATGACAGCTGAAGTAATTAAGAAAAGTGATAGATTGACATTTTTTGCATGCGGGATAAATCCTAATTAACTCCCCAAATAAGTTCCTAGAGGACTGTTGCTGAAACGGCACATTAAATTTGTTTCGAAGGGGAAACAAATTTCAAACAAATTGTTTTACATTTTAGAATAAACTCATATTTTGATGGAAAAATAGGTTCTAGACAAAACTGAGAGTCATTCTAAAACCATTTTAAACCCAAAGTCAAAAAGCATGGGGAGAAAATATTCTCACAAAATAGGGTTGAACTCATCTTTATGACTCAGTGACTCAGATCATGTTCATATTATCAAAACAAAGCACTAGATGTCAAACATATGACACATCATCTCCATTTTAGGGATGCTCCTTGTGACTATTTTACTAGCAAACAGGATTTTAAAAAAGTCTAAAAGTAAGAAAACACTAACTAGGAGAACAGAGGAGAAGTGGAAAGTGTATCATGGGGTCTACAGCAGCATAACTAAGTGAGGCTCAGGGTCAGCCGATCAAGCTCTAACTATATGCTTTATGACAAAGGAAATCTTAAACGAAGACAAGGTCTGTCTCTTGAATCAAAACTGGGAGCTGTACAGGAGTCTGATAGCTGAATCCCTGCCTCCCATTCTACTTTACGAAACTCTAGAAACTGTTATGTGATGGCTATGTGCAGGCAGGAAAAGGACCTAAAGTGCAGACTCCGGAGACAGAAAGTAACTCAAAACAGCTTTAATGCTGAACTCAAAAGGGTACCAAAACTAAGACTACAAAATACACCTACACAGCTAGATAAGGGTAGATCGCGACAATGACAAACTGAAACACAGGGCTTAAATACATAGAGGGAGCAATCAGGGAATGGACAACAGGAGGGAAACACTTCTGGGGCAAATCAGAACTGACGAGACAAGGAAGCGTAAACTGATCACACTGAGGTAAGACAGAGACCTTCAAACTAAAACAGGAAACACAGACTGAACAAAGACACAGACTCACATGCAGGCACTACAACAGAGGGAACAGAGACGTGGGACCAGGGCAGACACAGACACTGACTGGACACGGGGGATATAGCGGACAGGGGAGACAGCAACTAAGGATTACACAGAGACAAACCATAAGACATGACTCTAACAAAAACCCAAAGACTAGAAATTATAAATAATATAATGAACTCAAAAACCCTGGGTCAACGACCCAGGCATCCTAACAGAAACCACAAGTAAGCCTGCAGTCTGAGGCTGATATGTCTACTTGGATATACTATCATAACATCATAGATGGAGCCTAATAATTATGTGACAAGAAGGATTTAAAATTTGGTAACAAAACACATTTTAAATGTTGCAAATGCCTGAGAAGTCCAACCTTTATAAACAGTCTATGTACACAGTTGGACATGCTTTTTACAAATATGAGAGATTTTGACTGCAATTTTCACAACTTTTATGTTTTCCAAATAGTGTTCATTATAATTTGTCAGAAGCTTAAGCTCATGTGTCAAAAAAATAGACACACTGGAGAGCATTTCACATTTATGATGAAAAATTCCTTATTTTACTGTCAAATTAATGAATTAATTTGGTATTAATTCTTGTAAGAAGTTGTTATTTCAGTCTTTTCTTCATCTTTGTTACAGCTGATCTCATGAACCTCTCCCCGTTTCTCTTTTTATTGCTACAAACGAAGCTGCTCCATTTGGACTGCTGGCTAACTGTATCACGTCTCTCTCGGTGGCCGTTAGCATCAAGTCGTTACTCAGTCCGATTGTGTCGACAGCACAGACAGCCAAATATGTCTAAAATCAACAACGCAACAAGGTAATAAAAACACCAAATGGACAAGTTAATAATGCTTAGTTTGGATACTCGATTAGCTGCTGTGTTTTTCACGCTTAGCTTAGCCTGTGTGTGTATGTGAGATCTGTAAAATTAGCCATTTTCAACACATCCGTGTAATACGGTTCAGGACAATAAACCTCGTGTCAGCTTTCAACACAACATGTGGTAGGAACAACAGAGTCAGAGTCAACATGTCGCTGTGTCCACACCTTTAACACATGAGCTGATGAAAGAGGCAGCGTGTGTGAGAGACCGACTGCATGCCGACCAGACCTCACTACTGAGACTACATGGGAATGAAACGTTCTGGCTCGCATACATGTTTTCATAGCATCAGAGAGAGGTCAGAGGTCAAGAAGGTGGACAGGCGAATGGAAAGTAAGAGCGTTGCTGATCAGATCTCTCGTAGACTGGAGAGAAAAACATTTAAACGGTGTGTGGTGAAGTGGGAACTTCACACGATGACAAAAACATGCAAATGACTGCTCTACTGCAAGACCGCAGGCAGTGAAATTATGGGCTTAAATTGTGGTTATAAATATTGTGAACTGAGTTTTGTAACCTTGTAAACAAAAATATCTGAAAATTTTACGTTTGTGCATCTATTTGTATGTTTGTAAAAAATATTTACACAAGTTGCTTTTTTTTTGTTAAGGTCCAGATACAAACCAAAGAACTACGTGTAAAACTCTGCGCTCACGTTCGCTCGCTTGCGTGTGAAATACTCATGACCACAATTTGAGCCCAGACGAAAAGTCTGTCCATCATATTGCTTGTACAGATTACTATGAAGCAAGGGCCTGTGGGTTAGAGTTTTCCCTTGTGACTTCAAAATAAAAGCCTGGGTAAATATAATCACTAAGACTCTAGACAACCTGAGGTTTGCAGTAGCGGTGGAAAAAACTTACAAAAACACTATTTGAAAGTCTATTTTCTAATCAGTTTGTAACATTTTCTTTGTCAATTTTAAAAAAAAATGTACAGATGTTGTAACATCTGTAAAAATTGTAGGATTATCAGCAAACAGTAAACACCACTGTGCTAAAAGTTGCAGTATGATCAGTGGCCATTTAAGGCTCCAAAAGTGAGTTCATCCAAAAAAACAAACAAAACCAAACACAATGCATCATTAGCATTACCAGGGGTGCAGCTGGTCTGACTGACAGGTGGATGTTCTGCTCTGACTGTAGGTTTCACCTCCATTAATTGGAGTCACTGAACTGGACCTTTTCACCATGTCTCTGCTGCTGCTCCTGCTGCTTTTGGACCTTCTTCAATAGAATTACCTTAGAGTTTGTGCTGTTTTATAGCAGGTATGCATTTGTGAGTTGCACTCATGCAGTTTCTGGATGCAGACTAACAAAGTGAGCGTGACAAGTGTTAGCTTGTAAGATTATTTTTACAGAAGGACAAACATATCTGCTTCTAGATTTAATAAAAACAATATTTAACCACTACATTTCTGACAGCATCACATTCATATTTTTATGTGTTTGGGGGTTAAATCGGTTGCTTGCAGATGATGTTTTCATTTTCTGAGCTTTTAATTTGATTTAGGACCTCAGTGACTCAGTGAATATGTGTGTGTGTGTTTATTTGCAGCGTGCAGTGATGCAGAGTGAAGTGTGTCGATTGACCCGCATGGACTCAGTCTAATCCATATGGAGTTATATCTGTGCTGTGAGGACGTCTCCTCTGTCTGCCTCATATGAAGACATTATTCCCTTGAGACCAGCAGCTATAAATCACTGCTCCCACATCGTCAATACAGAATCAATGGCCCTCTGAACACACATAAAAATATGTATGTATGTGAGTGGAGCACGGACATCCTAGCACAAACAAAATCACTGGAAGACAACCGTGAACACACACAACTCCTTTTTCTTTTATGTGCTGTTTTTTATCCTCCAGTATCCATGTCTTTTTGTTTCTCTCTGTCTTTTATTTTTCTTTCAAACCTTATTGACTGATCTATTAGAGCAGAAAGTTCACATAATGTCCTCTCATCAGCTAGCTGTACTCATCAAACCAACCTCATAAAGAAAACTAAGCAAACAGCCAATATTGTGTCATTGTAGATAATGCCTTTTGTGTGTTTTGTCTGTTTTAGTGTGTATGTGGTCAGGGAGTACTGAACATACATTATGGGTATTGTAGTTCAAAAGGAAAACATAGTTATTAAGAAGATCTACTGATGGGTCCCAAACAACACTGGGTGATTTTACCAATTTACCATTTTCTGTTTATACTCAATGATGGATTTCCCGCCATTGTAATATCTGCAGTAAATGTCAGCTTTGAATGTGCATTTTGCAACTTTTTTCACTGATGCATTTATGATCACGCCCTGAATGAACAGACCAATTTTATGTTAAAGACTCAGGATTGACGTGTATGAGTGTTTGCTATGTCTCAGCAATCCGGTCTTTAAGTCTGACGTCATTAGCCGTGTCTGGGCCCAAACTCCGCTGCAGGTCCATAAGTCAACGATCACTGCAGGATCGCTGAGAGTTGGAAAACTGTCTAAATTCTTTCATCTGTAATAAAATGATCAGTGTGGCTGCTCTACCAGGTGTAACAATTAAGTTTAACATCCAGGCATCCATGGAAATCGAATTTATTATCTCTCTGTAGTTAGAAGTTAGCAGGGAGGTGGCTCGCTAGTTTCCATCTAAATATAATATACCATGTCCTGACTGAAGGATTTCTGAAACAAATGAATTAGTGAATGTTTGAGTGGATATGCTAATTGTTTAGCTTCACTTTGACCAGTTAACATGATACATAAAACTAACCTATGTATATGCCATCATTTGCTTTCTAGTGTTTGCTCTCCAAAGCTAGCTGTAACTTAGCTATACAATATGAAGCTGGCACTAGAAGCTTTGTCACATCCAGTGATGGGAATAACGGCGTTACTAACGGCGTTACTTTTTTCAGTAACAAGTTATCTAACTAATTACTATTTCTATCGTTACAACGCCATTACCGTTACTAACAAGAAAATGCGGTGCGTGCGGTCGCGTTACTATTTTTCAACAAACAGACAGTTGAAGCTGTCTTCTGCTTACTGCATCTTATATCAGTTGCATGGAAGTAGCTGTAAGTAATCTGGGCGCTACAGCTTTAAGCAGCTGCGCGCGCTCCCATGGACGGTAATCACTTTCTGCCCGTCGATCACTTTTTGGCACAACACCTGGAGTAAGTGCAAAACAATCACATGAGTGCTGCTGTTTGGCTGAAGAAGAATAAAGTAGTCGTCGTAAGCCAATCACTTCAAGACGCCAAAGCAACAAGGTGATATATACCAGTTTTTAAATTGTGGTGATAGGCCACGTAAAACCAGAGTCATGATAAACAATATATACGCGGCGTTTTTCCTGAATAGTTTTGTCACGTTTACTGTCTAAAGACAGCGCTAGCAAGCACTCTCTGCTTATGACCAAAAAATAAATAAACAAATCAAAAAACCCTTTCGTGTTGGTGGAAAAATGCACCATGTCGACCAATCAAAAATGATATGGCAACATGACATTTGGTTGTTTAGGAAGACGGGGAAGTTTTAGGAGTAACTGTGTGTGTGACAGAGAGAGAGCCGAAAAAGAGAGAGAGCGAGTTTTGAGATGTGAGAGATTTGTGACGTTTACTGTGTTTGTAGTGTGTAGTTAATGTGTTGTCTTGTGTAGTTAGTGTGTAGTGTTGTGGATAGTTTTGTGTTGTGTGTCAAAACAATGAGATGACTGCTGTCTTCAGGTAGAGAACAGGAGTAATACACCTGCTGTCAGACCTGCAGGTATGTGATTTTCTCCTTTATAGTGGACAGAAATAATTTTTTTGGAGTGGCACAAATAATTTGTTTGGCATCTTATTTAATGCAGAAGACCTGATTGTTATGTAAATAGTTAGGGTAAAAGGTAAACGGCTGCAAATAACTTTGTTTGCAAAACTTGTGCATAGGATTTTAAAATTGACAATTTATATTTGCATTTAAAGTTATGAAATATGATTCAATAAACATGTTTGTGGTTGTTACAGTAAAAAATATTACTTTTTCTACTCGGATTTTATGTTTTTTGTCTGATTTTAGGTCAATTGAGTTAATACAGTAAGTCAAAATGAAAACATAATTGTAAATTCAGACACGTGAGGTTGTGCTGAAAAGAATGACATCAATTTTTAACACCAGTTTGTAAAGATATGACCAATTATACCCTGGACCCCAGAAGGTTAAACATTTTTTTTTAAAGTAACACAATAGTTACTTTTCAAGTAATTAATTACTTTTAGAATCTTGTAACTCAGTTACTAACTCAGTTACTTTTTTGAAGAAGTAACTAGTAAGAATAATTAATTACTTTTTCAAAGTAACTTGCCCAACGCTGGTCACATCCAAGCTAATGCTATTGTCATTATTCAGGTAGTATTCAACATAGTGATACATGACAGAGCAACTTAATTGTGCAAGGCAGTCTTGTGCATGTCTCAGCAATGTTTTTGTCAATGCCAGCTGACAAATGTGAGCAGCGGTTTACTGACTGCAGTTCACTTAACAGCAGTTCACTTAACAGCCACGGGTTTCATTTATATGATGGTCTGAGGGTACACTGAGCTTTCTGCTTCGGTTTTCAGAAATGGTGGCTGAAAATGTCCCAGGCCTCTAAGCACTGTAATATGACCAAACTACATTAAACAAATAAAAGCGATTACGGATAAGCACATGGGAACATTGGTGCATTTTAAACTGGAAAAAGTAAAACCACCTGAGACTTGAGGGTCTAAAATTTGCTCCAGTGTGCTCTGCCAGCCCACAGAGCTTTACTTACTGATACTAAACAAAACTCACTCGCATGCAGATGCAAAACAAAGTAGGTGTTTATTATAATGGCAAACATGACAGATAAAAATAGACTTTGAAGAAATTTCTACAAGCCCGTCCATCACAGTGATGAATCATTATCCTGCGGCTACACATTGAAAAGAGAAAAAAGCTATTTTTCAACACATCTGTATGTCCAGCAGGGACAACACACATCTGTGTTAGTGTTAAATGCAAATATGTCTTCACTGCCGGGTGATAAATCTCCTAAATGTCAACTGTTTAGTAACACAAAGAAACAGCCTCGTTATAGCCTGGCATGCAAACATTTTGAGTTAATTGTGTTTTGAGAATTTTCTCAGCTCACAGAGCAGCAAGTGAGACCCAGCTGAAAACATGAACAAGTGTGTTGGTTTTAACACTGATAAATCCATTACACTTCTGTAAAACATCTCTGAGCATTCAGATTCTTCAAGAGACAACTAAGGTTTAAATGTGTAACCAGTTACAGTGCAGTCCAGAGGTTTTATATTTATATTTAATTCACAGAGAAACACTTTCAGATGTTAATTACCACCACTGGTCCCCCCCCCCCCCCCCCAATGCTCCCAGTGAGCTATGGTTTACTCCGCTAAGATACAGGAGTGCAAGATATAATTAATTAACTCCATCACATGTCCCTCACCATCTAGCATTTTGACCGTTAGCTGGAGACAGTAATACTTGTTTTGCTTACAACAAGCTGGAGAAGCAACTGCCAAGTTGATTAGTTCTAACCAGAACGTGAGGCAAGCAGAGAACTGGTTTGATGCTGCAGAGCAGAGCAAGGACTATTTACACCAAGATAGTGGAGGTGGAGTCTGTGCATAGGATGACGAGCTTAGTGGAATGGTAGCTGATTATTGCTCCATTTTGTATTGGGACTAAGTTTATACATGGTATTATTCTATAATAACTATTTATTCAAAATGTGTACTACTCAAACAATGTTAGTGTTGGGAAGAGTTTAATTAGATCATTAGAGAAGGGTGATTGGACAAAACAGCAGAAGCTTAATGCAGTGAAAAGTGACAGATGAAGCTCCAAGAATTAAGGCCAAACACAGGCTGATATATTAATGAAGAATAGTCTACCAGAGTGCTAATATAAAGTCAGTGGCAGGTTTCTCAAACTGTGGGGCAGGCCCCTCTAACAGGACTTTAAATCATTGCAAATTGGGTTTGGCTGACCAGGAACAGAGTGAAACTCAGTTGAATAGATGAATTTGTGGGGGTAAAATTTCAAAAGATTACAAATAGATTGTTAATGCTTTGGTGATCTTTATTTTACTAAAATTGAATATTTTTATTTTTGATTGGCAAAAATTTTAGCTATTGGGTATGCTGGTTGGGTATCCCAGAAAAATGTTATCTGTAAAATCAGCACATTTACGTCAAAAATATTTGAAACGCTTATGTTTTTAGCATTAAATTAAAAAATATAAAATTGTAATCCTAAAAAATGGTAAGACAAAATAACACATCTTGGATTATTTTGGGGTTAAGCTAAATGAAGCCACCAAAAAAGGAGGAGCTGGGGTGGAGGTGGGTTGGTTAAGGCTAAATTTTGTATTTTAAGTAGGCTATATTGGATATGTCAACAATTATCAGATGAGCCATCAGTTGACCTGGACTGCCATTTGATCAACATTAACATCAAATATAATATATAAAAATACATAAATAAAAATCAAATCAAGTGGGAGTTAGGGTTTGCCATATATACTTGTACATATGATAAACACGATGATTAAAAATGAAATATTGCTATCATATTTATATTTTTCCTTTGGGATGCATGTCGGTGTAAAACAGACATAACAGGTGCTAAAAAAATTCACTACTTGATTAGCCTGTAACACCCAACCCATCAAAAAATAGCCTGAAAATTCTTATTTTTTTGGAACTGAGATGTTTATTAACCCTTATAACAAAATTCACAAAAGCTTTATTGCTATATCATGTTGTTAATGATATATTTATTATATATTTTTTGTATCACATTTGATACATTGGGCGTCTTTGGCAAGTTTTTGTTAACAACAATGTTAATTTTAGACAAAAAAAAAGAGTTTTGTACATAACATTTTGGAATTATGACAAGCATCAATCATGTTGATGAGCTAGAGGTCTCAGAAACTCATGTATCAAATATGATGCAAAAGCATCATAGGGTTAATAATCAAGTGGAGAATATATAATATCATGATGTCCCTCCCCAGTGGTATTATAATCAAGGAAAAAAAATATTTAACACGATTAATGTCTAGGAAAACTTCTCGCTCTATCAGTTATCTCGGTTCAGGGTTTTTCGGCTTTTCCACTGAGAAACATTAAACCTTAGAACATTTAAATGCCTCAATGCTCTCATTATTGTAGCGCTTACGTGAGTAATGGAGAATTTTAAATGTTTAACTGGGCTGCTGGAAAGCTGGAGAAATCAGGCCAAACCACCAACAAGGGATTGTTAGATGCCAGAAACAAATGACAGAAATTAAAATTTAATTCCTCCATAAAGTCGGGCTCTGTGATGATACACTTTCAATCGGCTGTAAACCTTCTGTCCTCCGATATACAAGCGTGATTGTGTCCATATACAAATACAGGCCTTACTCATAAACAACATCAGCCACCAGAATGAGACCTGAATTGTGAACTGTGGAGATCAAAGTGCTTAGCAAAAATATCCAACTTTCCCTAAAAGCACTAATGACTCCTTTAAACACCAGTGCGGTAAACACATCAATCATAAAAGGAGTGGTTATTAATTTAGTCCATTGCTGTGGTTTACACTGCACTGCTTTTGTAATATGTCAAGGCTATAAGTGGAAACGCAGGCCATTTATGATCTGATTTTTTTCCTGATTCATCACTCATTGCCATCACAAAACTTAAACAGTATCCTGTATCTCGACACCAGTTTAAAGCTGAATCGAAAGCACTTCCAAGGCCTCGCTGACATAAACAAACTGCTCCTCTGATGATGGATTCTGTTGAAATGACACACAGAGGGGAAAAAAAATGACAGAGAAGAAGAAAAAGTTCAGAAAAAGAAACAGTCAGCAGAAAAAAAACAAATCGGAAAGAGATGGAGCTCAGAGGAGGTGTGCAGTGTTTTTTCTTTCCCTTTTTTTAGGCTGATATAAAGAGCCATCAGTCTTCAGCTCCAAATGTTCCCATCAAGTAAACATCAATAAATATGTATGAAGGGGGAGAGGGAGGCCAGGAGAAAGTGAGGGAAGCTGTTAGAAATCAAAGTGAGAGATGAGCTTTTATTACTAGTGAAACCATACTGGAAGAAGAAACTAAACCTTACAATACTGGTAGTAGAATCTAAAGACTCAAATCTGCAGAGGAAAAACAGAAATCTGTAACTTACCCATCAAATATGCATCTGTCATTGGTGGCTTTGTCAACATCAAAGTCAACTCTGTTGTCATTACATCAATACTGATAATTTGCTTTTTTTTTTGAGGCAACGAGTTTCCATAATTTTTAAAAGTTAAAACCAACTATCAAATTTAACAGTGTTTGAATGTTGTTAGGGCAGTACAGCTGTTGCACCAGATGGTGGATTTAAAACAGGGACCTTCTTGCTGTGAGCTGCAATGATCAGCACTGTGTTGTCTCCCAACAAGAAGGTCCCGGGTTAAATTCCAACATCTGGCCAGAGGTGTTCTGTGTGTTTAGGTTGTTTCCAGGTACTTCGGCTCCTCTCCGTAGACCAAAGATATGCAGTTAGTGGAGTTAAACTATGATTCTAAATTGGCTGTAGGTGTGAATGTCAGTATGAATGGCTGTCTGTTTCTCTGTGTTGGCCCTGTAGGTTGTACCCCAACTCATGGTCTATGATAGCTGGGATAGGCTCCAGTCCCCCTGCAACCCTGAATTGAATAAGTGGACAAAAATGGATGGATGCTGTTAAACTTCATTTCAGAAGCTAACATTTTAATCAAATCGATATTTAATTGAACATTTTATTCTTCCCTACAACTTACCTTAACCCTACAACACTAACATGAGTTTTGTAACACTATCACTTTCAGCCGTTAGTGTTCTACGTTTAATCTTGGATATTTGATGTCAATGAAAAATTTCACACATGGGGTATATTGAGTGCTTGTTTACACTTTAAAGACCTTTACAGGATGTAAGAAACTAATACCAGTTTTGCATTATCAGCATGTCATGACTTGTAGGGATAGTGGTAGTTCATAGAGCGCATTTTTGTGAAACACCTGGCCAAACAGAGCCCACAGTGATACACTATGATGACTTATGAGTTGGTGTCCAACAGAAGCTTTTCTGATTTTCTTTACTTTCTATTATCACAACTTCATTCATATTATGAACTTAAATATAAAAGATAAGAGATGAGATAAGATAAGCTTCATTGTACTCATAAGCACAAACATGCAACGGAACTGGAAGCACTGCTGAAATCATTCTACTTGAATGAAAGAGTAATAAAATATAAAAATAAAGTAATAAATACATAGCTAATAATCCTAATGACAGCAGCTTTGACAATGGCACAGGTAGAAAGCAGAATAGATGATATCTAGAGGTATTTTAGCTATTGCACTTGTTCAGTGAATGCTTAGAGTTTAATTTGGGTGTTGAATAGCCTGATGGCCCAAGAAGCTATTCTTTAGTCTTCTGGTACTGCTTTTAGAAGGTGGCAAACTAAAGAGTTGATGGCCAGGGTGAGAGTGAACCTCTTAAACATACAGATTGACAACTCTTGTCCTTTGTACAATGAAGAATGGTGCAGCAGAAAAACATAAATTTCATCATTTGATGCATATAATAGTCTGGTTAGGTGCAACTTTAAGAAAAAGATTAGTGCTTATGTTGGGGCATGACTTTGCCTCATGGGCATACTGGTATAATTCCAGTTCACCTGAACGGTACAGTATGGCCTTGGAGGTCCAGGACTGTTTCTGTTTGGCTTGTTCAGCTGAATTTTATCTGCTCCTCTGTCCCATAAAACCTTCCTATTGACAGGCAGCTCCCCATCGACTCTCCCTCCCTCCTCCATATCCAGCCCACATTTTTCTTCCCTATGAGTATTAGTTTATTGAATAAGTGGCATCTGTTTTCCTGGCCCCGTCACCGTAAGGCGAGGTATTTCTCAGTGACGCACAGCGCTGATTTATACGCCGCTCTGACTCTCCCCACAAAAATAAAGCTAAGCAAAAAATTTCCAATACATCCTGTGTCCCCCTTTTGCACACACATACACACACTCCACGCATGCTGTATATAATTAACTTGGCAGATGTTATACACACTCAAACACTTTTACACACTCTTCACTCTCATCCCCAAACTCCCACTTTCTGTCACACACAAATAGTGCCATGATGGAACAATGAGAGTCATAAATCACAGCAAACGCATCAGATTTGCTGGCTTCCTCTGGGAAAACAGCAACAACTATCTGACACTTTGTCACTTTGAGGGTCATATTTTTTTCTTTTTACACAAAGTATTGTACACTATAATACAAAAGACATTGATGTGGTGAAGTGTCATCTTTGTGCCAAAAAAGTATTTCTTTTCAAGCTGCCAGTAGGTACAGACCAAAATCTCGAAGCCAAATTCTTGACTGAAAATGGCGTTTCTGGACATATGAGCACTTGGCACTTGCTACCTATGTTGATTATACACGTTATCTCTAGATCGTGCTTTGTTTACAGTTAAAATCATCGCCTTTATTCATTTAAAACTCATTTTAAATTATGCCGAAGTCCTTCTACCTTCTTTAAGGGCTTTGGTACAACACAGTTGCTTACAATGTTGATTGTAAGCTATCAAAAGATTTTGATCCCCTGAGGTTTCAGACATAAAGAAAAGTTTTTGGAGTCATTCTCAAACCAACACTGTGTCCCTTTAGTGTCAGTTTATCCTGCATTACAACAGCCTTGAGACAAACTGTCAAGTACCTAAAACCACTGTGTCTTACCGGTCAGGATTTTGCGGACACACATGCATCTGGAGCAGGATCCTCTGGGTGAAGGTCTTGAAGCACTGGCCACATTTCCACAGGTGCCAGTCGCTGAACTCACTGCTAAGCTGGCTGGTGGATGTGGGACTTGCCAGGACTCTCTGGTTCTTTGACCCCAACTGGCCAAAACTGGAGTCCGACTGAACCCCAACCTTATCCAACAGGGAGAAACTCCGAGGGCAGGGGGAGTGGGGGAAGACCATGGAGCGCATGAGGGTGGAGGACGGAGTGGAGGACGATGAAGAGGATGAGGAAGAGGGTTTGCCGTTTTTGCTGAAGGACTGGAGGGATTCCTGCCTCGTCATGGCCTCCACCACTGTGGCTGGGACATTTACTGGACACAAGAAAAACAGAAATGATTTGGTTTTAAGTAGAAAAAAAGAGAGTCCAACAACTGCCAACAACTGAGGAAAATGATGTAAGTTAATGTTGATGAAGATGTTCTTTAAAATTTTGACTTGGAGGAATAGCTGGAAGGCACTCAGAAGACTAGCAATGCTAACATGGACTGTTAAAGTTTTCAAAACTGCAGCACAGGATCAAACAAGAGTGCAAGACTGGAAAAATATTCTTGGCCTGAACACAAACAAATGGATGAAACCATTTATTCTTTCAGGTGGCCCTTAATGATATCTGTCCCTATAGGTTGGATTGTTGTCAGTGGGCTGGGCTTAATAGATAAAAGTATGGTTTAGCTGTTTTGATGGGAGGAAAGGAAAGGAAAGCCAGAACTTTATTGTCCTAACTGAGACCAGAGCTGGCTGACCAGCCCGGGGCAAACTGCAGCTCCTGGTATCAATGAATGGAATTATGGGAATTATGTTAGTACAGCGACTCACTGTTTTCCTCTCAGGGAAGACAGAAAGCTGCAAAAGCTATGTTTCAGGGTCAAAAAATGGACCTCCAGCATGATGCTACTACAGATGAGTTTTAATTTACAGAACTACTAACATTTCTACTTTAAACTTTGCTTTCATTCCAGAAACTCAAACATTCTAAAATGTTCCCTTCACTAGTTCACTGTTAAATCCAGAATTAAATTTACCAGTCCTTTTCATATAAAAAGTTAGCCCCCATCATATCTGAAAGATCTCATAGTCTTATACTGTCCCAATAAAGCATTTTGTTCTCAGACTGCAGCCTTACTTTTGGTACCTAGAGTTTTTAATAGAAGAATGCGACAACAAGCTATCATGAAGTTCTCCCAAAGAACCATCTCCAAGTTTAAATTTAGGAGACAGACACCTTCTTTACTTTAGAGATTATACTCAAAACTTTCCTTTTTAAGAAGGCTTACTGTTAGTGCTGGTTGAGTTGATATTGAAGCATCCTTTAGTTGTGCTCCTATAGACTCAAACTGCTGTGGGACTTCCCATAATACACACCCTTCCTTTTTCACTGCGCCTACAGAGCAGAGGTGAGCAACTTATTTATTGTTTTATAGAATTCAATTCAATTCAAGGTGTAGAAACCCACACAGATTTAGATAAAATAAGCAAAGGGCCCTAGAGTGATATTGCTAGCACTAGCATGCTAATAATTGCAACCATGGTTGCAGGTTACGATGAAAATAATACATTCTATGCAAATGTTGGCATTTTTTGGTTACACTACATAAGTGTGTCACTTGAATTGAGATTCCTTACTATAACAAGGCCTCTTCTTGATTTTGTGGGGTTTGATGGTTTTACCTTTACCTTATGCTGGTCAGATTGACCAGACTCGTGGGCCAGTTCTGGTCATTGGAGCTTTTTTTCTGATGTGGTTGGGCCCTTATGTTACAGTACAAAATGACTGCTTTGACATGACTGCTATATGGTGCTATATAAATAACACTGAATTGAATTGAATATAGTAAGTGCTTCAGAGAAAAAAAATGAACACAGGAGCTGGCATAATAAATCCATTAGACCGATAGGAAAACAGATTCTGGATAAAGTGTTGCTGGTGAATACAACAGTCAACTACAATGAGATTAACAGGAAAAAACACATTATATAAAAGTGTGTAAATTAGATTTTGGTTGATGCCAGCTGTCCTCACTTGACCCAGAAGTCAGCTGTGTTCTGTTTTGTGGTCAGACCAACTGACAGACCTGGAGTCCATAACCCTTCATCATGTTTGAAATTGCATTAAGAGGGTTGATTTACTTTAACTCACTGTGGAGGGTTTTGCTTTTCATTCTGTAAAACTGGTTTGCTTGGGAAAACTTGGCATGCAGACTGGGAGGAAGGAAAACTATTGGACAAGTTGTTTTACATCCTTAAACTTAACCAGACAAACCAGTAGATGCTCATAACGTGTTATTTAAGAAGACAAATAGCTTATTTTGTGACTTCTTTAGTTAGACTCATTTGGGTAATTTGTGAGTCCATTTTGTTATTATTATTCTTGGGTACATTTTTCCTTCTCTACCCACACACTAATGCATAAACAACAGTTCTGGCTTTCTTAGTTTTTCTGAATTTCTTCGCATCATTTCGATTGCATCATTTTACATGAGTAAACACCCCTCTCTCTGAGATCTGCTGCTTCAGTCGTCATAACCATTTTCCATCCCTCATCAGCTCACCTCTGCCATCAGGCCACCAGGCTCGATTGATCCTCTAATAACCTGATGAGGAGATAATTACACCATTTGTAAGTTGCAACCAACATTGCATATACAAAAAATGCAGGTCAATACGGTTTGGATTGCGTATGAAATGCATCATCAAAATGAGAGAATTATGCAGATGCAGCTGGCAACATTGCAGAGTTTGTATTTTCTTTCTTTATGAGGGGTGTGTTCTCTCCTACATGCCCCTCATAAAGATACAAATGGAGGAGATGCTGGTCTTCATCGCACAGAACAGAGTTTTAAAAGCAACTTCTGACACCTAAACTTGGAGTTTCATCTTCCTCTGTATTGTCTGCCTATCCATCAGTTCTGTGTATTCATTCAAACATTTTTCCATGTCATCTTCATTACGAGAATCATCTGAGGCCCTCTCCTCATCCTGTCCTCTTTTCCCTTTTTGTATCTCTCTCTTTGTCATTCAGTTTTACAATATATATGTTACAGCCATCAAAATGTATTATATCTAGAAGTTCCCCAAAAATAAAAAATAAAAATAAAAATCATGAGACTCATCTGTCAAAGGAGTTGGTGTTATCTGTTTGTAAATGTAAATGCAATCTATTTGTGGAACTATGGTGCTTAACAGTGATATAGTTGCTCTATTAAAGGATGAACTGATGTGTTCATATTCTTAGATAACAAATTAGACCACCTTATTTTGCAAACCTTCACCAGTCTATTTGAGATGGATTCCAGTCACTCCAAGTAAGAGCCCAATTGTTTGGAGACAATATCCCTTCCACCAAGGGCCTATCCAATTACCATACGTTACGGTTGTTCCACGATCAACCTTCGGGTCACCAGAACTACTTGCTCTTGGTAATTGGCAACAACAACAGCAAAAAAAAGTAAGAACACTGAGCAACCATTGTTGATTGTGATCAAACTATGAAAGGACTCTTTATTTTGATGACAAGAGTTTCACTTCCTGCACACCATTTAGATTGTCCAAGTTGTCCAGCGCCTCCAGGATGGCATAATTAGAGCCAACATCATATGTGCCATTGTAAGTAGGTATTGCTGTGTCTCTCAGCATAGTGTCAAGACTTAGGAGGATTGACAACAAATTGCAGTCAATCTGTCTGTATTAATCAGTGGAAGGACAATTATTTATTTATTATTTGTTAAACTTTCACCAATGTATTTGAGTGTAAATACAGTCAAGTCTGAGTCCGACTGTGATTGTTTGGGGACAGGCTGCCTGCTATCGGCGAGGCATCTGAGAAGGATTGCACTCCACAGACCATTGCCCTCTCCTTATCCGTCTCAACTGACTTTTCTCTGGTTTTGTTTTTTAATCAGTGTCCTTCTCATGACTAGTAACATGAGACAGTGACTGGAGGCCATTCAGGTCCTCCAATAGTTAAGCTCCTCCAGGGTAACCACACGTGCTGCCACAAGAAGATATGTTATGTCTCCCAGCATAGTCTACAGAATGAGGAGATACCAGGAGATGGACTGTCAACATGTGGATAGTTGGACATGGTCATAGAATTGAATATTCTCAGCAGAAGGACAGTTATCTGTTCCTTTGTGGAAGGAGGAACAGGCGGAGCACTGCTACAGCCCTACAAAATGACCTCTGGGGGCTACTTGACTTCATTAGGGTGTCATGAGAGACCAACATCCACGGATTTACATGAAATAAGTTAAAAATAATAAGAATATGCGTCAGTCTTGTACATTTATATCATACTGAATTAGCAGGAAGTTTGACTCTTGAGAGGCCACCGTTCGTCTCAGAGTGTCTTCCTCTCTTTACAGGAATGAAGTACAGTTCTGATTATGTTGCCAAATCTTTGCTGGGTAATCAATAACCATAACGTTACAGCCATTATAAAGTTTCATAAAATCAATGGAGGCAATTATAAGACTGGTAATAATAATACGTCACATAAAGAAGAGAAGTATGGAGGAGTTTACTGCAGAGGTGGACAAAATCAAAATCATTCTTCCCTCTCCTTTCTTTTCTTCAATCTTTTGCCTCTTTGACTCCTCCACTTTCCCTCTCATTTCATCCATTTTCCTGTTTTTTCCCATCATTTCTCACAGTTCTAGAGGATAAAGGGAAGTTGAAAAAACTAAATAAAGAGCAGGAGCAAAGAAAAGAAAGATAAAGCAGAGTCTTTCTGAGATGTTTCCTCGTCTGCTGGTGCATATGTTGCTGTGGAGCGTCAAGCCGACAGGCTGTGATTGGATGGAACATGTATGAGTAAACAACCATGGGGTGTGTGTGTTTTCTTTGTTGTGTGGTTTGGATCTTGATTCATCTTTAATGTATCTGTGAGTGCTTGAGCTCTGCACATAAGCAAGAGTATAGAGAAATGTGTGTTTAATGTTATGTGCGTGTTTCCTGTTGTTTGTCGTTTGCCTTTGTGTATATGACTTTACTTTAAGGGGTCCTATGATGTTTTTATTTATTTTCTGTACTACTGTTACATACTGTGGTGAATGCTCATATTTAACATGGCCAGAGTTCCAAATAGTGATCAGTAGCAGGTGTAACGCATTGCAAAGTAACACGTTACTGTAATCATACTACATTTTACAAAAATTCAGTTAACATACTAAATTCAGAAATCACAATACAGTTAAAATTATGTTATTACTTGATTTACAAAGGGTCTTCAGTTATCTGCACTGCAGCTGGAAATAATGAAAGAAAAAAACGTCACATGCATTTTCCTTCCTGCACACTTCACCTACAAACAGCTGATTTCAGTTTGTGTGCAGGGAGGAGGAAAACAGTGGATCAGTGTGCCGCTTTTTTGAGGAGAGGGGATATGGACATCCTTTTTATTTTTACTACATGAAAGAATAAGTGCGTAATAGTAAAATTAGGACAGAAATAACTACATTATACTGCTAACACAACACTGCCTCTCTGCAAGAATATGCACAGATAGCATGCTAGCACAGAGCTAGCCAAGAACCCAGAGTGATGTTATAGCTGAGTGTATGTCGACCCGTCCAGAGCACCAGTCCAGAGCCTGATCTTCAGCAGGTAAATAAGGCAGTGATGAGCAGCCAGGCTTGCAGCGTGTAGCCTCCAATTCTGCCTGTGCATGCTTTGAAAGTAGAGTCACTGTGGAAGATCGGTTTGAAGTCTCTTCGGATTGTTGTCAGCTTTGCATTTTTGTTGGTTTTATGTTCATACGGAAACAGCAACAGAACGACTGTATGTGTGTCCTACTGTAGCCTCAGGTTTATATAACGACCTGATAATTGTGCGGCAGTGCATTTCAGGTCATGTTATGGAATAGCACGAAAGTAACATAATGCGTTCTTTCTCTAACATATAATTAAGTAATATGCTGCACTGGTTTCAGGAAAAGTAACCAGTAGTGTCTAATCCAAGACTTGTTTTGTAGCAATAAGCCCAACACTGATAACGAGGACAGAGAATGTGTGAGTCAGTCAACTCAGATTGCTCTAAACAGTTTTAGACAGTTTTTTTCCTGCTCTTTGATATGTATTACATCAATAAGAGGGGATGTCCTTATATGGTCACCACTTTTAAGAGTTTGAACACTATTGTACCCAAACACAGCAGATAGAGCTACAGGACAATGTGACTGCACTGGACATTTCCCAGTCTTATTGTGTTCAGGCAGCCTTTGGAGCACTAATAAAGGTCAAAACTTTAAATGTCTGTTCCACTGAGGACAGCCTACTGTCTCCAGTGCAGTGTTTTGACGTCACAGTCATCCTTTGTGGGTACAATTACAAGATAACAATGCCACAGAAACTAACTGCTCCAATGCAGTTAGAAGCAAAATGTCTTTAATTTGGAGCAGAACTGCTGCTTTTCATGTTTGCACAAAAGAAGCTTAATCTAATTTCATTTAATTTTCATGTGAACAAACTTTTTTAACTGCAGGGTGGAACAAAAGCAAATCCTCCGGTATTTGTTTGTGCGATGCCAGGGTGTGTATGTGTGTGTATGAATGTGTGTTTGGTACATCTGGACTGCTGAGGACCAGATGCCTTCACATGAATAGAAACCATTCAAAGGTCTCAATTGTCATCCCGTAAATGCTGACAGTAAATGGTCCATGTCAACTGTGAACACACAGGAGGATTTTTAAAATTTTTATCCACTTCATTTATACTAATTAAGTCACTCTAATTAACAGAAACATATTTCTGTATAACACAATTTAACAACGTTGCTGACTATGTTTTTCAGACTGTTCATAGAGCTGAATTAACACCTCATCTCTAAATCTGATACTATTTCAATAAAACCTGAACAAATATATTTAGCGAGTTTTCAGACCCCCTTAGCGACTTTTTTGTCTAAAAAGCGACTAGCGACAAATCTGGCAACTTTTTCTGGTGTTATTGGAGACTTATGACTTTTGACGTGAAAGCACGTGTCGCTCTTACTGTCAACAAGCAGAGGGTGCTACTGTGGGCAGTTTGTTAACAATGTTATAGTTAAAAATATTCTTCTTTTACTGTTACTTTTTGTGGATCACAAGGTTTAAAACTACTTAAACACACACACACACAAAGATTGCTTATTTTGGGTCACTTTTGCCAGTACCAAGCCTGGATAAAGGAGGAGGGTTGGAATTGTGACATTAAAAAAAATAATTGCTGAAAGAAATTTAATTTTAGTTCTAAATATATTCGAAATGCATTTAGCGTGTTCTTTACTGGCTTTATGTCTCTTCCACGATGTTATTTCTCTCTCTCCTAAAGCTTCAGTTGCAATTACATAAGCATGACCAATTATGCAAATTAGGTGATGACATCATTTTGTGACTTCTAGCTACTTTTAGGACAGCCAATAGCGATTTTCCTTCCTGAGGAGTTGGCAACACTGCCTTTGCCTACCAATCAGGCTTAAACTTCTCTATGTGTTTGTTAAAATGTCTTATATATTATCAGAACTGATTTAAAAGACCAGCCTGAACAGATGGCCAGAACAATAAAAGTCAGGTTGTTTGGCTGAGGCTCCCTAAAGCCTGTGTTACTCGGTTGCAGACACGAAAAGCTGGAGACCTGATAGTGGAGTGGGGTCTGCTTGAAAAGTCTCCACGAACTAGTCCACATAGTCATAAAAAGAACAACAGTCAGGCTCGTGGATGTCCATCAGTCTAAAATTCGCTTCACATTTTTCACTCAGTTGTTCACAAAGTGGGATGAAACGTTCATATCTTCAGTGCACAATTCCTCCTTCAATCAGTGCTTTGTATTTGTCTCTGTCCCTCCTCTCCCCAGTCTTCTGTCTTTAGTTTCTTTCTTTCTCCCCCCTCTGTCTCTTCTCTATCCATTCTCTCTTTTTCTCTGTCACTAATTTGTTTTTGTTTACATCTCCTCCAGTTTTCTGCTCAGTCAGCCTGTTTATATCTGTTCCATTTAAACATTTTTTTCTCCTGTGGATTTGACAGAGCAAGCCCCTGCAGGGGGATAAAAACAAACTTTGACCAAAAAACCACACAAAAAACCAAACATGAAAAAAGATTTTTAATCTGTGGAATCTAAATTGAATTGAATTGAATTAGAGGCTCGTCTTTCACAGAGTCGCAGTGAAATGAGATCGTGCTGCTGATTGCAAATTAGAGACGTTTAGCCACAAACTGGTTTTACAGATGGAACAAGTCTTTTACATGCCATCGTTCATCATGGCGGGACTGTGGCAGCAAACTGCAAACGCACACAGTTGCATTACTTGTGTTTACAAAGACCTAAGCTGCCTATGCATTATTTTTAATTTCACCTAATTTAATCAAAACTCAGACATGAAACCTTTTAAGTATTTTAGTAAAATGCATGAAATAACTGGCTAGTATTTGCCCAAAAAAAGCACCTATAAAATAGGGATGGGTGTTGAAGTTTTTCTTGACTTTATTATAATCGTCGATTTTGCTCTTTGATCAATTCTCGTATTAATTCCTGAGCAGTTTCGTGCGTTTGTAGGAAAAGTAGATCTGTAGAAACAGAAACGAGGCTTGAATATGATTCAGCAGGGTTTTTCCTGGCCCACAATGGGCATTTGTGGACTAAGCATGACTCTTGCATACAGTAAAGGATCTGAGTCACTGTTACCTTCTTGATAAACATCTGTTCCAATGAGTTCAAAAGGATAGCGCCTAGGGGGGAATGATCCAAAAGATACTGAAACGATGACAAAAACCCAATACTGTAACAATATTTATGCTTTTTCCTGATAATATGGCGATAATATTAATACATGCACCTGTGCTTTGAGTGAATAAAACCTATAAAAATGGATGGTAAGGATTTCTTCATAACACTGTCAGGGAGAGGGGATTTTTCACAGTTCTAACAAAAAAAAATCCTGAAAAGGTGTGCAACAGCTCCTTTGGTATGAGTTTAACATCATTGTTTTGCAATGTTCAGCGTTCAGGGAAACACCTACACTGATAAAAAACACTGATAAGCTTGGAGACAGACAATTATGAAAGAGTGGACTATGTGGAACAGGTTCTCAACTCGTCCTGGTTCTCATGTTTTTGTGCAAAAATTCCTCACAGCGTTTTCTTATCTCATGGGGGAGAGGTGAACTTTTGATAAAATGGTGTTCTGCTGCTGCTAAAAACACAAGATTTGGACAACAAGTATATTTAAATTACAATATATAACCTTTACTCTGAAGGCAAACACCCTCCATTTTGGGAGACCACTCTTCCACTTTTCTCAGTTTCACTGCTACTCGCCAAGTGGTTTGAAGTAGTTGTTGCGTAGGTGCAGATCAGTCAGAGCCCCTGCCTGACTGAAGGTCGTGGGTTCGACTCTACTGAACGGCTACCCTGAGGTACCCCTGAGCAAAGTACCGTCCCTACACACTGCTCGTTGAACCCAACCTGCTCTGGAGTAGAGAGAGCTTTAGAAACGTGTGGGTTTTCAAAGAAGAAAACAATGAGAAGTCTTGATGGAAAACATCCTCAGTTTCATTTGACTTAAGGACAGGAAAATAGGCAAGTGTGTCAACACTAACCCACAGTGTGGCCACATTTTAGCAAATAAAAGACCTGCCCCAGTCCTGTTTTGGCTGGCTTGGTTTTTCAGACAAATAAATCCCCTTTTTTTTCTTTCTTTCTTTCTTTTTTTTTTTTTAAAGAAAATGCATTTGTATCATTGTTTTTGTGGCAGGCCAAAAGATTTCCTCCAGTTTAAATACTGTCAGTAATAAAAGCTAAGGAATGGCCAAAGAAAACAGCTGATTTTAAATGCAGGCAGGCCAGTTTTCAGGGCAGAGGTTTGGCTTATGTTTGGACGTGTCAGACATTTAGATATCATAGTCAAATTTACATCCGAGTCCATTTTTAGTGCTTCAGTTTAACATAGGGCAGCTGAAGAAGGTGAACCTATTGCTTCCTAGGAAACAGATGACCTTTAAACACATTTTCTTAACTATGTAAATAATGTTGTACTTCAACAAATTTGGAAGGTGTGACCTAACAAAGTTTGGACAGAAAAACACATTCAGTAAATGTCTTTTTGTTTCGTTTGCCTAAATTTAAGGCTTATATTAAAAAAATGTTTATCAATCTCACTATACGTATATGTACATATACATACACTAGACAGGTCAACTTAGATTATTGAGACATTTTCTCACAGTTTTCATCCTGGGCGATGCACTGCAGCGGGATACCGAAGAACGAGGTGTAGGAGTCGTTGTACCAAACCAGCAGCTCTGTTCCTCTGGGGATATCCATACATGCTCTGTAGAAGATGCAGGATCTACAATACAGACACAGGCATGTTTAGTTTGAAAAGTGCATCAAAAGTAAACTTCACCACTCTCTCAGGTCATGTTGTCACTTTTAAATTACAATGCAGGGTAGACATTTAGTGCAGTTTATTTATTTATTTATCCCAACATGTAGTGATATTTCTTGGGAGTTGCAGGGAGTGCATAATTCAGGCATTCATCCTGAAAAAATAAGGTGTTTTACTTGAGAAGAGCTGAAGGAAAACCAAAATATTCTCTAGCTGAATCGAAGTTAAGAAATAAACACTAAATAGATAAATGCAACCATTTTGATATATAAACAAATTCATTCATTGGCAAACCTGAGAACTGATTTGTGGATAAAGTGTGATGTTTCAAAAATATATAATTGAGCTTTGCAAGAAAATTACAATTTAGAAAAATAACTACAAACAAATAAAACTATAAAAACTTTAAAGTTATGAACACACAAAAAACACACCAAACTATATGCAAATGAACACACATATCCACATTATATGCATTAGAATATTGAGGTCAATAGTGGTTCAGTTAAAAAAAACAAACAAGCAAACAAAAAACTTTCAGAGTAATAATGCTGAACAAAAGTGAAAAGCATTAATGTTAATCTATCCCTCTGTGGATCGGCGCCCTACAGGTTACAGATCAGGTCACTGAGGTCGTCCTCCCAGCAGCTCCTCTCTGTCCCAACCTCACATATAAAAACTAAAGGCGTGCAGGCTTTCTGTTATTGCCAAAGCCTCTGGAATAGTCTGCAATTACACAAAGTCCACAAAGACTCGCCTATTGCTGTTTACTTGCTGTCGAGTCTGAGGTGTCTCATCATTTTTCTCAAGTTGAGTATTGTTTCTACAGACTTTTTATTCACTGATTTTTTTAAATTAATATAATTTTAACATTGCCAGCAATCACTGCAAAGATTTTTTTCAATCTATACGTGTTTTTCTGCACCATAGAGCACAGCTTATCTGCAGTGTGTCTCTTTGCAATATGGGACTCAAGCGACCTCCAACGTCCTATAGGTTGCTGAACACAGGTTTCAACAAAGGGTGCGGTTAAATCCATGACTTCTTGCAAAAGCAACATCAGTATATTTATGGCAGAATGTTTAGATTTCTGCCTTAAAACGTGGCTGGAATCCGAATGTGATCATTCAGAGTAAATTTCTGTGTGTGTGGACAGCAACAGGTTTGTCATTTTTCCCGGTTAATCACAATATCATCACAAACAGATTGGACGTAACTGCCAACTTGACCACATGTAGTCACAACGTGATAGCAGACTGATGCTGTAAAGATGTGGTCGCAGACCTTTCCATAACTTTGGTTGTGCAGAAGTCTTCAAGCAGTGGTGTGACTCTAGCATTAACTGTGTGCTGACTCTGGAGAGTGAAGGCCATTGTATGTACCTGGCTAAGAGGAACCCACCCTGAGGAGAGGTTTATATAGACTGCAGAGGTTTATATATAAAAACATACAGAGACAGCCACAGACCATTAAGTGTAAAGCACATCTTAAACATATTTTTCTTTTATAGGTACAGACCGCTGGACTTCTGGAAGGAAATAACTTAATTTTCCCTGCAAGGAGCCATGTAATTTTACTCTTTACCTAGAAGTGAAGCAGCACCAAAGCTCTCTAAAACAATAAAGAAAAGACATCGAAGATAAGCGCATGCCTGATTTATAGATGTGTGGATAACAACTTTGATGAAAATGTTGAACAAACTGTCCTTAAACCCTACTTCGGATAAAAACAGTCCTGGAAACAAGATGGTGTGAGGTGGTTGGTGACTCTTTCCAGGTCTGATTTTACAAAAGCTTCCCATCTGATAACAGCTTAATTTCACATCGGACCAAATCCGAATGATTTATGGGAAATATCTGGTGTCTCTCACTCTGTTCAGACCAACTAATCACCATTATATTGTTCAAACATGCAGCCACTGGGCTGTCGGTTCCCGGGTCACACCACCGCTAAAACAAACACCTCATCCACCCAAAAACATCTTTGTAACAACATGAGCGAAATCCACATTCAAAACCACATTTTCATACCCAGACTATTTTAAAACACTTTCCCACATGTTTTTCTCC
This sequence comes from Rhamphochromis longiceps, assembly GCF_057381845.1. Lineage (NCBI taxonomy): Eukaryota > Metazoa > Chordata > Actinopteri > Cichliformes > Cichlidae > Rhamphochromis > Rhamphochromis longiceps. The sequence goes on along the minus strand of NC_140568.1, from coordinate 40,662,591 downwards.
CACCGGGGCCGTACAGTGTCAGACAGACCAGATTGTAACAGAGGTCACAGGTTCAACTCCCTCACGACTCCCTTGTTTTTTGTTTTTTTTTTGCCAAAGTGCCTTTGAGCCAGAAAACCTAGTCTGTGCAAACAGCTTGTGACAACCACTTAAAGTGAAATCAAATTACATTTAATACAAACCATAACTCCTTTTTCTTTTTTTAAATTTCCATTCGAAGTGCACCAAGTTCCTCAGTATAAGAAATGTTCAATTAATAAAATTTGACTTGATGTTTCAAAAACACCTCAACACTGAACCTGCTCATCCAAGAAACACTCAATACTAATAATGTATTTATTTATTTTAGATTGATTTTGTATCTTCAAGGAGACATCAGTTCTCCTGAAAGTATCTATAGAAAGATATACAATCAGAATTTAGGCAACTTTATTTTTTCTGGTCAAGTGACTCTCTGGGGAAGAAAGGGTTGAACAAACAGAGAGAGTTGGAGAATTTAAGGAGGACAAACGTTAAAGCAGAAAAACACACACACAAAAAAGTTAAAGATGATACAAAGCAAAATCAGACAGACAGGAGAGGGAGGTGGGAGTCAGCCAGTGACATTATGCTTAATTAATTAAGTTACGAAACATAAAACTAACAAGGGAGGAAATGGAAGAAAATGTAAAAATCAAACATAGAGACAAACAAATTAAAAGGAGGACTTAGAAATACAGAAATATGAGTTACATTTGCACTTAACATTGGGGGAGACAAAAATAACAGAAAACAGAAGCATCATAAATCTCTTTAAAATGGTCTTCCTCTCAGATTCATCAGTTTAAAAGATTTATATGATTTTTACAACATAAGATACTGAAACACACTGATGGCAACAATAACATCTAGAGCTCCCATGATCACCATGCATTCCTGCAAAAGTTGCACAATTTGAATGCATGATAACACTCAGCACAGCAATACTTTATTTTGGTTTAATAGTAGTTGATAATGACCCTGGCTCCGCCCCCCAAAGACACAGCTGTAGTAGTCTAATTTGTAAAAAACAAAATAAAATACAAATACTACTAAGTAAGTATTTCAAAGACGCCTATCAAGTGGCAAGATGTGTGTTTAGAAAGATTTTTATAGGACTACACTAATTAAATTCACTTCGGTTTATTAACAGTGCACACCTTTCCCATTGTCTACCGTGAAGTCCTGGCAAACTATTGCAGATAATTGCTATTATCAACTGACACTGAGGGACTGAAATGGACCTTCCAGGTTACGTGAGTACTAAAAGATCTGCTTATGTAAATGTTCATGACTATGATAACAGGAATGAGGCATTTCCCTCTTGTAATGTGTTATAATGTCAGAGAGGAGTTAATGAAGCCAGACAAGTCCTGAAGATCTGCGTTTAAGAATGTGTGTGTTTTATTAATTCTTTCCACACAGTGACAGGAGTAAGGTGTTTTTGGATCCATGTGAAAACACAGCTAGGAGGGACTGGGTTATAAATCAAACACACCCAATGACCTCCCCGGAAAAAAAGGAGAAAGAGGGGTGCACAAATATGCAGAAGCTTGTATGCATTAAAACAAATGTATGTATTGAAAACATGCGTATTGAACACATGCCACTACTTTCAGGTGGGGCTGTGTTATAAATCAAACACGCCCAACAGGCTGCGGTATGAAAAATAAAAACCCCTGCTGCCTTACAGCAGCCGACAGAGTTCAAAACGATTCGTCTGGCAGATCAGTGGGGCAGCGTCGTCAAGCGTCTGATCTTCTTCTGTTGTCTGTTTTCATAGAAAGCAAAGGTAAAAGCTTTATAATCAGGTTTTCAATAATAACACATGCCCGTCCATGTGCGCGGTTCAGGATTATAAATCACACAACTCCAACACCTCACAAGGAGTGCGTATGTGTCTTCATTTGCTTGAATGTGTTAAACCATTCGAGCTGACAAAATGTCATAAAGTCATGACTTCAGACTGAGTCTAAAGGATCAAAGACCGACTTGTAACTCGAGAATCTCGAGCACGAACATAAATGCAGGAATCCTGCTCTGTTGCCTCATCAGTCTTTTCAGATAAAAGCCTGTTTGTCTTAGAAGAGGATCATTTGAAAGCATCTCCAGGAACTCAACAGGGAAGTGAACTCATGTCCTGACACACCTTTTTTTAAAAATAGATAGAGGTTATTAAATGTGTAGTTTGATAATGTGGATGTGTCTTAGCTTGGATCAGTATTACCAGTTTTTCCAGCCCTGCACCATGCAAGCCCATTAAGGTAATTTTAGACTCTGCTGTGTTTTTAATGGGAGGGCCCTAAAGTTGGAGTTTCACTTCAGTCTAGTTTTTCTGATGGGAATCTAGCTAAACCCAATATATTACTATAAACAGAGACATTTTAAGAGACAGGCATGGTGCTCAATTATACATGACTTTTCTGAAAGAGCAACACTGGTGGTAGAAGAATAATGCCCAGTAGAAATTAGATTTGACTGGTAATTCTGCACACAAAGTGTTTAGATTTTCATGACCAAGATCAAGTTAAAGTTATTTTAGATAATGCTTTAAAACAGATGTCCAAATAAGTGTCTTTTCAGGATTTCTGCTCAATGGCAAGACTTTCTTATAACATACAGTAGACATGTTAAATTTACAACTTTCACTACATGTTTTTTCAGTTCCCCGTCACAGCTGTTAGCATAATTGCACGTTAGCATTAGACTTTTGAATCTATCAGGAAGATGTTTTAGTCACCTGACCCAAGGCTCTTTATAATACTGTGTCAGTAAAGTATTAGATAATAGAATGTATTGCTGTAAACATAATTGAAACTGAGTGGCTGATGGGAACCCTGCAGGGTGTCAGGTTTCTGTTGTCAGGCTGAACAATGAAAACATTTCATACTTTTTGGAATTTGGCAGGCGTTTGTCAGTGCATGTATCCTGCCGTTTAGGTCTCACACAAACTCTTCCTTGACATTATTCTATTTTGAAGCAGCTCTCCTATCTGGTATCTGGTAAGTATAAAACAGAATATCTGTGTGTTTAAATGCATATTGTTTGTGTATATCTGCAATCCAAATCTTGTTTAGTCATTCGTAACTTTCAACAACTGGAAAGAAAGTGTGTGGTAAAGCACTTAAGTGGGGTCAAATAAATACCTGCTGCATATTTAGTGACAAAAACAACGTAACTTACATAGGTCTATGGTGATGTCATTAGCATGTTTAGAAGTAATGATTATTTTCCAATAGAAATGTACAAAACTCTGGAAAATACATTTGTAAATCCAGTTTGTATTTCTGTCTATATTCTATTTCTACAGAGGGGTTAGTTCATAGATTAGTAAGACCTTTAAGCACTATTTACAAATGTAATGCATATTTGTAAATTTTTGAATATTTTTGCAAATTTAGCATTATCAAACATGAAACTTTAGTAAAATTCTAATAGAAAAAAAGTTGTTTCTTTTTTCATTATTTTCATCCTGGTTTCCTTGAAAACAGACAAACCGACATGACGGTGACTTCAACCAAAAATATGACAGAATGATGTTCCAGTAAAATATACCACAGCCTCAGGTAAGTGCAGCAGATTTTTACTTTGCAAAGCAAAATCAGTATTCAGCACGAAAGCTGTAATTCAGAATTTTTGTCTGAATTATAAATTAAATATTTGTTTGTTATCACAACTTCTGTCAAGTTAAAGTTTGCAGAAACTAAAAAGGTTGATACTCGTGCACTTGTTGAGTGTAATGATTTTGAATTATTTCATGTATGTGTTCAATGTAGCTTGCCATCACCAGTGTGTGAATGTGTGTGAATGGGTGAATGACTGGATGTGTAAAGCGCTTTGGGATCCTTAGGGACTAGTAAAGCGCTATATAAATATAGGCCATTTACCATTTTTTAAGTTATATGTTTATTGTATTTTATAGTATGGCTTGGTGCATGGTACTTGATACTTTGGCTACTATTATTCACTATTCCTATACTGGTCAGGTGAATAATGCCATTCTATATTTGGCGACATCTATGTTTAAATTCTATACATTCACCAGCCTCCAACTGTCACACAAAAGAATCTTGAATGGTTAAACATGTGAACATCTTATTCTTAAATACATTTGTTTATGAAACAGTTTATGATTTTTTGGAGAAACGAATTCTTCTCCTTATACTAACATTCACTTCTGAACATTTGTGCTTCTAGTAGAAAAATATTTTAGCTATATTGTTTGCAGTAATGAAACAATGAATTAATTTTGCTTTTAATCTGAACTGAACTCTTCATAATTGTATTTAATTTTTTCAAATTTAACAGACACTGAACTGAACTTCTGTGTGGTGGAGTTTTGTTTGCACAAGATGGCAACTGGTAGGTCCAGATGATGTTTGTGTGCAAGAATAATATAGGTCACATAAAGAAGAATAAAGGCAGCACACACACACACACACACACACCTGTGAGTTGGAGAGAAAATCGAGAAAATGTACACCTCTAACCTTGGCCTGTGTTACCATAAAATACGACAAGAGGTTCATGTCATTCTTGGGCTTTTCTTTACCGTATAATATGAAGTTCCTTGAGGAGACAACTGTTTTGATTTGGCGCCTAATCAACAAAATCAAATTGAATTAAACTGAATAAAGAGCAGACAAATGATCTACAATAGTGTATTCTGCAGCGCACAAAGCATTACTCTTTCCTGGGATAATAGCAATCCTGTTCTAATCTTGATATTAATAGAGAAGGGTTGATAATTTCCTGTCATAAAATTGCAGCAATATGTAATGCCTTTGTTTTCTTTTTTTTGTCCTCTGTTTTTGTCTTTTACAGTATCTGAACTCAGAATTGTGATTCTTGGAAAAAACAATGACGATAAGACAACGCTGAGCACTTTCATCAGTGAAAGATATGACTGTCCTTATCAAAAGAAAAACAAGCAGTTTACTGAAATTAAAGGAGAGTGGAGGAGAACTCCATTCACTTTATTGAAAACATCAAATATCTTCATTGTGCCTGCAGAAAGAGTGCGATATGAGATAAAAATGTGTATCGCACACTGCCAACCTGGACCAAATGTTCTGTTGCTCCTAGTAAATCCTTTGGATTTCACCGAGGACGATAGACAAAAAATGAAGTTCATCGTGAGTTTCTTTGGACGAGATGCTTTTAAACACTCATTGGTCATCACAACATGTAATGACAGGGGAGGGAATTCCTCAGTGAACCAACTCGTCCAAGACTGCAGACAAAGACAGCACAAAATCAGGCTTGATGAAAAATATTTTCTTGAACACGATCTTCAAGAACTGATGAAACAAATGGAGAAAATAGTAAGTGATAACAGGGGGTATTTAACTTTTACTGAAGACGCTGATCCCATTGTGGTGCCTACAACTACAAAATCCCCTCTAAACCTGATTCTGTGCGGGAGAAATGAAAGCTTGAAAACTTCAGCTGTTAATGCCATTCTGGGACAAAGAAAATGTATTCCATCTAAGAGCTCATCAGAGTTGACCAAACACCAGGCAGAGGTTTGTGGCCGTCGTGTTTCTGTGCTGGAGCTGCCTACTTTGCACGGAAAACCTAAAGAGACGGCGATGAATGAATCGTGCAAGTGTGTCGACCTCTGTGAACCTGAGGGTGTCCATGCCTTCATGCTGGTCCTTCCACTGGACCATCCTACTGATGAAGATAAGAAAGAACTGGAAGCCATCAAGAATACTTTCAAGAGTGTGATCGATAAGTTCACTGTCTTGCTTTTTATTGTTGAAAATCCAAATCTTGACCAGTCTTCAGCAGTGGAGAAGATTCTAACAGACAACAAAGACATCCAAGAGCTCTATAGGCGCTGCGGTAAACAACACATCGTTTTTGACATAAAGGATAAGCATCAAGTCACTGATTTGTTGCGTACTGTGGAAACAATGAGAACTGTCGGTTGCAGAAGCTTCACAAAAGATATGTTTCCAAAACCTCCACTGAAACCAGTTTCAAGACATGTATCCCTTTTAAAGCCAGAAAATTATAGACATCGCTGGACACCACCTATTAGGATGGTGCAAAGCAGAGAGCCTCTCAGGATGGTGCTGATTGGGAAAACTGGTTCTGGGAAGAGTGCCACTGGAAACACCATGCTGGGCAAACAGTGCTTTTATTCAAAAGTCTGTCTGAAGTCTGTGACAAGTGTTTGTCAGAAAGAAACAGGAGTGATTGACGGGCGCCCTGTCGTTGTGGTTGACACGCCCGGCTTGTTTGACACGATTTTGTCCAATAAAGAAGTTGAACAAGAGCTTGTTAAATGTATCAGCTTACTGGCTCCTGGACCTCATGTGTTCTTACTGGTGGTGCAGATTGGTCGCTTTACAAAGGAAGAAAAAGATACCGTGGAGCTCATCCAAAACTTTTTCGGTAAGAAGACAAAGGATTTCATTATTGTCATATTCACCAGAGGAGATGATCTTCGAGGTCAAACATTTGAGAGTTATATAAAAGAAGACAGCGAAGGATTCCTAAAACAACTGTCAGCTGATTGTGAAGGGCGATACCATGTCTTCAATAACAATGATCATAACAATCGTTCTCAAGTCAGTCACCTTCTGACCAAAATTGAAATGATGGTGAGGAAGAATGGTGGTGGCTACTACACCTCAGAAATGTTTCAAGAAGCAGAGGCAGCAATACAGATGGAAATGCAGAAGATCATGAAAGACAAAGCAAGAAAGATAGAGAGTGAAAAGAGGGATCTTATAAGAAAATATGAGGAGGAAATGCAAGTGAAGAGGAACAAGTTAACACACCTAACAGCCAAATTTGAAGAAGAAATAAAAGCAAACCAAGCCCAGGTAGCCAAAAAAATGGAGGGTTGCATTAAGAACCAACAGGAAAATATGAATAGAGAAAGAAAAAAGAGAGAAGAAGAACAAAGGACTAAGAAATTGGAGGAGAAGGACCAAATTTATAAGTGGGATAAAGAAGATGAAGCTCTGCAGAAAGAAATACAAAGACGAGTGATTCCTGATGGGATTTTATTACAGAACAGAGAAATAATAAGAAAAGAAAGAAAGGCTTGGGAAGAGGAAAGAAGAGCATGGTGGGATAAACAATGTTTAGAGGAGGAAGAGAGATTTTGGGAGGAACAGAGACAACTTAAAAAGCTCAGAGAGGAAGCTATGCAGGAACTAGAGAGATATGAAATCAAAAGAAGACAAGAGGAACGAATCGGAAGAGAACAAGAGGAAAGACAACTGAAAGAAAACTATAGGAAGGAACTGGGAGAAATGATGAGGAAACATGAAGAGGAGGCCAGAAAACAAGCTGAAGAATGCAATGAATTCAGACAGAGATTTAACCAGGATTTATCAGCTGAGATGGAAAAATATAGAAATGAAACAGAAGATTTGAGGCAGAGTCAACAAAACCAAAATGACTTCATGATAATGCAGCTCAGGAGAAAAAAGGCCTATGACAAAGACTTCGACAAGCTGCAGAAAAGACAACAAATTCAAATGACTAACCTAAAATTATCAAGTTTGCACTTTGACAGTAAAGAGCAGCTAAACAAGCAAATTGATGAGCTGAAAAAAGCGCATCAAGAGGAGATAAATGAGTGGATTCAGGAACATGTGAAGAAAGCCACACAAAATAGCGCTTGTAGCATTTTATGAGAAGTTTTGCGTTTCAGTGTTGTTCAGTTTTTCAGCGTTAGATGTATTATATGTAAAGTCTGTATAAATAAAGTGATCACCATAGCTAATGGGTTTTGCACATGCAGGTCAGAGTAGCTGTAAAAGACAGCCAGGGTGGCAAGTTTCACTTTGTAGACATTTTTGGATTTCTTTTCTTTTTTGCCATTCGACACAGGTCAAATGAAGTTTACTAAAAAGCATTTACTCTGTTAATATATATGTATTCTTTTTTTTAAAAGACAATTGGAAAAGGAAGATGCAGAATTGCTGACAAAGCACATTTATTTTTATTTCACAGGGAGCCTTTTATCCTTGAAAATTGTCACTCCGGTGATAAATTTATGTACAAAAATAGGCAAAGACTGCAACAACACTTTTGAAAAAAAAATATTGTTCTTATTTTCTTATATTTTCTCTTATATTCATGTTATTAATCACCATGGACGATCTGATATCTTCCTGTTGGTGTTGTTTCCACATCATCATAATAAATGTTGTTCCATGTTCAACATTGCAAGTGACCAATCACATTGTTGTGACGTCGCCCTTTTGTGCCTTTGAAAAATCTACTTCACTTGCGAGAAGAGAAACCGCTTCTGTCCGCCGATCCAGGAACTTGAATTCTTTGCATTTCAGGATACTTTTCTTCAATAAACGGTAAGCATTATACATATTGTCCTTACAGAGGCGGTTTCTCTTCTCTTCTCGTTTTTTTCAAGGTCGCGGATGACCTCAGGAGAAGGTGATTGGTCACTTGCAATTTTGAACCCGGAACAACATTATTTATGATGACGAGGGAACAACACCAACATGAGGATATCAGATCGTCCAATCACCACACTGGCAGAGAAAGCATGTCTTACACTGCAGTGCCAATCAGCTGGAGATTGCTACCGGTCACTTTGTTAAATTCGTCATAAAGAGGTGAAAATAAATAAGTAATGGTGCTGCACAGAAAACCACTTTGTGATTATTGATTTTACTTTTTAGCTGGTGTTTCTAGTTGAGCTCTGCACCAAAGGACAGCTACGACGAGGACGGAACATGTATGTGTGTCAGCTCTGTTGACTGTCAACATACAAACTTTACTTCAGTGTGTTATTACACTGACCTCTTCTTTTTGGCACACTCCTTATAAATGTTCTGGTTGCTTGTTTTGTTGTCTGTTATTATCAGCTTATTATTCATATGTAAATCTTCACTTTAAATCTCAATAGAATATGCTACACAAATTAAGCTTGACTGATTGAGAAAAAAAATCTTTACAGAAGTGAACATATTGAAATAAACTAATAAAAGGTGACTGACCTGTAGGACCACCTATTCTTTAGCTTGCATTGACTTGTATTATAAATTATGTGAATGGAATCAAACTAAAGTCTAAATAAACATGAGAGTCTAGTTTGAGACTTTTCTCCAATTGGCTCTTCATTACAGTAGGTCAGAGTTTTACTGCATCCTTGTATATTTTTACTGCACAGTAACTTTATATACTGCCAGGTAGGTTTGTGTATCACAAAGAAAAATAATTTATTAGCCGATTTGACATTAATGGATGAATATGATCTTATACCTAAATAATAACTAACTGTAGGAGACTAAAAGAAGAAAAAAGTACTATGTTACATTCCACCACTTCTTTCCATTCTGATAACGCAGAACATTGTCAGATTGAAAGGAAAGGGTTGGGCAGGTGCATAGTTTGACAAGGTGTTTCATGTTTCAGGCGTCATTACTGAAGAGAGAGAGAGAGAGAGAGAGAGAGGGGGGGGGGGGGGGGGGCAGGTTGGGTGCTGCCAAAGTTTGTTTTTCCTTCAGGTAACCACACCACTTTACTTGTTGAGTCAAAATCGAAACAAAACAAATCATGCTACAGATGTCACTAGCAAACAGGAAATGTCACCTGAACATGCATATTTTTTTTCTTTTTTTGCTTTGGTGCAAAATTTCTGTAAGCCAACAGGAAATGCTGAGAACAAGTCCAACAACTAACGACATGCTGCAGAAACCTACAAATCACTGACAGTGACACCCAGGAAGACGAGTCTGTGTTTCAAATGCATTTTGATATATATCCTTAATGGATAATAATAAAATACCTTAGGTCAGTGGGAAGGGTTAAACCCTTAAAACTCTTTTATTTGAACTGAAGTACACTCAAAAAACTGGTACAATATGAGTGCATACTTGGGATACATGGGATTATTATTTTGTTCCAGTTACACACAGATAAATGGCCTGCCTGCATTTGTATAGCGCTTTATTTAGTCCCTAAGGACCCCAAAGTGCTTTACACTACATTCAGTCATCCACCCATTCACACACACATTCACACACAGGTGATGGCAAGCTACATTGTAGCCACAGCTGCCCTGGGGCGCACTGACAGAGGCGAGGCTGCCGGACACTGGCGCCACCGGCCCTCTGACCCAAATTAATTGTATATGGCAACCTGTTTAGGTTTCTACTAATTAAATATAAATTGGTGTATGAAGTCTCAGCTTCAGTATCAGTAATTTTTTGCCCATTTGAAGCTGTGCTTTTAGAAATAGTTTCACAACAGCAGCATCATATCTTGACTGTTTGCATGCTTCAGATTTAATCCCAACACTTCATTCTCATTTCACGTGGGCTAAAGTTATGAACATCCTCCTGTGGACAGGTTATACTAGTTTTTACTGCCACACTTTGTTTGTTTAGAGCCCCTAACATTTGCCTTATGGTTGTGGAAGAACTTGAAAAAATAAGTGTAGAGAGAACAAGTAAAGTCACAGTCATAAAAATCCAGTATCTGTTTCCTTGACGTACCACAGTTGTCAGTCATCGTTATAGGTTAAGTCACCTGTCTGTCATAATAAGCACAGCTCCGCCTTAGTGAAGTACGTGAGCTGCTTTCCTTTTAGGGTGCTACCTTCATTATTAGCTTTGACACCATGAGGAAGTCGTCTGGTGAGTACTTACATTAAAGTATATTTAACAAAAATTTAAAATACATGGACGTATGTGGAGTTCAAATTGTTATCCTTAAACTGTAAAGAGACCAAAACAACAACAACAACCTTTTAATTGTATTTTTGCTTAGGTATATCAAAAGTAGTATTACCACATGCTCTGACAAAGGGACAATTTCAGTGCAGCATGTTTAAGTATGTCAATGTAATTCGACTCAAAATGTAATTCAGATATTTAGGTTATTTATGCTGAAGCCATTTAAGTCAGAGATTATTCATTGAACTGTATTCATCATATACATGTACTAATGCTTAATTATTACATTTGCCAAGATACCACAGAAATATAGTTTTATGCCAGAACACTTTATGTATTATCTAAGAATACATTTTACATTATTTAAACACTTGTTAGCTTCTTCTTGTGTGACAAAGTCAGCTGATTTAAAGAAAAAACTGCCCCATCCAAACGAACAAAAGGAGAGATACCTTAGACACACCCTGTTAAATGAGTCTAATAAGTCAGTGAGCAGATACAGAAGGACCTCTAATTCAAACTCTAATCAAATTAATGTCTTTAGTTCATGGTTCTGAAAAGCTCATTGTAGAAAACACTCCCATAAATACCACAGGTAGACACTCCTGTTTCATAAGGTTGTATCTGCTGAGTGTATATATACACATATATATATATATATACACACATATATATATATACACACATATATATATATACACACACATATATATATATATATATATACATATATATACACACACACACATATATATATATATATATATATATATATATATATATATATATATATATATATATATATATATATATATATATATATAGTGTCACAAGTTCATTGTTAATCCCTTGTTGTTGCTTTCATTTAACCCCAACAGATTCCAACATTTTGTCCAGCTGAAGTTTCCAGGTCAAAAAGGTGAAAACATGGCAGCACGTGGTGAGTTCAGCAGATGGCCAAAAATATCCCTGCATTCAGGATGGTTGCTATTTGAGAAAGTAAATACAAGCTAGCAACACTTAAAGATGTTTAAGTAACAGATCCATGAGTTTGAATATTTATTAAACACTGAAAGACTTCCCAAAAGAGTTGAAAGACTTTGACATCTTTCATTCCACACATTATCCAAGTAGCAAGTTCACTGTAAAGTCATTCACCAGGAATGTGAGCTTACAGGTATTTTTGGACCACCAAAAGACACTTTACTGTGTGTGTGTGTGTGTGTGTGTGTGTGTGTGTGTGTGTGTGTGTGTGTGTGTGTGTGTGTGTGTGTGTGTGTGTGTGTGTGTGTGTGTGTGTGCATTGTGTTTAGCAGCTCTTTTTTCCCTGATGATCCTTGTTTTTTTTTTCACCAGAACCCTCTGAACTTTTCAATTCTGTTTTATTTATATAGCAATAAATTATAACAACAATGTCCTAATAGCGCCTTATATTGTAAGGTAAAGACAGAGAAACAGAGAAACCAAACAAGCAGATGACCCGCTATGAGCAAACACTTGGGTGTCAGTGGGAAGGAAAAACTGCCTTACAATACAAAGAAACTGCCAAAAGAACTGGCTCAGGGAGGGGCAGCCATCTGCCATGACTGGGTGGGGGTGAGTGGAGGAAGACAGGACAAAGACATGTTGTGGAAGAGAGTCCGAGATCAATAATAACTAATGATTACAATATAGAGTGGTGGCAACCTTACTGTCCCACAGAGCAATAGGTATCTATGGAGTGTTATCCATGGGTTAAATTTGATCATCAATTAAATCTTTGTAAACCTAGTAACGGTCATTGAAACAAGGGTTGTGTTTACTGTACAGAAAAAAAACAATCACGTATTGCTGTTATTTAGACATCTGCAAACGCATCTTTTCAACATCTTATCACCGTGCTTTTGCCATGTTGGGATTTTTCATGACTAGCTGCAATTAATTAAAAAATGAAAACCTTAAAGTGACACCAAATGCAGATACAGACTTAACAAATGCAAGCTTTTGTATGACAGGAAGACCCCTATCATTAAACAGCTTCACTAGATCAATGCAAGACAAAAACACAAAATTAAAAGACAACTATGACACTAAGCAAATTGGAACAACATGGCATTTAATGTGTTTTTTGTGTTTTTCTACAGCATCTCAATTCAGGATTGTCATATTTGGGAAGAATGATAATGAAAAGACTGCACTAAGCAACTTCATCACAGGGAAAAAGAATCCTATTCGTCTAACATTACCGAAGAAATCTATAGTCCAAGGAGAATGGAGAAAAATACCTGTAACAGTGGCAAAAACCACAGACCTCTTCAGTCTGCCTGTGGAAAGAGTGAAACTTGAAATGAAGATGTGTGTGGCCCGTTGCCCCCCTGGACCAAATGTTCTCCTGCTCGTACTCAATCCTTCTGATTTCACTGAGGATGACAGACGCACTCTGAAGTCTATCCTGTGCTTGTTTGGTGGTGAAGCCCTTAAATACTCTATGGTCATCACAACACAAAAGGGTGAAGCAAAGAATACAGCAATAGATCAGTTTATCCAGAACTGCAGAAAGATGCATTACACACTGGACTTTGACAAAAAAGACTTCCGTGACTCAGATCGTGAAACACTGATGGGAGAGATGGAAAGAATTGTGGCTTACAACAGAGGAGGACATTTGAACTATACAGAGACTGCTGACTTACTTGAAGAACCACAAGAAGAATCTGGACATGGGACTGAAGAGCCTCAAATTCCCAATCAAAACTCTTCTTTGAATTTGGAACTGTTTGACAGACCTCGAGTTGATAAGGAAAACCTGCAAAGTCCACGTTTAATTCCTCCTTTAAACCCAGAACTGAATGTAAACCCTCAGGCCAGTATGGAAGTACCTCAAAGACAAAAACTAAAATCTTTGAATTTGGTGCTGTTTGGGAGATTTGGAGTTGGCAAAACTTCAGCTGCAAATGCCATCCTGGGAGAAAGAAAAGTAGAATCTGAATCATCTCAGTGTATTAAAAATGAGGCTGCGGTGTGCGGTCGTCTGGTTTCACTGGTGGAGCTGCCTGCTCTCTGTGGAAAACCTCAGGAGGAAACAAAGAAGGAAGCATTCAAGAGTATTTCCCTCTGTGATCCAGAGGGTGTCCATGCCTTCATCTTGGTTCTACCGCTGGATCCTCCAACCAGTGAAGACAAGAAAGAGGTGAAGACTATCAAAGATACACTGACATCCCAAATTGACAACTACACCATGATTCTTTTTACTGTGGAGTCAGATCCTACACACCCAGATGTTGTTAACTATGTAAAAACTAATAGAGAAATCCAAGAACTTGTTCAGAGCTTTTTTGGCCGATACATTGTCTTCAACATCAATGACCAAGAGCAGATCCCTCAGTTATTGGATGCTGTAGAAAAGATGAAAGGTGAGGCATCAACAGGCTTCAAAATAACAATGATTCCAAGACCTCGCCGAAGGTTTCCACTGCCCGGATTGAAACGTGAAGTAATGTCTGAACTGAATAAGAAGATACATTTTGAAATAAATATGAAAAAAGAACAAATTCCGAAAAAAGAACAAATTCCAAAAAACAGACAGATTCCACAAAAAGAAATTCAGAATCATCTCAGAATCGTGTTGATTGGTAAGACTGGAAGTGGAAAAAGTGCCACTGCAAACAGTATATTGGGAAGGGACTTCTTCCACTCGAAAGCCAGTATGAAATCAGTAACCAAGCTCTGCCAAAAAGAAACAACAGAGATTAATGGGCACCCTGTTGTTGTGGTGGACACACCTGGTTTATTCGACACAAGTCTGTCCAACGATGATGTTAAACAGGAACTCGTGAAATGCGTCACAATGTTGGCTCCCGGACCTCATGTGTTCTTACTCGTCCTGCAGGTCGGTCGTTTTACAGAGGAAGAAAAAAAAACTGTGGAGCTCATCCAAAACTTTTTTGGCAAGAATTCAAATGACTTCATCATTATCTTATTCACCAGAGGAGATGACCTAAAAAATCAAACAGTTGAGAGTTATATAGAAGAAGACAGCGAAGGATTCCTAAAAAAACTGACAGCTGATTGTGGAGGACGATACCATGTGTTCAATAACAATGATCGAAGTAACCGCTCTCAAGTCAGTCAGCTGCTCACCAAGATTGAGTCAATGGTGAAGAAAAATGGTGGCGGCTACTACACCTCAGAAATGTTCAAAGAGGCAGAGGCAGCAATTCAGAAGGAAATGCAGAAGATTATGAAGAAGAAAGAAGAAGAGATAGAAAGACAGAAGAAGGACCTTGAGAAAGAACATGAAAAGAAACTCCAAGAGGCACAGCTAAAAATTGAACAAGAAAGAGCTGCAAGAGAAAAAGCATTGCAAGAGAAGGAAGAACTCATTAAGAAAGAGGAAGAGGAGAAGAAAAGGATGGAGGAAAAGAGAGCAGAAGAGGAAAAAGAGAGGAAACGGAGGGAAGAAATTCAGCAACAACAGTGGGTACAGAAAGAGAAAGAAATTAAATCAAAACCGGAAGAAGCTACATATGCAAACCAAAGGAACGAAGAAATACAAAAAGAAATAGAGGCTTGGGAGAACGAACAAAAAGAGTGGGAGAAAAAACGACTTCGAGAAGAACAACTGAGACTGAACGAGCAAGCACGACTGGAAAAACTCAGAGCTGAATATGAGCAAGAAAAAAAAGAACATGAATGCAGAAGAAAAGAAGAGGATCGACTCAGAAAAGAACAGGAGGAAAAAGAATGGAGAGAATTGCAACAAAACTTAGAAAAGCAAGTGGAGGAGATGAGGAGGAAAAATCAAGAGGAAGCCAGAAAACAAGCAGAGGAGTTCAATGAATTCAGACAGAGATACACCACTGACTTTGCAGTTGTGGTAGCAAAGCATGAAAGGGAAGTTGAGAATATGAAACTAAAGCAACAAAAAACCAACGATTTAATGATTCAACAGCTGCGCAGGAACAAGGCATATCAAAAGGACTTTGACCTAATGAAGATGAGACAAGAAGAAGAAATGAGCGAGCTCAAACGGTATAGTCCAGAACCAAAACAAATTGATGAACTACAGAAAGCTCACGACGAAGAAATAAATGAGTGGATCCAGGAACACGTGAGGAAAGCCACAGAAAAAAACTGTTCCATCTTATGACTTTTTACATTGATATGCTGATATGATGACACTTTAGTGATGATTACTTGGATGTGAGCAACATTTGAAGTTATCACATCAATGAGTGTTTAATGGAGGCCATTTCCTTTGAAAGAAAAGAAAAAGAAAACAAGTTTCCATATGTACGTTTCTACATATAAACATAGTCATTGTCAGTGTCCTACATTAAAACCTCATGATGAATATAAATTTCCTAATTGCCAAGAAATGGTTTGCAGTAGAGATGAAAACGGCCTTTGACATATTTTTTTTCTTGTGTAAGCATATAAAGAAAACCACTCACTATGGAACACACAAGGATGAGCAATATGTAAAAAGATTTAATGTAGGCACTGTGCTTTTAGCTTTGACCAATAATTAAGTCGTTTGGTTTGTTTCTGGTTGGACTAACATTACATCACATATGACTTAATTTCCTTTTTGTGCTTACGGTAAAGCACTCCTGTGCTGCTAGAAAGTTCTATAGCTATCCGGTCGTAAAGTCTGACGTCACTAGTTGTGTCTGGGTCTAAACTCCGCTGCAGGTCCATATATCAAACGATCACTATGGCATTACTGAGAGTTGAAAAACTGTCTAAAGTCTTTCATCTTTAATAAAATGATCAGCGTTCTGCTCTACCAGGTGTAACAATTGAGTTTAACATCCAGGCATCCATGAAAACGGAATTTATGACATTTAACGGAGTTAGAAGTTTGCAGGAAGTTAGCTCGCTAGCTTCTATCTAAATACAATATAGCATGTCCTGACTGCGGGGTTTTGGAAACAAATTAAAACGTACAGCTCTGTTATCACTTCCAACATAAATGAAGACAGAAAACTAAAGAGCAGTGACGTTTGTAGGGTTACTGAAGTTTGGCTAGCTGGTATATAATGATGTGCTACGTGACCGCTAGCGACACAGCTATGTTAGCATAATATAAACAAGCTAACTTTTTTTCCACTCGATAAAAGTTAACGTGAGTGTTCTCGGTGGTCAGGAACAAATGTAATCGCATGGCAGGATGCTGTAAAAGGACCAAAAAACTTCAGCCAGGAGAAGAAGTGAGATAATCCATCCACAATACGAGGTTAGTCATTCATATACTGCTGCATGGGCTGGGCTGTAGTTACATCCTAAGGTTTTAAAAACTGAGCTTAAATAAATGATTAGTGGTAATAAAAGCCGAGGGAGGTCAACAGTGATCACTGACTGTTTTAGGAGCTTTTTGAGATTAAATAGAAGAAAATACATAATATTAAACATGTTAACAACACAAAAGCCATATTAAACGCAGACTACTTTAGGCCCGGAAGTAGGATTCGTCACGTCATCACTTAACGACAGGATAGAGCTGTAGGCGAACACAGTCACTGTTTCAGTACATTTCAGTCTCCAGGGAAAGGAATAGGCTTAAGTTGGGAACACTTGTGTTACATGTGACTTACTTAAGCCAGATTTTGAACATATCATACTGGTACAATTCTCTTCTCTGATTTTAGGTAAAGTTTGTGGACAGTTTAGGGGTTAGCACTATACTGCATACTCAGTATAACTGAGAAACAACCTAAATGTATAATTAGATTTAGGTTGTTCCTTTTGTTTAGTGACTACTTAATATGTTAGCAATTGAGTTTACATCAAAAACAGACTATAGGCATTGTTCTTTACATCACTTAAAATAACCAATGGACAAGCAGAGTTATAAAATTAAGCCTCATTTTGAATTTCAGTATCAATAATAACTGTTTTTAGTGTAATTTTGATATTTATATCAAGAAATGTAGCTTATTTACCAAATTAGGTCTGAGGAATACGTGAAAACAAATTAAGAAAGCTTAATAAAAATGTTTCTTTTTACAATTTTCATGAACTTTTATTGAAATATCTTGCAAAAAAAATGTTTCTCTTTTTCACTTATTAAATTATTCAGTTAGTGATGGATTCATAGGAATGTCATACAAAGACAAAGCCCAGCCCCCTGAATCATGTGAATTGCTTTTCTTGTGGTCGCTGTCATTTACATGCACATCTGACATACTTCTTCTGGTGAGTACTTGCATGAAAGTCAATTTTTAAAAAGTCTACAAGTACATTATTGATAGCTATCAGGTGCATTAAATGTGGTATTTTATATATTTATATAGCAATTTTGGTGAGAAATTGCGACATGTTAATTTATGTCAGTGTAAAGCAGTTTTGTTCTTTTTGCTTTGACCTTTGATGGTGACTACGACACGTCTGAGATTCAAAAGGAAATCCAAAAGATTATGAAGGAGAAGGAAGAAGAGATAGAAAGACAGAAGAATGAACTTATTAAGAAAAAGGATGAGGAAAAGAGAGCACAATAGCAATGGGAACAAAATAAAGAGGAAAATAAATACAAATTGCAAATAAAAAACAAAAAGAGTGGGAGGAAAAAAGCCTTCAAGATGAGCAACTGAGACTGGAGGAGCAAGTACGGCAGAAAAAGCTCAATCAATTTTGAGCAGGAAAAAACAGAGCAGAAGAATATAGACTCAGAAAAGAACAGGGGAATAAGAATGGAAAATATTGCAAGAAAACTAAGAAGAAGAATTGGAGGAGAAGAGGAGGAAAAATCAAGTGGAAGCCAGAAAACAAGAAGAGGAGCTCAGTGAATTCAGACAGAGATACATCACTGACTTTGCAGTTTTGGTACCAAAGCATGAAAGAGAACTTGAGAATATAATTCTGAGGCAACAACAACAAAAAAGATAAATAGATAGTTTTTATGTATTTGTACTGACATTTGCTTGCAGTGGAAGTCACCTGACTTCACCACATAAAAATAAACATATCAACACAAGCAGACAATATGCAGACATTTTCACTCTCTTTGGCCACACCAATTTAGTAACCTCTGTGTTGCTAATGTTTGGAGATGTGAAAACCTTGAAGAATAAAAGATCGATCCTGTTTTTGTGAACAAGGTGGGACAATAGTAATATACATATGAAGGAGACAAATGGATTCTTCACATGACATATTATTTGCTTTACTCCATATACAGGCCCTATAAATGCTTTCCATGCTTGATAATGCAATTCCGAGCAACTTACTAGCTTATTGTTACAATCATTTTAATGGCCCTTTTCTGTGCCTCAGAGACATCTTCCAATCAACAAATAACACAGAAAGTCAACTACAAGGCTCTCACATGAATTGGGCCTTCTAAAGATAAAGCACAACCCTTAATGCCAGACCCAACAGTGGCAGAATCAAAATATTATTTTCTATGGGGTTTATGTCTTTGGAAAATCAAGATCCACCACACCAGTGCTCTGCTCAAAGGACTCACACACACCACTCCAGCCTCAAATGAAGAGACACTAATTACTTTCACCTGTGCTTATAAAGGGAAGAAAAACAACTCAAACCTGCCCACAAGGAGTGGAGCTTGGTTTGAGTTGTTTTGTTGGGTGGAGCCTAATTGGAGTTGTTGGGTGGAGCCTAATTGTGAAAGGTTCACCTTTCACCTTTCACAATTAGGAATCAAGTATGGGTTTTTGTGACAGGCTGGTAGTAACAAAGTGCCTAAAGATGTACAGGTAAGACACAGCTTACAGGGTTGGGGAACACCCAAACTGTATGTACTCTTAGCTTCAGGAATTCTGCTTTTAAGGTTCACCTACAGAGTGTGCTATGATAAACTGCGGCTTGTACTGCACACTCACTTCTAACCTAACTCCCACCCCACAGCTGCATTTCTGTTTAATCCAGCAGTGATTACAATTACTTTGTTATCTTGGTGCATGCTCAATCATCCAGGTAAGGAAAATCCCAGAAAGTTGATTCTGTTCTTCTGCCCATAGCTTTTTCAGTGGGAGTGTCCCAGTTAAACATCCAGATGAACAGAATCAACTTTCTGGGAATTAGTTTGGTATGTTTTGTTTCTTTTTGTGCAACATTTCTCATCTGCATTTCTCCAGCATCTGAGTTGATTTGTCTATTGATATTAGTCATGGTTAATTAGTTTGCTTAAAACTTAAGCTGGGGGAAAAACTGACCAAGTACAGTTATAAAATGAAACCGCACAGAATGTGTACACTACACTATATGGTTCTACTTATTGTAATTTGCCAGTTACAAATATTTATCCAAAATACTGACATGACATAAATTATTAATTTTATCAATTTCAGTAGAATTCTCAGTGCAGAGGCTGATATTGTAATAAAATATGTTTTATTTGACCTGCTTTATTACCTAGGCTTGGTCTACTCACGCCAATACCATCTCCATTTTAATTTGTCTACCACCAGTTGGCAGCAAAGTCCTAATATTACAGGACTCAGTAGGAATGGTAATAATTGATGTGGCAGAATTGGTTTATTCACAAGAATCACTGCCCATAAAAACAGAAGTGGGGTCAACGGGAAAGAGTGCATAACAATGTTGGGAGCTATAGTAAGATAAAAGTTAGTGTTCCTAACACAGTGAATATAAAATGTGCTTGATTTTAAGTTTAAGTTTATTCCCATAAAATGTGAATGCAAAGTAAAAAAAACAAAAACAAAAAACTAAGGTTAATTTCCTTTATAGAATCTTGATATAGTTTGTTACTTCTTTAATTTGTGCAGTGTGAAAAAATATCCAGCACTTACCCCCGACAACCTAAAGCTAAATAAAAGCTTTATAATAGGTGGTTACACCCATTAAAAAGTCCTTCTACAAGCAAGTGTTGCCACGTGGCAGCTATAACTGTAATTTTAATGACCACTGGGACATAGATTTACACCACAACTTCAGAATACCAAGAATGCTACATATCTCATTTTTGCTATTAAGGATTTCGATAAAATTATATTCTCAAACTTTTTTGTGTGATGCGTCACTCTTTTTTCTATGAGTCTATGAGCTTTATTGGCTCAATTGCCCACTTTGTGTTATAATGGCAAACTGCTTGTAAAGCATCACGTGGTTTTGACATCTAAATGGTAATTTTTAAAGTCAAGGCATTCAGTACATATGGTGGACTGTTTGTGGGTGTTGCACTGATGTGCATAAAGGAATGTGATAAGACTGAGTTTCATTTTTACGATTTGTCCGCTGGTCTGACAACTCACAGAGATGAAAGACAAATGTTTAGTGATCTGATAATATTACTTATCTAGTAGCAAAAGGGTAACTTTGTTCAGTGCTGGCATTAAATAAGAGATAGGACGTAGTGACTCACAAGGAAGTAGTCAACACATTCATTATAAATTTTATCTCAAGGCTAATACCTGAAAGACTCAGCTGAGATATTCAGGATATTAGTGATAGGATATTAGTCCTGGGTGATTAAAGGAAGAAAAGAGTACTTCACAAGTTTAAAAGCATGAACACACTAAAAATAAAACCATTGGTAAAACAAATTAATGGACATTCGGGTGACATGGTTATATATTGTCCTAACAAATATCGCAAATAAGTAGTCGAGTGGTTACATGTTTGCAAAAACATCATTTGCAACAAAATGTAAGCTCAAATGAATTAATTTATAATTATTTTTGTTTTCTAAATGACAGACTGCATGATAATATCACAATGTCACTCACAGGGCATCAGTAATGAGCAATATGTCAGTAATGTTGTTTCTCAGTCAACCATAGCCATTTCATTGCTGTAATAGCTGAACAGAGCACTCCTTTCAAACTCTCCTGATAAAGGTTTGTTCAGCTGACCTGTTTTCAGTTTGGGTTTTTAGTTCCACTGTTGAACTTTGACAATATCATTTTCATCTTGTGAACCTTTTAATTACTGTACCAGCTGCAACAAGTCCTAAGTAGGCCTGTAACTTCAAACACTGCTCATATACTCAGATGTTCTCCAATCCACGTCCAATAAACAAGAGTGGTATAAAATATCATAAATGAATTCGGGTCAATTCGTATAATCCAAAAGTTTTTGAACACTCTCAACAACATGACATAAAAGAAAAATGGAACTGAAGAGGAAACACTATTAAGACAAAAGTACTGGGCCACCTAAATATTATACCTACATACCAACTGCTGTTAATTTCACAAGTTTACTTTATGTGATCTGCTACTTTGTGGCTGAGTTACTGTAGTTGCTTCCACTTTACCATTTATAATACCACTTATAACTGATTGTGGGATATCTAGGAGGGCATACATTTTACATAAACTAAATTGTTGATGTCTTTAGAACAACCCTATTCCTTAACCCTAGACTACTTTTCAACAATGTTTGTGAAGACTGCTTGATGCTTGAAGTGCTTAATTCCATACACGCATGGCAACATAATGAAAAACACCTAAATTCAAAGATTAAATGATATGACACCAATGCTTTTAATATTATAGTGTATATTACACCCATAAATCCAAGTAATATAATGTGCATTAACTGTAAATTACTTTTGGCCGTTTATTTATTATTTAATACCAAATAATTCTAGCAGGACTTTCCAACTCATATGGGTCAAATTATATTTAACTAGGAAACAGCTGTAGTAGTAAAAGTATGAACTAAATCAAACGCTGATACACATAGATTTACAAAGTATCATTTAGTTAAAAGAATGGTTTGCTGAATTAAATGGCAGGGCTGTATCAATTTAGAAACCAAAACCAGTTCAAATTTCTGTAGTATCTTATCACAGTTAAATCATGGCACCCAGATGGGGGTGGGATGCCAGGTTAAAGCATGTTTTTATAATGATACTGTAGCTGGTTCTGAGGTCTGGCTCTGTGTGTGTTTGGCTGCAAACTGGATACTTCTGAAGCACTGGTGGAGAAGAGGTCACCGCAGATTATTTTGTAGACCCTCTGCAGTTCCTGCTGAACGGGGAGTGAAACCCCTTCTCTCACAGACTGACCGACTGATTCAGCTTTGCTTTACATTCATCGGGTTTTGTATCAATTCAGTTCATCCGACAGTAAAACCATCTATCTGAATGTGTTCTATTCTAGTGTTCTGAGGCAAATTTGACCTTCACAAGTATTTGCTCCCTAAAATCCTAAAAGTTTATCGATTTTCTGTAAATATAAACCAAATTAAATGGTTGCTGTTTTGACACACTAGTGTAGATTCAGTTGAAAACACAAAAAATACAGGACATTAACCACATTTGAGATGTTTTAGAAAAAGAACATTTTTAGAACACCTTTCTTAGAACTCCTTTGATCTTACAGCGTGCATGGTATTTTACAGATGGACCAAAATCTACAGATTTCAGTTTTCTTCCCTTCAGTTAGACAAGTTAAGCCCCTTTCTTTTGGCCCATGGTTTGCTCATTGCCCTGGGTAGCAAGTGAAGCACTCTCAATAATATTTTAGTAAGCTAGCTGTAAGCCAGAATGGCCACGTGACTCGAGCTGATACTCATCAAACAGGAAACAGTCATCAGTGATTGGAGTCTTAGATAAGACCTTTACATGTCCTGTATGTTTTAGTTGATCAAAATAAGACTCATCCAAAAAATTTATTAGCATGCTAAAATGGATTAAGTATAAAATTATGAAACCATGCCTATGACTGATAGCTGACCTGTATCACCTTTTTTTAGGAAGGAAGATGTTTTGAAGACTCACTCGGTGGATGGAGCCTTTATGATAGACTTCAACTGATAGAAAAATTCTTTATGCTAAGATGCAACAGAGCATAAACAATGCAGAGAATGCTCTAACTCTATCAGATAGAGCCTTTACATTGCTGTCATACTTGTACAGGGCAACACCTCCCAATTCTGTTAATAAAAGGTACTTTCGAGTGACCTGATTCAGTTTGGATCTGCAAAGGCACATTTAAAACCGCTGAGGACGATCAGCAGTTTCACCCGGTAAGTACATTCACAAAGAGTAAAGGCAATGAATATAAAAACCTATAACTGCATCTGTTCTCGGTTTTGTAGGTCATGGTAGACTCAAGTCCTTAATAAAATCTGTAATTGTGCTACAAAAAGAGTGTGGTCTTAAATAGATTAGTCACAACTGTGTATATTAATTAAGTGTATGACAGCAATGCAGGTAAGTTAAAGTACCGCATTTTGTATATATTCATATTATACTTTGGGGTGAATGTTCTACAACATGATACGAGCAATACCAGACATGTCAGTTTTTAAATCCTACGTACAAAGAAGCTGACTTTAATTCTCCAAGCTGAATTTACATATAAGGTTCACCAGTATGAATAAATAATTTAGACTTACTTTATTTATTTTCATAATTCAACTTTAGTTGGAAGCCTTTTGATACCAAACTGTTCTGATGATTGTTTGCATTTTTTAAACATCCATTTTTTTTATACAACTGCCAGTTCTGCCTTATAATATTATTGCACTCACTGACAGACCTTTACCACACCACTATACTGCACTATACTACATATACAACACATTCTCAGGTCTTGTCAAAACTTTTTGACTTCTCATAACCATAGGGAAAACAATGTAATGACACTGCAATTGTTAAATAAAACATATATTTTGTACTCCAGTACCCGAGCCATTATTATCAAATCTGATAAGGAGAATATTTGTAGCCATGCTATCCACAGGCTGATCCTATAGTGGCAATGATATTGCACTTATTCTACCTGCTCCTGTGGCATCATATCCACCACACGATAGAGCCCACTGGAGTTTTAAGGTTTCTTCTAAAGGTCCATGTATTCAGATTCTTTTTGTCTGATGGTTTATTATTAGATGACAACTTTCTCTTCCTTTTTCTTTCATCCAACAGACACCAACCAATTTCTCATATTTCTATCACAGTGGCACTATGGCATCACAACCTCTTTCATCACGCGGTGAGTCTGGCGAGATTTATCAGAACATAACACAGATAGCAAGACAGAAAGAATGCAAGTATCTGAGCATGACGAGGACAGCTAAAATCCAGGTTAAGCCCAGTGCTAGGCAAAAGTCACAAGAAAATAAGGATGCGTTAGGGAGGATAAAGGTGACAAAGAAAATTATTAACAAAACCAGAAGCCACGTTTACTCCCGTTAACACACTTAGAATGACAGTTAGAAACACTAGTTATGTTGGCAGTAGGGACAGTTATGACTTTACCCAAACCCAGGGCTGGACTGGTAATCTTGCATACGCATAAGTTTCGTCAGGAAGAAGTGGCGGAGAGGTGGAGCTGGAAAACAAAATGAAAACAATAAAAAGAAACTAAAAATAGGTGCAGCTAATTGTAGTACTAGCAAGAACTAGTAACAAAGCTTTATGGAGAAGTGAGGAAGAAATCAAGGAATGTGAAATTCACAGGGTAAGACAACAATGAAGGGACATAATGGGATTAAAAAATGCTAGGACCAATTTTCTGACCCAGTCCAACCCTGACAAAAACACATATGCATTTTATGTATTATGAACATCCGAATCTAGAAACTTTGAAGCTGTTTGACACTTATCCCGAACATGTTACACGTTTCTAATTTACAAACTAAAGGACAATTACTACAGCTATAAAAAGCATCAACTCTCCCCACATTTCTTAAATGTGCCCCCTTGTGCATTAGTGAGACATACAAGCAGCTTTAGCACATTATCATTTGATGCACCAAAAATGTAAAAAGGCTGGTGTTCACACCTTCACAGTGGTTTTGGGGAGAAGGATAAGAGAGTTTAAAAAGATTATTTGAGCACTTCCCAGTAAAGAGTAGATATTTTTTTTACAAATAATTAAAAAACATTAAAGTTAAAAAAGAATAAAAGAAATAAAAGATATAAATATGTATGCATGTGCTGGAAAACATGTAATAATTTTTTTTGTTGATTTACAGCATATGAACTTCGGATTCTAGTTTTTGGAAAGACTCAAAGTAAAAAATCAATTCTAACCAACTTCATCACTGGGAAAAAAGATTTGACTGGGGATCTTCTGCAAAAGGTGTCCCCATCCACTACAGTCACTCAAGGACAGTATAGGAAAACACGCCTAACAATAGTGAAAACTTCAGATGTCTTCAGTTTAGCTGGAGAGAAGGTGAAGCATGAAATGAAGAAGTGTGTGGCTCTTTGCCCCCCTGGACCAAATGTTCTCCTCGTGTTGATAAAGCCTTCTGAATTCAGTGAAGAAGACAGACAAAAACTAAAGCTCATCCTAAGATTCTTTGGTCAAGATGCTTTTAAATATGCAATGGTCATTTTGACACATAGTGAGGAGAAAAAAACTTCAGCTGTGGATCAACTCATACAGGACTGTAGACAAAGGCAGCAGAGAATCAACTTTGACAAAAAAGATCTGCCAAAAAAGGATCTTCAAGAACTCATGGAAAAGATGGAGAGCATAGTGAATGAAAACAGAGGAGGCTATCTAAACAGAGGTGAAGAAGCTGACACCACAACTTTTAAACCGCCTCTTAACCTGGTATTGTGTGGGACATATGAAGTTCTGAAGAGTTCAGCAGCCAATGCCATTGTAGGAAAACACCAGTTTGGTAAACCTGCTGCCTCCTCAAAATGTGTTAAGAAGGAGACACAGGTGTGTGGACGTTTAGTGTCCCTGGTAGAGATGCCTGCTTTGTATGGAAAATCTCCTGAGGCAATAAAGAGCTGCAAAAAACAATGTGTTTCTCTCTGGAATCCCGAAGGTGTCCATGCCTTTATCCTGGTCCTTCCTGTGGGACCCCTCAGTGACGAAAACAAGCGAGAGTTAGAGATCATCCAGAATGAATTTGGATCTCAGGTCATCGACTTCACCATGATTCTTTTTGCAGTGGAATCAGATCCCACAGATCCAGTTGTTGTCAACTTTGTTAGTGAAAACAGAAACATCCAGGAGCTCTGTCAGAAGTGCGGAGGACGAAACATCATCTTCAACATCAAAGACAAGCAGCAGGTCTCTGAGGTGTTGCACACTGTGGAGAAGATGACAGCTATGGGATCTAAGTGCTTCACAAGACAAATGCTTGTTAAGCCTTGATTGATTAAACTCAAAGAGATGATAGTGGACTACAGGAGGTCTAACAAAGACAACTCTATCTTTATCAAAGGTTCTGATGTTGAGGAGGTAACACGTTTTAAGTTTCTTCATAAATTGTTGAAGACCTGACGTGGTCTTTATTTAATTCCTGTTAGATAAAGGCCCAGCAATCCCTCCACTTATTGAGCAGGTTAAAAAGGCCAGCTGTCTCTCTTGTCAATTTACTGTATTATACAAAGCATTATAACATCTTGGATATCAGACTCTATCCAGTGAAAACAGTTGTGCGACCTACAGACATCTACATAAAATGCTGTATCCAGCATGCACATAACAACACCCATGACCTCACTCATGTGCGCATGCGCCAACCAGCGTGCAGCCTGTTACAGTCGCTCCTGCTTTTCTCTTAGTTTAGCTCTTTTTTCTTACGTATTCTTTTTTTTTTTTTCTGACTTGTATTTTCCTCCGTTTTCTATCTCTTACTCAATCATGTGGATTGAGAGAGTTTTTGTTCTTCTGGTGGCCGTGGAACTGTTACTTTTATCATGGAACGGGACCGCGGCACATCTCCTACACGCACGGACTGTTTACTCCAGAGATCAGCTGATCGCCCTGATGCCGGCCGGCTCGCTGGCCAGGCCCGCAGAAGTGCCCGCAGAAGTACCAGCTGAAATTTGGAGGAAAACACATCGGGGATGCAGAGGTCAAGGACAGAAGAGAAGAAAAAAGGTGACGGTGAGACAGCGGAGGCTCGAAGTGAGGAGGAGGTTTAAACCGTGTCTGCCGTCTATCGTGATGGGAAATGTGCGATCGTTGGCAAGTAAAATCGACGAGCTCTCAGCACTGGTACGGAGTCAGAGGGAATACCGAGAGTGTAGCCTGATGTGTTTCACCGAATCATGGCTGCACCAGGTCATTCCCGATGAGAATGCTTCCGTGGAAGGCTTCCACACTGTTCGGGCGGACAGGGACAGCATCGCTAGCGGTAAGCGTAAAGGAGGTGGGCTTGCTGTTTTAGTTAACAACCGGTGGTGTAACCCTGCCAACATAACAATCAAAGAAAGGATTTGTTGCCCGGACACTGAACTGTGTGCTGTTGGACTCAGGCCGTATTATTTACCCAGGGAATTCTCTCACGTCATCTTGGTGGCTGTTTATGTACCCCCCTCTGCTAACCCCACAGCTGCATGTGACACTATCCACTCTGCCATAGCTCGGCTACAGACTCAGCACCCGAGTGCCTTTATTGTGATCTCGGGTGACTTCAACCATGTATCACTGGACAATACACTACCAACATTCAAACAATATGTGGACTGTCCCACCAGGGGAGAGAAAACTTTAGACTTACTGTATGCTAACGTCAAGGATGCATACAGCTCCTCCTCCCTCCCCCCACTTGGTAGGTCAGATCATAACCTGATTCACCTCACCCCCCGCTATGTGCCAATTGTGAGGAGGGAACCTGTGACCACCAGGACTGTTAGGAGGTGGTCAGAGGAGGCAATAGCGGAACTACAGGGCTGTTTCGAGGTGACCGACTGGGAAACACTCTGTGAGCCTCACGCCAAGGACATCAATGGGCTTACTGAGTGTATCACAGACTACATAACTTTCTGCACCGACTCCATTGTTCCAGCTCAGACTGTTCATTGTTACCCAAATAACAAGCCGTGGGTGACTAAGGACATCAAAGCCCTCCTCAACAACAAGAAGAGGGCTTTCAGAGGGGGCAACAAAGAGGAGGTGAGGAAGGTCCAGGTGTTACTAAAGGACAAGATCAGAGAGGCTAAGGACAATTACAGGAGGAAGCTGGAGTGGAAACTCCAGCAGAACAGCATGAGAGAGGTGTGGAGGGGCATGAAGACCATCACTGGATTCAGGCCAACCAACAGCAGGGGAGCTGAGGGAGGTGAGAATAGAGCCGACGAGTTGAATCTGTTTTTCAATAGATTCGACACCACAGTGTCTGCTCCCACCCCCACAACCTCACCTGCAGTCAGCCTGGAATCCAGAGCCACACCACTGTGCCAGCCTCTCTCTTCACATGTTGCCTCCTGTGAGATTCCTGACACCCCTCCCCCACCCATCACCTTCACTCAATACCAGGTTGAGATGCAAATGAGGAGACTTCACTCAGGCAAGTCTGCTGGACCAGACGGAGTGAGTCCCCTTGTCCTCAAGGCCTGTGCCCCCCAGCTGTGTGGAGTCTTTCATAAACTGTTTAATCTGAGTCTGCAGAGGGTCCCGGTGATGTGGAAGACATCATGCCTCGTCCCTGTACCAAAGACGCCTCGTCCCAGTGGCCCCCAGGATTACAGGCCCGTGGCACTGACCTCCCACATCATGAAGACCCTGGAAAGGCTCATCCTGGACCAGCTGCGACCCATAGTAAGACCACATCTGGATCCCCTTCAGTTCGCTTATCAGCCTCGTCTCGGAACAGAGGACGCCATCATCTACCTGCTCAATCGTGTCTACACCCATCTGGACCAGCCGGCGAGCACTGTGAGGGTCATGTTTTTTGACTTTTCCAGTGCTTTCAACACCATCAGGCCGACCCTCCTGGGTGATAAGTTAGCAGCGATGCAGGTGGATGCTTCTCTGGTGTCCTGGATTGTTGATTACCTGACAGGAAGACCACAATATGTACGTCTCCCACAGTGTGTGTCTGACAAGGTGATTAGCAACACAGGGGCACCACAGGGGACTGTCCTCTCCCCCTTCCTCTTCACCCTCTACACCACAGACTTCAGCCACTGCACAGAGACCTGCCATCTTCAGAAGTTTTCTGATGACTCTGCGGTGGTTGGATGCATCAGCAGGGATGATGAGACAGAGTACCGGGCTGTGGTCGACTCCTTTGTCACGTGGTGTGAGCAGAATCATCTGCAGCTCAACGTGGCAAAGACCAAGGAACTGATCGTGGACTTCAGGAAGACCAGGAAACACTTGACCCCTGTTTCAATCCAGGGGGTCAGTGTTGACATTGTGGAGGACTATAAATACCTTGGAGTACACATTGACAATAAACTGGACTGGGCTAAAAACACCACAGCACTTTACAGGAAGGGCCAGAGTCGTCTATTTTTTGAGGCGACTGAGGTCCTTCAACATCTGCCAGAAAATGCTGAGGATTTTCTATGAGTCTGTGGTGGCCAGTGCGATCCTCTATGCTGTTGCATGCTGGGGGAGCAGGCTGAGGGTCGCAGATGCCAACAGACTTAATAAACTGATCCGTAAGGCCAGCAATGTTGTGGGGATGGAGCTGGACTCCCTCAAGGTGGTGTCGGAGAGGCGGATGCTGTCCAAGATAAAGACAATGTTGGATAACACCTCCCACCCACTCCATGACATGCTGGTCAGTCACAGGAGCTCGTTCAGTGAGAGACTGAGATTACCGAAAAGCACCACTGAACGACACAGGAAATCATTCCTGCCTGTGGCCATCTCCCTGTACAACGCATCCACTTAACACACTGTTTGCTGCTACAACTACACATGTTTCTTTTCCAAATATTTATTTATAAGTGACTTATGTATGTATGTATGTATATATATGTATATATTGTACTATTCTTAGTTAGCGTATTGTCTGTCTTGTCTTAATGTTGGTTTAAAATGGAGCACTGTAACAAAAAATAATTTCCCCCAGGGATCAATAAAGTATTCTGATTCTGATTCTGATTCACCCTAGCAAAAGACAGTTTGAACCCCTGCCAATTTGGAAATGGTACTAGTGTCTCAGGGCTTGCACTACAAGTAACAGGTTTTTTTTTCACTCAGGATTGCAAATCTCTTAGACTGTGTTTCTGACCATATGTTCCTAAGCATTTTATTGATGTTTTGTATTAATGTTCAATAATGTTATTAAATGGACAGTCATGCACTGTATAACACACAATCACTGAAACGGGAACTGCCACATACTGACAGTTTATCAGCAGTAATAGACTGCTTATAATTCACTAATCTGCTGCCATTTTACAGCACACCCTGGACATCTTGCCCTACCAATGCAGGGATGAAACAGAGACTGATAACCATTCATGCTCCACGTTCACAGCTATGGGCAGTCACCAGTTAACCTAAATCCATCCATACCTTTGGGCTGTGGGAGGAAGCTCGAGTACCTGGAGAAAGCCTACGCAGACTTGCAGAGAACATGCAAACTCCACACAGAAAAGATAAATGATTAATATGCTATTTCTATTACCGTTTGCCTATTTCGCTCTTAAAAAATAAATAAATTTTTAAAAAAAGCTCATGTAACATGGGATAAGTATACTTTACATGTTAAGAGACCAAGAAAAGAGGGACCAGTCATTCCCCTAAATAGCCCATTGAACTTGGGTGCACAAATCAAACAATGCTGCACACTCTCTGCTTAAGACTCAGTTTGTACCTGATCCTTGTCACTGGTAGTTGCCAGTAGCAGCCACCCACATGTAACCGCACTCTGTCAACATATTCTGATAGTCTTGATATATAGAACATCCTGTGGTAAGCGAATATCTTGGTGTGCAAAAACTCTCACGTTAATGGAAGCTCTAGGCTGTACTCAACATCAGACCTTTGACTTCTATGCAGAAAAAGTGATCCAGATTGTAATGTAACTTCCCAAGTGCTTGTTTTGGATTATATGTAGATTAAACAATACTAACTACTGTCTAGAGTTTTAACATATACAGTAAAGAGAATACTATACAGTGTTTTGCCTGTGGAAGAGAGAAGTAAATAGCCCATCTTTTTTGTGTACCAGCAGATACTGGTACGCTGCTACAATATAACTGCAAGAACAAGCTCCACAACTCAACTTTGCAAAGAATTCTGAGTCAATGTTTAGGCAATACATTTTTTATGAGCCTTCTGATGCTCTGAATTTGGCTAATTTCTCTTTTAATCACTGACGATGGCAGAAAGGATGAAAGTGCATTATGTTTTGTTTCTTTTGTCATAATTTTCCCAGCATTCATATTTCTGTGTTTACTGTCCCTGTTAACATTTTTTTGTGTCTAGCATATGTCTATTGGCCATTTCCTGTTTACTGTGTTAGCTTTTCTTATCCTGTCTGGTTTTTACTTCTTGTCATTCTTAGTATCTTCACTTGTGTTGATTACTTTTGCCCGTGTCTTTTTCCCCACCTGTTTCACAGTGAACAAAGTCAGGTCTACATCATTGCCCAAGTTAGCCATTTGTTTTCTCTGTTTGTTTTTTCCATGTGGAAATTGCAGATTATCCTGCCAATTTGGAGCAGCATTTTTTGTTTCTCTCTCTCTTTTTTTTTTAAAGTTTGTATCCTGAATTTTCAACACCCCAGATTTGGATCATCTCTCTTGCAGCATCCTGACATGCACTTTGTCAAACATAAAGTCACAGACTACCGCTCTTAAAGTGGCAGACCATGAGATTCACTACAAAGCTAGAATAGTGAAACTGACATGGTAGGGAGAGTTACACTGCAAGGCAGCACTTCAAAATTCTTTAAAAAAAAAAAAATCATCTATGATGTGTTGGCTAAATACAGATTTGGTTGTTTCTCTATTGTAAATGAAGTTTAAAGGTAAATGAATGGTTAACTGGTATTTCTACTGCTGACTTTTTTTGAATAAATTACTGTAATGTGTAATGTGATAAGCATTTTTAAGTGTTGAGAGAGCAAACTAGTAATGATGGCTATTTTGCCCTAACAGAGCCCACTTAAACTTGGGTGCAAACATCAAACAATCAAAAACAAAAATACTCAGAAATGCCAATGAGTTGCCACAGTAGAAAGCCACTCCACAGTCTGTCAACATATTGTGATACTTTTGATAGATAGAACATCCTGTGGTAAGTGAACATCCTGTTGTGCAAAATCTGCAAGTCGTCTGCAAGTAATTTACTACATAAAATGAATAATGTGAGCTAAAACTTAAACGAAAAACACCAGCCCTTGAGCCTGACCTTTGTAAACATTTTCCTGATGGGGTAATGGGCTCAGTCAATCATTTAAGATTATACTGAATATATTATTAAGTCCATTTTCATTTATTAAACATTTTTAAAATACAGACATTCAAGAATTAGCAGAGAATCCTTTTATTGTTGTTGATGCTGTAATTATGAATTTCCATTTTAAAATATTTATAAATGGAAAATTATTTTTTCTAACTGCTGTGTATTACTGTGATACTATTCAATGAAAGGATTTTTATTTTATCTTAAAAGATTTTGGATTTTAGTAAAAAAAAACAAACACTGAGATTAGATCACCTTAGACAACCTTCTTGAATAGTTAAGAGGCAGGATATTTGTACAGACACAGTTTCATTTCCAATTCAACCGAAACTAGCTGACAGAAAATTCTTTTAAGAGCTCCAAGCAAGACGTTCTCACAGATCTGGTGAGTACACCTAACAAAGAACATTTAGCACTATATGCAACAGATCCAATGCTTATACAATATGACTGAACTGAGAATTAAATAGTATTCAGTGACTGAGACAATGCATAATACATAGTGCATTAACATAAGAAATATTAAAATCCACATGAGAAGTGAGGGGAAAACCATATCTTACACTTTAACGTTTTTGCTAAATTATTTGTCCGCTACAGAGGACATAAATAAATGGGTTGGGTCTCAGAAGGCTATAAATTAAATTTATTACGATCAAAAAGCAAGTATAATAGTAACAAATAATGGCTGGTGTTTATATTTTGTTAACATTTAAATCTAACAAATTGGTTGTTTGTTTTTTTAAGAACACATCTGTTGGAGGTGTAATAGAATCGTTTTGAATTCATTTTGAAAGAATTTATCCATCTTACGCAAATAAATAGCACTTGGAAAAAAGTTCAATTTATGGCACAATTTGTAACTTTGTGTGAGTAAGAAAAAATGTTCTCTCCCTGTCACATAGTGATCAGTGGTTCATCCCTGGTAAAGGCAAAAAAAAAAAGCATAATTGTGAGTATTATATGTATATGAGTTAGAGAACCAGCCCTGTTGCAAGACACTTCAATGATAAACATCCAAATTCACCATTATGTTTTTAGGCATTGAAGCCATTAAACTAAACCACAGAGGTGGTAATATTAATTTTATCCGGAAAAAAAGCGAAGCATTTTGGATATTTTGGATATAGAGTCTGCACCCCAGAGGTATGAATGAGGATTTTTCGAATCAATGAGTTTTTGTGAACTGAACCTTTTTTATTTTTTATGTTTTTATTCTAATTTTATCAGTTAAATTATTCACGCATGGGTAATGTTTATTTAATTAATTTTATTTATTTTTTCAGCAAAAGAAGGAGTAGCATTCTAGACATATTTTCTTAAGTCTACATTTTAAGTCTACTTTTTAGAGATTTTACATTTTAGAGACATAAATTAGGACCTTTTAACAAATGTGTTCCCATGTGATGATGTCCTCTTGTTTTTTAATTCAACTGCTAGACATACTTCCTTTTATTATCAGATACTGCCCTTTGTCCCTTTTTTTTGTATATTCATAGTATTCTTTTTATGTATTTCACACATCTGTTATTTTGAGACAGGTGGGGATTATGTCTCCACCCCCCGTCCTCATCATTAATGATCTAGTCCAGTATTTACTTGGGTGTGACTTAACCAGTTATATAACCTGTTATATGTCAGCTGATCTATCTATGAAGTTTTGATTGGTTAATTTGAATTTTTTTCTGTTTCCTGTCTTGTATTCAAGCAATTTTCTACATTCCTTCTTTTTAAGATTATTAATTTGGTCACTTTCAAAGTTTTTGATATCTCTCTGATTTTGTTTTATTTTGTTCTTGCAACCTTCATCACCATCTGGGCAGCTGGGCAGGGATAGCTCAGTAGGTAGAGTGGTTGCCCCATGATCGGAAGGTCGGGGGTTCGATTCCCCTTAACAGCTACCCTGAGGTACCCCTGAGCAAGGTACCGTCCCTACACACTGCTCCCCGGGCGCCCAATGGCTGCCCACTGCTTCACTGAGTGAATGGGTTAAATGCAGAGAGCAATTTCCCCACGGGGCTCAATAAAGTACAATAATGTACACACTTTCTTCTTCTTCTTCTTCTTCATCTCTTTGGACCTTCTATTGAGACCAAATACAATAATAGGATTATTTTTTTAAAAAACCCTCCCCGCTCGCCCCTGCAGCTAGTCTGTCCTTCAAGCTCGGGTCCTCTACCAGAGGCCTGGAAGCTTGAGGGTCCTGCGCAGTATCTTAGCTGTTCCCAGGACTGCGCTCTTCTGGACAGAGATTTCCAATGTTGTTCCTGGAATCTGCTGGAGCCACTCGCCTAGTTTGGGAGTCACCGCACCTAGTGCTCCGATTACCACGGGGACCACTGTTATCTTCACCCTCCACATTTTCTCGAGCTCTTCTCTGAGCCCTTGGTATTTCTCGAGCTTCTCGTGTTCCTTCTTCCTGATGTTGCTGTCATTTGGAACCGCTACATCTATCACTACGGCCGTCTTCTTCTGTTTGTCTACCACCACCATTTTGTCCGTCTGTATCTGGAAGTCCCACAGGATCTTAGCTCGGTCATTCTCCACCACCCTAAGGGGCGTCTCCCATTTTGACCTCGGGACTTCCTGGCCATATTCGGCACAGTGTTTCTGTATACTATACCGGCCACTTGGTCATGGCGTTCCATGTATGCCTTGCCTGCTAGCATTTTACACCCAGCTGCTGGATTGTCTCATGGGTGTCTTTACATAGCCTGCACCTGGGGTCTTGCCTGGTGTGATAGACCCCAGCCTCTCAGAGCTTGTTCCTGTGCTGCCATGATAAATGCCTCTGTGCTGTCTTTCAGTCCAGCTTTGTCCAGCCACTGGTAGGATTTCTGGATATCAGCTACCTCCGCTATCTGCCGGTGGTATATACCATGCAGCAATGTTCCCTCTAATTTTTCATGTGTCTGAGCGAACACACAAACTCCCTGAGCGGTCCCTTGGACCACTGTGAGCAACAGTAGACATCACGCCAGCACTGAATCCATCCAAGTTACATGGTTTATTAAAATATTAAAATTACAGCATTTACATTTATGTTAGACTACAGGGTGGGCCATTTATATGGATACACCGTAATAACATGGGAATGTTTGGTGATATCAAAGTCCTGTTTGTGGCACATTAGTATATGTGAGGGGGCAAACTCCTCAAGATGGTTAACTTCTCAAACTCCTCAAAGTTACGTTGAAACCAAGCACACCATTGTTTTTCTTGTGACATTACCAATAAGTTTGATGTGTCACATGGCCCTCTTCCTATTGAAAAAAAAAAAAGTTGTATCCAAGATGGCCGACTTCTAAATGGCCACCATGGTCACCACCCATCTTGAGGAATTTGCCCCCTCACATATACTAATGTGCCACAAACAGGACTTTAATATCACCAACCATTCCCATGTTATTACGGTGTATCCATATAAATGGCCCACCCTGTACTTTTAATTAAGTGCTTTAGCCCACTTACAATGAAAATTTAAAAAAAAATCTTGCTCATGACCTGTGTAGTATGTTAACACAATTGGAAGTAAAAATAACTTGAACTCCAATTTTGAAAACACAACTTTTTTTTTTTTTTTTTTAAATAAAGCTCTGACTTGTTTTAGGAGTATGAGTCTGTGGTCTGGGAGAGAGTCCTGTAACTCTCTGTCTGCAAAATACAGTAAATAATGACCAATGTTGGGCAGTTAATTACATAGTTACTGAGTTATGCAAACAAAGTTTTTTGCAGCTGTTTATTTAAAAATGCAGCCAAGGCGTTTTTTTTAAATAAAATTTCAAACTATTTACAGAACAATCAGCTGTTCTGCATCAAATTTGATGCCACACAAATTATTTGTGCCACTCCAAAAAATAATTTCTGTCCACTATGAGATAAAGGAGAACAACAGCCTGATACCTGCAGGCCTGACAACAGGAGAGGTATCACTGCTGTAACACCTGTACCATTCAGCAGTTGCCTCATTGTTCTGACACACACAACAAAACTATTGACTAGACTACACATTAACTACACAAGATTTGCGCTAAACGTCGAAAATCTCTCACATCTCAAAACACCACCGTCACTCCTAAAACTTCCCCCTTCCTAAACAACTAAATGCCCTGTTGCCATATCATTTTTTGATTGGTCGACATGGTACATTTTTCGACCAATAGGAAAGGGTGGGGTTTTTTTGGTTTTGTTTTTGCTCACAGGTGGAGAGTGCTTTCGAGCGTTTTCCTTATAAAATACCATTTTTACCGTTTCTTCCCGCAGTAAATATAAACAATGATAGTATTCAGGAAGAAAACCAAACATTGCAGATATTTTTATCACAACTCTGGTTTTACGTGGCCTATCAACACAATTTAAAAACTGGTATGAAGTCCACACTTTTTCCGTCAATTGTTCCGTCTGTCCTGCTCACATCTCCAATGGTTGTACACGTTGTCATTAACGTGGATTCACTCCACATCAGCCATGCGGCTTTGCTAGTTAAAACACCGCTGTCGGCACATAAGGACGCTGTCATAGCCTGTCAACGACGTTGATTAGCTGCGTATATACGAATGTGAATCGCATTATTGGCTGGACTATGGGATAAGGTTGCATCATTCTAATCCCATACGGGAGCAGCCAGTCACTTACTGACTAACACTGCAAAACAGAATATTTAAAGTATTTATTTGAATTTCAATTCAGGTTAGATTTTTTTGTGCGCAACGCAGATTTTCTGTGTGCAGAGACCGTGCCAGCTGTGCGCAATTGCGCACACACGCAGCTTAGGGGGAACATTGCCATGCAGGGGCCTGTCCTTTCATGATGGTGCCTCCCCTTCTTCCTCATTCTTGGTTTTCTGCTGCCTGAGGTATTCAGTGAGCACGCGGTCGGTTGGGGCCATCTTGCTGATGTATTCGTGAATGTTTGTTGTCTCATCCTGGACTGTGGTGCTGACACTCACCAGTCCCCAGCCCCCTTCCTTCTGCTTAGCATACAGCCTCAGGGTGCCGGACTTGGGGTGAAACCCTCCATGCATGGTCAGGAGCTTCCTTGTCTTGATGTCAGTTGCTTCTATCTCCTCCTTTGGCCAGCTTATTATCCCAGCCAGGTACCTGATCACGGGCAGGGCGTAGGTATTGCTAGCCCAGATCTTGTTCTTACCATTCAGCTGACTTCTCAGGACTTGCCTGGCCCTGTGCAGGTACTTGGTCTTTGCAGCTTTCCTAGCGACCTCTTCATGGTTCCCATTTGCCTGTGGAATCCACAGGTACTTGTAGCTGTCCTCTATGTCTGCAATGTTGCCTTCTGGTAGTTGGATCCCCTCAGTTATGACTACCTCCCCTCTCTTTGTTATCATCCGACTACATTTCTCCAGTCCTAATGACATTCCGATATCATTGCTGTATATCCTGGTGGTGTGGATCCGTGAATCGATGTCTCGTTCACTCTTGGCATACAGCTTGATGTCATCCATGTACAGGAGGTGGCTGACAATTGCTCCATTCTGTAGTTGGTATCCGTAGCCAGTCTTGTCAATGATCGCACTGAGGGGATTCAGGCCTATGCAGAACAGCAGTGGGGACAGAGCATCTCCTTGGTAGATCCCGCACTTGATGGCAGCTTGTGCTATGGGCTTGGAGTTGGCCTCTAGTTGGCCGCTAACTATATACATATATATGTGTGTGTGTGTATATATGTATTTTCAGGTCAGGTATTCCTCATCTTCCTCTTGTCAATACCCTTACACATTCTCTATTAGTTTCATTTCAAGTGACTGTTCTGGAAAATCAAACACAGCAATAACATGGTCAATTATTTAAGATAAGATAACCTTTATTAGTTTATTTGACCCACATGTGGGATATTTGAAATGTGTTGTTTGATAGTAGTTTTAGCCCTGTGAGAAAGTCCTAAGCCCTGCTGGAAAAGGAAATCCGAATCTGAGCTTGTCAGCAGATGACACAAACGTCTTTAAAATCTCCTGGTAGAAGGCTGCATTGACTTTGGATTTGATAAAATGCAGTGGACACATTTGTGTTTCAGTGTTATAACTTTTCTTTTTTTTTCCTTCCCTAAAATTCAACAGACACCTGCATATTCTGCTGCTGAACTGAACAAAATAAAATCATGGCAGGATCAGCATATAGGTCTGGTAAGTGCACAAAATATATATATTTTTGGGGTTGTTTGTTTTTTAAGTTAAAGAAACTTATTCAAAT
Organism: Rhamphochromis longiceps; assembly: GCF_057381845.1. Taxonomy (NCBI): domain Eukaryota; kingdom Metazoa; phylum Chordata; class Actinopteri; order Cichliformes; family Cichlidae; genus Rhamphochromis; species Rhamphochromis longiceps. The sequence continues at coordinate 40,623,663 of NC_140568.1, read as the reverse complement.
TTATTCATATTAGTCATAAATAAAATAATACCTAAAATGCTCCTTTTTGAGTTTTACAGCAGCTGCTAAATTTTTTTGTGACAAATTAACTGAATATTTTTCAGAGAGTGATCCACCATGAATATGAACTTGAAAATATTTGTTTAGCGCTCTGAAGTCTATTTCAATTTAAACAATGATTTAAAAAAAAAAAAAAAAAAATTAATAAAAGAAAATTGATTTGTAACAGTGTTTAATCATAATGTTTCTTGTGTCCACTTCAGCATCCGAACTCAGGATTGTGATATTTGGAAAAAACCAACATGAAAAGGCAACTTTAAGTAACTTGATCACTGGTAAAAGAGATTCTCATCCTCTAAAAATATTCAAGAAATCCATTGCTCAAGGACAATGGGGAAAAATGCCCACAACAGTGGTGAAAACCTCAGACATCTTCAGTCTTCCTGTGGAAAAAGTCAGACATGAGATGAAGATGTGTGTGGCACGTTGTCACCCTGGGCCAAATGTCCTGCTGCTGTTAGTGAAACCTTCAGATTTCACAAAGGAAGACAGACAAACGCTGAAGTTCATCTTGAGTTTGTTTGGTCCAGATGCGCTTAAATATTCAATGGTCATCATAACACAAAAGGATGAAGAAAAGAATGTGGCAGTCGATCAATTTATCCAGGACTGCGGACAAAGACAACATAAATTCAACTTTGACAAAAAAAACATTGACTTTGATTTTGAAATACTGATGGAAAAGATCAGTCAAATTGTGACTGCCAACAGAGGAGGACATCTAAATTTTTCTGAAAGCGCAGAGCACCTTGAAATACCTGAAATGCCAAAATCAAAAAATTTAGCACTATTTGGGAAATGGGAAGATGGGATTGAAGAATCTGAGAAACCAAAGCCTCCTGTGAAGTTAGTAATTTGTGAGAGACCTAAAATTCTAAATCTGAAACCTATGAATTTGGTACTGTGTGGGAGGTTTAGAGTTGGGAAGGCATCAACTGCCAGTGCCATTTTGGGAGACAAAAAAATAGAATCTAATTCATCAGCGTGTGATAAAAATGAGGCAAAGGTGTGTGGTCGACTGGTTTCAGTAGTGGAACTGCCTGCTCTCCATGGAAAATCTCAGGAGGAAGCAGTTAGTGAAGCAATCAAGACAGTTTCTCTCTGTGATCCTGAGGGTGTCCACGCTTTCATCCTAGTTCAACCCTTGGATCACCTTACTGATGAAGACAAGAGTGAGGTGGAGACCTTCAAACAAATAATGAGCTCTAAAGTCAAGGACTTTACAATGGTTCTTTTTACTGTGGAGACCGATCCTACACACCCAGGTATTGTTCACTTTTTAAAAATGAACACAGAGATCAAAGAGCTCTGCGAGAGTTTCAGTGGCCGATATGTTATCCTCAACATCAAGGACAGACAGCAGATCCCTCAGTTATTGGATGCTGTGGAAGAGATGAAAACACCATTTAAAGGCTTCAAAAAAGAAATTATTGAAAACCCTTTCATGCAAAAAAGCGCAGGAGATAAATCCAAAATGGGAGAGTCAAGATTTGAAAAAAAGAGCCAGGACTGTCTCAGGATTGTGATGATTGGGAAAACTGGAAGTGGAAAGAGTGCCACTGGAAACACTATTTTGGGAAAAGAACACTTCCATTCGAAACCCAGTGCGAAATCAGTGACCGTGGATTGCAAAAAAGTAACAGGAGAGATTGATGGGCGCTCTGTTGCTGTGGTGGACACACCTGGTTTATATGACACGAAGCTGTCCAATGATAAAATTAAACAGGAACTCAGGAAATGTCTCACAATGATGGCTCCTGGACCTCATGCGTTCTTACTTGTCTTGCAGATTGGTCGCTTTACGGAGGAGGAAAGAAAAACTGTGGAGCTCATCAAAGATGCTTTTGGCAAGAATTCAAATGATTTCATCATTATCTTATTCACCAGAGGAGATGACCTAAAAAATCAAACAATTGAGAGTTATATAGAAGAAGACAGCGAAGGATCCCTTAAAAAGCTGACAGCTGATTGTGGAGGACGATACCATGTGTTCAATAACAGTGATCCAAGTAACCGCTCTCAAGTTAGTCAGCTGCTCATCAAGATTGAGTCAATGGTGAAGAAAAATGGTGGCGGCTACTACAATTTAGAAATGTTCAAACAGACAGAGGCAGCAATTCAGAAGGAAATGCAGAAGATTATGAAGAAGAAAGAAGAAGAGTTACTGAAAAATAATCAAGAACTTGAAAGAAAATATGAAGAGAAAATCGAAGAGAAGCGAAAAATTGAACAAGAAAGAGCAGCAAAAGAGAAAGCATTAAAAGAGAAAATTGAATTAATTAAGAAAGAGGAGGAGGAGAACAAAATGATAGAGGAAAAGAGGGCAGAAGAGGAAAGAGAGAGGAAACAGAGGGAAGAAATTCAGCAACACCCGTGGAAACAAAAGGGGAAGAAAATTCAATCTGAATCAAAAGAAAAGACAATTACGGGCCAAAATTTGATACAAAATTCAGAGAACATCAGAAAAGAAAGTGAGGTTTGGGGAAAAGAACCAAAAGAGTGGCAGAAGAAACGACTTCAAGATGGCCAACACAGATTGAAGGAGCAAACACGACTGAAAAGGCTCAGAGAAGAATATGAACAGGAAAAGAAAGAATATCAAATCCGAAAAGAACAGGAGGAAAAAGAATGGCAAGAATTACATGAAAACTTTCAAAAGCAAGTGGAGGAAATGATGAAGAAAAATCAAGAGGAAGCCAGAAAACAAACAGAGGGATTTAATGAATTAAGACAGAGATTAACAGCTGACTTTGCAGTTGCGGTAGCTACACAAGAAAGAGAATTTGAAAATATGAAGCTAAAACAACAAAAAACCAATGACTTCATGATTCAACAGCTGTGCCGAAAAAAGGAAAATAAGAAGGACTTGGATCAAATGAATAAGCGACAAGAAAAAGAAATAAATGAGCTTAAACGTTCTTGTCAAGCCGTAAAACAAATTGATGAACTGCAGAAACAACATGAGGACGAAATAGATAAGTGGATCCAGGAACATGTGGAGAAACAACAATTTTGTAAAGTTTTATAAAACATTTTCTGACAGCAGATTTTAAATGGGAGCAAATGTGTTTTAGTTTGATATTTCCCTATAAATTGTCAATATAATATTTTCATTTTTTCTAATTTTGAGAAAGATTAAAATTGTTAATTCTCTATGTATTCAACTACCATTAAAGTTACAACTTTCTCTCTATTAATTTGGACAAGAATTTTAAAAATGACATCCTGGAGGTAATAACAAGATGGTTGCCAAGTGACAAGACTTACCTCCAATAAGCCTTGGCAGTTGATAAAGACAACTGAGTTATTTTATGAGTTAATACTTTCTGAGGCAGCTGTCCACAAAGATAACCTGTTTCTTATGTGGCCCCTTGGGAAAATTAATTGCCGACACCTTCAGGAATGTCATACTGTTATTGCTTCAAAATAAGAAGTAATACGCTTCCATTATAATAGTTGTAGATTTTATAATGTCAGGCATAGGAGGAATCTTGCAAAGATGCCCAAATTATTTGAAATCAGTTTTGCTGAGACTGATAGTGACAGTGTCCAAACAATTATTAGCTTAGTGCAGCTAAGGCCAGCTGCATCAAAGATACCAAACCACACCAGACCATATGGTCATTCATCAGAAACTTTATTATTTGCATCTTGTAATAATACAAAAATTATTTTCTAAGGAAAGAATGTACATATTTCTTGCTATTCTAGCTCGAATCCTTGATGTATAGTGTGCCAGTGTATAGCAGAACTGTCTTAACAATTTTCCAGTTGCTACTGCATCATAATACATTTGAAGCATACCTTAGAAGCAAGTGCTGAACTTCAGACAGTATAGCTAAATGAGCATTCTATTGTTTTAAACATGTTACATGTAAAGAGGCAAGGTGTTCTAAGAGATCTTTGTAAAATCCTATTTCTTTTTTTCTCCATTTTCATTATATACACTTAGCAGAAGTTTAATAATAAACCAAGTGCACTTTTATTCTTAGGTGAAGTTCAAATTACAAACCCGTAACCTGAAATTCATTGGTATATTACAATATACCGATGTCATTACATCTCTGTGTAAAGTGTGAAAATGTTTGGGGGTTTTTTTACCTAGTATTTACGATTATCAGCAGGTTTTTCATAATAAGTTCAAAGGGATGTCTCATCTGCACTCCTGCATTTGAATCGCACGGTATGGGGTTTGATTAGAAACAACTGCAAGACAGTCATTGTGAAAAAAAAAATGTAAATGATAGATTCCCTGTAAACAGAATAAAAAATGGCACCATACTAATTCAACTGTGGTTGTGGTTTTTTTTATAATGTAATGCTAGTGCATAAAGCTTGCCATTTCGTAATCAATTTTCATCTCTAAAAATTGGGAAAGAGAAGAAAAAACCCAAAAGCTTAATTCTCTTAGATCTCTACTCTACTGGACAAGAAAAAGAAAGATGGATAGAGATGTATCAAAAATGGAGAAATAAAAAAGTATATGCAAAAGTTTAACCTTAGTTTTCTACAACTAAAAGAAACCAACAACTCCTGCAGCTAGAAAACACTAGGATATAAATAATTACATTGTACATATTATTAAGGAAATTTCTGTTGACTTTAATAAATTAATATATACATGCTAAAATACATGAATAAATGAAAAGGAGTGAAAACCTCAGACATTACCAGTAGATAAAGTTAAAAACCACATGAAGAAATTTGTGGTTTATTGTCTTCGCTGGACCAAAGGTTTGGCTGTAGTGATGTGAAACCTAATTTCAGGGCAATACGCTTGTGTCCATTTTGGTGTAGATCATTTTAAATACTGCACTGCTGGCAAAGACAAGGAATCAACTAAACCAATCATCAAAACCAGCACACCCAATCTTAGTCTACATTAGACTAAAACATGCCCTATCATGATACTATATGTGGCTCTGAATCTGAACTTTGCAGCTGAAACTCTCATTCATGTCTTCATTAACTCCTGCCTGGACTGCTGCAATGCAAAGCCCTGGACATGTTCTATGTTCAGGACACAGCTGTCAGAATTGTTACCCACAGCAAGTCCTAACAACCTACAAAATGTAACTACAAAGTCTCCTGGTCTTCTGTATCTCCTACAAAATCCTTCTCCTCTTCTACAAATCCTGACACACCCCTGCTCCCCAGTACTTACTGGATCTCCCCTACACTGCATCTTAGACTCTAAGATTTTAACTAAGTCACCCATTCTCCATCCCATACATAAGACAGGTCTTTTGGGGCAAAGCCTTTAGTGCTGCCCACTCCCTGAAACATGCTCCCGTGACCTGTTCATTGAGAAATTTGGCCTTTGACTATTTTCTTTTTCTTTTTTGTTTATAAAGATAAATTTACATTGTGCTAAATATGCAAAAAGCTAAGAGATAAGGAAGGGAGCTAATACATAGTGCGTTTCAAGAAATCCAAACTGCTGTTGTTAGTAGTCGTATCAGTATTAGTATTACATTATTTAGATCTATTTTGAAATTTAGCTGGTGAAGCAATCTATGAAAATATAACAAAGAACTCCAACCATCCATTATCCTTGTCAGGGTCATGGGGTGAGGGCTGGAGCCTATCCCAGCTGTCTTAGGGGGAAAGGCAGGTTACAGACAGGCTAACACTGCGGTCCCCAACCTTTTTTGCACCACGGACCGGTTTATGTTCAACAATATTTTTATGGACCGGCCTTTAAGGTGTCGCAGATAAATACAACAAAATAAAACAAGTACCGGTACCAAAAATAAATAAATAAAATGTATTCATAACACACAGGAAAAGACACAGGGAAACTGAGGTAACGATAAAAACAATGAATATTAATGATAAAACAAAAAAAACCTGTAAACCATAAATTTCACACCTGGACCTCAACACTCGCGGCCCGGTACCAAACGACTCATGGACTGATACCGGTGCATGGCCTCGGGGTTGGGGACCGCTGAGCTAACACATAGAAACAGACAACCATTCACACTCACACCCACATTCATACCTATGAGTCTCCAATTGACCTAACCCCACTGACTGCGTGTCTTTGGGAGGAAGCCGGAGTATCCGGAGAGAACCCACGCAAACACAGGGAGAACATGCATGCTCCACACAGAAAGGCCCCGGCGTGATGTTGGAACTGACCTCAGAACTTTCTTGCTTTGAGGCAACAGTGCTAATCACTGTGCCACCGCGCTGAATCAGATTTAAAAAATAGAGAAAATACACTAGACATTGTTCAGCTTTTTGTTTGTGCATGTATATTGTTTTTGTTTATGGTAAATCGTGACAGTAACACTATAAATGCAAAGAATGTCCAATCATTTTAGCTAAGCATAACTTATCATTTATACAAGTTTATACATATTTACCTTACCTTGACATTTATTATAGAATAAGTTGAACTAAGGTTTGTGCTTATAACTCACTAACAGGTGTTAGTGAGATTCGTCTTAAAACAAAAGGTCACAGACAGAGTAGAATCTCAGTCCAACCCAATAATTAAAGGTGGGTTTTTTTCTGAAAAAAGCACCACGTCTTGGTGACACCTTTTGGTGTATGCATAGTAAAATATAGTCCGTGATTAGGTGTCTTTTTGTAATATTTCTGGGAAAATTATATTTACATTTTTAAAGGAAATCCAAATCAAATTTTATACAGAACCAGTCTAAAAAACTTGCCTTTGTTTTAAGTTACTCAATATAAACATGCAACAGTATAAGTAACTGTTCATTGTGTGCTTTGAATCTACACTGTGAAAAATGAATACAAATAACATGTAAGACCTGCACCTACCTGTACTGTACAACCATCATGTTCTGCTCCCCACAGTGTCTCGCACAGCGAATATACCTCATCCAGCTGGATTTACTGGGATCATTACCATCGATGAAGTGCTGTAACGTTCCCTCTGAATCGTAGATCTGGAAACACAAATGATCAGAGTTGAAAACAGAGACATTAATTCAGGATAGTATTGATATATCTGAAAACAGACACCCTTCAGAGTTAGAGGTAGTACATGTATCTTTTTCATCCATAAAAGAAAAAATGTCAGATACGAATTAGACACAACTAACTTTTTAGTAACTGTAATTGTAGCTACTGTAATAACACCTTGACTGTAAATTTTAATTGTATAGATTGATATACGTATTGAAATCTACTTTTACCAGTCAAATAATTTAGCTCATTTTCCAAATTGGCAGTGAAACCAACCTTACTTAACTAGGGCAGAAAAATGTTAAATATAATAATTATTAGTTTTAATTATTTAATTATTTTTATTATATATTATAATCTTATAGCTCAGTGTAAATCCAATTCAAAATAAATCTGAATTTGTATATTTGCCATTACAATCGTATCCTGTTAAAAATGAGGTAATAGTAAACAAGGTTATTATAGATAACTAAAACTAAAGACTCAAACTAGAAATAACCACTCTTTGTGTCATGGTTTGATCTTTAGGGATATTTAGGCGTTTTGTAGTTTTGGTTAACATAAACAGTAAAGCTGGAGGACGAACGCTAATGAACGGAGGACTTTTTTCCAAAAGTTCATGTGAGGGTTCCCAATGGTTAGGGGCAAATGCAATCGCATGGCAGCATGCTGTAAACGGACCAAACGTCAGTCAGGAGAACCACCGAGTTAATCCATCCACAATATGAGGTTAGTCATTAATATACTTCTGCGTGGGCTGGGCTGTAGTTACATCTTAAGGGTTTAAAAACTGAGCTTTAAAATGATTAACGGTAATAAAAACCGTGAGAAGTCGACATTGATCACTGACTGTTATTAGGGGCTTGTTGAGATTAAATCGAACAAGATACAAAGCATTAAACATATTAAAAACACAACAGCCTCATTAAATGCAGACTACTTTGGGCCCGGAGGCAGGATTCATCACGTTATCACTTAAAAGACCAGATACCGGCCATGGAGGCTAACAAGGACTGCCCAAAGAACATGTGGATTAAGACATACCGCTTAAAAAAGTTTTGGTTCTTTACAACAAATGCTCTCAGTCGCTGTTGCCATTGGCAAGCAGTAGCCGCATAGACACCAGTTGGTTGCCCTCACTCTCTCGTCCTCGTGCAACGGATTGTTTCCATCTTCATCTAAACTAGGTACTGGTAGACTATTTTCATTCTCTCTCGGTTTGCTCTGGTTCAAACTGGAAAGTGTCACGGGTTGCCGGGGCAAGCTGTGTGTGGATTATTTAGGACCCAAGATGCGGCAGCTCTGGTGCAAGTGAGTTTATTAACCAAATGTGGATACAACAGAGATGGCGGGGGTGAACATGAAACTAAGAAAACCTAAACTGGGAAAAACTAACAGAAACTAACCAGAAACAGAGATGCAGGGAGGCACAGGGAAATACACAGAATGACGGATGGAGAGACGCAGACGAACCAGCCACGAGGACGAGGTAACACATATGCACACACCAGCAAACAGGAGGGCAACACACCTGGAAGACATCACAGCTGACGAGGCAGGGGAACGTAAACAGAACGCACTGACATCAGACAGGGACCTTCAAAGTAAAACAGGAACACATACACGCAAAGACACAGACTAAGAAACGCGAACTAAACACAGAGACCTTACTACACAAAAGGGGATACACCAGCAGGGATGACACCAAACAGAGGGAACACAACTAAACCCTGGGAAACCAAAACACAACAGTCATAATACATAAAACTATCAAAAGTAAAAGTACAACAACCAAAAACACTGGGTTACTGACCCAGGACCATGACAGAAAGGTTGAACAGAAGCCATTTCCAGTGTGCTGTTAACTGTGAACTGGATGCGGTGCAACCGTATGACGTCACTACCCAGAGAAGTAAGTAACAAAAAGTTAGTAAGTAAGTAAGTTAAGAAGTAAATAAAAATGGCGGCCTACTGGTAAATTGGTTTTATATAAAATGTGCTTAAAAGGAAAACATTTGGCGTATTTTAATACCACATATGTGTTACTGAAAGCACAGTACATATTTTAGGCAAACAACTCTTAATAGCCGGGGTTCCCTTTAAAAAGAAACATAAATTGTACATAGATGAGAATAAGATTTCTAATGAAATCTAGAAGATTATAAGTTGTGGGGCGATCGTGGCTCAAGAGTTGGGAGTTCGCCTTGTAATTGGAAGGTTGCCGGTTCGAGCCCCGGCTTGGACAGTCTCGGTCGTTGTGTCCTTGGGCAAGACACTTCACCCATTGCCTACTGGTGGTGGTCAGAGGGCCCGGTGGCACCAGTGTTCGGCAGCCTCGCCTCTGTCAGTGCGCCCCAGGGTGGCTGTGGCTACAATGTAGCTTACCGTGAATGTGTGCGTGAATGGGTGGATGACTGGATATGTAAAGCGCTATATAAATACAGGCCATTTACCATTTGTCCTATTAGAACTGTCACTTCCAAAATTTCATCCAACATTGAAATTTATCTCAGCGTTTAAGATAGCATCTCTCGTGACACTGGTAGGGAGTTGCAGATTCAAATGTGAACTGAAATTTTTTTTTTTTTTTTTTTTTTTTGCTAATTTACGATTTATAGTCTGATGATGTATCAGCCTCTTTTCATAAGAATGAACCCTTGCAACTGAAAACGATATCGAGTTGTGCACTTGCAGCTCAGACAAATAACTTAATTTGATTTGAAATGTTTTAAACAAGCTTTTGCAACTACTCATTAGGCTCTTATCCACAGTCAGCTGGAGCTGTGATGATTACAGCCTGCTGGGTGTTAAACATTACACAGACCTGATTTACATGTGCACCTGCTTAAAAGCCTTACAGCTCTGTCTGCCAGCTTTAACATCGAGGCCTAAAAATACTTTTTCACAGCAACAGTGGAAGGCTGCACATCAAATAAGAAAAATGGAGCTGAAACGTAAACCAAACAAGGGTCCATTAAGAGGAAGAAGCAGCTTGCTTTTTTTCCTGTTGCTCCTGGCTCAAAGATGAGATCTCTCAGTCTGTTCCCCTAAAGAAAACCACAAGTCCTACTTTTAAACGGAAAACATTAAAATGAAATGTTTGAACTGGTGGGAAATTTGCTGATCACATTCCCCAGAGATTTAATGTTTCTTGTATTTATAATGACCCAGTGACCTCTAGTGCCACCCTCAGGCTCAATGATTTCATTCTCTATTCAAGCTTTCAGTTCCTTCAACAACAGATCTTTTTGTTGCATGGAGAGTCTGAAGTTATCATTTTACATTGATTTGAGAATGTGTAACTTAAAGGATCACTAGTATTACTGGACCGATGTAAATGGTATATGAGAAGATGACATCTAGATATCTGCTGCAAAGGCAACAGGGATGAGACAATTAAAAATGAGTAAATAAATCAACAGAAATCTGAAGAGTGCACAGCTAATAGTGATCATAAGCACTTAAAAGCAGTCGATCTCCCTTAGCCTCCGTCTGTGTGTGTGTTCATTATTAATCCATCCCTCCGTCCATCCGTGGTAAAGATGCAGTGTGACTGTATTGAGGCGGCGTTGAGTGTGTTTATAAGGTGATGACCTGAGCCAATAGCCTGCCTCTCTGCTGTCCATACAGCCAACAAACAATCAATGCAGTAAATGACTGTGAGAATCAGAGGAAACAGCTTCATTTATTATTCTCTGTATGTAAGCACTTTACTGTCTGTCGCTGTTGGACTGCCTGCACACTCTCCTGCCTTTATCCGAATCTTTGTCCATTTCACATAAACTACTTTATATGATTAAGTGTACATTTTTTTCTAGGTTGTTTATCTTGTGGCCTGAAACTCTTTCCACGTTTACTCTGTTTTACATAATTAAGACACAAAAACTTCCAAATTAGCTTTTTTGTGCTATGCACAAAGATGTTGAGTTTGCTATGATAAATACTATTTAATTTATGCAGTAAACCTTCACATGAGAAGCTGGTGAAAAAAACAAAACAATCTATGATTAATGCAGTTACGGACTGTATATAAAGACTGTGAGAGGCATGATGGCTTTGCCCATTTGTTTGGGGGCATTTTATAGCCTCATTCTCATATTTTTTCGGTGGGAGGGGGTGGGTGGGTTCAGGGGGTGGAGGAGATTACTATAATTAAACAGAAATGGTTAGTTACCAACTTTGGTGAGCTCGGTTAGCACGCTGCATTCATAAACTATATGAGTGCAATGCAGAGACATAGACACCTGCTATTTACTGCCAAGTCGCATCCCAAAAATCGTTTTTAGTACATGCACTATAATGTGAGAATGTTTATTTCTGCTGTAAATCTGGATATTTTTAATATGGGAATCTATAAGAATGAACTCACTTTGGAGTCAGCCTCAAGTGGACATTAGAGGAACTGCAGTTTCTGGCACATTTGTTTTTCTTTTTTTTCCCCTTTTAATTTTTTTTTTTTTTTAATTCCAGGAGGTAGCCACTCAGTAAAGTTTGTTTTGTTTTGTTTTAAATAAATGAGGGCTCATAATTATTGTCTACACCAACAATTCTCCTGGGGATGACTGATGAGGTGCTTTATTTATAATTTTGCAGCATCATGGAGATTAGAAGCCTTATATATTTCACATTAAACATCAGTCACTTTCAAATATCACTGTTCTGTTCTACTCAGAAGTTTACTTGTTCATTTTTTTAACATTTAGATTTTCCAGAGTAGTTTTTAAAAATTTAGCCTGCTGGCTTCACATTCACCGTGTACAGTAGTGAATGAGTGTCATTAAAAAAGTATTTTTTCATGATATTTTGGTTTTTTGTGGGGTTTTTAATCTTGTTTCAGATAATGACAAACAACAATGACGTATCCAGCACATTTGTTTTTCCTAAAGCTTTAAAAATGCACAAAGCAAAATATACAGGAAAGTAGTTCAGAAAATATGTTAAAACTTGTTTCGGTATTAGTCCTCTGCATGCTATGATCCAATGGTGTTGTGCACTGTAGGATTAACAGCACTCTAGTCTGACTCTTGGTAAAACTGACCGATTAGCTGAATTCTATTTTTTGTTTTCGTAGACTTTTAATTTTTGTTTTCTTTTTGTAATTTGTGTCCTTGCCTCATTGAAGCATTTTGAATTTCCTGAAATGGTTTTAGCATTCATTTCTTGTCACGAATCTGTGCTGATTTAAAGTTTTACCCTTGCTATTATATTATGTCACTTTCTCATTGGCAGGGCCAGCTTTTGCTGAGTTTACATATGACATCTGAAGCTCCAGTGAACTTGGGCCTCTCAGACCAGCAGCTGGTTTCTAGCTCGATGCTGTTCTGTCAAAGACGTTTTGGCCGCCTGTGTTTATCAAATCCATCGCTACAAAATTCCAGCCATAAGATAAACGGCCAAAGAGAAAATGTTGTTTAGCTGAACAGACAGAAAATGTTGCAAACATTGCCAGGCTGCCGGATTGGCTTCACGGCTCCAGCTGTCATTTTTCCATCTGAGCACAACAGTCGTCACAAAACGAGACTTTTTTTTTTTTCTTCGTAGCTTCAGTCTGTTGAAGCTAAATAAATTCTCCTTGTTTGACCCTCAGTTTGTTCGGGACAGATGACCCTTACAGCAGCACACTGGTTTATTTTCTCACACTCAGACCACACATAATACATACTATAAGTGCTGCTTCTGCAGAAAGCGCAGTGTCTTGGGAGCTTTATTCAAAGAAACTGCAATGACTAACACGCCATTTCATCTTTGTTTAATCTATTGAATAATTCTATGTAGTTTATGAAACAGTAGAAAAAGTTCACACCACATCATATCCACACTTACCTTGTTTTTCCCGACACAGCAAAGCTTTCCATCTTACTCCCATGTATAAATCTGCAAATGCTGGAGTTTGACAGCTTTTCATCACAATTATAACATTTTAAGATTTTATCTTTCAATTCTGGTAAAAATCCTGATAATATTGAGAAAGCCATGCATGACACACTTTCATGTGGTAAAGCACTATGCTCTGACAATACACTTAAAGGTACTTATTTAAATTACCCTCTTTCACCACCAAGAAATTACATTTTACATATAGGTATGCAGTATGAAGACATTTCCTCCCTTTAAGGTTTTAGATTAATAATGTAACAACATACACCGCAGCTCTAATGCAGCTTCATCTGATATCTCTTCAACACAACACATTTGACATTTATCAGTAAGTGGTTGTTTTGTTAATACCTTTAGTTAATGTTGCACAGAGTGCTGCAGAGGTGTAAAATCCACTTTCAGACATTTCTACTACTATTTCACAATTTTGTTTAGAGAAGGATTGTTCAGATCTGCTCCTTACTTTGAGTATTGGATGTTTTCTGTCCTTATTATTGTGGAAAGTGTGGCAAGTTACATAAAGTCAAGCAAAACTGATTATTTAGTTTTAACTTTTCAATAGAGCTGAAGTGGAGGGTGAGAGAGCCTAATCTATCTGCATCCGCCTCTTTGGCTTTACAAGAACCAGAAAACTGGAGGTAAGAGGGGAGAATAACACACACACAGACACACACGTGCAGACGCAGAAACCAGTGACAGCTTGTGTGTCTTTTTAAGAGAGTGGATTACAGCTCTCTCTTTCAGTCATTGATCTCTGCTGTCAGGTCTTCACTTACTGCTCTGTCACTGTCCACACACACACACACACACACACACACACACGCACACACACACACCAGGCTATACTAAATAGATGCTCTTACTTGTTACCCTGGAGCATGGATGTATGTAGCTTTCATAGATTAAATATTTAATAATTAATTTTTGCTTTCGAGCTCAAGAATTTGAATTTGGACGTATTTGTGATTGATGGCTGTTAATGAGGGACCTGCACAGCCTCAATCAACACCCTGGAATGCACACATACACACACTCACTCTCTCTCTCTCTCTCTCTCTCTCTCTCTCTCTCTCTCTCTCTCTCTCTCTCTCACACACACACACACACACACACACACACACACACAGGAGGAGAGACTACAATTTACCAACAGTGTTTTGACCTTCTGACCTAATTACAGAGAGTAAATCTTCTCCTTGTCTGGGCCAAGAGCAGAGATACTCTGTGATGTGTCTGAGTGTGTGCATGTGTGTGTTTACAGACAGGAATGCATTTCAGCTATCAGTTAAAAACACTTAACTGTCGCTCTGAACCTACACTGGCATGTAAATGGCCACTTCGCCGTCAGACGACGATATGAGTGAGACAAGTGTGTGCGTGCGTTAAATGCATTTATCACTTTGTGTGTGTCAGTAAGTCACTAATGCAGCTGTGAGTTATCATTTCTGAAGGTGTTACGACACTTCCTCTATCACACACACACACACACACACAAGCATATGGGAGTGTGTTTGAAGCTTTTAACAGAGAACAGTTTTGTTTGTTATGAAATGAAGCTAATATTAGGTGATATTTGGTGTGACAGTTCAGTTTTTCCATCTTCAGTATGTCAACACACACACACACACGCGCACACGCACACACACACACGCACGCACGCACGCACACACACACACACACACACACACCAAGTGTCAACAGACTTCAGAGTCTGAATTCTCTCTGCAAAACAACAAAAACTATTTTATAACGGACCCTGTATATGTAATAAGTATAAAAAACAAAAACAAAAACATACTTGTAACTAATTAAAACCCCTGGAACTGGATAATTAATACCATAACCTTTGTGTTCTTAAAGGTCTTGGGGAAAAAAGGGTGGAAGACTGACTTCAGGAGTGAGTTATGATTGCTGGGGGGAAGACTTTTGCATCTTAACAATGTTAGATTTCTTTGAAAATGTAAATGTTCTATTTAGGCCCCAAAACACTGCAAAAAAAGGGGAAAAACCCCAAAACAAACACAAACACACTTGAAACATAAATTTCTTTGTTACTCAAAGCAAGCAACGTGTGGTTACACTTGAAATGAACACTACCATTTTATGGTGTTAAATGATGTGTAAAAAAAGTTAGGGTTAAGGTCGGGGTTAGAGTGCTGCTCACAGCATGAAAAGAAATAAAATTTAAAGATGAGGGTCCTAAACAATTTCCTTAACACCATCTTACAACATAACAGTTTCCCTCTTTGGGGGCACTTTATCTATATTTAAGATCTTTTAATATATGCCATGTATCCAGTTGAATAATTGAATAATTGAGTTTGAATCATTTTGAATTGATTTTTTTTTGTCAAAAGTAAAAAGCAATGACCAATATTTACTGTATGTCCTGAAAGTAGCCTTAAAAATGTAAAAGTTAAAATAAAAAGGTGCAGTTTCTCTACTGTGAGTTGATCTTGTCCTGCACTTGGGGCTAACTCCAAAAGTGAGTTAATCTCCATTGACTTTCATGTTAAA
Organism: Rhamphochromis longiceps; assembly: GCF_057381845.1. NCBI lineage: Eukaryota > Metazoa > Chordata > Actinopteri > Cichliformes > Cichlidae > Rhamphochromis > Rhamphochromis longiceps. Next base: position 40,608,267 of record NC_140568.1, on the reverse strand, counting down.
ATGTGCAAATTTAATACAGAAATAAAAGTGCTTACAGTTATTATTATGGTCTTTACAACTAATTTCCCTCCTTTATAACAACTGAGTCCATCTCACCTATTAAAGGGCAATTTTTTTTAATAACCCAACCATTTCAAACTTATGAAGGCTTAAGGTAACAAGTGTGATTCCTGTGATTGACCTATGCGTTGCATCCACAGCTTTTATGACATCCCATTCTAAACAGATCCCTCCCTTGGCAGCTCTAACAGCTTCCATTATTCTGAGAAGGCTTTGCACAAGATTTCAAGCAGCGTTTGTGGAAACTTTTGCCCGTTCATCCAGAAGAACATTTTTAGGGTCAGAGTTCAGGGCTCTATGCAGGTCAGTCCAGTTTTTCCACACTAAACCTATCCAACATGCCTTTATGGAACTTGTTTTGTGAACTGGGGCACAGTCATCCTGGAAGAGAAAAGGGCCTTTCTCAAACTGTTCCCACAAAAATGGAAGCATAGAATTTTTCAAATTGTTTCTGGTAAGCTGAACCATTAAGAATTCCCTTCACTGGCGCTAAGAATGCCAGGCTAAAACCCAGATCAAGATCAATGATCAGGGTAGCCCAACTTTTGTCTTTATGGTCCATCAGCTAGGCCTCATCTCCACTGTGTGCTGTTGGTTCATTTTAAATACAATTATCTGACAAATAATATGGCATAATGTATCATATTGCCCACCTAGGTCGTTTGTGGGGGGTTTCTGTGAATAAATTCCTAGTATTTTTGTTAATTAGCATCAATTAACAGGAAATTATCTGTACGTAACCAGCCAAGCATGCTAGCAGTAGCTGACTGAACAACTTAATATGCCACCATCTAATCCTTATATGCTATGCTAACTTCTAGCTCCAAAAAACCCCAATATGGTGGTGGTAAAAACAGAGGCTTCAAAAGAAAAAGACCCAGAGACACACAATGGCTGATTCCACTTTTTATTTCATAATATACACACACACAAAACACTATGTAGGTTTTGTTTTTGTTTTTTTTGCAAACCTGCAAAGTTGAAGTAACTGCAAGTCACAAGTCACAAAATGTAATCGTGGTATTTATAGCTGAAAACAATAAATCACAGATTTCCCTCTGAGGGGTTTTCCAGACTGTAAATCACACAACAAATCAGCCCTCAGACCCTTCATGCAGAATTAATGACTGTGCAATAAGTTTAAAAATTTTTTGTTTTGATTCAAGATCTATCACACAGGTAAGGAAATCGCAGAAAGGTGTATATATATATGAGTGACAAAGCAGTTCTCCCAGTGAAAATACTACAGCCAGATGACCAGACTTCCTGCGATGTTATATGAATAATGAACCAGCTTAACCTGTAAGTTTCCAAAAGCTTACAAATCAAAACTACACAGTGTGTAATTTAACGTCATTTGTAATAATTGAACTAAAACATGATAAAGCTTACATGCTAATAAGTATGTAGTCTTGATATGGTAACATTAAACCACAAACGCTCTTCTTTTATTCAGAACTCAGTCTGACCAACCACATGCTTTTCTCATCAGCTGACCACATCTGTCAGCTGTTATAAAAGACAAACATCAGCCTCAGAAAAAGTCAGCCTCTCCACCCTCTTCTTCTTCTTCTTCTTGTACTAAACGCACCGTTTTCTTCTTCTCGTTCTTCTTTTTCAGTCCAAATCCTGTAAAACTGTTCCTGAGAGCGGATCAATGCTTGCACACTTCACTTTTACAGCTAATCAATGATTATCCGCTAATTCCACTGTTATCTGCTCTCTTCATCTGCCTCCTCCTCCTCCCTGTTATCTTACCATGTCTCCTCCTCCTCTGTCCTCACTCACACTGCTCTCCTCCTTCACCTCTTCCTCCTTTTTCTAATTTTACTATAAAAGATCTCTGCATTCACAGCTTGCACAATTGACTTGATTACAGGACTGTGGGGCCACGTCTGCAGTGATTTTGCATCTCTTTTGTCATTTTTGTGTCTGTTTGTGGTCATTTTTGTGTCTTTGTGGTCATTTAACCTCTCTATTTGACTATTTTTCTGTCACTTTGTGGCAATTTTATTCATCTTTGTGTTCACTTATGTTTTTTATGGTGATTTTTGATCTTTATATAGCCATTTTGTGTGTTCGTGGTCATTTTTCTCTTCATGTTCACTTTGTCCCCCTTTGTGGCCATGTCTGTGTCTCAGTAGTCATTTAAGACCTCTGGTAAATTTTTGCTTCTCTTTGCGCTCATTTTGTGTTTCTTTGTGGTCAGCTGTGTTTGTGCAGGCCTTCAGTAGCCCTACATTGTCATTATCTTTGTCTTTGTGGTCATTTTGACTCTATTCATATTCCTTTAGTATCTTTTTTAGTCATTTATTCATTGTTACTCTGCAATTGTTTTGGATCTCTTTGCCTTGATCTCTTTTTCCTCAACCTTAGACAATACGTCCCATAAGGGTAGTGTTCATATCTGTAGACATTTGATTCTCCTCGTTATTGTCACTCTGTTAAATCTTCCATAGCCACATGATTTATTCAGCCTGCCAAAAATAAATGGAAGGTTAAATAAAGCCACAGTCCTGCTTATTCACCCAATCTGACACACTGCTATTCAATCGTTCAGTTTCTTTAAAAACACTACATGTCGCTGAGGGGTCCATTTTTCAGCACTAAGCCTTATAAACTGTGCTGCCATTGCTGCCATCACCACCGCTGCCATCATGCCCAAGAGCAACAGTCTGGGCCTCTGCACACAGCCAGAGCAGCCTCACCATCTGAAACTGTGTTTTCAGCAAGCAGCGAGCAGAGTCATAAATCTGAGGGCTAATAATCGTTCAGAGAAACGGATAATATTTGGATAACCGACGCTGATTCACCTCAACGTCAACAGCAGAAAGTTCTTGTCTGGAAGCAGAGGTGCTGCTTTCTCACACAACAGTAAGAAGCAGAGGGGGGCAGCAGCCCACCACCCAAAAGGACAGAGACCACCACCCATCAGAACACCTTTGTCTGTGCTGCAGTCCATGGCACAACTCAGCTCCTTACAACAGTCCTGTTGACCCAAATTAGCCAAACCATAGCTCATCTCCAGCAGCTCTTCATCATGCTTTACTTTTTCAGCAATTTTTTTTTAAATTTGAGTTGACTAATGATTCTTTAAATGTAGTTTTAAAGTCTTATGCGACTCGCAGTCTTAAGTGTTTCGAGTGGTCAGTGAGACTGGAAAAGTGCTCGATATAGATGCGTAAAGGTTTTTGCAGAAATGTGACAACCAAGAAGACTGCAATAACTTCAATAAGGAATCTGCTTTTTTACTTTTAAATTTTAAAGTTTTGCCTCTAAAAAAAAAGCTCTTGCCTCTTTTACGCCAACGTGTTGCCATTTCTGCCTCTTTGCCTTTTAAGAGCCACCCTCCATATTTGCAGGTTTAAGAGAGAATTATTAATGGGCAAAATATGTGGGCTGCATCTGCCAATCATTGGTAAATTTATTGCAGTAGCCCCTCACTTAGACGTGGTTTCAGAGCGTCCAAATTTAGGATCATTTATTTTGTTTGCAATGTGTGAAACAGGGTTTAGATTGAGCATTGTCTGCATCAGTGGAAAAGACGTAAACAAGAGTAGCAGTTCCACATTCCATGCTAATGTGGGGCATAATCGCTGCATTCACTGAATCCATTCCTTCACGGTCAAGAGCTCAGGTTTTTCTTTTAATTTGTCAAAAGTCTGTGTTTGTATGTCTTAGCCTGAAACATTCTAATCAGACAGAAACAATAATTTTAGAATGAGTCAGTTTTTCCATGCACACCATGACACTTTTTTTTTAGCTATTATTATGACAGAACAGGAACGCCGGGAGAGAGCAGGGGAAGACATGCAGTAAATGGCCCAGAGCGGATATGAACCCGGGCCTTATGGCATCTGGGTCACCAGCTCAACTAGGTGGGATAGAATAGCACCCACAACAGACGAGTTCAGGCTTAAAGCCCTATTTATTAAAACTAAAAAAAAGGCACTATTTATATCATCCACGCCTCATTATTCCAGGCCTTCATTTATATGCAAGTCACCTATCAAATCTCAATGATCTAGCCAAGTTTGAAGCACAGATTTAAATTTGTGAAACCTTTGTATAATCATAATCTTGTTACAGCTTTGTTGGATAAAAGTAATTTATAAAATCAGCTCATAAGTGCTACCACAAACACAAAATTTTGAAAGTTGCCAAATTTCAAACACACCAATGTATTTGGCCAGGCTAACAAGCATGCTAACATGTTTGGTCTTGTGGCCTTCAGAGCATGAACTGCTTGCTCCTGTCACTGTGCCACTCTGATTTCGTCTCACCCCTGAAAGTCTGATAGCTCGACCACAGGAAAGGCAAAAGTCGGGAAAGCTAAAATTGTCTTTTTGGATAATAATATTGAGAAATTGGTGGTGATTTCCCTTATCACATTTCTGAGATTTGCATACCATTTTCTTTTCTGTTTTTATACTTTTTCACACTTTGTGTCATTTCCACTCTGTCTTTTCTATCATTTCTTCTCTCGTCTTCTTCCTATAAAGCCCTGCTGTTTTCCAAAGAGCTAGATCAATAGAGTTCAATCCTCCCTTCAGCAGCTGTCTTCAAGACCCAACCCAGAAGACAGCCTATTGCACATTATGAGGCTGCTTCAGCATCCAGCTGACCCATCTGTAGCCATGACCTCTGATGCTACTTCTTAAAACTGACCACTGAAAGAAAATCCCAGCGTAACTGAGCTATTTCGAGGATTTAAAAACTTTCCAGTAAATTAAAACTGTTTTACTTGTTTTAAGCTCCAAACTGAACAACAATCTCTCACTTCCTTCAGGGCATTTCTAAAAAATGTTTTTCCCGACACAAATCATTTGACACAAATCATAAAACTGAATATGAACAAAAAATGTTGTGAAAAAACTGTTTGGTGATTTTGAGCAACCACCAATTACCAATAAAATCATAGGGATAGTTGTGGAGAAGGCAGACATGCGTGCACACACACACACACACGCGCGCACACACACACACACACACACACACACACACACACACACACACCGGAGAAAAGAATGCAGAATCGTATATCTTGGGATTATTTTCGCTTTAAATCTTTCTGGTGAGATTAGATAAGAACACATGGCTAGCTTACCTAGCATGGACTCCAGGATAACTTGTTAGCTCAAAAATTTATCTGACACAGAGCAGACACATTGCACACTGGTGCTTTGTTCGATGGTTTTTAAACACTGACCAGTGCTTTCTTTGACAGACAGGTGGGTGATAGCAGAGGCAGCTATAGCTGCTAGCTGTCTGCTGGGGTTCCCCTCCACTAATTGGAGTCACTGAACTGGACCTCTTGGTCAGGTTTGTGCTGCTGGTGTCTTTGAGTATTTTTAACACAATTATCTGACAAATAATATGACTTTCTGTGTGTTTAATTATAAGAACAAACCACCGCAGAGTTCACGAACCCATGAATAGAGTCACAGTGGTCTGTTCATTTGTACAGCTTATGTGCACAACACAACAATATAAAATTAGATAACCTATACACATAAAAATAATAATAATTTAGAAAACCCCCCAAATTATCTCATCAATCAATTCTAACCATTAGGAAGGTGAGAATAAAGAAAGTCAGTGTTTGCAGAGTAATATATAAAAAGGATCTTAAGGATAGCAGGAGTGTTGGTAACACTGAAAAAAGAGAGAGTCTGCATTAAATTTCAGATTTGTTTTCACAAAGTACTAAATTATAGTTATAATTTAAACCATATAATCATACAATACTGCCTGAGGTGAGCTGAAAGAAACGATAAATGACTGTGGGTACTACAATGAACTTCAAACATTGGCTGAAACATGTGGTATGAAGAGAGTGGACATGTTTGTACTATAGCTCAGCACAGCAGGTGAAGCCTCCACAGAAACCAGCACAGGAGAGGAAACAACCAGCGGCTCTGACGCTGGAAAAACACTCTGATCAAACATGCTGCTGGATTATGAAGAGACTATATACATGTACACACACACACGCACACACACAATGTTTTTCTAACATGTAGGTCTGGGTGGAAAACCCCAGTCTTTGTTCTTGAACCCCTGCTGTTACCATGCCTACAGGGTAATGTCACGCAGAGCAAGAAATGAACTGAGTTAACCCGACTCACCGAGTGGGTTTAACCAAACAGCACCAGGCTGAGTGGTGGTTTATAACAGCCACAGTTTGACCTGCAAGGCAAATGATTCCCCGGGGTATTGAAAGAGTTTTTAACTCAGAAATGACAAAAGAAGAGCATGAAGATGGGCAGGAGAAGAATTCGAGAAAGGTCTCTGGACAAAGTTTGGTTTGGGTTTATATAGCAATGGATGGGAAATGGTATCAGATCATGATGCAAATGCACCTTCCAAATAAATTCCATCATTTGATACATCCAAGAAAAAAGTGATGCAATACCAAATGACATAGAGGCTGTATTGTACAGATGTACGGAAATAAATACAAACATGTCTTAAATTTTCTAGCTTCTCCGTTAGCATGCCTTCGGCACAAAAAAACGGTCTACAAACTCAGACCAATACAAATGGTAAATGGCCTGTATTTGTAAAGCGCTTTACTTAGTCCCTAAGGACCCCAAAGCATTTTACACTACATTCAGTTATTCACCCATTCATCCACACATTCACACACTGGTGATGGCAAGCTACATTGTAGCCACAGCCGCCCTGGGGCGCACTGACAGTGGCGCTAGAGTTTAAACTTGAACCCAGTTGGAGGACTGTGGATTCTGCTGAATTTTGACTGGATCCGGAAGAAGGCAGAAGAAACAAAGCAGGTGTCCTCAGTCATGCTAGCAACTCCAAGATGTTTCATTGGGAGCATGGATGCAAAGATTAGTACTAACATCACATCAAAGTAGTACTATTCTACCACCACGCTTTTATATTCCTGCATATACTGGGGTAGCGTTGCATGATTCACAGCTCAAAATAGTCCCTGTTGATCTTATACGAGCCCTGATGCAGCTTTTCAGTTCAAAATGAGTTGTTTTAGCTCCTTCCTCCTCTTCTCCTTTAAGGCTATCTTCCCTTTGACTCAGCTTTCTTATAGCTTTCCTATTGGCTGGTCTTCACAAACAGAAGGTTTGTTCTAGTAGTCTGCTCACAACTTGAGCTCAAGACCAGTTTTGTTCACATTTCACACCCTGTTGGGCATCTTGGGTACCCTCTAGAACTGTGTGCCCAAGATGACCCTATTAGGTATATCCCAGCCATCTATGGGATATACCTAATACAGCCTTAAGTGTCGTCTCTCTATATGATATCACAGAGTGACAAAAATAGAAAAAAAAACAACTTGGAAAAACTGGGTAGTAAGAGCAGCAACCTGATCTCTTGGCTCACAGAGATAAGTTGTGCAAGGGACTTTATCCACCAACTCCTACAATTCAAAAAGAAATCAGGACCCTTATAAATATGTGCCTCTTGCTTGCTAAACGTCTAATTGCATTGTATTAGAGAAAAATTGATAGAGCAAAACCGGGCATTGGTTACGGGACATGTCCTCATCTCTGGCTATGGAAAAGATAACCTATATTTTGAAAGGGAAGAAGGAGCTGTTTGAAATTGTCTGGAAACCTTTTATATTAAACTTGGAAGGAGTGGAAATTTCACAAGTGTTGGTGGAAAAGGGGAACCTGGAGTCACATAATTTGGAAAGACATAACGTGATATAAATATGAGGGATATGGTGGAATGATACTTTGTATAGTTCATCTGCTTTTTTTGTTTGTTTGTTTTGGGTTTTTTTTTTGGGGGGGGGGGGGGGTGTTTTTTGTTTTTTACGTTTTTTTCCTGATGAATATTCTGTCATATTTCTGTATACGATTTATTTGACCTGTATTTTATGTGTTCTAAAAACTCAATAAACATATTGTTGCAACAGAGATAAGCTGTGCATACACTGGCCTCATTGTTTGAAACTTTGTCCATAGTTATTGTGAGCATCCAACACTGGAGCAGTTTAAGTAACAAAAAATAAGGAAAAGTCTCCAAAAAAAGTGTATATGGACATGACAGAAGCTCTCATCAATCGGAGAAACACCAGTTTTGTACATTTCCTTTTTAAAGTTTTGTCTATATTTATATAACAATAATTTGTTGTTCATTTATTAAATCAAACTTTTTCACTGAATTCTAAGTTGAAGGAATGCTACTGTCATTATCAATACACATAACTTGCTTTAATCATTGGGTGATTGTTTGAGGAATTAATGTCACATCATGGCTTAAAAAAAAAAAAAAGCTTTTGTAGTCGAGTGCCCAAAAATCCAACGATATTGAGTTTATGGTTTATGTGGAAAATTATTTCAGGGCTTTAAGACTTTGTTCCTGCCATCTATCTGACGTCATATTATCAGTGTGAGCGTTTCTGCTTTATTAATAAATTCCAATGATAAAAACGTACTTGCCTCACTGAAATCCAAGCAACACGAAAACCACCATATGGAATTTGCCATAAACCATTTCTGATTATGTAATCAAAGCGATGATGTCAAAGGCGATCAGGCCCTTTAATAAAACCCAGAATATATAAACATGAAATAATGACATCAGTCAAGAAAACATTACAAAGCCTTTACTGGATGCTGTGACCACAAACCACTAAAAACATAAAGTCAATGGGAATTCTGCACTGATGGACGGACAGGAAAACACAAACGGACAGACTGACAGCCAGGAACAGACAAAGAAAACAACCTCATGATGCAAAAAGCCAAGATGCCAACAGGCATTTGGAATTTTCTGAATCCTCATGTGTCCCATCAACATCCCACACTAACAAAATATTTTGCCTCAAACTGAGCAGCTCCAGTTTTTCTTTCTCTGCGGCTCTGAAGTTATGATGTTTGGGCCATATTCACCGACTCGGCGCTGACAGCTCATCTAGTCTCTGATCTGTCCAAAAAGAAAACTCCTGTAAAACCCCAGAGGACGAGGTCAGAGGACGGCGCCCGTGTTTTTACTGCACATTCTTTTCAATCAGAGCGTACTCGAGGTTCAGATAGAGAGGTCGCCGGTTCGAGTCGAGAATGAGAACCTGTCACGCTTTCCCTCAAAAAGAAACTGAAACTCAAATTGGGAATATTTGGATGTGTATGAGATTTTCCACTGCTACATCCAGGATTGTAACAGGATCTTCTTACTAGAACTTCTTACTAAATCATCTGCAAACAATCTAACGTTCTGCTGTAGCCACAAATAGACAAATTTGTTGGAAGAGTTTACATTTAACTTCATTCATACCTTTTGGCTTTATAGTTTTTCACTTAAAAAAAAAAAAGGGTGGAGCCAGTTACTGGGTCTCCAATAACTGGGTGGATGTTCAGAAGCCAATAAAGCAATTTAATACCAGTTTCAATAAATAATACAATAGAATAGAATGCCTTTACTGTCACTATACAGTTGTACAATGAGATACAGACCACCTCCTACTCAGTGTAAACATGCTTGGGGGGGGGGGGGGGGGGTACAGTTCTGCAGCACTATGTACATATGGACAGTATTAACAAAGGGAAAAACATATATATATATATATATATATATATATATATATTAGGGGTGCAACGATACACAAAATTCACGGTTCGGTTCGGTTCGATACTTTGGTGTCACGGTTCGATATTTTTTCGATACAAAAAAATGTTCATGCATTTTTAATTTGTCATTTATTAAAATTATATAAAATTATTAAAATTATAAATTATATATTTTAACTCAAAAGTACAGTTTTTAAATTTAACCCTAACCCTTGTGCGTGTTTTTTATTTTGACAGCGAATGCGCACCTGCGGACCACTTATGTGCAGCCCTGGTTATTTAGCTCGTCATATTGCAGCCACAGAAATTCTTTTGTCCATGAAACCATAAAGCTGAACTTTCTTTTTGCCTTATAGTCTGATTTGTCATAACTTCTCCGTTTTGTGGTAAGCTTTTCTTTGGCTGTCACTTCTTCACCCCGACCTGTCTTATTTGGCTCAGCAGAACTGAAATGCTTTTACACACGCACTCACATAAGCTCAGCGATTCTCTGCGCGATCAACCTCTCACATGTTTAAGCTTGCTGCGGGAGATTTCACTTGTCATGTTTGCATAGTAAGCTAACGATTAATAAGACGATGTCAGAGGAATTGGTGCACAAATTATCATCACTCACAGATCAGTGCTGTCGCTCTCTATACACAGTTCGCACGATTGCAAAGTGAAAGCAAAAAAACAAGCGCAAATTCAAACGCGATTTCAATATGTCACATATTGACAGTGGCTCACCAATGCCAATGACATAATTACCCAGCTACATTTCTGAAAGAATGCAAAAGCATTGACATATATTTTTCCTTCCTACAATAGCCCGACGGGCAGGGCAGAGATAGATTTTGGTAGCCCGACTGAAAAAAATCGCTAGCTCCGGGACGTCGGGCTAGCGATATTGCAAGCCCTGTATCTGATTGAGGAATCACTCATCTTTGGAAAAGAGAGTTTATTACAGAGAAATGGCTCTTTCCAAAATAAAAGCTATACTATCCGCTTCTTCTGGGCTATATTCTCAGCAGCATAAGGAGAATCATGTGCTAACAGCTGTCTAAATGACTCGGCTAAAGTTAGTAGCATGCTTGTTGTTTTTGTCTTTGCACTAGGATGATGTCGGCGTAAATGTGCAGTCATATTCGTTGTGTTCCCACTAGTGCTTTCAGGTTAATCTCGTTGAAATGACCTTAACGCCACAACACGGCAAATCTCCGTTAACGAGCTACCGCCGATCGCTCCGTGCATGGGGCTAGACGGCCAACACGTTAACGAGCTAACTGCGCTAACACACTAGTTCACACCAATGTAATTGAGCATTGCATGGCACATCCAACATACTGTTTTACTTTAGTCCATGACTCGCTTACCTTCAGGGTCATACGTCACATGAAAACCAAAATAATTCCAAACGCCAGATCTGAATGAGGTTCAATGCCTGTTGCAAGGAGAGCTTAACTTCTGTCCCGCTAGCTTGCCCTGCGCTCTTCCTTCTGACTATGCTGTCTGTGTTGAGCGCTCAGTGGATCTGCGCTGGACAGTGCAGCCTAGGCGGAGTAGTGGAACACAGATTCACTGAGCGCTCAACACAGACAGCATCGTCAGAAGGAAAGTTGATAAAATAAATTACAAATGTTGTATTGTTCGACACATATGCGTACCGAACTGAAAGCACTGTATCGAACGGTTCAATATCGATACGAATATCGTTGCACCCCTAATATATATATATATATATATATATATATATATATATATATATATATATATATATATATATATAATGCACAATATACAAGACATAAGTAATATGTAATAAATAGTGTTATGTATATACAGTTGAGTAAATAAACACATAAATAAACAATAAAAACAAGCTGGAGTGAACCAAGACTTTCTCCCTGGGTTATGGCATTAGTCCTGTCCTTCCTTCTTATCCCTTTTTTCCTTCCTTCCTTCCTTCCTTTCCCTGTCCTTTTCAGTCTGTCCTTTTGTTCCTTTTCCCATCAGCTTCACACCCTTCATTATCCCTTTCTTTCCTTTTCCATCTTCTTTGTACACTTTATTTATCCTTCCCCCACCTCCTGCCTTCCTTCCTTCCTTCTCGCCTTTCTTCATTTCTCTGTGCTTTCCATCAGTTATAGCAGCGGTCCCCAACCCCCGGAGTCATTTGGTACCGGGCCATGTGAGTTGAGGCTTAGGTGTGAAATTTATGGTTTTCAGGGTTCTTATCGGTTTTTATCATTATTTTTTATTGTTTTTATCGTTAACTGGGTTTCCCTGGGTCTTTTCCCGTGTGACTTTTTTTTGGTACCGGTACTGGTTTTATTTTGTTGTATTTATCTGCAACACCTTAAAGGCCAGTCCGTGAAAACATTGTTGGACCTAAACTGGTCCGTAGCTCAAAAAAGGTTGGGGACCGCTGACTTAGAGCACTTATTCATTGCTTTTTCTGGCCTTTTCCTTCACCTTCCATCTTACCATCTTTTCACCTCCATCTGACTCTTCCTCCCTTTTCACTTTTTCCATCCAACAAGCAGAAAGGACTTTCTGAAGTTTTAATTAACTCTGTGAATATATTTTAAAATCTATTTATCTATAATAGCATAAATCAGTGAATCAGCATTTTCAGAAAGCTTAAGGTAAGAAATTAGGAAAACTGGACTGTGGGAACTGCTTAACCTACTCAGTATTTATTTTACTTAATTGATTAACTCATCAATGTAGCCCTAAATAAAACTTTATTACAAAAATTACATTTACATCAAGATAAAGTTCAGTTTTAGCGCTCTGCTCCTGACTTCTCTGCCACAGCGCTGGAGTAGGGAGTGATGAAGCTGCCGGTCAGATAGTTCAAGAATTATTCCACCATAAAGTTGGACTCCAGCACTGAGCTCTGCCTCGGAGGGGATCGATTTGTCGAGCAGTAAAATACTGCCGCTCCAGAAAACCCTCTGCTGTTCCACTCAGATGTAACGGTAAGTGTCTTAATTAAAACTGGCTCTTCTAGGATGCCATAGACAACATGACACCAGCTCCCTGATTGGCTATAGGACAAGCATCTCTTCCTGTTTTGGGAGGCGTCAATAAGTGAGTTTAACAACCAGTGAGTTTTAATGGAATCTGTGTGTAAAGCTCCTTCATCAATAGGCCTAATGGCCAGTCGTAGCCTGGCAGCCGGTAATCTGCCGGTTAGAGCTGGGTTATCTGACCAGACCAATTTCTTCAGGGTTAGTGAGTTTAAAAAGCTGGTTTCAGACCCCATGGAGGGTCACTGACAGTTTGTGCCAGGTCCAAATAATGAGCTGCAGCAGCAAAACAAAAATTACATCCAGGATATTCTTACATCTTAGCGCCAGAATATTCAGTTTCTACACTTTGTGTTGTAGATTTCATTTTAAACAGGCAAATTGTCTCAGATTGTCAGTTTTAATTAGCCTTAATATGCAACTAGAACAGGACCATTTAAACTAACTATTTAAAATCAGCTGTGTTCATTATTCATGCTGCACATCGGGACAAAAACAAACTCTTGAAGTCTCCACAATCTTTACCTGATCACAGAAGTGTATAACTGTAGACACCAGACCAGCCCAGGCATCAGGGACAACAGATATAATATTGATATTATGTTCCTGCCTTGATTCACAAAGACATTCGATGGCGCGCTGAGTACAAAGATACACTTCTTTATAGTCTTCCAAAAAGCCAGTAACTACTCAACAGGAAGTGATGGCATCCAATTGTTGAAATAGAGTAGTTCACATATTTATGAAACTGCCCCCTGGTGATGATAAACAGCTACAACAAGCAGACAAGGCTTTGCAAAGCTCTACCAAAAGCATAGCATGTAAAAGGGGAGGTGTAGTAGATGGGTTAGAAAATGACCTGCAGACGTGGTGGTCATAAATAAGTTTGCTGCTGTCTGTCACTTGGCAGATTAGCTCTTGCAGGTCATACTGTTGGGCACAACAGATTTAACTGCAGCTTCATATTGGGTTCAACAGGAGTTAACATGTGAAAGTAAAATCTGCTCAGTGATTGTCTGCATCAGATAAACTCATAAAAACATGTCGTCAGTTTAATCCTCATCACTTTCATGTTCTTTTTTCCCCCCAAGCAAAGACCTGGTGGCCCTGCCGGACTTGGCTGATCATGTCTTCTGTGCCCCCTAACCTCTGACCTGTGATCCTCTACAGCCTCCCACCACCACAACCAGAAGCCCCTCTCCACCCACGCCCACTCCCACGTCCTCCTCCTCCACCTCCTGTCCCACTGCAGCCAACAGCAGAGAGACTGATGTCCGGTCAACCGACGTCTGACTGACCTTTACCAGCTCAGCCACACGGGACTCATCTATCTCTGTGTCTCCCTGCATGCCTCAGTCCACCCTCCCTCGCTCTCTCTAATGCTAATGCAGCTGTTTATAACTGCCACATTGACTTTCTCCTGCCACTGTATGTAAATACAATCTGCTCTGATCAATGGACTGAGAGGTGACATGACGCTGACCACAAGCACACACGCACAGAAAAAAATCCACACAAACAGGCAGACACACAACTAAGTGCAAAATGCGAGAACAGGATGAAATTTAAAAACCTATTATTTGTTGAATTAGTATCAGTTTCCCCCCCCCTGCAGAATACAACAGGAACTCCAAATGATGCAAATAATACAATTACTTGAATAGGAAGCCTAACATAAATGAATCGGTCTAACAATTCAAGTTAGTTAATTTAACATTTTAACAAAAGGAAGTCTGGTCCTCATTCCCTCATTTCAAACTATGTGCACATAACATAACCCCCTTCTATATACTTCCATCATGTGATAATGTTGATAATGTGGTTGTGATGCTAAAACCAGTGTTATAGTCACAGATAAACATGAGGCTCCATGAGGACATCCCTGTACTCTCCAAATGTCCGCAAGAGACTACGCTTTATTCCACCAATTGCCCATACATCATACAAGCAGACTCCAAGTGCACATGAAGAACGTATAACAGGCGCTTGACTACGGTTTCATGGTTTTTTCACATGTATGTCAGGATACAAGTATAACCTAAGAGTACCTCCAGCATCTAGCTAGCTATTTGTTGTTTTCCATTTCCTCACTGCACCGCTAAAACTCGATTTAATGAGCTAACCACCTGTAAAAATGCACCATTAATTCCTGGGTAAATAAGCAAAAAGCAACCCCAGTAATGTTATTGATCTCAATTCAAAGATACATTTCAAAATGTGTGTTTACCAGCCAAAAATAATTAATCTTCCTCGTATGGGTTTTGATTCCTGTGCATCGGAGCAGCCATGAATCTTTTTGGAAGGATTTAATGACACTTATTGCACAAATGCACAAAGCCATGAGGCAATCGTGGGTGCACGCATAGATATAAAGCTCTCCCCTCCTTACCTCCCACAGGTGTCGGGTGTTCCTGACCACTCCAGACTGCAGTTTTTCCAGCATCAGGGGGACTCCTTGAAACGGGCCAATCCAGGTTCCCTGAGGGATCCTCTGAGCTGCACAGATTCCGTAACCCAGACCAGGAACTGTGCTGGTGCACAGACACACCTGCATACAGAGGTCAAAACAACGTGACACCAGCAGCTGCAGTCAGCTAAAGGTGAGACGTGTGTAGTTTGTTCTGTAGAAGAATTTACTTACAAACTGTAGCTGTGATTTATTATATCATGGTCTTACAGCAGCCTACTTATCAGACATGTATCACCCAGTGGAAGTACTAGTTTCACAGTATTTGTATAGTTTTATTTATTTATCTATTGTGTGTTTTTTTTGCAGTGACTGTGTGTTGTTGTTTTTTTTACTAAGCTATACTTTCCACCACTGACACCTCAATTCATCAACCAAAATGACCCACACCTGTTTGAGCCCAGTTACTGTGATTGACATTGTGTGTGGCCAATAAAAAATAAGCATTCCTCGGGCTTGGACCAGTTGGATACCTGGAAGTAGAGATGAACGGACTTCACCCAGATACAAAGCAGAGGTAGTCATGATGAAGGTAGATGGCAATGGAAAGATAACCAGCAGGGGATTGATGGGTGTACTATGTAGATGTTATGATTATTAAGCTTTTAAAGCTTTTTGGTGGTGTCAAATTAGTAGATAAAGATATTAAATGTTGCTACCAAGTGGGTGCACAATGAGGTACATTTATATGATTACTATTAAATATAATTTTGCAGGCACTACATTGAATTTAAGTATTTTTCAATAAATAATGAACCACTCAAATATCAGAGAAGAAAGGGGGATTTTACTTGCTCTGAACCAAACTGTTTTTAGTTAGAGGCTGCATATAGGAAGTGGGGGTCACCTCTCTGGGCAGGTCTCTCAGCCAATCAGGGATGTCTGGTAGGGTGACAGGTGCTGCCGTGCTGCTGGTGCCGACGAGCCGGCGCAGAGAGTGAAGAGGGCCGTGCATCGGACACTCACCGTTCCTGTTGTCTGCACACATGTCACAACCTGGCAAGGAAAGAGAGACTTTTTAACACCAGCAGATGGAAAACTGAAAACAAAACAACATAACATACCATAACTGAAGACATTTGTTTTAAATATGATGAAACTCATTTTTAAAAGGGCAAAAAGTGTTGTTTGGGTCCTGGCTGCAGGCTTTCAAGTGTTTACACATGTGTACTCTGTCTTCATTTGGAGATCAACACACTTATGAACCGTTGTAACCTTATGACAACTTGTGTTCCCAGACTTTTAATTAATACAAGAGCATGAAAAATGTGTTGCTTTTGGCACAAAATGTCAAAATCATTTCTCACTGAAGTTAAACTCACTTGTGCTCACTCACTCCTTTAAATTAATATTTTAATGTTTTGCAGTTTTCTAGTGTTTATTATTTATTGTTGAAAAGAGATAATTTATTTTGAAAATCTAGGAAGTTCCCTGGAATTTCCTTTCAAAATTTATTGAAGTTTTTGTTTTGATAGCATAACAAAATTTCAAAATCCGATTTCTATGTGAACCTTCTGATTTAATAACTGTATGAATGCATTTTATCCGTTTGGATTGTTTATGCAGAATTCCATTAAAAACCTGCAAATTCCATTTTGAAAACACCAATTGAAAAGTTTTAACTGGAAATGTGACTGAATGCTGGCACAGTTATACAGATTTTGTACTGATATATACTTTTTATTAATTACCAGCTATTTAAAAAATCCCCTTAGCACACACATTAAGTCCCAAACCTCCAAATTGCAGTTCATTATGATGTAAGTGGATGAAAGACTGACATATCTTTTTGTATTTTTACTTGTAACTACACGACTGGAAGAAAATCCACAAAGCAGTCATTGCAAATCTAATCTGGAATCTTTATGTAACAGTAAATAAACAGTTTCAGAGTCAAAATTGAAGTACGAATGATTAAATCTTTCTAAGCAGTGGTTAATCCTTCAGACTGAATGAAAAACTGAAACTGAAGAAAAAGCAAAAGAGGAATAAAAAGCAGGAGCCCTGATGAAGTCCAAATGAGGGGGAAAAAGTCCTCTCCTCTGTGTTTTTCCAGGTTAAATGTGGCAAAGAGCGTATTGCTGGGAGTTAGCGAGTGTCAACATTTACTCAGAGATGCAGTCTGACAGTAATGGATGTTAATTGACTGTAGCAACATAATGAGAGATTATTATCTGCGCAGAAAACTCCCACAGAACAGAGCAGCTGAGAGGAACAGGATGTTAATGTTGTTTTTCTTCTGTCTTTCCCAAAATTAAATATCCGTCATTTGATCGACTGACGGCTGCTTTTACACCATGATGGATTGAAGTTAATTAAACCATATTATGGTCATTTATAAAGCAAAAAATGTAACTCTGGGTCACGGTCGAGTAAATGGGAAAAATTCTCCAGGATCCTTGACTTATTAAACCGAGATAAAATAAAAATGTCGCTTTTATTTCAGCTCAGGGGTAAAAGTAAAGTCTGCGACAACGAAAAACACCACAGAGCAGCCACTTAAGATATTTCCTCTCATGACTGCTTCATTCATGTGGGTAAACAAACAAACCAAAGAAAACAAAAGAAATAACTAAGTAAATACATATGTGTGTGTAGGAGTCCCGACACATGAGCCAACAAAAGCTCAAAGCGGAGCCTTGACAAACAGAATAACTGAAGCAGGGAGAAGAAAGATTAAATCTAGATCGCATGGAAAAATGAGAGGATTTTAATAAGGTGCAGCAGCTAATGTTTGGACATAGAGTATGTCTTCATCAGCATGTGAGGAGGCAGGGGGCATGTGGATGTTTAAACTTTTACCCAAAGAAATATTGAACGCTAAGAAGACATATGGAATAACAGAAGAAAAGAAAAGCATCTTGATTTTTTTAGGGTACAAAGAGATCCCAGAGGCCCAGGATTGGAGGGCTCTGGTCTTCACCTGGAACAAAAAGAAGAAAACCACAAACACAAACATGATCTTGAAGACCCAAAGACAAAAAAGCACCAAAAGGAAACACAAATGTGAGCACTGTTACTTAATTTAGGAGAATAGAAAATACATACAGAGTGAGAGTCAAATTCTATATATAAGAGTTGGACATAGCCGCTGTGATGTCACTCTCAGGTTTAATTTATTTTAAATTTCAGCTCCCTTCATAGTGTTAGTAGAAGAGAGGACGGAGAGTTGAGTTGACAGTTGTGCAAGCTGTTGCCTGAGAGTGCATGGGAGACACACAAACCCATCCATCCATTTCATCTTCTACTACTTATCAAGCCACAGGGCAACAGTCTAAGCAGAGATATTATTTTTCGGTCCAAGTGACCAAAATATTTTTGCACCCAGATGTAAATATGTTGATTTCTGCTGTAAAACTTAAAAGATTTATTATGTGAGTCTGTGGAGATCAACTGGCTTTTAGAGCGAGCCTCCAGTGGCCAATCTAGGAACTTCCGCTTCTGCCACTTCCTCACTGGCTTCATTTTTCAGACCCAGAGTTTGTTCCTTACTTTAAACACGCAAAAAGTCCCGGAGACATAAATCTACTGGGGTGCACTGGCCCAAACCTGGGTGCTGAAACCGAACCAGGCCTGTAAGTTGCACATCTGGCCACCATTGTCAGTGCTACATCCATCTGACTGCTAGAAACACAAAGAGTTTGAGGCAATCTCCTGATTCAAACTTGTGATCCTATAAATCTGATGATAAATATCACTGGTTCTCAAGTTTGTGGTGTTCCAGTTTTAGCACATGAGAGGATCCTTCAGAGGGTTGTTGTATTTAAGTTGAAGTTACCCAGGTTTATATTTCATATGTGCGTGTGTGTGTGTGTGTGTGTGTGTGTGTGTGTGTGTGTGTGTGTGTGTGTGTGTGTGTGTGTGTGGTTTCTGGAATAAAAACATAAGAGAAACCACAACAATAAACAACAATGCTTTGGCTGAATAGGCCTTTATGTCATCTTTGCAAGCTGTCAGTCCTGCACGGCTGTCGATATCTTTAAGAATTTCAAAAAAAAACTAATACATATAATAAAACTACTATAATGCCAAGAAATTAATATGCTTACGCTACATTGGATGTTTCTATCTGAAGCACACGAATGAACCACATTTTACCAACGAGTCTATCAAAACACATCAAATCACTGGACCTTCTGCTTCGACACTGAAATAACAAATGTAAAGCATATTTACATGTTAACTAAAACATACAATCCCAAACATCTCCATCAAACAGAGATCAAACAAACTATGAGCCAGGTTATCAGTTAACCCCTCAGAGGAGCTGATGGACTCCTGACATGTGTGCACACACGCTGAGAGAGAAGAGACTGTGGTTTATGAATCTATGAACTACAAACCTTCTTTACAGAAACAATACAACAAGATAGCAGGGAATATAATTGTGGCTTATGTATACTTTTTTCCTATTACTTATCATTAACACATACTTTTACATGTAAGTAACTTTATAATCGATTCATAAACACACAAAAAAATCCCAATCCTGTTGTAATGTATACTAGTCAAATCTAATTATACATAAAAAGTAATAAAACTAAGATTTAAATTAATTCATGCTAAATATTACAGGATATGCTGTGCGTCAATACACTAGAACCAATCCTTTTTGGACAGCCAAGACCATTGTGGAGATGCACAGTTCCACACTTAAAGAAAATTAAAGAAAGCATAACAGCGCTAACACTGAATACAGACTGTCAAGCAAGATGATGGAGGGGTGAGGATTTTGGATCGTTTGATGCTGCAGTCATTGAGTAATAAAGTACTCCAAAGTCAAATATGAGGCCATCTGTCTGAAAGCTAAAGAAAGTAGGAAATTAGGATTGCTGTGCTTCATCCTAAGCACAGCAGCAAGTCTACAGCAGACTGGCTGAATGAAAGGATGTGAAGGGACTGTCATAAACAAATGCCCACAATGAATGAAAGCAACACTGTAAAAAGTTGGGCCATTGCTCCACAATGATGTGAATACGGATAAAGTCACATGGGAAAATAGCACTACAAGTTATTGCCAGTAAATGTGGTTCTACAAGCTATGTATGTTTGTTTTCACGATTGCATGTCTTTTTCACATGACTGTATGCAACACACACAAAGATGCATGCTCATATTAAATGTGACAAAGATATAATACGGTCAGAATATGTGTGAATATCCTTGTAAGCCAAAAGCTCAGACTTCAGACTGCTCTAAAGGCTCAATTCTGTATGATGACATGAAGATATCCCCAATATGTCATCTGAGACACTAAAGCTCCTTGACCGTAAGACCTTGTTTTTATGAACGTGACCCAATCAGAAGAAAGTTAGCTGAAATGGGGAGGAGCTAAAATTGTTTGTCTTGACAGATGATTGGTGATAATATCACCAGATGCGCCAAGGTCCAGAATGAGATAAAGATTGTTTATTTTAAATAGAGTCCAAGAACACAGGTCCCCCTTTAATTTGACTCTGTTGTTATCACTACTGAGACTACGTCTGATACTGCTGCTAATTCACCGCATACAGGAGCAGACTTAAATCTGTAAAAGTGTCATTGGTGAACATATCTTCTGTTTCTTCTCTATCCTTCACTCCTCTCTTCCTCTCTTCCAGACTGATGAACTGGCTGTGAACTTGTTATGGCATGCTCTCCTTGCTACCCATCATTCAACCTCAGTATTCTGTTGCATCCATCGCCAGTGTTTAGACAGCTCCGCTCTGCCTCTGATCCCCGAGCTCCTTCCAGTGAAAATGGCTACAGGCACTTCTTATTCTGCTGCTTTATGAAGTGTTTTGTTCTCATAAAAAAAGATTTTTTAATAAGTGTGTTTGACTTTGATATCTCTTATCTCTTTATTATCTCTTTAAACTCCACGCCGAGTTATTAATCTGCTCCATTTACGTCTTAGTAACAAGCATTTTCATGTTTTGAAACTTTAAGGTGCCTCTTTCAGTCTCCACAGTTTTTCTTATGTCACTCTGATCTTCAGCAATAACTGTAAGAGTAATATACATTTTGTGTTATTTCCTGACTTTCTGCCATTACAAGCATCAAAGAGCAAGAAATTTGAGTTTCGGTGACTTCTCTTTGGCAAAATCATCACATTTGATAACAGCTGTGGATGTTAATAGCACAGCTGTGAGTCCAGAGGAGATGGGACCACACAGTGAGGCTTATACTTACTGCTTCTACGACCAGAACTATACTGCTACACTTTTTAGCTCTCAGTTATCCTCTTTAGGTTAGAAGGAAGTGGTTATAGAAGCAGATATTTCTCTCAGGATTTTGCTTTGAGACTATAGATATTAAGTGGACACAAAAAGACATTCTGCTTTTTTGTTAGCTATATCAACTGTCATGTGGAGTTTGTGGTGAGTCTTCTGCCTCCTAGTGGTCATAAATTAGATGGTACAGCTTTAATCTATTACATCAAAGTGAACTACACACATATATCCTGCAGCATCTTTAATATAAAGCCAGAAATACCTTCTTAAAACAAAGGCATATATTGCATTGAGTGTCTAATAGTTTGTCTTAATTTTCTAGATCAGGGGTCGGCAACCTGCGGCTCTTTAGTCCTTATAGTGCGGCTCCGTGTGGTTTGGGAAAATAAATTAGAAGTATTTAGCTGAAGTGTATTTTATTTATGTTAGTTCTTTTTTAACTTGTAGTTCTAAATTGGAAGATTATTGTGATATTGAAATATAAAAATACTATTATATTCTTTTATTTTTTCATCGCTCAAAATAAGCGTCACACTCGCGGAAGCCAGTGTACCCACCGAAACGCCGTGCATTTATCAAGACTTTCAACCCCAGGTAGGCCAATTATGGACCTTCAGATCCACATTATATCAGCAGCTGTTCTCCACCGTGAACTATGTTAAAAACAAACACCGCTCACGCCTCACAGATGACAGCTTACAGTCCTGCGTGAAGATGAAAGTGACTTCGTACAGCCCCGATTTGCAGACGCTGTGCGCAGAGGTTCAGGAGCAGAAGTCCCATTGTAAACATATCACGGCAGACCCGACGATGTTTGCATGAACACGCTTTTCAGCATCTCTTTATTGACCACTTTTCACACACGGTTGCTGTACGCATACAGCCGGCTGTAGCTTTGCAGCTCACAGCCCGACACACACCAACACAACAGCATAGATGGCACAGACGTTAAGGCGGCGAGGCGTGATTGCGGGTGCCGCTCAGGTGCGTCCGCCTCCCCTGCAGCGGCGCTGCAGACCACGCCCCGCCACACACATTAACCAGGTAAAATACATATTTAGGCAGAATTTTGCAAATATCTATTTTTTATCTTTTAGCAGCATAGTGCTTTTTTTTTTTTCAACTATTTTTTAAAAGTCAGGTCAAGGCTCCAAAAGCCCAAAGGCGATATGAGGGTGGCAGCACAACAGTTTTTGTTTGCTACATGGATCATTTTAGTTCAGCTGGGTGTCTTTCCTTTTGTTATATTTCTTTAAGAGTTCAAATGTGTTAATTACATAAATAAAATGTAATTTTCTCTGTAGCACTTCATGGATTTCATAAGCAACACATCTTAGTTGTTCACACAAAGTGGCTGTAGAGGCAGAGTCCACTTAAAAACTAAGAGTTGTTGTTGTATTAGGGACAAATTCAGACTCCAAAGTCAGCATTTGCCCAAAGAGTGAGGTTTATAAGTGAATAAATATATATTTCTGTAACATATTCAGTATTCTTGAGTTTGTTCTTCCACCTCGTAGTGGTCAGAAATCCTTGTGGACATCTTAAAAACACATTTAGGTAGAAAACCCTTCTCCTGTTTTTGGTTCTCCTTTTAAAATAAAAATAAAAATGCTTGTACAATCATAAAATATATACATAAAAACTATTAACATTCTGTGATTCTTTTCTTTTTCTTTTCTCAAACCCATTTGAAAGACAGAGGTGTCGTCCTGTGTCCAGTCTGGGAGGTCTACACTTTATGTATATACATGTTAAACATAACAGGCTTGACTGCTGTACTGTAACTATGAATTTCATAAATGCAATTATTTATTTTTCTTCACTTGAATTACATCGATGGCAGAATATCAAGGTCTTTAAATGATTTTCTAAGACAGGTCTGGTTATTTCCACGATTGATCATAATCAGGAAAATCAGCTCTGTGAGGTCTGTTGTGAGGTCAACATCAGCTCTTACACAGAGAATAATTGTATCTGGAGCTCTGTAATATGATGGCTTTTTGTTTTTTGTAGGAGAAACACATATCAAACACAGGAAATACTGTCATGGTTTAATATTAAACATGTCAACAAACCATGACAGGTTTAGATTTTAAATATTTAATGAAAACCACAATCTTTTACTAACATGCATGATTCTGAATCCTTCTCCCTGCATCAATGTAACCAGATGAGACATAATCCAGGCAGCAGTCACAGCATGCTGCCTTTAAAATGCGATCGCAGCATCAGTCAGAACTCTATGCATGTGATTTTTCAAGAATTGGATTTGCACAGAGCATACGTGACGTACTGCTTGCTCCTCGTCTTTACAGAAGGTTTGGATTTCATTTCAAGCCTCTCATTAGCACTTAAAGACAGTAAACAACAACTTAACCTGCAAGCTTGTCGGTTAGAGAGAGGTTAAAGTGTGATTTGCATTTAATATCTGTCACACAGTATAATGTGTGTGCTAAAGTTGTTTTGAGTGACTCCACACAAAGTGACAGAGGCTGAAAATCAACATACAAGCAGTCAGAGGTCTGTGTGTGTGTTCAGCCGTTATTAAATTACTGTAAAACTGTCAGCTGGTATTAACTCCAGATGTAACTCGGAAGAACTGATCTGTGTTTCCTATCAAAGCAGAATGCATCCCAGCTGGCTGATAACTTCCAGCCATTTTTGCTGTTGGGAAATCGACATAAAGCTTTAAAATTTATGTATGTATTTATTGAACATAAAATTCCAGCCTCTTTATGTTTTCTTTCAGTTTGTTTTTCCACTTCTGCTCAGTCACATCAAACTGATGTGAACACAGATGACTTAAACATCTAAAGGACTGGGGGAAATATGGCTGGAATTTAATTTATTAAAAATTATTAATATTTTATTAAATTAATAACTAAAAATGTATATATTTAGGCAATAAACCAAAGGAACTAATTGTATGCTAATCCGCCAGCATGTTAGGTAAGTCTGCTTGATTTATCTGTATTTTTTGCTTGTAATAGCAGCAACTAATGGAAGAATTTGTCATTTATTGATCATTTTTTAATCTAGAAGTAGCCAAGAATCTGTGAATACAAACATTATGATTTTTAAATACAAATGAGTCACAATCCAAATGTTTGAGAACATTTTGACTCATGTAACAAACTCACAAATTTTGGAGCATTTAAAGAACTCGGTTTTCTCACCACCAGTAGTTTTACTCAGTCTGTTGAAAAAAAAACAAAAAAAAATCTCTTTGGAAAATATTTTTATAAAGTCTTAAAAACTACCTCGAATGATGTCACAAAGGCATCCTCATGTTTATCCTGGGTTAGAAGCTTCTAACAGAAAGCTCATGTAACAAAAGCAGACTGTGATGGGCTAATGAGAGGTTATTCCATGGCATAATGGCAAATGTGGGATCCAATGTTGCTGGACTTTGAGGTACACCAAAGATTGATCTGTGAAAGCTTTAAACTGTTTTAATAATTATTTAATTTAATAATCATTCAATGTTTGGAGAAAAAAACATCTTTTAACTGATCAATCAATTAGAAAATAGTGAAAAAACAACAAAAAAAAAAACAAGTGACCCTCTCTTCTTACATGTAAGAGGTAAACATTTGCAGTTTTCCTCTCTCAAAAAACAAAATAGTGACATAATAATTTATGTCACTCAACAAATCATTGCAGTCAATCATTTTAATAATAACTTCATTTATTTTAAACTGTATCAACATATGGCGAGCTAGACCTTCAGTCAGACCCGCATTCTGTTGGTGGATGCTTTCTACATTTATTCTTCTATTAGTGCGAGAGAGAAAAAAACATTCTACGTTTTTGAAAATATTTATCTAAAGACGTAAGAGCCCTAAAAAACCAAGCGTGAAAATCAGTGCCATAAATATTCAGATAGAACCTGTTAGCATAGCAAAGAAGGATAAACGACTTGCAGTTATTGAACTTAAATAAAAATAAAAATAATAAAAAAAATACCCCCCCCCGCCCCACCCACATTAAATAAGTAAAAACGTAAATGGATAATAATTAACCATCATCATCATTATCATCATCATTATTATTATTATTATTACTGTGATTAATAATCGAGCTGTGACAGTGACACATGAAGGAGTGCGTATGTGACTGCTTTATCTACACCCCCACTCCACCCACTCAAGCACACACGCGCGCGCGCACACACCCAGGAGACCTCAATACGACCGTGTTGGGATGATAAATAGCGGGCCGGTAGGTCGGTGGATCGATCCCCCCTCCTCCTCTCTCACTCTCTCCCTCTCTCTCCCCTCCACAAACACAAAACTATATACGGCAATTAATTCCTGCTTGTCCCTCCATCCCTCATCGGCCCTGCCGGCGCGTATCGACTCAGATTACTGCTGATGGTCCGTTTTATCACCGCGGAATATACGCGCTCACACACACACACAATCTGCGTGCTGTTTAGGATCGCTGCCATAACGCCTGAAAGCAGAAGCGGCGGAGATGAATCCCGAGGTTACGGCACAGACGCCAAAGCGCCAGATTACAGGATTATTACAGCAGAACGAGACAGAGCGGTGACGCTGCAGCAGCAGAGAGCACGAAGTTTAACGTTTAAAGCAAAAGAAATAAAATGAAGTCCTCGTTATTCTCCTGCAAATTCTGAACACTTAAAAAAAAACCCCAATGAGATCCGACTGAAATTAAGATGGATCACGGTGCAGCCACTTTACAATCACCTTTTTTTGTGTGGGAATGTTCTGGAAGTCGGAGATTAGAGTAATCAAAAACGGACCTTTTTTAAAGCAGTGAGCGAAAAATTCCTCCATAATGTTAGAAATGTTGTGAGGACATTAAAATAAAACTGCGCGACAGCAAAATAATAAGAATCGGGCTAATAAATGATTAAATTACAATAATAAATAAATTCTGACTGTAATGTTAAACTAATGGCAAACAATGCGATTTCAAAAACTTAAATTACGCTTGAACAAATCTGTTCAGTTCAGGATTTAACTCACTCGGTGAAAGTTTGATTATATTCAGAGGGTAATGCACATCACAACAGAAAACTGAATCACTGATATATATGAAATTAGAAGCATTTTTCTGGGTATTTAAGTGATTTCCTGGGGTAGATGTCAAACTTTCCGAAACTTTAAATCAATCTCCACGTGCACAGCGGCTGTTTTCAGCGCTGAGCCTCCACCGTGAAGTATGCGTGTGTGTGTGTGTGTGTGTGTGTGTGTGTGTTTCTTTTAACGGGACGTCCCGACAGCACTGAAGAAACGCACCTCTAGGCCAGACTGGCGAGATTTTAACCGGCGTGTTCGTGCGTCTTTTACGCATGACAGCGCCTCGTCGATATCTGTGTAAACGTGTGCGAGGATTCACAGCCGATATCGAAGCTGGAGTTTAGTCGGCTTTAGAGTGAAAAATATCCGTTTTTAAGATGAAGATTGTCTTTTTTCGAAGAACACAAAAAAAGTAAAAGTGAAAAAACATTCAAACTAAATAAAACTAAGAAAAAAAATCTCTAAATGTTTCTATTTTTTAATATAAAATTTTATTACTTTTCGGGAAATAATCCGCAGCTTTGACCGGAGTGAAATGACAGCGCACTCTAATAAACACCCTTAAATGGTGCGTGAAGGCCGACAGGTGCAGAGAAAAGAGGCGTTTGTTTTTTAACATAAGATCCAAATGGACTCTGGTTAATATTAACTGTGAGCTGCAGGACTGCTGCTGTCTGAGAGCGTGATCCCAGGCCAGGCTGCTGACCTTTGACCTCTGACCCTCCAAGCCAACCACTATCCTCTCCTTCCAGCTCCTACTGTCCAGCACCGCAGCTGTCAAACCAACTGTAACGTCTCACACAAGTGCTGCATGACACGCTTTAAAACTGCAGTGAATGAAATTAAGTCTTACATTAGTTAAATCATGTTAGATTTGCTCGTAAACTTAAGTTACAAGTTTACTGCACTTTAATGACCAAATAAATCTGAAATTATGTGCAGTTTAAGGAGTGAATCACATGTCGAGTGATGGAGGAGATTTAAATACATCCTTTTATTGGGAATTGTCTGTATAAATTATTGTAATTTTAAGAGGTTGTTTAGGTGGAAACCGATGCTGGCAGCATGCCACATATGTGTGTATTTTGAAAGAAATGCCGCAAAACAAAAGAGAAAATTATTGTGGTCCAAAAGAGCAGACGTTATGTGTTAATTTATCTTTAAAATTATAAAATATATATTTTAAAAGATTAGTTATAACTTTTCAAAAACGAATAAATTTTTTTTTTGCAGTAATAATACATAAATATTCATGGGAAATTATAGAAATAAGCAATTTTTTAAAATAAAAAATTATAATTAGCAACACTCAGTGGTTAAACATTTTATTAAAAATTTGTTATTTTAGTTGTAATAATAGGATTAAAAAACACCTGAAACGCTGAGCAGATGATTTTAAGCCCGACAGAAACACTACAGTGTGATTATAAGTACTTGATAGTTAAACACTGAGTACACCAAAAGGTCAAAGGTCATGGTCGAGCGCCATAGAAGGATTGTTAGAACTGAAGATTACAGGACTGCTTCTCTAAATAAAGCGTGTGTGTCAGTGTGTGTGTACGTACGGTTGTTGAGCTCTCCCGTGTGGTTGCTCAGCGGGATGATCTCCATCCTCTGCTGTCCGTACAGATAGTAGTCCAGCTCCTCTGCCGTCAGCTTGAACCTCGTCACGGTCCCTTTGCCGCCCTCCTCGCTGCCTCCGCTGCTGCTGCTCTTCACGCTGGACGACACCACTCCAACCCCCACCCCTCCGCAGCTCTGCTCTTTGGCCTGATGGAGGAGCCCAGCTGCTGGGTTGAGCCCCTGCGGGTTCTCTGGAGGGACCACCACCACTAGATCTCCTCCTCCGCCTCCTCCTGGTCCTCCTCCTCCTCCTCCAGGACCTCCAAGTCCAGCGCACACTGGGGCCAATGCCTGCCCAAAAAGTGCGATCTGCTGGGGCACAGGCAGCTGGGAGAGCCCTGCGTTGGTGGAAATGGAGATGGAGGTGGACGGAGTGAGGGCTGCCGCTGCGGCTGCTGCTGCGGCTGCTGCTGCTGCTGAAGAAGAAGCTGCTGAAGAGGAGGAGGAAGAAGAAGAGGAAGAAGTGCAGTGCGTGGAAGCTAGGAGGTGGCTATGCAGGCGGGACGGGCGCATGGTGTCAATAGGGATGGAGAGACGGTCAGGTGGGGGTGGCGGAGGAGCCAGAGGAGCTTTTAGCTGAGCCTGAGGGAACAGCTGCTGCCAGTGCTGCAGGTAGGACGGGTCCACCTTAAGGAAGGCCGAACCGCTCGGGTCGCCCGGCTTCAGCATGGCTGTCCACTGACTGCTGGGAGGAAACATCAGAGAGAGCGGCATCAATCATCAGGATCAAAAAACATATAGAAACATTCAAGAGGTCAAAACATGAAGCGCTGAACATGCAGGGGTTCCAGTTTGTTCACTTCAAACACGAGAAATACAACAAGTGTCAGATTCACTACAGACAAATTTTTTTAATTGTGTGTTTAATTAATTTTTAAACATATTTGACAACTTTAGTGAGACATTTATGACTTTTTAAAAGATAAAATCAGTGCTTTAAGTTACTGCGTTTTTACATAAATCAGTTTTCAGGGACTTAAGAGAGAGCTCCACTCCAGAACTCAACTGATGACCGATGTGTTTGCTTGATTTTTTTTCTGCAGAATTCAGTCTCATTGCTCATTTCAAAATCTACAACAGATCACATCTGATTCACACTTTTTTTTTTTTTTTTTTTTTACCAGAAAGCGTTTTGTTTCAAACAATTTATTTTCTGAGGATTCATCCAAAATTACATTTGTGTTAAATTTGTGAGCACATTGAACATCAGCCTGCTGATCGATAATGTTTTTTTTTTCTTTACTTTTTTTCCTTTTTCTTGCGTTTTGTAAAAATTGTAAATGTAAAATGGTGCAAATTGCATTGAAATGTTTTAGGTATAAAGTTTAAAATGACAATTTATCAACATTACATGTAGTCTGAGTTTTTTTTATCTATAAATTTACAAAGCAGGTGTTTCACTTTTCTACAACTTTGATTGCAAACCAAATCTCAAATAAATATGTTTCACAGTCTGGCTTCTGCTCTCCTTTCAGTCACCCTAATGTGTTTTTAGGCTTCAAACAAGCTAAAAAGGATAAAATCCGATACAAAATTCCAAATTTAAATTTATATCCGTGTTTATAATTAAAAAAGAGTGAGAGGGTCATGCTTCAGATGTTTTTGGTGATCATGCTGAGTTTGTTCAGTCTTAAATACTCCACTGGTTCAACCTGAATTCTTTCACAGAGGAATTTCAAAGGTGGATGTCCACACTGGTGTGTTTTTTGTTTAAAAAAAAAAGAAAAGAAAATCTGCAGATCTAAATTCCAATGATAAGAATTAGGTACGATTCTACACATCTTAAGAAGACATTATTAGAAAGTAGAAAGAGTTTTTATAGTGGTGAATATT
The DNA here is from genome assembly GCF_057381845.1 of Rhamphochromis longiceps. NCBI lineage: Eukaryota > Metazoa > Chordata > Actinopteri > Cichliformes > Cichlidae > Rhamphochromis > Rhamphochromis longiceps. The sequence continues at coordinate 40,578,453 of NC_140568.1, read as the reverse complement.
GGCGAATATTAAAAAGAGGAAACAATTACATCCACTGAAATAAGCAGACGTAAACGATGTACAAATAAAAGAATCTTCTGTATGACTTAAAATAAAATGATCTTATAACTGAATTGTTTGCCTCTATTTGCAGTTTTTTTTTCTTCTACGTTCTTTTTAAAACTCGTGACGAATTAAGTCTCACCAACCAAATAAAAGCATTCAGTTTGGAAAATAAACTTCGAACACCAATAAAACACCAAATATAAACTGACTTCTGCCTCCTTCCTCTGCTCCGCTGTCTCTGTCTCGGATGGTTTGTTTTAGCGCGGATTTTACGCACACCGAGCGCAAAAAAACGCGTTAGAAAAGCCAACAAAAGCCGTTAACGCACTCACGTTCACACTTCCGAGTAGTTTACAGTGTAAACCAGTTCGTGATGAATAGTTTCATCTGAATAAGTGAGCAGATGATCCGGATAAGTCCCTGGAAGCTCGGCGATCTCGCGTGCTGATCAAGTCCAAGCAGAGGCAGCGCTCGGCGGGCAGAGACGCGGAGAGGCTCCGATAGGTTTTGCTTGGAGTTCCCTTTGATGTTTTCCCTTTCTTTTTATAACGTGAAAGTTGGCAAAGCAGCAAAGCCTTACAGTTATCAGAGTGTGTGCGGCTCCTGGGCGCCGATTTCCGGGCAGCGGTGGAAGGTTTGTCCCTCCTCCGGGCTGCGGTGAACCATCGAGAGGAGCCGGGACAGTCCGCTGCGTCCAGCGCGTCTCCGGAGCCAGAACTACCGGAGAGTGTTCTACACGAGTCTCTCTCTCCCACCCCCTCTCTCTCCACTTCCATTCACTTATCCTCTCTCCTCCTCTCTCTCCGCTTTTCTCCATAGTCTCTCTCTCTCTTTCTCCCTCAAATTCACACGTATCCTTTCTCTCTCACTTCTCTTTTCTCCATCCTCCTTTTTCTCCAAACACTCAGTTTTTACTATCTCCCTCCTTTCCCCCCCTTTTATTTCTTTCATGTCTTCTTTACAGTGCTTTGCTTCAGACTGGACTCTTTTTACTTCATTCAAATGATCTTTATTGACACTATGAACAAATGCCAATATGGTGAAAGCAGCACTGGCTACATGCAAACCTCTCTCATGTGTCTATCAAAGGTTGCTGGTGATTTGTAGTAAATCAGTTGAGCACACCTTTGTGTGCTAAAGATTTGAGTTTGTACAACTAAGCAGTTTTTCTTTAAATCAGTGCAGTTTGGTTCATCAACCAAAGGTAACTGAAAGTTTTTCAAATATCAGTTCAGTACATATACTTTGTTACCCCTGGAGGTCATAACACCCCGTAACCCTAATAAAGAAATGCTGTTTGTTCACTAATGTCACTCAAAGCTGACAGAGCAGAATCATTCCACTTCCTACTCATTGCCCAGCAGATTGTTCTTGATGTACAGAATCACAAAAGATTTATAGTTTTTTCCAAAAACAGTACAGATAATGACTAAGTCATGCTAAAGTAAACATCTTTGAGCAACATCTTTGCAAATAGGAAAAAATAACTTTCTGGTGACTGGATTTATTCTTTTTTTGCAAGTAGTGTCGGCGACCAACTAGTACCCCAGAGGTGAAAGGTGTTGCATGCTCAGCCTCTGGGGGACCGCAACATGATTACACAGGTCACTTGGTGGGAGGCAAACTGCCATTCTACAGCAACTACATCACTCTTTGTGGAAGAAGTTCAGACTTTCTGTTTCAACTCTATGGGGTTCTAGCTAGATTATGAACATCAGTAGTGAAAGCGAATTTCTGATTTTTTGTGTATGTAGACATCAGCAGACTTATGCTTTTAACAAATCTGCTACTAATGAGGTTTCACTGCAGCAATGGAGGCTATGTCTACAACCTGGATTCTCTATGTAGACAAGCAATCACATCCATAACCACAAGAGGTCTCTTCTCAGGAAAGATTTTTTTTTAAAAATTTGTATAGTTTTTGAGCTTCTTGTCAGTTATTTTTCATTCTCCTCATTCATCCACCGAAGAACTTTCAACAATCTAAAATCTTGTTTTTCTGATATTTATTTTTATTTCTGATCTTATAGGTGGTCATTCTGCCAGTTCAAATCGCTCAGCTTTCATCCACTGTGTGTCTGTGTAATGTATGTATGTGTGTATGTGTATGTATGTGCGTGTGTGTGCGCACGTGTGTACCAGTGAAGATAAGACAGATTACAGCCGAGCTCATTGTGTTTTGGGTCTGACTTGTTATCCATGACCCCAAGCTTTCCCACCCGTCTGCTTCACAAACACGCACACGCACATGCACGCACACACACACACACACCTACACCTACACACGTAAAGCATACAGTATGTGTGTGTAAATCAGTCATTGTAAGCTGCTGTGGATAAGAACAGCTAAGAATCAGCTAAATGCCTGAAAATGTAAATGTGTGTGTGTGTGTGTCAGTATGAGTGTGTGTTGTTATGACTGGCGTCGCCCTGACAGGACCCATTTGTCATCCTCGAGACCTCTGGTGGATTGATAACGAACAAAAACACAAACATAAGCGTCTGAAAATGAACTCTTGTCGGCTTAAAGCGACTTTTTCAGCATGGAGGAATGTGGAGCAGCAACAGCCCGTCTGATTGGCTGAAGCACAAGTTCAGGGTCGACAGTAGCCCGCAGAAAAGCGCAGGGTTGGTAGTTCAAATCTAGGGTCTTCTTACATGTAATTTTTCACCTCCAAGGAGGTAGGTCCTTATTGTTAGGAGATTGGGTTTTTTTTTACGTGGACTCAAAAAGGCAATTTTAATCACAACATCAGTCAAAATGTCCTTGTATGGTTGGTTGTTCAATTTGATGAAAAAGGAATATTGTTTTAACAGTGAAGGAAGCCAGCAGCACTGCAGCCCAATCCAACTTCTTTACTTCCTTTTTCAGTGATTTGTGTGTCTTGTTCTAAGGAATTAGCTGTTAGTCACTGCTGAAGAGTCAAATCGCTGGCATGACACTTCCTTTTAGATCTAAGGCTTTTCTTTTTTTTGCATCCAAATGAACAATACCGATGAATTTTTAGTGCTGAGTTTTAATAAAACGAAGAAATCCATAAAGCTGGGAAAAAACAACCTGAGATTTATTGTTTACATTTCAGTGACTTTTTAGACTTCCTGCTCCTGGCAAAAACTATACAACTATACTAGTGAACAAAAAATATTTGGTGCATTTTACATTTTGAGTTTAACTGCTGGCCAAAAATGTCATGATTATAATAGTTAATATTAGTTTTACACTTACAGATTAATTTGTTTAATGTTAATAAACTACATTTTACAATGCTAGCACTTGTCTCAGATTTGTTTTTATTTTATACAACAATAACAATGCACAAATATATAAAATTAAAACTCCAAATTCCTATTGGAGAATTACAACACCTCATAGTTGCATAGACGAGAAATTCTTTTCATTCAGTTTTCATTCTTATCTATATAAAAGTAAATAACTGCAGCCACAAAACAACATCAGCTGAGTTCTTCAGTCTATGAGCTAAACTTCCTTTGCTACACTGAGCAGGAAATTGCGCCCTCTACCAAATATGTTTATTTTGGTCCTAGCTTACTTCACCACTAAATAATTGTCTGGGACAAAAAGAGCCCAGTGTGAGGAAAACTAAGCCCCAAATGCACCTTTAAAGACGCCAGAGATGATCTGAAAGTTCACTTTACTATTTTTTTCTCATGTTTCTTATGTTCTGTTATGAATTATTGTAAGAATTTATAATTTATCATAACATTTTACATTTAAATGCTGGCTTCCTCTTCACTGTGCTCGCTGTGTACAATAGTCAAAAAGCTACACTTTGTGCATTTGTTCATCATAGTTTTTTGCCCTCTTGTGTGTACAGACTGTTGACTGACAATATATTGTTTTAACTTGTTCATAAACATTACCAATGATAAGATAGTGGAGGTATTTCAATGTGAGATCAGAAGATTGCACATAAATAACACACCGCTTCTGTCATGTTTTGGTTGTTATACTGAGGTCGTTTGTGGTGTTAAATGAGAAAAACGTTTAAAAAAACCCACACAAAGTAATGGTAAATGTGAATATTATTCCTATACACTTGTTATTGTCATTGTCAACTGTTTAATTTCATCTTTGAAAATGAATTTTTAGCATTTATTTTCATCCAGTTATGATATTGTAACACCATTCACTGGAACAAATTCATAATATTTTATATAAAGGTCTTTTTTAACATCAGCATGACTCCCACTTTAAGCTAAACTGAAGCTGTGGTGTTTGTTTTTATCATTACAAATGTAACATTGAAGCAAATGTTCCCTAACCAGCAGATATAAATGATGAATTCATGGTACTTTTTATTCTAAATGTACATTTCTTATATTTCTTCTCCATCACCATCATTTTTAGTTCATAGTTTTGATTCGTCTCCATAATGCCGCGGGGGATTTTCCATTCCAGACAGAATGCATAAAGAAAGAAAAGAAAAGGGGGGAAAACAGAGCAGGAGTAGAATTAGGTGTTTTCATCCATTGATTAATGACTTTCTAAAGCAAAGCACATCGAAAGGAGCCGGACGATCAATAAATTAACTGCCCAAATTCATCATTTTCTACAACAAAAGCTAATTATTTAGACGGCTGCAGGAAAGGAAAAAACACAATATAAACAAGAGTTCATTTAGCAAAGCTGTGTATTCCTGCATGTGAGAACATTGCAGGAATGCAAGAGGAGTTTCATTTTCAACAGCGACATGGACGCAGTTTAACTTTAGATTACAATTATTTAAAAAACATGCAAACTCAGATATGGCCGTACAATAACTGCGCAGTAATGTATATTAAAGGATAAAAGATAAGTGTAAATAGAACCGATACAAATGAGTGGCAGCAGACCTCGGACGAGAATCATCCTATGAATGTAGCCATCCATGGAAAAAATGAAAACTGTCCACTGCAGTTACCTCCTTTGATTCTCATGCTGTACTTTTGATTGTTGATGTATTTTATTTATTCATGTATTTATTTATTGAGTTGTTGTTTTCTCCTTGGCACACGGGTACATCTTAGGCCCCTGAGGGTTCTTATCTATATCAGAAGTTCTGACATCATCTTGTTACCTAGCAACCACCTAGCAATGAGCTAAAATGGCCCATTTTCTGCATTTATTCAGCTATAACCTCATAAAAGCAGTGTATCATTTTTATTTCTTAACAATAACATCTAATTTTTAAAATTTCTCTCAGTGTGATTAAGTATATCAGTTTGCCAACAGCACAAACAGGCCAAGCAGGGGCATGCACGAGTGTTTTTGAAAAAAAAGATTGCTTACAATGAGATGCTTGAAATTAATGAAGTGAATAAGAGTCTTCTCGTGTATACGGTACAGTCCCTGATACCAGTGAATATAACTTACACCACTGATATGTTGTTATAATGGCATAACTACATGCAATAATATATATTGTCTTTAAATATAAAGTTGCTTCCAGAGAGCAGACTTCATGGTAAAAATGGCCACATGAGGACATCCTCATATAGATTTTACACAACATTTTATCCACTGTGTTACTAACGAGGTCATCAGCCTGAATTCTCTATGTAGACACGTAATCACATTTATGACCACAAGAGGTCTCTTCTCAAGGAAGATAAAAACACTTTTAGTTTGTTTGTTTGTTTTTTTAGAGTTTTTGAGCTTCTGTTCCTCCTGTTGAAGGTGAGCTCAGTTGTCACTCCTTTTGCTCTTCCAGCACAGTTTTTAACCCCATCTGGATCGGACAGCGTGTCACCCACGTTGACTTACATGCTGTTTGTTATGTGCATGCACATTATGTATGCAAGCAAGGTTGGAAATCCCTTTAGGCTCTACGCAGGCAAAAAGACCAGTCGTACCATAAATTCTACATTTGCCCCTCCTGAAAACTGAACTCAACGCAGAACTGCCTTAAACATGTTTCTTTCTAATGGACAGCAGGTGAAGATCCTTCTGGTAACAGAAACTCTAAGAGAAAACCCAAATATTCACTTGACTTATGACCTCAATAAAGATTCTTCTGTTTATAAACCACCGAGAGGGAACATAGTTTCTTTGAAAATGTGTTTAATTAGATCTATGCATGTTACACATGGGTTCATAAAATAGTTATATTTATTTCAGATTTGATGCATTTGGGTTAAAACTGCGTTAATTTAGTTCAAGCTGTAAAACAGCTGCAGGAATTCAGCTGAAATAAAAACTATTTTATTGAACAACCTAATTTATAAAAATAGCACCAAAGGACAGTATTAAAGGTCAACATAGCTTTTGATTCTGAAAGTGAAGCCAACACTAAAATGGCTAGCAGGGGCCAACATGACTTTTTAGCAGTTGTATCATTTTTATGGGAAACGTAGCCTCAGGTTTCTTTCTCTGTGAAGAAAATGTGTCAATTTTCTAATTTATGGTCATTATTAGAATCAGAAAGGAGAATTATTGAGGTTATGCTAATTGGCTACACATTGACTTACTTCCCATTAGTCAGCAAACATGGGGTGTCCTTGGTTTCATAGTCAGCTTCACACCTCACACGTGAAGTCTAGTTTGATCATCCTATATTGCCTATGAGTACTAATATGAAAGACTACAGAACAATGCAAAATGAAGGTCCCAAACTGCTGCCAGGAACACCTAGTAGTTTAAAAAACAAAACAAAACAGTGTTTTAATAGAAACACTATTAATAGAGGGGATTTTTTGTGCCCCAGGCTGGTATGGAAGTACTTGTGATGCACACTGTCCCAAAAGGATTTCCCCACTGTTGAATTATTCCCAAGAAAATTGACCTCAGGTTTTGCTTTACAAGTAAAACGTCAATCCATCAATCCAACAAGTTTTCAAGTATCAGACAATTATTTCAGTTGACTTAGTTTCACTTAAAGGAAGTCAGAGTATGACTAATACTCAAGCTCTATGGGTTCCATTTCAACTGCCTTTACACAACCCATCAGTGACAGAGAGAAATCAGACAAAATGATCAACCAATCAAATCTTGATTTGTTGATAAAAACGATCATCTAATTTACTTGTAATTAATATGGCTACGAATCACTCTTGTGGCCATTAAAGTCTGGAGATGTTTACAGGGTTCGCTTCCACTATTGGTTGATTGAAGTCTTACTGGTTTAAATGCATGGGGCCAATTAGTACACAAGTGGTGTTAATTCAATTAAAATGTTTGTAGTTACGCTGTGCAACACACACACACACATGCATAAATACATGACTGTGACCTTGGTATAAACCCACATGTAAACCCACAGGTTTAAAGCGGTGTCACTTTCATTTACATAGGAGCATGTTGTTAAGGTCCTGCTTTGACATTCAATTAAAACGTTTACATTTCTGCTTAATTAATTCGGCGGACGGCGGCAGGAAAAGACGAATGGACGGGCTGCTTTGACAGGAGGCCGATAACCGTGTGTGTTTGTGTGTGTGTGTCCCTGCTGTGGTGTTAAGGTCACGGCAGGCTGACTATTATAATTCATCTCTATAGACATGTATTCAGCGGGGACTTATATTCTCTTTTTCAGCTTTATTTCCTGCAGCTGAAGCCAAGCCCAAGCAGACCTGAGGTGTTTTTAATGCAGTAAAGTATTTTAAAGATAAAATACTCTGCTGTATGGACTTCATTATCCTTCATTTAGTGTTAAAAACGAGCCACTGCACCTTATAGATCACTGCATGCTGGAAAATGCAACTCTTTGTCAATTAGTCAAGAAAAATATAATCCTCTGAGCTACAGAATCTTTTTTCCCTGTTTTGAGGTATTATTATTCTCATTGGAAAATAGTAGCTTGTGTCTTTAGATTTTTTTTATTCTGTATATTAGACAATCTTACAGAAACATATATAATTCATCTATTCTTTAACATACATAAAGAGCCCTGCATAATTTCCATAAAACTTTTGTTATTAATGACACACATAGCAAAGTGAACTTAAGTGAGAAATAAGATGCTCACTATAATATGTGCTATATGTCATGTGTCTGCACTGTATACATGATTATCATAGAAATGGACATGCCAATGTCACCTGTGTCAAATATATGGTGCATCCAGATATACGTTATAGCTAGTTGGATAACTGTGTTGGCTTTTATGGTATCTGACGAAGAAATCAAATGGATACTGCACCCTAACATATTAGCACTAATTACTTACAAGGTAACTTTGCACTTATGTTTACCCCGCTTTGGGGTCAAACTGAGAACCTTCACAGACATTTTACCCCGCTTTGTTGTTTAGTTTACTTTAAATGGGACCAACAGTTACAATTTGAACATATTTTTGTATTGAAGAAAGGTTTGAAACTAGCAACTGACACCACAAACTCATCATGAAAGTGTTTTCTGAAGTCACAGGTGGGAAAGGCTGGCGGTGGAAGAAAACTCATCTCCCGTTGGTCAACAGAAAGAATACATGTTTACATTGCCTTCACTACTTCACTACTCAAACACAGATGCTTCATCCATCTTTTATATACAGTCTATCACTAATATAAGCACAGATTTTTATTACACATGGCAAAATACAATCCTGACAAGATAACATTTTTGCTGTTCTGAAATCTGTGTAACAACCCAGTGGAGGATTTGACTATAAACCACATGTACACTGACAAACAACTTTCTGATCACAAGTCATTAGCCAGTATGCATACTCTGCATTATCCTCCTTCATGACACTATATCATCATAAACTATAATCATCAAAATTGGGTTTAATGTTTTATTCAACATTAAACCTCTTTCTCAAGTCTTAACATTTATTTTCTCTGCAATTCTTGTTTCCTCTTCAGTCTCGTCTTTTCCTTTCACTCTGTCTGCTCTCCTCTCCCTCTCAGTAGGCAGGTCTTTGGTCCAGACTCAGCCCACAGGGGGGAGTGGTCTTATGATGTAGCCGGGTTATGAGCGCCGTTCCCCGGCCAGCCTTCCAGCTGTGACTTGCTGTGACTGCCTCTTTATCCTCTCGCCCTTTCGGCGGTTCTCGCAGCAGGGGCCTGTCTCCGTTAATCAAAGATGGAGCTCCGGACGAGCCTCCCCGCTCTCCTCTTCCTCTCTGCCGTCGTCCTGCAGTCGGTGTCCGGCGCAGTTTCACGGACAGGACCGAAAGTCACAGAGAAGGTGGGTGCATATTTTGCCGCATTTATTTGCATTAATCCAAAACCGCGTAGGCTTCTTTTCCGCGTGCTCGATCTGCATCTTCTCGTGGGTTCACGGCGATCCCGCAGAAGTGCTGTACTACAGGAAGGGCACGCGCGCACGGTCACCCGGAGTGCGAGGGGAGACGTGTCCGGTAACGATAGGAGGCCAAGGCTTCTGTCTCCGTGATTCTTCGAGAATATGTGGGACACACACACACACACACACACACACACACACACACACACACACACACACACACACACACACACACACACAGCTGTATACGTGTCCATTGAGATTAACTTAATGCGCAATGCGTTTGTCCGCAGGCGAACACACGCGCACACTCTTAGATAAATGTGTGACCTCCTTACTCTGAGGCTGTAATAAACATGCACAGACCCTGAAAAGACATGAGCCACCCAACATCTGCAAAAGCCATCTGTTAAACTCACACTCTGTTATTCAGCCACATTCCTGCTTTTACTTTGAAATTCATTTAAACACGGAGCTCGTGCATGAAAGTGTATAAAGAAAAAGCACCAGTGATTTTCAATAAAATTACCCGTATATCACCCGGCATGCCTTTGGCTATTTTTTGACTGCAGGATTATTCTCTTTTTTGCATTTACAGTTGCATCTACATGCATCAGATTTCTTACATAAGGAACATTTGGTGTCTAAGTGTCTTTAGCTTTTCTGGCACCATGTTGGTATTGGCTAACCTCTCAAAAAAGCTATACTTTGGTTGAGGCCTGTTGACATCTTGCACAGATACAGACCATCAGACAGGCAGCACTTCTTTTCTTTATTTGGTTTCTTCTCAGTTTTCACCCTTGTTAGCCTCTTTAGTGTCAATTGTAACCTTTGATGTTACATACTCTTTCAATTCTCACCATACACCAGGTGTGCCAAGGAGTGGATTTATTATTATTATTATTATTAAGATGGAAAAGCTGCATAAAAAACACAGCTGAACTTTTAGAACCATTTTGCAAACACTGTGTTAACATATGTGGAGCTCAAACCCTGATGTACTCTCTAAGACGATGTTAAGGACCTTCTTTGAACAGCCATGAGATCCTTTCTTGACATTATAGCTGTTGTATTATAGCTCTTTTATACTGTGCTTAAAGGGTGCATAGCTCTAATTAAACCACACATTTCTGTGATATGATGTTCTAAAGTAGGAGCTCTGGTCAGTTTTTGGAGCCACAGAAACCTGATACTTAAATGCAACAGAGATGGCAGAGGGAAACTGACTCCCTATTACGGCTGATACGGCCTCTGGTTGCAAAGGAAAAGTAGCACGCTTACATATAGACACAGAGGATGAGTGCTCAGTATAAACTCAGAGTTAAGTTTGCATAAGAGCATGGAAGTTTTTTTTGACTAAATTAATGTTGACATCCATGTGCTACATGAAGTTTTATCTGAACCTCTCCGGCTTATCAGATGGAGATGATTCCTTTGGCGTCATGTTTACAAGTGCTCCTACTATTTGCAACAGTGGGATGTACATGAATGATCTTCTAACTTCAGACTATAAAAAGTAAATGTAGGAGACGGCTAAATTCACATGGTATCTTGAACTCAGTCTCTTCAGGTGAATATGGCTTCTGGAAATGGGTTTATTTTAGGTAAGGTCATTATCTTGAAAGTGTGTACAAGAGGAATGGCACTGGATGACGACTTGCTTGGTTTTCTGTTTTCACAGAAGCTTAGTTCGTCATCACATGTCTAGAAAAGTACATGGCTGCAGTACATGTGTGAAATGATGGCCATTAGTGAGCTGATTGGATGACAATACGTTGTATGACGTTTTATTAAATGACAGCTGTTTTATTTTCCAGGTATTTTTTGACATAACGGTGGGAGGTCATGAGGTGGGGCGGATCGTCATTGGTCTGTTTGGAGAGGTCGTCCCTCTAACAGTGAATAACTTTGTCGCACTGGCAACTGGAGAGGTAGGATGATGTTGGACAAATACACATTTCCACGCACACTGATGTGATTATGGTAGATATTCAGCAGCCACTTCAATTGATACACCTTGCTAGTACTGGGTTGGAACCTCTTTTGCCTTCAGAACAGCTTGAATCCCTTGTGGCAAACATTCAATAAGGTACTGGAAACATTCCTCAGAGATCTTGGTTCATATTGCCATGACAGTTTCATCCTTGATTTGAGTTTCCCATTCCACCACATCCTAAAGATGGTCTGGTGGACTGACATCTGGTGACCTTTGAGTGAATTCATTCTCATGCCCAAGAGAACAGTTTAAGATGATTTTAGCTTTCTACCCTGTTGGAAGCAGCCATCAGAAAATGAGTAGACTGTGGTCAGCAACAATATTCTGTGTTGTGGCTGTGGTGTTAAAGAAAGTGCTCAGTTTGTATTGGTGGGGGTGGGGTGGGGTGGGGGGGCAAAGTATGCCAAGAAAATATTCCCCCACGCCATTAAACTGCCACCATCAACCTGAACTGTTGATACAAGGTACATCCAAATATTGTAGCAGAAACCAAGACTTATTTAAGCAGGCAATATTTTCCAACATTGGAAAAATACAATTGAATCCTGCATGGTCTTCTGCTGCTGTAGCCTATCTGCTTCAAGGTTCAGCAATCTGTAAATTCAGAGATACTCTTCTGCATACCTTGGTTAGCTATTCGAGTTACTGTTGCCTTTCCAGGAGCTTGAAGATGTCTGGCTATTCTTCTCTGACATCTGGCATCTAAAAGGCATTTTTGCCCAAAACTGATGCTCACTAGATATTTTCTCTTTAAACACTGGAAATGATTTGGCAGAAACAATCCAGTAGACCAAAATACTCCAGTACAACGCAAACAACCATGCCACATTCACTGAAAGCAGCTTTCTTCCTCATTCAGTTGCTCTGATGCTGGTTCGAACTTCAGCAGTCTCCATGCCTAAATGCACTGAGCTGCTGTCACGAGACTGGCAGATGAAATATGTGTGTTAGCAAGTATTCAACAGGTGTAATGAAATAATCAGTGAATGTACATAATCTTTACAAATTAATATGTCAAATACAACATGCATGTGAATAGACAAACAGATGAAAACACACACATAAAATTTAACGGTAGTGATGGTGATTAAATGTAGCCATCATCATAACCACAACATGTCAGTCAGGCCCCATAAAGGCCTCAGAAAGTTAGAAATTAGCGTTGACATTGTTTCCAAGGTTACTTGTACAACATGTTTATATTTTAAGTTCTATATGATGTTTGGGACATACAAATGTATCCACAGGTGGAAAAATCTAGTTTTCACATCGATCAATTCTTTTTTTTTTTTTTTTGTTTTGCAGTTTCATAATTGTGTATCACTCTTGATGCACAGTGGTCTTTGTGTTGCAGCATTATGTTTTTACATGTCTCTGCAGAAAGGTTATGGGTACAAAGGGACGAAGTTCCACAGAGTCATCAAGGATTTTATGATCCAAGGAGGAGATTTCACATCTGGTGATGGGACTGGAGGTGGGAATGAAAGACAAAGTTGTACCTACACATTAAATTTAAACCTTTTTCATTTTAGGAAAAAAAATCCACCAGAGCTTAACTGAATCTCCTTTTTTAAAATCTAGGTCACAGCATTTATGGAACAACTTTTGCAGATGAGAACTTCAAACTGAAGCACCTTGGAGCAAGCTGGGTGAGCACACTCTCACTAGCAATTCATGTATTGGAGAATAAGGTAGTTGACTCAAACTTAAATATGACAAGTTATGACATGACGTAACAAAGAGTTGTGTGTGTAATTGTGTACTAGGTGAGCATGGCAAATGCTGGGCCAGACACCAATGGGTCCCAGTTCTTCATCCTAGCTTCCAAAGCTCCGTGGCTGGATGGGAAACATGTGGTTTTTGGCAAAGTCCTGGATGGGATGGTGGGTGGAACTTAAGATTTTTTTCCATTAATCTTTTTCTTACATCTGGTTGCAGGGGAGGAGAAGGTGTGGGTTTATTTGTGCAAATGTGTCCTGACTGTGAAATAATCTGTTAACAGCCTGCAGGGTGAGCGGTGTGATACACAAGTGGGCCTCTGAGCAGAATCTCAAAAAACGTCAGAGATGCATAAAATGACCTCAGTGACAGCAGAGAACTAAAAACAACCCCAAGAGAAAATTAAAACAAAGCCAGAACAAATTAAGCATAAAATATATGAACAGAAATAGAGATGGGAAACTGTCAGATTGCCAACCAACCAATATTACATGCTGAAATGTTTTTCTTTTCTTTTTATGGTCGTCTTTGTGCCCTCTTAGATGGACCTAAAATGTTGTCCAGACTTTAATTTGTAATTGGCAAAAAAAAAAGCCTAATAATAATTGAATGGGTGGAAAAAGGCAGAAGCAAGGTGTCGACGAACATCACCTGCGAAGAACTATGAGTAATTAGCAGTCCCATTCAAACATGTCAAAACATAAACAATTCAGCTGAATGAGCCATAAATGGAGATCAAAATAAGAATGACCAGCAAGATGAAAAATCACACTAAAGAGAAGCATTTGCATGTAATGCACAAAACTCCAAATTAATACAAATTGCACCTAAGAGACATTAAACTTGTATAACTTGTGTGTTATACTTGTATAACTATGCATGTGACAAATAAAGAACCTTGAACCTTGAAACAGCTGCACATTCTCACAAAACTGGACCCTCCTACTTAAAAGGATAGCTGGGGTAGGCATTTTCCTGTCTGCTCAGAGGGCTCATAAAGTTCTGTTTCCTTCTCCCTTTTTTATTTATTTATTTATTTTTCTATTTTTAAAAAGAGTACTGATGTTTGAATAATATTAGCTGAATACAGCTGGCATGGGAGGACTCTGGTTTTCAGGAAGCTCGAAGACTCTTCACTGAGAGCTAATGAGTTACTAAATGTACAAACTATTAAAGAAAGTAAGCTCACATTTGATTCTTTTAGTCCTTGTATTTGTTCTGAAAGGTCTGCCAAAGGCGAACTAGTTTCTTGTATAGATTCAGGAACTCCACCCGTACAGGAAATAATCCAGACTTGGGCTGCATTCAGCAGGAGCAAAACTTGGCAAAGCATTAAATCAAGTAGAAGATTTTAATCTTGAGGTACAAGGAAGCAACAAAAGAGATGAGCACAGGTATGCAAAGGCTAGGGAAGGTCAGTATTAGCAATGTTCTGAGGTGTGGGGACTCAGCAGAGGGCAGGAAACTATTACTTAGGTTTCTAAAATTTACTGGGCTTTCTCTGAGAGTGTAGTAAAGTCAAAGTGCTGAGAAAATAATGAGTGTAATGTAACAAGGGACAGAATAAGATAAGTACTACACATGGAAGCGGAAAATATGTTTTAATTTGGCAGGTTTTGTTCATCATTATCAGACTGAATCTGTCCTGGGTAGAAGAAGGTAGGAAAGGAAGGACATTTTCTAATCGTGTGCTGTAAAGGATTTCTGATTTTAGAGATATTATGCAAATAGAAGAAAGAAGTCCTACTTGTTTGTTTAGTATGTGCATTGAAGGACATTTCCTGGTCAAAAATGACTCCAAGGTTCCTCACGGTAGTACTGGAGGCCAAGGTAATGCCTTTCGAAGTAAAAATAGGGTTAGATACCATATTTCTACGATCTTTAAGGCCGAGTACAATAACCTCAGTTTTATCCGAATTAAGAAGCATGAAGTTAGCGGCCATCCAGGTCTTTATGTCTTTAAGACATTCCTGCAGTTTAACTAATTGGTGTGTGTTATGATCAAATTGGAGTATATTAGATAGATATGATTCAAACCACTGCAGCGCAATACCTGTAATACCTACAGCATGCTGTAATCACTGTAATAAAATATAATGATCAGCACTGAGGTCCACTGTCAGAGGCCATAAGAAGATCATTTGTAACCTTCACTAAAGTTGTTTCTGTGATGAGCTCTGAAACCTGACTGAAACTCTTCAAATAAGCCATTCCTCTGCAGATGATCTTTTAGCTGTTTGACAACTACTCTTTCATAAAGTTTTGGGATAAAAGGAAGGTTGGCGATTGGCTGCACCAAAAACCTTCTAGTGATTGCTTTGATTCCTATCAGATTTCTGCATTTATCTGTAGTTTTCTATTTTTGGCTGCAAATACTTGCTAATTAATAGTATAAATGTGACAAAGTGTGAGAATATTTGCAGTTGTTTTAACCCCACAGCCAGTATGTTTAAAAAGGTGCAATTTTTCTTTGAAGGCTTTACTTTCAAAGTACTTTATTTCCGGTTTGGGTCGTACTTTCCATAGTTTTATTAAAGCTCCTGAGAATAGCAAGACATTGTTTGCAAGTCCATCACTTGCATTCCAACTAAGAACACAAGAATTAGGGAATGTCCGTTTTTTTGTTTTTTTTGTTTTTTTTTCCCCCCTCACAACCTGTGGTTACCAGATGGTCAAATGCTAGTTTTAAGACCTGTGTGAATGGGACTTTAACGACTTGATCCATTGTCATGTGTTTAGTGGAAATACTGCACTGCATGTTAAAGGTGACACCTAAAACAAACTGATGTGTGATTCACTGTCACTAAAATAAAGTATCTAACCTGCTTCTGTGGATCTCCTTTTGCAGGCTGTGGTTCACACCATTGAGCTTCAGGACACCAACGACAGGAACCTGCCATACACAGAGTGTGTGATCGTCAACAGTGGCAGGATCCCTGTTAAAGAGCCCTTCGTAGTGGAGGTGGAGGGCTGGTAAATGCCAATGGTGCAAGACTGTCTGTAGGAGAAATATATTAATATTTATATATTAATCATTAGTCCCACTGAAAGCGTGCTAATTATTATTATTATTTATTTATTTTTTATATTCCTTTCGTATGTTAACATGCTCTTTCTGGGGTGCTAGCATGTTGGATTGGGTACTTTTTAACACACTTATAACTAAAAAAGTCTGAAAATTTCACCAAGCAAGCTCATACGATGCTAACTGGGAACATATTAACTCACAAGCTAATGTTTACATGCTAACATACACCAGTGGCTAATGTTAACTAAGAGGTACTATACATATTAAGTATTGTAATTCTTAACATGTATAGTAATAATGAGCTTGCTAATGCTACCTTGCTAGCATTTAGCAATTGTGGGTCAAGTAGTTAAAGTAGATCGTGACTTCTGATTGATTTCCATTGTATGCAGATGTAATAAAAATTGGAAATTTCTATTAAGTTATTAACAGAAATTGTTACAGTAGCTAAATAACAGGTGTTAACTTTCTGAGAAAACAGGAAAACCCTTCAAAATAAGGTGTTAAACCTGGATGCCAATGTACAGGTTCAAATATTAGTATTAGCATTGTATTAGTATTAATTAATTGTTATTAATATTCATATTAATTTGTCATTCTTAGACCATCAAATGGAAGCTTTACATTTCCGAAATGACCCATTTCAAAGTCGTGGCAGGGAAAAGGAAAAACATATCAAAACCTCAAAACACAAAGTCTTTAACAGAGGAGTCGTGGCAGTGTGTGAGTCGATGTGTTCAGTATTTATCAGGTTCACTGTGGTAAATGCTAATGGTTTTACACATTAGTATACTTCAATACTTTACGTGGATGATGCTAGTTAGTATCATCTAGTATTAGTAACAAATAATGAAGACACTGTATAATCTGCCATCAGAAACACTTATGTAGCATTTGTTGCCAAATCATTCTTTCTTTGCCAAATGCATTTCCTATGCATCTATTTGATAAATATCAGAATTTTAAAATCCGTTAACATGCATATGCAAAAAATATGTAGCACATGTCAAGTGCCAAATGTTTTTGTTTTTTTTAACATTGCATCACTGTAAACATAGAATTTGCATTGTGCTTGGGAATACATTATGCACCATATCATGTTTGCAGAAACTACAGCACAAACTGCACAGGATGAAATGGTTCAAAAATTGTGAAAATGAGTTCTGTATGGACGCTTTTCAGTGACGTTGGTGAACTGTCACAGTTCTTTTGTAATGACCCCAAAACTGTCATGGTAACATACTGTAGAACATATTCTTGTGCCACTGCAGCTAATACAACATTTAAACCTCTTCAAGAAACATTTTTTTTTTCTTTATTTCAGCAACAATAAAGGAAAGTGCCAATGAGTATGTTTTCTACAATAAAAATGTTATTGCAAAACAACCAGAACTAGTCTTTATATTTGTTACTTCTTGTGTCTCTAGCTTTTCACCATTCGCCTACCATCAGCCATCAGCTGATCCCCTTTGCTAATTCAGGTAGCTGTACTGATGAATTCTGTGTCATATCAAGTGGAACAATTGAGAAGCCACTAAATTATAATAAAATTAACATTATAGCCACTACATTGTAAATCACATTTTGGGTTTTTTGTAAGCCCCTAACATAAATGACTGTTTAGGTAGTTTCTGACACATGCTACGAACACGACCCCAAAAATATACAACAATATACCACCTACAAGCAGCAAAAGCATAAAAGTCCCTTTTTAAAAACTGTAATTCGGATTAAATATGCTTATCTCATATGGATTCTGATGTGGTGAATTTTCATATGACAATGAAAATGGCTTATTGCTTGCTGCACAGATGTTGGTAAGGACCCATTCAATCCACACATGCAAAGAGACTAACCATACATGCTCATGGAGAAAAGCAGGTGCAAAAAGGTATGGAAAGTCACGACACTCGCCAAAGTCTATCAGTAATTAGAAAGCAATCCTGCCACTTTGCATAAATTAATATCAGCTGCTTCAGTCCCAACTGATGGCCTATAAATAAGTGTCACACATAAAAACTGAGCTCAAGACCTTCACAGCCTTATTTTTGCAAAACACACTGATTGTGACTGACACTGATTACAGAAGATTTTCCAGTGAGAACTGTTGGTGCCATAATCCGAACGTGGAAAGACCATCATTTCACCATGAACCGGCCATGACCAGGTGCTTTTCACAACATTTCAAACAGAGTAGGGAAAATAATTATCAGAAGAGTTGTCCGAGAGCCAAAGGTCACTTGTGGAGAGCTACAGCAAGATCTGAAATCATCAGGTACAATTATTTCAAAGAAAACAATAGGTAATGCACAGCCCATAGCCTCTATGCACGCTCACCGTGCAAGACTCAATTGCTGAAGAAAAAGCATACTGAAGCACGTTTAAAGTGCATTTAGACAAGCCTGTAAAAACTGGGAGAATACAGTATATACACCATGTTTGGAGGTCAAAAGGTATCTCACCTTAAAAACATCATACCAAGAGTGAAGTTTAGAGGTGGGAGTGTCATCATGTAGGGCTGTTTTGCCAGGAAATGGCACAAGCACGCTTCATATAATTGATATAATTGTGCTGTATATTAAACCCTACGGGTGGCTGTTTGAGGAGCGTTGCAGTTAAATGGTGTAATTATAGTTGGTAAAAGGTGAAGCTGCAGCGGAAGGCCGAGAGCTGACAGCTGATCTCTCAGCACTGACACAAAACTGCTGCTAATGAGAACTACAGCGGGTGATTTGTTTTCCCCTGTTCTACAACATACACACATACACACACTGATACAAACAGATAAACACACACGCACACACACACGCAGGGGGGAAAACATCTTCGAACACAAAGGTCAAAATGGAGCAGAAATCTCTGGAGGAAGACAGGAAGTCGACAGAAAACAATGAAATATATCACAGCCGTCTGCTCAAAGCCTCCCGCCTTCTGAAAAATCAGACCTTCACAAATTAACAAAATAAGAGAATAATTTCACTGACACCTGTTTATAACAGAGCAGCTAAAGATGAACAGAATATGGGAGAGGTATTTAAATAATCAGAAAGGTTGGTTTGTTTGCTCAGATTGTTCACATTCATTTCCTGTCATGTTTCTGGTTTTTTCATTTGATTCTAAATGTCATTAAACCTACACGTTTTATCTCGCCACAATTCAACAGTTACCGTAATAGATTACGTCTAAAATTAACTAAAATTACTGCTTAAACATGACACCGAAGATTGATTTCTTTGAGCTGTGGAATATTGGATACTTTGGCATAGAGAAACATATTTTTGTGATTTCTTACAATTTTTCATCTACCTCATTCTTTCCGATTTCCTGGTTTTGAACTTCAAATCAGCTCTGTAAGTGGTGTAAAACTGTTTCAATTTTTACATAACAGATCTTACGGCCTCATTGTGTTTCTGAGATTATGTGCTGCTTGGATTATTTTTTGGTCTCTTTGGTTTCTTTGCTCAAACTCTGTGGTCTGCTAAAATTGTCAAGCAGAGAGCAATGAGAGGCCAGAGTGTTTTTAGAGACCACAGTATAAGAAGAAACGAGGACTATCCCCTGATTGCAAAAACAAATCAGACTGTATCACAGTCCCTGCAATTACCCTGCTTCAGTCAAAGTTTTTGCTTTGATTTATCACCTTGGTAAAAACTTCTTGATGAACTTATGGTTTCAGTCTTTTTTATATAACCTGATTAATTTGAACCTGGTTGATTTTCTAAATTATAATCCCATTAAGAGCTAAATTACACATTACAGAACTACTTCACATGTGGAGTCTAAAAACCGCCTGGTTGAAATAATGGTGGTCGTGTTTTTTTTTCTATGTGTACTGCATGTCTTATTTTGTCCATTTGTTATGAATTCATGAGTAGTTTTGAATGATTTAAATTTGAGGACATGTAAATCCTGGCTTCAAGTTTCCATTCTTTTATGTTTTCAGTACTTAGTCACGCTGCTACAGTGCATATCAAGCTGTAAAGATGACTAATAAAGAAATTGTGGAAACTTAGATTCGCTTAGGAAATCCAAACCTTCATTCATCTCATAATTTTGTTAAACGATCATCTGTAGATGCTTAATTGTATGTGAGCAAAAAGTTTTCCATTTGAAACCAGTTAAAACAACTTTTGTAATTTAGAAACCGTTCTGACCTGCAACTCACTGTCAGCGAATTAAAGGTAAATAGAGACATTTAAAATAATATATTTTAAAGGTTTGAAAGCCACTATGTGCTAATAAAATAAATAAGGGCTCTGCTGGTAGCCTGTAAGACTGGAAGCTTATTTTAGATGTAATATAAACTCACTCAGAAATGTCATTTTTTGATCCTGTTACTTTCCTCTCTGTGAAACTTCTCAGCTGAGTCTATATTTCCTAGCTGGGTTGTTTTATTTTTCCACAGGAACACCAGGTGAGACGACGGACAGATGGACAAACTACCACCTTAAACATCCACCACCTCCACATCGGCACGCCGTGGAGAAACCCCTTTCTGTTTGTCAGCCGATATAACAAGACTGTCTGAACCCAGCGAAGGAGCCAAGAGCCGGAGATGGAGGGGGGTTTAGGAGGATGGAGGAGAGAAACAAAACACGATAGAGAGACACAGAGGGAAAGAGACAGAGAGGCAGAGGACAGAGAGAGAGAAAGTGGTGGTAGGTTTTTAAATGGTCCAGAGGGATACGTGTCGAGGAGAAGGAGGAGGAGGAAGAGGAGGGGAACGAGGGGATGCTCCCACAGTGACTGCTAGTTGTTATATTGGGGATCTGTTAGTGGATCAATGAAAAAAGAAAGAAAGAAAAGAGAAAGAGGGAGGGAGGCTGCGTGGAAGGATGACAGGCCTCATTACCACCAAACCTCAGACAGTGATGCCTCTGTGTGTGTGTGTGTGTGTGTCTGTGTGTGTGTGTGTGTGTGTGCGCGCGCGTGTGTGTGTGTGTGTGTGTCTGTGTGTGCGCGCGTGCATGTGTGTTTCTAGTGTTTTTGTGTGCACATTTTTACATGTATACTGTGTGAATCCCTGTGCTGAGAGAACCCTATTTACATGCATGTGAGTGTGTTTGTCTCTTCTTTCTACCTCTGTATAATCCAGTGTGTGTGTGTGTGTGTGTGTGTGTGTGTGTGTGTGTGTGTGTGTGTGTGTGTGTGTGTGTGTGTGTGTGTGCGTTCACTCCCAGTGGGCCTCTGTAGGAGAAGCAGAGGATGATGGGACAGAGTTGTTTAAAGGTCAGCTGCAAACACATCATCAGACAGAGAGAGTTGCTCTGAGAACTAACAGCTAACCTGCGCACAACCAACCCCAAATTAAACTACCCACAACAGCTTATACACAACTGTGAGGCTGTATTCAGGCTGTTATTTAAGAATAATTATTATATTTTTTTCCTTATTTTTATATTTTATTAAACAATTCCTGTTGATAATAATGCAAAAAATATACAATTGAAAAAATATGTTATCACCCTTTTTTTCCCTCTACAGTGCTGTAGCACTCACCCCAGAGGATAATATAACACCATTAAGTCAGATGCCTTCTCAATCAGTGTGCAACAATATTTGCCTCCATGAGATAGCAGTCATTTTTAAAGACCTATGTCTGTGTTACGGGGTTGGCATGTTTACAGTAGCATAAATCGCTGACTTGTCAGCCAGGAGACCTTTGTGTTTTGCACTTTGCTTTCTTTTCTTTTCTGTTTTGTTTTTCATTTCACCTATTGGTTAGTTTTCAGTAATAGAACTCCTCGGTTTGGGTTAAGAAAAAGATTTGACCTAAAATATGCCCCTAGCAGTGACCCTGCTCTTTGACAGATCTCTGGAGTGGCAATCCTCCTGACAAATGCCATAGCTCGGTGTGTTCGAGCACAAACGCCAAAAGACGTGAACACCAGCCACACCACTGATCGAGGTAGGAGAATGGGCCCTCCTGTAAGGTCTTTACTTTATACTGGGATTTTTATAAAAAGGAAAAGGTGTCCTTGACATATTGGTAGTGGACACAAAAGTCACAGCCTAACCCTCCTTACAGTTTGTGGACTTATGTTGCTCTCTGAAGCAGAGCCAGTTTTTGGTTATGTCCGCAATAATTGCTCCTCACACTGTTAGGGTTTCTACTGTGTAAACTAAGTGAGCAAAGTAATTCTCACATTTTTTATTAACTTCTGTTTCTACAAAATCAATTTAAAAATCTTTGGGAAATAGTCTTCAGTAAAACAATCTACAGTTTGAACTCAAACCTTTCAGCCTTTTGAAGTGAAATGTACTCTTTTCTAAAGCTCTTTAAGTTATAAAGGACATGAGATTTTTTTTTAGAGCTATGTATTACTGGAGAAGTGCATTTTGAGGCCAGTGAAGTCATAGACAGGGGACAAGCAAAGCCTGAAGTGTCCCAGGTGTAAATGGTGATCATAAAGAAGGAAATATTATACTCATTTTAGACTAATTGTTCTTCTCGGACATTACTTTGCATTATTTACAATTAAATTTTCTGCTTTTATTTTTTATTTTCTGCAATATTTGCTTTATATTGGGGCTAGGTGTACCCATAGACAATAAAAGCTGGATGGAGCTTCAAGTGAATCCAACCTGCAGAGCCTCTATTCTGTTTAATGGCCAGCAGCAGGCAGTTCCTCTGGTAACAAAACTCTTTTGGTTGTACAGAAGTCTGTAGAAAAGGGTGAACTCCCTTCATCTGTGACCCCTGTTAGCACTTTCCTGATGACTTTCTGGGCTCAGTCCCTAGTTTTAAGTGATAGTGAATAAAACTGTGACCATATTAGGGATATCTCCTTTAATTGACACCATACTGAACCATCTATAAAAAGCTAACATTAAACACTAACATTAGAATTAGAAAATTTTGCAATGCTAATATGACAGGATATATTATTTTTGTGAGTACATCCAAAAGACGGTGGAACTGGATTCAGTCTTACTTGAGTAGAAGTCCAGAGTTTTCCAATCTACAGGTTTTTTCGAACTAAAACATAATAACTAACAGTCATGTTCTTTCCTCACTTTTACCTATTCAGGCCCACATTTTCAATACTCTTAACATGTGCAGAGGAGTCTCACACTCCCCTCCATCCTCCTTTAAAGCGACAGCTTCCTTCTTTCCCCCACCTCATCCTTCCTTCTCATCTCTGACTTCAATTAGAAGCAGGAATAATCATATTGACAGGACTGACAGGTCGGGGCAGGAGAGCGGGAACGTGAATAGTCACATGTCTCAAAGGCAGAACAAGCCAGAGGAGGAGGATGGGCGGTCAGTTATATCAGTGTGTCTTATTGTAGCTTTGATATTATGGCAATGACACACAGTCAATTCAAATTCAGAATCGCTGGGGCCACCAGCTCTAGTAAATGCCCAGGAATTAGTCTGCTGACATTTCTACCAGTCACTTTGACATCTAACACTGTAGAACTGAGCAGACTGAGACTGCCACTGAACCAAATTACATATCGACACACATGGACCAAGAGACTTCGTGCTTGATATCAGCTGCCTGTAAAATTATAGAGCTAATCACAAAGTTGTTGGATAGATCATTCATCTTGAAGTCAGCGAGTTACTTGAATTGTTTTTTGGTAAAAGTCCCACCTGTGGTATAGCCCCCCATTTTCAGATGCTCAAAAGTAATTGGAATATATTTAATTAGGAAAGGTGTTTAGTGTTTTTTTCATGTTATTTCGATTTTGCTTCATTTCCTTGCACACACATATATGTGTACGTGTACATGTATAGGCAGGTATATATATTGATTTGATTGTTTTATATGTCCAAAATGAAAAGTTGTCATCCTCATCGTCAGACCTAACCCAATAACCCTAACCCTAAACTTTTATTCTTATCTAATCTTATCTTATTAAGATAACATAAAATACGATTTTTAAAAACTCTGTGGGACCTGAACTGTTTTTTTAGTTATGTGAGTAATGAAAAGATTTCTTTTGCTTATAAATGTGGATCTTTTCTCTCTTTACAAACTGAAAATCTTTGATTGCAATATCATTGTGATGAAGAACGCAGTAAACAAAACAAAAATGGGAAAATGTGCAGATTAATAGGTAATGTGTCTTGAATATTTCACATATATGGGGAGTATGCTTGTTTAAAATTTTACCAAAACTTGCGTTTACCAAAAAAACCCCAAACAAACACAAAAAACGTTGTTTCAATTTTGAGAGGATTTACAGTTTAAAGTTTCTTCTTTATCTTTGTGCATACATTTGTGTATTACATTTTTTTAACTGTAGTGTGTCTTGTGGGAAGGTTAATGTAAAACTAATTTCTTCTCGTTTAACTGTGTGCATCAATTCTCCCGTGATCTTTGTCCCATTTAAATTCAGCCGTGTATTAAAAGCTTATTTTCCTCTGCTTCTTTCTTACAAACGCTATTGCATTAAACCCAAATTTCTCTCTCTGTATGCATTTTGTCATTAACACCTAATTGTCCAGTAATTTTGCTCCCATCTGTATGCGGCCCTGCGTTGAAAGCCTCATTCTGCCTCCACTTCTTTCACCACCCACACATATTAAAAGCTATTTCCCGACTCTGTTTCTGTCTTAACTACATGCATTCCATCATTAAAAGCTAATTTTCTGACAGCCTCGCTCCCATTTATATGCATTGCTGCGTCGAAGCCTAATTTTTCTACTTTCTCTACACCTCCTCTCCTCCCGAGCTCCATCAGTCGGTGGGAGCCGGCCGGGGAAATCGTTAGAGCGCCTTCTCTTTAAATTGGGGAGGTGGACGGCAGGTGAACATCGCATTGATCGCCCTCTCAAGGCCTCATTCTCCCCCCTTCATCCCTCTCTTGCACATCCCTCACCACCAATTGTCTGGCCTTTACTTCC
The DNA here is from genome assembly GCF_057381845.1 of Rhamphochromis longiceps. Classification (NCBI taxonomy): domain Eukaryota; kingdom Metazoa; phylum Chordata; class Actinopteri; order Cichliformes; family Cichlidae; genus Rhamphochromis; species Rhamphochromis longiceps. Next base: position 40,553,627 of record NC_140568.1, on the reverse strand, counting down.
CCCCTCCTCCCTCATCACATCACCACCAATTGCTGGCCATTTTCTCTTTCCCTCCATCTCCTCCTTCTTCTTTTCTTCAGATGCTTGCGGAGCTCACAAATTTACAAGAGAGAGTTAAGGGGAGGGTTTGTGGGGGGTATTGCTTTCTATCTGTCTAACAGCCACCATCATGGGGCGGAAAACAGAGATATGGGATGGGGTGGGGTGGGCGGTTAGATGGGCCAGGGCAGCAGGGGGTTATGGGACAGAGATGGTGGGTGGCGTGGGAGGAGGGAGGGGCCGGTGTAAACATAGTGATGATTTCCCCTGAGTTTCGTTCATCCAGACCAATGAGGAGGGAGAGAGAGAGAGAGAGAGAGAGAGAGAGCAGCTGCTGTCCTGTCACCACTGGCAAGTACAGTTGTGGTGACACCTCCTCCACCTTCTCCTCCTCCTCTTCATCCTCAAAACAACCAAGAAAAGAGAGGGATGGTGCAAGAAAATCGAAATGCTGACACACACACACGCACACACACGAACGCCAAACAACCTCAGCGGGCTCCTCTCATCGTCCAATTAGAGTCCTAACTGAGAGGAGAGAAGAGGAGAGTTTCCTCTGTCAGACATTGTTTTATTTAAAGTGCTCTTGTTTTTCCAGGTTTTTTCCTTTAGTTGTTTTGAGTGAAAAGCTTTTGGTTGTTCGGACCATTCTTTAACTCATTAAGTCTTTTTTAAAGACCTGGGGTCAAACAAGACACATTAGCATCCCTGTTCTGTAACTCAGTGTTAGCTTCACACACACATCAAAATGTTTGTACTGGCTGTTCGTAGGCATCACAGAATGGTACATCAGATGTTGCCTCCTCCTCCCACAAGGGCTCTTTTGGCTTCTGGATTGGCTTTATGTCTCCAAACCTGCCTTTACCAGGAAGCTTTCCTATTCCTGATGACTTTGAGGTGTTGAGCTGTTGAGGTGCCCACTATTCCTGCGGTTGTGGGCACCTCAACAGCATAATGATACCACTACCATACTTTGCTCTACCACCATGATATTGTCACGTAATCAGATCTCCTCAGAATAGCTTCTGTCAACCAGATCAATGAAGTAAATGGTTTCTTAAATGCTTAAACGGCTGTCCTTCTAGTAGGTTCTCCATCTTTCCAGAGGACTTCTTAATATCTGATAAGCAGAGTGCTGGGTTTGTGGTCACCTTCCTCACAGGGGCCTTTCTTCCACAGTTACTCAGTTATTCTTCCCAGAGTCCTGGCGGCCTTTAGATTCTTCAGAGTTGGAGGCCGGGGAACACTGAAAACTTTTGGAAGCTTTTATACTTTTGTCATGATCCGTCTCGTGACAATCTTAAGTGATCTTGTGTGATAATCTAAGATAATCTTAATTGGTCTGACTTTGTGGTTTGGTCTTTGTTCAGACATGCAGTGTAGATCGGGAGTTCTTACACAGCACAGGTGCTGGCTTTTCTAAACTATACATAAAATTAATTTCACAGACCTTTAGAGTAAATAATATTAACCGGACTCCAATTTCAAGCCACAGGAAGGGGTTTAAAACCTGTGTAAAAGAAACAAAGAAATCCTTCTTCTCATCCAGGTCCTGATTTCATGGGGGCCCGTCTAAGGAGGGCATGTCAGCCCAGAGGTGTAATGTCTCCAGCCTCACCGGAGTCTACTCTGGGATCTGCCATCCTGCCGTGGCGTCTGCATTCGTGTGGTCAAAAAATGTACACATTTAGTGTGCACAGAAGAACAAAGGCATGCAGCAGAGTTGAGGGAATTTGTAATGAATCTTTCTTTACAGACACCTCGGGAATTTACAAGAGAACTCTGCTTTACATTAATTCACGCGATCAAAGACCTATGAATGTAAAAAAGAAAAGAAACCATAATGTGCCACCCTCGACCCTGCACAGGCATTAACACGTGATATGAACAGGACTCTGGAAATGGTCCAGAGTCCTGAGACAAACTTAATATAGACATAACATTCATTTAAATTTAAATTAAATAGGTCTTCTTGTGCTTATAAAATCAAAAAACTTTTTGCATTGCACCTTATCTACATTAGTATTAAGCTTCAGTAATAATAACACTATAAGCAGTTAGTCAATATGTAATTTAGATGTATATTGGTACTAGTAGATGCAATAAAATAAATGTAGAAGTAATTCCATCTGGAAAAGTGTTACCACTGCATATTGATACTCACAGCAGCAGTTGTCGTAGCTGTTACAGGTATGCTATATAATTAGGTTAACCCTCGATGTAGTAAGAGTCATTTTTACTAAACTCTCCATTTTCTCTCTCTCCTCCTCATGTGTCCTTTCGTCTCCTCTTTCTTTGCTCCTCACCCTCCCTCACCCTTCTCTGCTCTCCCTCTGAAACTAATTAGCAGTGAAGGCCGGAGCAGAGGGAGGAGCGAAGGAGGGAGAGATGAAGAACGAGAAGGGGACTGAGAAACCAGAGGAGGAAGATGAAAAAAGATACTAAAAGTGGAAAAAAGATCCATATTAGATGGCTTGAGCCCTGGTTCATCCCGAGAGCTGTAAATAGCCTCTTTCTACATGTTCTTGACAACTGTGCTGCTCACGTGCTAAACTTAGAATTGCTTTAAGATGTCCGTCACCTTATCCATTGAAAGCAATTTCAGTTTTCATGTTTCGTGCTTAACAAAGCCAGCAGGAAGAAAAATGTTACTGTTAAACTCCCATGGGTCAAATTTGGAGAATAGGGACAAACAACAACGCTGGGCTGAAATGTTGTGTATGACGCACTTCAGTTAACGGATCGAGCATCGTACTACTGTAAAACTGTCACACTTAAGAAGAGACAGTTAAAAAAAACAAAGGCCCATATTACTTGTTCACATAGTTATATTTTATTGTTTGTGAAACTGACGCCACAAACACAGAGTCCAGTTTACTAACTTGAATAAGTGGAGGCAATGGCTAGCTCCTTGAGCCATCTGTGTTGATGCACCTGTCAAAGCATAGCAGCAAAAAAGGATTATTTATCCATTCACCCACTATACAGTTGTTATAAAGGGGCGATGAAACTAACAAGAGCAAAACCATATTTTGGTGCAGCTGTACACATGTGGATTTTTCAAACAGTTACACTTGATGTTAGCACAAAAGATATTTTAAGATTACTTTTGGAGTTAACGTGGCAACAGGTCAAGGTCAACGAGTATTTTGTGGTACAGCCAGCATGAAACAGGCACACATTACCTAAACTCGTATAGTCACAAAAAAGAAAAACAAGAGCGCATCACTGCAGTTTCTTATTCAAATCAATAATAGCAGATGTAACAAAGGAATACCTAAATTTATTAGTCCTGAACTGTGGAAATTTGTATCTGTGACCAGATGGAAGCAGCTCAAAGGGTGACACGAAACAGCAAATACTGACTGAGCCTTACTTAGAACCCTCAAATCGCCCTCAAAATATAAAGCAACACGTTCTCATCTCAACACGTAACATACGGACACTATGTGACAAATCATCGGTATGTTATGCATTGGGATGAGAATGCTCTGTTTAACATGGTTCCTGTCACTTTGAAACATGCATTCACACACCCTGAAGTTTTTTTGTTTTGTTTTTAATGTTAAGGAAGTCATACCAACTGATAAACGTGAAGGCAGGTAGGTGAGCGACATCTGCATAGCATTGGAAAGGTGTGCAGTATTTCCTCAAGAAGGCATTATGTGAGAAGTATGGGTCCTAACACAGAACCAAGGGGAACTCCATGATTAACTTTTGTGTAGAAGAAAGACATAACATGTGTGCGAACAAACTGCAACCTGTCCTATTAAATCATAACAATATCCTCCTGAGAACCAGGAGAACCAGCCTTCATTTATGTCCTCTGTAATGGACATTTGTTTTTGGTCTACATCTTTTGACTTTTTGAGCGACCCTACTAAGTCCTGATATACTAAATAGAGAACATCCTTGAGTTTCCATTGATATCTCATGTGTTTGGGTGGCCTTTTTAGCTCCAAAGAGGAAGGAAATCACTAAAAAAGCTCATTGGGTTGATTCTTTTCTCCTCAGTTCTCAGGAGGATATGTCCACCTTCCCAGTAATTCAAGTTAGGAAAGCTTGTTTATCTGTCAGCGTGTTGAAAGTTAGAAACTTCCTACCTCCCACATCAGCAGAGAAAAGAATAAAACAGACTAAAATAGGCTCTGGTCTCATTGCATCTCTTCTCCCCACTTAAAGCTTATTTTTCTGTCAGTAAACAGCTGATGGGCTGTGTAAAGCTACAGCTGATCAATAACATTATGCAAAGCGCGAGAAAATATATAAAGAGAAATGCTGGAGAGGAAGAAGAAGAGGAGGGATGAAGTTGAAAGGAAATCAATCCATGAACCATTTTAAACCCCGCGTCTGGTCATATATGTATACTTAATTTTGTTTATGCACGTCGGGTGTCAGCGAGAATGCAAATAACCATCAAAACAGGCTCTTTGCTACTTTCTGTCAAGTTTGGCTATTTTATTTCTGTTATCTAACCACGGAGCAGTAAAACAACAGTTCCTTATATCGGATCTGATTCTTCATGCCTGCATTTCTCACTCACAGAAAAAAGCAACAAAGCTTTCTTTGACAATAGTGACAGACAGGAAACATGAGGAGGCAGTTATGTAACAAGCTGCTCTAACAGTGCTGTAAATCTGCTACCATTGGGGACAGTTGAAAAAAACATATATATGGCTTAATTTTGTTCATGTTATGCTGGAGCATGAAGATGAAGTTTACTTCTCTGATGAATATCTCATAAAGTTTGAAGAATTTTGAGTGTATGAAGTATCACTTCATAAACTGAAGTGATACGTCTTTACAGTTGTAGTGAGGAAGAAGTTGATGCAAACCAAATTTAATCAAAATTACTTTTTGTCGAGGTTATAAAGAACAACACCAAAGCTGACGGCTGAAAAATGATGCAAACTTGGAAGAAAAAAAATGAACGGTAACTCCCCTCCATCACAACTACACAGAGGGAAATTCATTAATAACTCACATATTCAAATTAATCATAAGTAGAAGAATGGCTGCACTTAGCAACTGGTGGGTGTAGACACTGGCCACTGTAGCTGCTTGTTGTTATTTTAGAGCTGCTAAAAGAAGTTTTTGGTGCATTTTTGTTAAGTAAAATTCTAACTAGCACTAGCTGATAACTTAACTGTCCACCCACTTATCCACCGCCCATTGGTCCATTCTGCAGCCTCATTTTTGCTAACATGTGTTAGTTTATTAAAGCCAGAAATTACATATTAGCACAAGAGGGAATAATAAGTTAGCAGCTCGCTAGCTTGGTTAGCAAGCTGCGTTCATAAACAAAATGGTTGTGATAAACAGGCAGATACGTGCTAATCAGTGTTGAATAGCAGATTAAAAACATACTAGAATTTCACTAACCCTAAATGAAGCACAAACTTGTCCATCTGTACCACACAACAAGCCATAATGAAGCTTACTGTATGTGTAAATTCAGTAAGGAAGCACTGTCCCTGCTTTCCTGGGTGTTGAACTGCTAGTCTATTCTTTACATCCTGACATTATTGCTCTAGTCCAATCATTTTCTTACTTACTTTCTCCACCTTGAGCCTCCATTCTGCTTGTTTAAAATCTCAGTGCTCTTCTGTCATTCTGCCTTTGAGACTCTCATTTGTGCAACATGCCTCCTCCCCGTCTTTACCCCATCCTGGTCACTTGGAGCTTCGACTTCATCTTCACTCCACCCGTGTCTAGAAGTTGGGGGATTCTGTCCTAATTCATATCACTGCTTGGATTCCATTCTGCTCTGAAGGGTCATTAGAGTCTAATCGCCAGGTAGCAAACGATTTCTTCTTATTGAAACATTAGTCAGATAATCTATTAAAATGTTTCAGAAAGCATTAACAGCACAAAAATAAAAGGACGGTCTAGCTCACTGACTCCAATTATTGAAGATGAGGCCTAGAAGACAAATAGTATTATAGCTGTGTTCTCCTGCCAATCAATGCAGTCATACCATGCACTCTAGTAGCCAGCTGCATGAGTCAGTAGACACAGGTTAGCCAACCCTTGGCAGGTTATGGGAAAAAGTTTTATTCCCATACTAGTTGGTGAGTAATTGTTAGAGGTTGTTTGCAGGTACCAGGTGAAACTGGTCAAAAACTCCATCGAATACCTCCTTGCAGACTGCTACAGTCAACCACAGTTTGGATGGAAGACTGATATTTACTCCGAAGACGAAATTTCCCAGTTTCTGGCTTCTGTTGCTTTTTTTTTCTTCTTCGCTACAAATTGGTGACTAGTTGCAAATTTTGAAGCAAATACAGTTGACCACAGCAATCTGGTAGTGACCAGAGCAATCACAGGGATGTTTTTGATGTAGGACTCTCACCGGTGGGGTGGTTGTATATCAGGAGATAAAACAGGTCATCCTGTAATTGGAAGGTTGGTAGTGTAATCTCTGGCTGCTCCTGTCTGCATACGAAATATCCATGGTCAACATTCTAACCCCAGGTTGCCCTCCGATCCATCCACTGGAGTGTGAATGTGTGTGAATGTTAGATAGTATGAATATCCAGAGGTGTGGACTCGAGTCACATGACTTGGACTCGAGTCAGACTCGAGTCATTAATTTTATGACTTTAGACTTGACTTGAAAAAATGTTCTAAGACTTGTGACTTGACTTGGACTTTTACACCAATGACTTGGGACTTGAATTGGACTTGAACCGGTTTACTTGAAAAGACTTGATATTTTACCCCAAATACAAAATTTAACATGCATATTATATAGAGATTGAAAATGTGACGTCATTCACGGGTAGAACCGCAAAGGATTCTGGGAACTCGTGGCAAGCGGTACTAGCGCACGCAGGCTTTCAATTAAAATCAGTTATACAGCGATAAAAAGAAACACAAGCCGTTGTATTATTAACTGCAATAGCCGGTCGCATGACAGCCACGGGAAGCCGACGGGTAAAGAGATCGGTTGTTATCGGATTACCTCGTTGAAGAGAAATTGTTCGAGCCATGTTTCCGAAGTAACAAAGAGGCGACGGGTGGCCTGGATTGCAGCCATTCAAAGGTCAAATATAACGTCCCAGAACCCTCCAGCTCACAGGTTAGTCTGCTCCAAGCATTTACACGAAGGTCAGTGTTTTTTAGTAGTTAATACGTCACTTTCATAACATAACTGGTGATATAGGTTACAAGCAAGTCTGGCGCTGAACAGAAATTGTCGCGCTATGCTCCTTTATTTATTGTGTTTATTGTGCATAAATAGTGAATTGTCCTGACACAATATTGCGTTTCGCTTCTGTTATTATGGTACATTGACAAAAACATATACTTTTATTCACAGGATAAAACAGGTTTTTTGTATCACTAATTGCCCAGTACGATTACAGCATACAGTATTATTGTCACTGCTACATTTCTGTGATGCTACCAGAAATTATTTCCACTGCTAATTAATTACCGTTGAGCTCAAAGGTCCTATTAATAAACGGTTAAGGAATGTGTATTTATGACGACGATTTGTGAGACTGGTAAACTTATGATACGTACGATGGTCTTTACTTTCTACACGGTGCATTTCAAGGTCCTGTACCCATCCGTCGGTAAACTGTACCTGGGCTTGTTGCAGTGACCTGAAGTTACTAAACTTCATGAGTGTATGCACTCACTCCAAGAAGCGTATAATTATAAATATGCATATAAATATGCTAAGATGAGATAGCTGACTTCATCTAACTAGCAAATGTTGTCCAGGCTACGTTGGTGATACAGTTTTTTTTAATGTGTATGATATTTTTGTCATGCGATTTTAAAGCCGGTCCTACAACCGCATCCAAGAATAACATGCAGCTTATCTCAGAAATGTCGGTGAAAATTATTCTTGGAGCTAAGTTTAATTGAGCTGCATTTTAAAGAGGTGCAATTTCACAATTTGTGTATATTTTCTAAGTTCACTATTTTGTCATGTGTTGAGAAAAACACAGATTTTAAAATTACATGGTCTAATATTTACATTTAGCATAACTGCAACATTATTTTTTCGTTTTTTCGTTTTTTTTTAAAGACTCGAAAGGACTTGAAATTCAAAGTTTCAGACTTGTGACTTGACTCGGACTTTTACACCAGTGACTTGAGACTCGACTCTGACTTGCCTGACATTACTTGAGACTTGACTTGAGACTTGAGGATAAAGACTTGAGACTTACTTGAGACTTGCAAAACAATGACTTGGTCCCACCTCTGTGAATATCTAAATGCATTTAAATTGGGCGCTCATGTAGAGCAGAAAAGTTTCTCCCACTGGAAACGCTACGTCCAGATGAACAGAATCAGCTTTGTGGGACTTCCTTACCTGGATGATTGAGCATGCATCAAGACACTATATAAGAACTATTCTATTTTTCCATTGCAACCACTTTCACCCAATAAAAACCAGCAACCTTCAGTAACCACTCACCAACTGATCAGTACACACGCTTCCTGAGTCCACAACCAGCCTTTTGGCCTGTGTGACTGTGGTCAGTAAGAGAAACCAAAACTGTTTTGTGTACTGGGCCATAAACATGTTTATTTCTTCTTCGGGGTTGGTTAAAAAAAACCCTCTGGTGGCCATGCGAGGAACTGCAGTTTTTAGCACCTTTATGTTGGCTTAAAGTGTGCAACATGGTCACTTCAGGTTTTTGGATGATGGATGGACTTTTAAGTTTCAGCTGCTGTTGTTTTTAATGAGACCTTCACGATGTCTCAGCTGTTTCTATGTCTTTGATACTGGCTTGTTAAAACTGAAACCACCTACAGAGAGAGAGAAGATTTTTTTGTAAGATGATGGAGCTCTCTCTCCTCCCCCCCTCTCAGTGGGATGGATGGATTTTTCGTCCTCCTCCATCTCTCTTATTGTTTTCACACACCAGTAGGACGAGATGCTCCACTGAATGGCCTTAACACCCCGCGGACACGTGTGTGTGTGTTGGTATTGCTGATGTTATGGGGACATTTATATATTTACTGTGTAGACTGTATTTCATTTTGAGGGTAAAAAGCAGGTCTACATGAGCTAGATCACTGTCATTGTTATTTTTTAAAAAACATTTTTGTATCAAGACTTGGTTTCGAGTTTAGTTTAAATCACCTGGGAACAAGTGGAAGTCAATGTAATGTCCTCTGAAGTGAAGGAAAATCTACTTTGGGTGTGTCTTTGTGATCTTTACTCACAGCTGGAGGTCTGAAGATCGAACACACACACACACACACACACACACACACACACACACACACACACACACACACACACACACACACACACACACACACACACACACACACACATTTTAATGCACTTTACTGGCATGATTGTTAAAGAGAAACAGGAAATGTGAACCCATACACACAGACACATGCGCAGTGATAAATGCAACGCTGGCAGCCGATCAATGATACCAAACTTTGGTTGAGCAAACAGCGATCCATAAAGAGGACTAATGCTTGTTTTTCTATCACTCCATCTTTACTTTTATTTGTCTTTCTCAGCAGTCAGTCGTTGTCTTTCAAATCACCCTGACTCTCTTTTTCTACATGTCCTACATGTCTTCTTGAAATGTTCTCTTTTTGTACTTATAATCATGTAAAATCCTGTATTTGCTGCTGATGTTCTTTTAGTGCCTCTTTTGTCGTCTGTTCTTCTTCTCTTCTTTTCTTAAAATATTTTATGTTTATATTTGTGTGTGAATCCTTCAAATTTTAAGAATAAATGCAAAATTGAGGCTTATATTGTAATTTAAATGACCATCAAAATAAATGAAATCCATATTAAAGAGGTATAAAATAATCTGCAAACACAAAAGATAATATTTATGTCCGTTATCTTGATTTTTAAACTATAAACAAGAGACAGAAGGGGGAATTTGGCTATGTACATGTTGAACATTGATAGCATCAAAATAAAAAAAACTAGAAAACAACAAAACTTGCTTTTTCCCAAAGCAGCAGAAAGACATTTTATCTTAGGTTGTCCCAGAATCTCCCAAATTTAACATTCTTAAATTCCAAACAGTCATCATTAAATCTCTGTCTGCTCTAATTTTCCTGTAGTTTCTCTCCTAGTGAATCCATCCATCCATTGTGTTCTTGCGACCTCCACCCTCTGTTCTTCCCCTTATTTTCTGCTTTGATGACTCTGTCCACCCTTGAAAGTAAAACCAATGTGATGGAGCTTCAAAAGGAATATCTTCCACTTTTTTTGCCCTCACTTCTCCTTCCTTCCTTCCTTCCTTCCTTTTCCTTTCTTCATGTCTCTCCTTTCTTTTATCTTCCCTTTCATCCCTTTTTCTTTGTCATTCACACCCCCAATTCCCTCCCACCCATCTAACCCACCCCTGTGGCCATTTCTTCCTATTTTCTCTTTTATTGTCTTCGTAATGTCTTCTCCTGTCCTCTTCCCATTCCTTCTTTATCACTCCTAACTCCAGATATTGCACTTCATAATGTTTCACACCCTTTTTTCTTTCAGTTTAAATCATCTTCTGCTCCCTTTTGCTTCACTTGTCCCTTTATGTCCTTTCCGCTACACCTAATTTTTCCTCTTATCCCTATTAATTTCCTCTTCACCTTTCCCTTTCATCCCAGTTTCTACATCTTTTATTCTCCTTATATCTCTTTTCCTGTCCTCCCTTCCTAGTTTCCTCTTTCATCTTCCTTCCTCCTCCTACCTCCGTCCGTCAGATATTGTTTAAAAAGCGGAGCTGCAGTTTGATGGTTAAAACGCTGGCAAATCGATACCTTCACACATGACAGAATGCCGGCAGACGACAGGACGGCGGGCGAGTGAGGAAGGGAAGAACAGACAGTGAGAGAGAGACTGAGGAGGAGGAGGGAAAAATAACAAGCTGACAACGAGGAGGCCCTTATTTCCACAAGCTGAGATGGATGGATAGCAGGGGGACGAGTGTGTGTGTGTAGCTTTAGTCTTCCTCTTGTTTCAGTCTATTACTTTTTATCTTTTCTTGGTTCCCTGGCGACACCTTCTCCGCTCTGTCTCTTTTGCTGTCTTTCTTTTCTTTCTTTCGGACTTTATCCCTTCATCTGTCTCTTGCGCTCTTTTCCTCCTCTTCATCACTGTTTTTTGTTCTGATTGTCATCCATTACTCCTCACATTTTTTCTTAATACTTGCTTTTCTTTTCCATGCCTTCATTTTCAGCTTTTCATTCTTATTAATTCTTATTAAATCTATAGCCTATCAATTTGAGGATTTTTTTCTCTCACCTATATTGTTGGGCTGTCTAAATGACAGATAGAAGAAAAATAAACACTCCAAATTAAAGAAGATAACCTGAAAACTGCTGAAGATACCATGGATGTAACGTTCTCTGTGCTTTATTAACCTCATAACCTCCATCATAACCCTGCCTGTGAGGTTGGGTCATTTAGGCATTCTGTCATAACACGTTCACTTGAGAATACCATGGGCATTAAAATTCCATATGAAGCTGTTGACGTGAACTTATCCCTAATCCTTATCCTCAAATTGTCGGCCTTGTGGATGTTAAGTGGTTAACATAGCGCAGACCTTTATATGTCAGACTTACATAGTGTATATAATGTTTACTGTCCACAATAAAAATGGACTACCTATTGATTTAAATTCTCCTCAGCAGAATTATGCATAAAGTTCCATCCAGCAGGAAACAAAGTCAAACTCGTGTGCAGTCCTGGTAGATCAGGTTATCTCAGCTTATCAAGCTCACATCACCTGATGGGTTGGTGGATACCCTTCCATACATTAAATTTTACCTTTAGCATAGCTCCAACAGCTGTAGGTCTGCAAGCCACTTTGCAGCGCACCTACACTCCAGCTCATATTTTCCCTGCTATTGTAATCAGTGCCATGATGATGCCTTCTCTGCTGTGTGCTGGAATCTTTCTGCTGTTCTTCATTCCCCTGATTTTCCATATATGCGCACACAGAAGGGCTTGGAGGTCCTAGAACAGAGGCGTGCCACAAATAAACTGTAAGATACTGCAGATAGAAATCACAGTCTTTTAAGTGTGTTGATTGTCACTAATAACATTTTCTGGTTGTTATGTAGGGAATGGTAGGGTAAAAATCATCATTTAAAGTTGGCTGATCTGACATTTGCGATGATCCTCTTGTGGACATCTGGACTGTTTCCAGAGTATGTGCTATTGTTCCCGCTGTATCCTGTTGTTGGCACAGTTCGGACTGACATTTAAATTTGTCCTATCTGGCCAACTTGAGAAGATTTTTTTGAAAATTAAATTGTCCAGCTTTAAATCAGGTAATGTTTATTGCTACTAAGATTTTGAAATTATTTTTCTTTAAATGATGTGAAATCAGTTTAATAAAGACCAGATTGAAGCTTTTCACCTTTGACAGTTTTTCTCAATTCTCAAAGCAAAAAGTCGTTCTTACCAATCTTCATGCAGTTCTCAAAACTCTTAAGGCATTTTTCATAACACAGAGTCACCTGTGCAAAAAGACACAGCAACAATAAAAAACAATCAAAAACAATAGCGTGATGAATAAAAAATAAAAAAAAACTTTCACCACCCTTTGAAGACCTTTAAAGTCATCAAAATGTTTTTTCTTTCTCAAAACCTTACTGACGAGTTCACATAATTTAGAGTAAAACAATTCAGAAACAACAATTAAATGTGAATTAAATGTGTTTTTTTTAAACGTTATGAAATTAATGAAATGGAAAAAAGCAAAAATAATGATCATTAAACTAAAAGGATCAGAAAACAGACACAATCTGAGAACATAGCACCAACTACTGTATAGTCCAAAAAAGTCACACTACACATTCAGCAGCCACTTTATTAGGTACACCTGTTCCACTGTCACAGTAATCCAAATATCTAATCAGCCTTTCACATCAGCAGCGACTCAAACCATTTATCACCTGCTGAAGTTCAAACCGAGCACCGAATAAGGAAGAAAGATGCCTGAACGTGGCTTGGTGTTGATGTCAGATGGGCTGGTGTATTTCAGACATTGTTGATGTACTGATATTTTTCCATATAACCATCTCAGGGTTTATGGGGAATGGTGTGAATGAGAAAATATCCAGTGAGCAGCAGTTCTCTGGGTGAAAATAGGTTGTTGATGTCAGAAGTCAGAGGAGAATGGCCAGAGTACTTTGAGTTGTATGGAAGGCAAGAAAAACTCACCCAACCACTCATTACAAACACGCCATGCAGCAGAGCATCTCTGAAAAGACAACACATCTGACCTTGAAGCATATGAGCTATAGCAGCACATGACCACACCTGTGGGGCCGCACCTGTCAGCTAAGAGCAGGAAACAGAGCCTAAGTTTTGCATAGACTCACCAAAAGACAGCAGAAGACTGAATAACACTGTAATGGTCTCCACTGTCACCAGAGCTGAGTCCACTGGAGCATCCTTGGGATGTGCTTAAAAGAGAAATTTGGGTGAGCGGCTCTGGCACAACAGTGAAAATCTGTATTTCAGTGTGTTATTGTATTTGCTCTTTTACACATATTTGAACAAAACTTGAAGTAACTAGATTGAAAACACTGCAATGCAGGACAGTCTTTGGGAAAATGAGCGATCTAGAGCTGTGACTGAATAAAGTACAAAGTGTTTTGATGAGTTGTCATCAACACAGTGACAAACATCTTTGGTAGCGAAGTACGTGTAGAAACAACAGCAGTGTGGATAAAAACAATTTGAATGTCTAATGCGGGTGAGGAAATCTGTTACTGATTTGAGAACTGCATTAAAAGTAGTTCTTTTCTCTTTCTCATTCTTTTCTCACAGCAGAAAAGAATGACTTTTCTGCTGTGAGAATTGAGCCAAAGCAATCGAGATAAACTGTAATTCCAGCCTCTGTACTGTTACTGTTATTGAATCCTTCGCCATTTTTATAGCTTGCAGAGGGCTGCACATTCAGTGAAGTGACGGCATGGGTCTACTGCATTTTCCAACGGCCTTAGATAGCTATGAGGGTGTAATTTAAACCCTAATTTGTAGACTTGATTAGATGGAAGTGAAATAGCTGGTTGAATGTTTCTCCTAAATCCTCCAGACCATCTCTTTTTCACAAACACGAGAATTTTCATTTTGATCTTGCAGTTTTGAAGATATTTCTGAAATAAGGATTTTAAACATTTTTATTAGGTGGAAATACCATAATACAGTTCAATTTTTTCTTTATGTGAAGGTGACAGAACAAAACAAAAGATAAAAAATATGAAAATACGTAAATATAAAAACAGTTGTTTGAAGGAGAAAAAAGAAAATGACAGGAGAAGGGGGGACAAACACTGAGAAAGAAGGGGGTGCATAGAGGGAAAGAGATGAAAAATAGAAAAAGAGAAAACGGGAGAGAGCTGATTAACCCTTTCTCCAGCTATTTGACAAATGAATAAAATCAACAGGAGCCACACTGCATTTATCACTGCTGAAACACACACTCACACACACAATCACACACACAGGGGGCCCCAGAAATAACTAGTTTCTGCTAATAAACCCAACTAGCATGCCAGGACACATTACTCTGTCATAGGCCACACACACACACATCCATCTTCTGCAAAGAGGGCAAGAGAGAGAGTGTCGGGCGGGCGATCGAGCTCTACTACACAGGCAGGAGTGATAGGGACATTTGTTAAGGATGTGGTCCGTTCAATAGCAGTCATAGACCACCGCCGTCACTTTAAGGCCTCATCCATCTCCACCACCCCGTTTTTTTTTGTTTTTTTTTTTAAATAAAAAGCCTTTGTGAGGAAATATGACTTCCTATTTTTATTGTTTCATCATTTGTTAAAGGGCTCGCCAGCAGCCGGGTGACTGGATGCGTGTCTCTCTAACGGCCACGAGGCGTCGATAACTTGCTGCCGCCGCCTCAGAGTGGATCTGTGCGGAGCGAGGAGGCCGATCACAGGTCAGGGCTGGATCTGAAGAACAAATCCATCCAGCTTGTTAGCTGAAAGCCACTTCTCTGTTGCTCTGATCCCAAATGTGTGTTCAATGTTCAGACCAGAGACCATTTATATATCTGGATCAGTGTCAGATATCACACATTTAAATTATAAACTTCACCATTCGTAGTGTGAACTTTTAGACTAACCATAAGCAGCACTTTATGTATAATTAATGTCACAGTGTAACAGCAGTACTTGTCTATTCCCATAATCTAGGTTTTAATTAAAGCCTCTGTGATAAATATTTTTATAGCAATGAATTAAATTAGTGTGCGATGTGAACTGAGGAAACTACTCTGCCACCATCACGGCACTTGATTTTTAAAAAGCTAGCTGCGGCTAACTCCCCCAAAAAACACTAAAAATAACAAAGACTTTTGAATCCTAAAATCACAAAAACATCAACATCAAACAACAACATCAACAAATGTGAAAACACAACAACAAAACAGAAAATATCACAGGAAATAGTCCGACGTTATCTTAACTCTGTTTTAGCTCCGATTTGGTCTCCACCAACTCATAAACTCATAGCTGGTCATTGACAATCACTGACAATGACAAACATACATTGTACAATTATCTGGAAACAGCACATAAATAAACACACACACCAACATAGTAAATACATACACAGCTCCCTGTTGAAATAATCAAGTTATATAGTTGGTCTTGGCTTCAACGTTTAAGTTGCTGTGATTCATTTTTTTCAGGGTGGGGCTATTTTTCCTTTGTTGTTTTTATTTCTAATAAATTAGAGCTCCTTTGTGAGAAAATTGTTGTTTTTACATTTGAGGAAGACATTGTTAAGCTGTCACAGCCTACACTAAAACAACAAAGTCAAACCAAAGGAACATGAATCACTAGCCTGGAAGACAGAACATGAAACATGCTAAATGTTAGGCCATCCATCCACCCCAACCTCCTCCCTATCCCCACCTTGCTGCTAGTTAGCAACGTCACCTAACGTCCCCCTTTGTTCCCAATAACAGTCACAGCAGCAGCTGTGAAATGTGTTCATAAGATCTGTTAAACTGATGAAACGAATCATACATCAGCTATTTTCTGAACAGGAGTTTTCTGAGCATTTTAGAACACAGAAACTCATAAGATATCCAAGAGAAAAGTAAAAAGTTGACCCACAAAAGAAATGGACTCTGTTAAAAAGAATCACTTACCGTTGACCCACTTTTAGGTATCTAAAAAGGTTTCATCTTTGGAAATATCCATTTTACAGGATTGATGATTTTTATAACCACAGCTCATTAGATCTTTATATTTGTTTTGTCAATATTCACAACAGCTGGAACTATATTATTTCTGAATGCCCTTTCACTCAGACAGTGGGGCCACTTGGTTCTTAGCAGAATGTTATTCTTCTATTTTGAAAGAGGAATGACTTTTTATTTAAGACAATATTTAACAAAAATCATGATGTTGAAAGCTCAGGGGAAGTGGACATTAGTTTAAAGTGTTTTTAAACGGCTGTTTGTTGGTGGTCCGACCCTGACAATCCTTTATAAATAAAAACAAGTAAAGCCCTTCTGGTTCACCGTGGTTCACAGGGTTTTGTTGGTTTTTCTGCTGGCTTGTGTAACGGGCTCTCAGACACATCCATCACTGCTCACAGTCACAGCGCGCCTAACGTTGGCAATCTGCAGCTAACACGCCCTCACACCACAAGGTCAATTAGCCTGACCTGGCTAATTACACGACCGGTCAGCTGGTGCGTGCACACACACTTGAACGTGTTCACACATAAGCACAAAGACCTTCATGTATTTCAGGACACACACACACACACACACACACACTCAGGTCCATTAGTACTATGTGTTGGCCCAAATGAAGACCAATGGCCAGGCAGCTTTAATCTGCTGCTCCTAATGAGGAAACAGAGGAAATAAAACAAGGCTAAATGATGATACAACTCTCCTTCAACTGTTTGTGTTTGTGCACGCTCGCCCCAGTAAAACACTCAGCAATTCTCCAATCTGATGTTCAGGTTTGCTTGAAGCTGATTTCAGACCACAGCAGTGACCACAGAAGGAAAACGATGCAGGAGATAAAGTTACCGTACGAGTCAGACTGGATGCAGCATGCAGCAGTGGTGCAAAGAGGTGCATTTGCACCATGAGTCTTTTACTCCACTGTGTTTCTTCATCTTTAGCCACTAGATTTTTGCAGATTCTGATAAAGAAAAGAAAAGAAACTATTAACTCATCACTAAATGTAGAAGCTAATCAGCAAGATAAAGTCAAATGAGAACAGCTCATTAATATATTGCAAAGATAGTTAGAATTTAACTACTATAGTTTAATATAGACCAGTATTCATAGTTAACTAAGTTTTAATGTATTCAAATGGCAACTTTCTGACGGGCTTTCTGTTGTTATAAAACGCTTGCGATAATGTGAAGGTAATGCTACAAGTTTTAAAGGTTTTGTGCAGATAATAGGTGCAATAGGAACAATCACTGACAACTTTGATGGTGATTTTGTTATCTTGCCTCTGGGCTTTTACATAAACCTCTGTTTTGTTGATTTTCTGCAGTTCTTTGAGTTCAGTACAAATCATAAAGATTTCACTAGGACTTCTGTTAAGATTTCAAAATCCATCCAAACAGTGAACAGTTCATTTTTGGTACAAAATATAAACAGTAAATGAACAATAAATTAAATCAAACACTCAGGAGAAGATAAAATAATGTAATTAGCTTAATTTGATAATAATCCTGTAATTGAATTGACATTATTTGGAAATATGCTATTCCTAATAGAAGTCTCAGTTATTGTTGAGTTTCTTGTCTGTTGGGTTTTTTGGCTTTTCTCAGTGGCCTGTGTAAGCTCAAACTTCACATAGATGAGAAAAAACCCTAATAAAAAATAGAGAAACAAAACAAACAAACAAATTATAAACAACAACAACAAAACAGGTTGCTACAATGCAAAGTAAGATCTAGCAGGCTGAGTAAAACCTAAATAATGTAATACACATTCAACCAAAATATTAACAAGAGGGTGTTTTTCAAACAACTCAACACACACACACACACACACACACACACACACACACACACACACACACACACACACACACACACACACACACACAGTTTCCAGAAAGTGAAGGCAATCCAGAGAAAGAGGAAGGAATTATTTTTTCTTTATTAAGAGAGCTGCTTTCCTCCGGGACAACAAACACAACACACATTAATCTACCTGCTACTGCTGCGTTTGTGTATGTGTGTGTGTGTGTGTGTGTGTGTGCGTGTGTTTGTGTCTGAGAGGTTGAGTCTCAGGAGTTTTGGCTGTTGCAGAAACGGCGTATTGGCTCTCTCCTCAGCACAAAGACTAATTACTCCGAGTGACGTGGTGGCTGCACTCAAGCAAACACACACTCACACACACAAACACACATAAACACACACAAACACACATCTCAGTGAGTCAACAGGTGTGTCACGCTGCTGCAAGTTGTGGAAACATTGCAGCAGAGAAAAGCAGACACACACAGAAAGCAAAATTCAGCTTTGTGTGTAACAGTCAGCATTAAATTGTAAAACAGGTTTCCTGTCTTTTCACATGCAAACTGCATTATAAGCCATATTATAGATGCCATTAGTGACAATGAGACACATTTAGCACTATCCCCACCAATGACAAAATATCCCAGCGTGTTCAACACCAATCCTTCCACATCACATGTGTCGATCTCAAGGCTGAAAAGCCTTCAGGGAGCTTCAGGTGACTTGAAAGAAAAATTATTTGCTTCCATATTAGCACCTCTTTGAAATCCAAAATTAAATTTAAGTATTTAATTTTAGTAAATGAGCATCCTTACATACAACCTGCTAAAAGATCAGGCCATATCACATCGTAAAGAACCTTTGGGATGTAGGATCCCTACACAGCACTTTATTAGTTTCACAGGCTTCTCTCCAGGAGTTCAGGAGATGGACGCTTCACTTTTAAGATTAGGCTCAAACAGTTGGTTTTTAGCTAGTTTTAGTTTCCATTAGTTATGCTCAGGCTCAGGCTGCTGGGGGGACTTCGTGGTTTTGTTGAAGGTCTCTTCCTGTTAAAAGGGAGTTCTTGCTCCCCAACATCACCACTTGCTTCTCAGACGTGATCATCTCAACGTTTGCTTTGATATTGCACAATTTTTATTATGTAAAGCACTTTTTAAAAAACTGTAACACTAAAGATATTTATTACAAAGTTCATATAACTGAATAAGTTGCTCAAATTGACTCTGACAGATAGTACACTCGATATTTGTGTGTCAATCATTACAAGGCCTCGCTCACCAAGGCTGGAAACCCAGAAAGCGAAAAAATAGAAATGGAAAGAATGAAAAACACATTTTAAAAGTATAAAACAGAGAATGTAACGTCAAAAGACAGAGACGTAGCTGTATGTACAGAAAGGACAGACAGAAGGAAAGGTGAAATGAACCAAAGCAGAGGGGAGAAAAGAGAAGAGGAAGACGAAAATGAACCCAAGCAGATAAAGTGGAGGGAATTAGACACACACGTACAAGCACACACACATCGCGGCGTAAATCGAGCGAAACAGTGATGGATTTCAGTTATTAGCCAATCAGAAAGATGGATGGCGCCGCGCTCCGTCCAATCAACATCATCATCTAGATCCAGTTAGCAGATAGCGCCTCGCCGCTAATCAACTTATTAAAGTTCCTGATAATATCGCCGCAGAATAATCTCACACGCGGGCGCACACAAACACCGGCTGAGGAGTGGAGAGTCGATAAAATCACTTGAGGCGAGGGCGAGCGCAGAGGTAAGTAATGACGCTGGAGGTCATTAATATTATTTAACACCTGCAGGCACAAACACTAATGAAGAAGAAAAACTGGGCCGCCCGCTTCCTGCTGCCTCATTCTCCGGCTGTGAAGAGAGAAAGAGTGTGTGTTTTATTTTATGTATCTCAGGTATACCACACATGTTGGTTTGAAGGGTTTCTTAATGTTTAAAATAAAACAAAATTAAGCACCTAGCCATGTAGTCTGCCTTTACAAACATCTGTGAAAGACAACACTGCTGCAACAAGTCAGTTCATGAACTTTCCCTTCTAGATCTTTCTCCATGGATTGTAAGGTGCAGACTTAGAGAATTGTACATAAACCATTCAACATTATTGCTTTATATATACTTGTCCAAATATTTAAATAAATAACCATTTGAGAGTGGTTTAATTGCTACCTCAGCCAAAAAGAAATTATCTCTTAAAGAGGCACTCATTTCACTGGAGGGGTCAGAGTTCAAAGGTCACCATGAAGCCTGTTTTGATTCAACAAGGAGGAACAGAAAGAACGGAAACTGCAACCATGCAGCTCTGGAACAATGCGAAGCACTTGAAAACAGACAGGACGATGACGGTGTACCTTCTCACTGTCAACGCTGTTTAATCTGAATAGATGAGCTGCTATTAGTGTTAAAAAGGAAAATAGAAAAACAGCTTTTCTACTCATTAAAGAGACTCCTAATTGAGTATCAATTCTACTTCAATGAGTTCTTGTGTTTTGGCTCTTCTGCTGGACGTCTAGGCTCTGGGAGAGGATGTTTGATTTCCATACAGATCAAAGCCTGAGAACTGGCTGTGTTGGACATATTTGAGAAGCTGAAGTCTGACAGGAAACATACATTTACTACAATATACTGTTTTGAAAACATAAAGTAAAATTAATACAAACAGACCAGTTAGAAATATATGACAGCATATGAGGACCATTCTAGGAAGAGGGTGGACATATTCTGAAAAAGAAGAAAATAATTTAAGATTAAAGTGTTAAACCCATCCATATCCATCCTTTTTCTGCCACAGACTAAGAAGACATGCCCACACCTTCCTCTGCCTGCCACCTACGCTAGGTCTACTCCACCCGAGAGCCTCTCTAGCATGTTCTCAGTCTGGGTGCCTCACACTGTTTTAAAGAAGGACCCCAGAGTCTTTTGTGTAAGCCTATTTTTTGCCACTTGATCTCATTCTTTACGGTGGCCCCAAGAGACAAAACACGTACAAACTCCAAAACATGTACAAACTCCAAAAAGCACGCACAAACTCCAAAAAGCACGTACAAACTCCAAAACACGTACAAACTCCAAAAAGTACGTACAAACTCCAAAACACGTACAAACTCCAAAAAGCACGTACAAACTCCAAAACACGTACAAACTCCAAAAAGTACGTACAAACTCCAAAACACGTACAAACTCCAAAAAGCACGTACAAACTCCAAAAAGCACGTACAAACTCCAAAACACGTACAAACTCCAAAAAGCACGTACAAACTCCAAAAAGCACGTACAAACTCCAAAACACGTACAAACTCCAAAAAGTACGTACAAACTCCAAAAAGCACGTACAAACTCCAAAAAGCACGTACAAACTCCAAAAAGCACGTACAAACTCCAAAACACAACGGAAGTGCTCCAGGACACTAGGGGCAGTGTTGAGCACTGTTGAGCTCCATAAATGGCAAGTTTGTTGCAAACACATGGAGTTGGATACCAGCTGAAAACACCTGCAAGGATAGAACAACCACACTTTATAAGAAAGGTAATTTGCAAAGTGTTGTTTGTTTGATTTGTTTTTAATTACTATGAACGCTTGGCTTATGGTGCAGTCTAATCTGACCTAAGCTCACAGTCAGTGTGCTTTGCCCACAGAGAAGCTCAACACTGCCCCTAGCGTCCTGGAGCACTTCCGTTGTGTTTTGGAGTTTGTAGGTGCTTTGTTTCTAGGGGCCACCGTACATTCTTTTGCTCCTACCCACAGCTCGTGACCATGGGTAAAGGTATGGCCCAGTAAATCAACAGATTCCATGTAAGTAAGTAAGTAAGTAAATAAGTAAAATGTATTTATATAGCACTTTTCACAGATAGACACAATAAAAAGAGATATAAATAATAATATAAAACAATGAGAAAATTAATTAAAAGCTTGTTTGTACAGAAATGTCTTCAGCTGCTTTTTAAAAGAGTTAATGGAGTCTAGACAGCGTAAAGACAACAGAAGACAGTTCCACAGCCTTGGTGCCAGTGCCTGAAAAGCCCGATCCCCACGTGTTTTGAACCTAGTATGTGAGACCAACACTAACTTCTGACCTGAAGACCTCCATGTCACTACAGATCCTCTACCATGTCGTATGCCAATCTCCCAGTCCATTCTTCCCCTAGCTGTGGACAAGACCCTGAGATATTTAAATTCCTCCACTAGCAGAAAGTCCTCCCTAACCAGGGAAGGGCACTCCAGCCTTTTCCAGCAGAGAACCACAGCCTCAGATCTGGAGGTGCTAATTCTCAGCTAAGCCCCTTTGCATTTGGCTGCAAACTGTGAGAGTTTGAGGTCATCGCTAAGTGAAACAAGTGAGATGAGATTCTGAAGCCGGTGAACTCAACTGTCCATAAAAGTTATGAACAAAATCTGTGTTATGGACATTCTGCATGCGCCTCACCAGTTGGCATGGACTTATCTTTATCTGTTAAGGTAGAAAAATATGTTCGCATTTTTTACATTTAGTATTTATGTGTTATATGCATATATATGCAACTTCCAAATGAGTAATGATAATTTGTTGAATCTACCTCTGGGGTTTCCCACATTTACCTCTGCTAACTTCAAACTTCTGCCTTCTGATGGGGCAGAATGAATGATGTGGGCTAGGAGAAAAGGTGTTGTTAATAAAGCTAGTCATTTTCATTCTACTACTTTTTGTAGTCACAAAGTCACAAAAAACATAGAATATAAAGTCAACATTTCATGGAAAAACAAAAAACAAGGCTTTTTTTGTCAGTGAGGGTGACCCTTCTTTGCAAATTGAAGTGATGTCCTTCAGCAGCTATTGGTCTAACTTTACAGTTCTTTAAAAGAGCCCCATTAGACGTTATCCACATTCTTCACAGACACACACACACACGCACGCACACGCACACACACACACACACACACACACACACACACACGCACACACACACAGTCTCCCAACATGTCATCCATTTACTAATGGAGATAGTTGGGATTTGATCCAGGTCAGCATGGAGGACAAAAAGGTTAGGAGCGATGGCTGTGTCACTGCCCAGCAGGCTGACGTCGACAGCCATCACACTGGGAAAATGACTGTCACATTACTGTCACATACCTGAACCTTCCCCTGTGCGTGTGTGTGTGTGTGTGTGTGTGTCAGACATTGACGTGGGGGGGTCAGGATCCTGGTGTGACCCCTTAGCTGGATCGATAGCCGGCCCATCAGAGCTGACAGATGGCAAACCTGAGCCTGACTCTCCACCAGAGAATTTCTGCCACATCCGGCCACTGACAGACAGCGAACGCACCACAGTGCCCCGCCCCCCTGCAGCACCAATACCTGCCTGAGAGTCATTCTGCTTTCAGACCAGCTGTGAAAACATCTATTTATCACTTTATATAGTCTGACTCTAGAATCTGTTGCTATGTTTAAAAAAATGTGATTTGTATTTTATTTTGTTATTTGTTAATAAAATCTTGTCAGAGGACAATATCTTAAAAATCTTGTAGTTTTAGAATTAATTTTAAAAACTTTAAAAAAACAAAAACAAACCCAACACACTGATCTGTCCCTCCAAATTAAAAGCAGCCTTGCTGTGTGGAGTATTTGTGCCCTACTGCTTGTTATTATTATGACTTTTGTCACCATGGCAAATTTCCCCATTATTGTCTTTCTTTTTTTGGTCATATCCCACCCCTCTGTGGTCATTTCCCATGTATATATGTCACTTTTTCTGGTCATTTGGTGTGTTTCTTATCATTATCTGGAGAATTATGGTCATTTCGTGTCTTGTTATTGCCTTTTTTGGTGTTTGTTTTGCATCTATTGGTTCTTATTTTAGTATTTGCAGTCAGTGTACTTTATATTTGGGTTTGTGTGGGGGTTTTTTGAAGCTGTTTATCAGCTTTTGTCATCTCTTTATAAGAATTTATTGTCATTCACCGGTCATTTTCATTTTTATTTTGTTGGTCTGACTCTCTGTGTTTGTGTTGCTTTTCAGTCAATGTACCTCTCTTTGTAGTCATTTCATTTCATTTTTCAGCAGTTTTGAGGCTTTTGTCACTGTATAATCAGTCAGTGTTCTTTATTTTTCAATGTTTGTCCCTTCAAAGCATTTTTTCATCTGTTATGATTTTGAATCTTATTTTTGGAAAGTTTGTGTTTTTGTTGTTGTCAGTTTGTTTCTGCCATGACTCACTGAGATCATCTTGCATCTCAGTAAAGATCACTGGTATTATTTTATTTCAGCAGTGTTTTTGTGTATCTTTGGGGCCATTGTGTCAGTTTGTCGTCATTGTGCATGCTTTTCAGTGTGCCTTATGTTTCTTCCAATTAATTTTCATTTATACATTTTTGTCTTTTAGTGGTTGTGGAGAATATTTGTGGGGGTTTTCTTCCCTTTTGGGTGTTTTTGCAGTCATTTCATATCTGTTTTTGGTCATTTTATGATTTATGATTTTATGATTTTTGTTTGCACGTTTACGATTTTTTTCTGCATGTTTGTCCTTATTTTGAAACTCACTTGTTAGCTCCTTTCTGTGCTGTTAGTCATCCATCCTGTCTGAGTCAGTGAGGATTAGTTTTTCTGTCTGAGCTACTTGAAAAGACAATTCACGACAAATATCAGCTAAAGCAACCCTTCACGCTGAGATATACAGCTCCTGACCAACACACACATTTACACAAACAAGCACACACACAAGCACACACAGAGGATGGAGTGTGCTGTGGTTGATGTGTGAGGCTCATTAACACCATTGTCTCTGTAAGGAATGGTGGACACAACAACAACAACAGCAATAACGACAGCTACATCCATCCTGTGTGAGGATTTACACACTCGCTGTTTGAACCGCCGCCTTATTTTTAACTTTCAGCCAGCTGCACCGTCTGCCAGCGTTTTAGCCTCCTTAACAATTTCTGCTCTTTGTTGTTTCTTGTTATTTTCTTTAAACTGCATTGTTCATTAAAACGCATCGGTCTCATCTTTTTTTATATTCAAATTCCATTTTCAGTGTTTTACTTTGTTTTAATCATAATTAATAAATAATAGGAAAGTAATAAAAGGATACAATTTTAAAATATATCTGGCTTTGTATCAAGAAAAATATAAAGTAATTGATAGAAACACCATAGCTTATTTTGGTTTGAGGTAGCTGGTGTTACACTCATCATTTTGATCAGAAATAATAAAGCGGACTCACCCAGATAACAGCAGAAACATGGAGCCATCACTCAGAGTCTGACAGAGCAAATTTTTTTCCCCCAGTTTATCTAAATAACTTCATTTGGAGGTCAAAATCAAAGTGACCCGAGCGAGACCCAAGTGTCAAGGCCTTCCCCCACAAAAAAATGACCTTGTAGGATTTATCACTTGCATTTTACTGTTAGTTGATCTCAAGCTGTCGAGATGAAGATGATGAAATGAAGATGATGAAATTGCAGAATGTAATATCTCGGGAGAAGGGATTGGAATATTGAAATATTCCCAAAAATTTCATTGACATGCTTCAAAATCCAGGTAGCAATTGTCCAACCTTCCAAAGTGATTTGTTATCGTTCCTTAACAAAATGGAAAAACACTAGATATTAATTTCTGCTTTAATAAAACTACTTTACAAACAGTATTTTTAAATTTGTTTGTTTTTTGTTTTTGTGGTTTTACTTTGTAGAAATGAAAGCATAAAATACTGGTTAAAATATTAACTCTAAAATAAAATAAAACACAGTCACTGAAATTCAGAAAATAGAATAATGACAATGTAACGCATTGTCATCAGTTGTATCTATCCAATATCTAGTGAGCATGAGCAGCATGTACTGGACGCCTCCCACAGGCCTTACACCACTCTGATGATGACCCTCGACATGCTCTACTGAGAAGATGGGGTCAAAGGTCAACATCAAAGCCAAGAAGGCTAGTGCGCGTGTGTAGAGTATTCAGTGGAGTAGTGAAGGGGGAGCATCGATGAAGACTCAAACTTCCCCAACAGAAAATTGTAAGATTTTGTTCTTTCAGACTGCTAAAACCTGTGACCCCTGCAGGAGGGAAGAAAACTGATGAAACAAAACAATCTGCATCTTCTCTCTGGAAGCAATGCTTCACTGGGAATAATTATTATTTCAGAATTTTGATTTCGATTCTGGTTTTCTTAATTTAAAAGGATCAAATAAATTCATCAATTTGTTATTTTGTTTTTTAGTGCCCAAATTCATCTGATTTAAATACGGTACTGTATGATGGGAATTCTAGTGACAAAAAGAGAATAGACTGTTTTTTTCTACTCTGCTTCAAACTGCTTCATGATTTATTCACCCAAACACTTTTAAAAATAAACATTTGCACACATTTAAACTCTCAGGAAAAATTCAAGAGTAAATTTCAGTTCAGTATCTTAGCATACTTTGGCACGCAGCCTGGAGCAGCCAGGGACTGAACCATCAACTTTCCAATTAGTAGATGACCTGCTCTGCCTCCTGAATGACAGCTATCCCACAAAGTAAAAGTAAAAATGGAGAAAAACTGCAAAGCACTGAATGGAATTAGACAAACTCTTTGTTAAAGATAGACTTAAGATGGAAAATAATCTAGAAGTGTAAAAAGAATAATGATTAGTGATAATAATCACCAAAACCCCATAATTAAAGTGAGTAAAGAGGTAAAACCACCAAATGGGTTAATTTTATAATGTGTATTTTTGGGGGTTATTCGCTCTTGCAGACTTTGACTGCTCTTAAAACATCTTGTTTCTAACACTGTTTTTTTTCTCTCTCTCCAATTCCCTTGTCCCCCACCCCTATAAAAAATACTCCCACCATCTCCTCCATCTTTCCTCCCTCCCAGACTTTGCTGCTTCTAAAAATAAGAGTTTCTGGCCTCCCCTTCTGCTCCTCTGCCACCCCCCATCCTTAACCCCGTCCTGGTCTGCAGCTGATCTTCCTCGGCCGGACCCTCAGGTACCGGGCTAACCGGACGCTGAGGCTGAGGCATGCATCACTGTCAAGCTAAATGTAGAATCAGCATTTCTGAGCCCGCCAAACCTCCGGCTGGGCCTAACCCTTACCTGGTCAGTCCAGGGGAGACGCCGCGGCCCCTGAAGGCTCCGCACTGCCCTGGTATTGATTTCTTTCTTTTACGGCAGAAACAAAGAGACTTTCTCTGTTACATGATATATCATAATCACGTCATTTGTAGCTTTGAGTCCACAGATGTACTAGAAACAGGCCAACATTATAGTGAGAAAGAAAGAGACCTAGATAAAGAGGTCTGACCTGTCTCAAGGTAAAAAACTAATTGTAGCATCAGAATTTCTGCTCCATTTCTTTGAGCTTTCTTCTCGGCTTCAGTTGTATGTGTAGTTGAGACAAAACTTTATAGTATTGTCTCAAAGGATCTGGATTAAAGCACACTAATTATAATGTTTTTGTAAAATTATTAGTGTTAGAGTTTAAAATAGAGACTGAGGAGCACAGAGCTGGAACAAGCTTGTTCGAGCTCCCAAGTTAAACGTTCACATTCTGGTGTTAGTTTAACCCTGGACACCAGCACAAAGCATCCTGACCCTCTGAATTATACATCACTTAAAAAACCTCACAATTCAAACTGTTTAATTCATTCTTATAGACCAACTGCACAACAAAGGTTCTTTACTTTGGAAGCTAAACTGTTGGATGTAAAGACATCAAAACTCTTTCTTTCAAACTTTTGGTTTTATTTTAAATGAGTCAGTCCTCATACACTCCCTGTTAAAATAACCAGTTTCAGAAAATAATGAAACTTGTTCACAGTCTGACAGAAAAGTGTTTCAAACCCAGTGTTTGAAGGCAGGATCTTTCAATCCTCACTCTGTATCTCACTATGCAAAGCACCCTTTAGCATGACCAGTCATGGAAGCTCCACTGCCACTATTATAAGGGGGTCCCTCGACATCACATTACATTTTTCAGTAAATACTTTTACTTTAATTACTGTAATTACTGTGCTAGATTCTGTATTCTTTGCAGCTAATAGAAGAACTTTATCTGTTATCTGTGCAGATAGAAAGAAAAAAACATCAGACATGCTTGCTTTTCAAAACCAATAGAAAGATCTCATGTGTGTCCTCATTAGGATGTTGATTTGTTTTGGTTTGTGGGAAAATATAAACAAGTTTATATTGTTTACTGGTAATTATGTGACAGTGTATTTCGGGTAATTTTACAGAGTACGATAAATTAATGTAACAAGTAGTGTAACAAATTACTTTCTTCGGCGAGTAATTAAGTAACGTACTCTTTGTAATACGTTACTCTTCTTGAGTAATGACCACAACACCGCTGCTGACATTTGGTTGTCTATTGTTGCTGGCATAGTTGTCATAGCAACAGCAATCGATAAGAGATGAGTAAGCTAACAGAGAGTTTAGCAGCTAACGTGAACCAAGCTAGCCTCCTGTTGCTAAAAACAAACTTTTAGTAATTATCAACTTCTTCATCCTTTCAACACTAAACAACATCTGTACATTAACTTCACAGTTTCAGGATATACCCATAATGTGATTTTATTGACTAGAGGTAATGTTGGACCTTTCTTACTGAATACAATTTCTCAACTTTTCAGAAGCAAGTCAACAAATCCACTACTTGCTGTAGCAATATTTAGCATCACATCACTCACAGCAACTGAGAGCCGAGACCACTTAAGCTTGAAATGGATACACGTGAATCCTCCCTAACATGTTGATGTCTTCTGCGCGGGTCAGCTAAAGACCATATTATTATTTTTAAATCATTGTTTTGAAAACTTCAAGAACTTCAAGTTCAGTTTTTCTAAGCAGCTTAAACTTTGAGTTTAAAGCTGTTTTCAGAGTAACACTAGCTCTTGTTATCACAGAGGGCTGATTCCATGAAAACTCTTTAAATAGATCATTACTCAGAGAGGTATGCTGGGGGGAGGGGGAGGGGGGCAGTTAAAGAATCACTGTTAATATTCTGCCTGATGACGAATACCTCTAAATTCTTTGTTTAATGCATATTTTGGCAATGCGGGACAAAGTTGCTGACACGTTGCCTCCCCGTCTCCATTTATAGATTATATTTACTTTAAACCTTAAGTCCTAACAGCAGCTTCTTCATCATAATTGCAATGACCAAAAAATCTTTCTTTACTCTCCTGATGGATTCAGCCGTGTAAAAATGTCCAAGTACAATATTACAACCAGGTTTTTCTTTTTTCATCCAAAGCAGAAATACATGAGCACATACCAGTAAAAACACACGCACGCAGTCATGACCGGGATGTCTTTTTGCCAGAGTGTCATGCTCAAGAATATGATGGATGGTTTCCAAACAAAAACCGAGTTTGAGGAGCGCGCAGCAGAGAGACTACGAGCTGATGATGGATGGATCAGTCAGCTGCATTGCCTTGCCACAGCACACAGTGCTCACAGCACAACACATCATGCCACCCCACAAAAAAAATAGAGAAGAAATCACCAGTTTTGGCAGGAAACACCCCTCCTCCTCCACACACACACAAACACACAGACTACAAAATGACCTCACATAGACTTTTTTAAAATACACAAACTCCGAGCACTGCATGTGGTGTGTTTACTGTACGACGCCAAGCGTGAAAATTTAATATCCGTTCAGGTGACAGAAAACCAAAAATCCCCCAGACAGCATCAAAGTTGAGCTTTAACATCAATGTTTTTGGTCAAACATATGAACTCCTGAGGAGGTCACGCTGCCTGCTGCTCTGCAAACTCAACTTTAATGGAGGCTGAAGGCTTTCACTGAGGCTACAGTGGATTCTGGGAGACACACAGAGCATCTCAGTCCTAAGAAAAACATTGATGATGCAGGCACCTAAAATTTAGTTTAAAGCCAATGTCTCTGCATAAATGAATCATTAAAGCTTAATGCTTTATTAAGCAAATTCAGGGCACCACTCGATCTGTCCTGTAATTAACATATGCTTCATACATCATGAGTAGATCAGATCAGATCTGATTTTAACCTGCCACCATACAGAAAAATGGAAGGCTAAGGGTAGCAGTGCAAACTTTGTGATGGCTCTGTTCTACGAGCAGACATAAAATTACTACAATATGTACACATTTAAGTGGCCCGACGTGGCCTGGGTGTTAAAGGTGACTTATACGCATTGTTTCCTGTCCCACAGTGGTATTCATGGACTCTAGTAGAGTGCCTTTGCATGATTCAGAGTTCAAAAAGTTCCTTTTTATCTTTTACAGTGTCTTGGTGCACTCCCACAGTCCATCCTTTATCTGAAAAAAGCTGTTTTTGTTATTTTCCCTTTAAGTCAGTTACAACCCCAACTCCAAAAAGTTGGGACACTGTGCCAAATATTCATTAAAAAAAGAATTCAATGATTTAAAGATGCCAGAAATCCAAATCTTATTCACAATATAACATAGAGGAGACATCAAATGTTTAAAATGACAAAATTTACCTTTTTAAGAAGAACATGAGTTTATAGCACCCCGTCTTCTTTTAACAACAGTCCATAAACTTCTGGGAGCTGAGGAGACCAGCTGGTGGACCTCTGGGGCTGGAATGTCATCCCATTCTTACCTAATATAAGATTCTAGCTGTTTAACAGTCCAAAGTCTTCTTCGTTGATGCTTTCTAAGCTGAGTTTCAAATTTTTATTTGTACGAACACAGAACAGTTTTCCACTTTGCCTCAGTCCAATTTAAATTAGCTTTGGCTCAGAGAGGGTGATGTTTACATATGGCTTCTTTTTTGCACAGTAGTTTCAAGCTGCGTTTGGGGACAACACAGCAAACTGTGTTTACAGACAGTCATTTCTGGAGGTTTTCCTGAGACCATGCACTAATTTCCATGTACTGTATATGTTAAGACTTCCAAAGTCTTTGCAGTTCGAGATTGGTGAACCTCTGCCCATCTGCACGTCTAAGATACTGTGTCCCTTTACGTCATTCGTTTTTATAACCAATCATAATACTGACCTGTTGCCAGTTAGCTGAATTGCTTCCTAAATGTTCCTCCAGCTGTTTCTTACTTTTCCAACTTTATTTCCCCTATAACAACATTTTTAAGAAGTGTTGCTGTCAAAATGAGATATTTTTCATGAAATGTACGTCTCATTTTAAACGTTTGATATGTTTTCTACGTTCTATTCTGAATAAAATGTGGCTTTATGAGACTTTATCAGACATTGTACACAGCATCCAAACTTCTTTGTCAGCCCCTCATAAACAACAGGTTGGAACAGCAGGTAGTTGGGACTTCTGTGCTCACAACTAGAGCTCTGTGCCTGAAGTCTTGATTGTAGTTCATTGTGGACATGGATACAGGTAGCTGGAGACCGGATGGCTGAGCAGTCCTTCTCATTATACTTCTTTAAAGTCTGCTTGAGATCTGCTGCCTTAGGTGGATGCTTAGATGGTGAATAATGTAAATTCTCCTCTGACGACTCTGCATGATCACAAAAACGGGCACGCACATAGACATCTGCACAGGTCCTGATAAAATTTGTGTCACCTACACCCACAGTGAACCTTATCGGACTTGGATATGTGGAAATTATAATCAGTGCTCATTATGACCATATTAAGAATACGCTCGCTCTAAGATGTCACGCAGAGTAGAAATAAACTGTCAGGAACTGAGTGATTACAGCAGCATTTGGCTCAAAACACAAAATAAAGATAGCGGGTCAGTTTGAAAAGATTCATAGAGTCTATTCTGTTCATTTTAATAAAAAAAACATCTTCATTTTGAAGTAAAAATCACTGTAATCCTTGACTTTGATGCCTGCGTGTGCGTGTTGGCTCTGAAATCAGAAATGTCATTAGCAACAGAGCCTAAGGCCAGCTGAACACTGGGTAATACCTGTCACAGAGCGTCAGGGGAAAACACATTTGGTTGTTGAGCAGAGCGACTCTGACTCACTTATAATCAATACGAGCAGATCCCGGCGCCCCGCGTCCCTCAGAGGCTCCAGCATTTACATTTTGATTCGGGCCCTTGATGAGAAGAGGAGGGAGTCATCAGAATAAAAAAGGTTAACTCTGCAGCCTTTTAACTCTGCTCCTCCTCCTCCCTCCACAGAGCAGCTCAGAAGATGAAGGCGGGTTGGATCTTCCTCACAGGCTGGTAGCAGCAGCAGGAAGCATACAGAGATGCCACGGAGCATCAGAGCCATGCAGTTTGCCTTCGACTCTCCGACAAGTCTGAAGCACTTCTCTTGATCTGTGCCCCGCTGATGGCTTGTCAATATATGGATCCCCCATCCCCCCGCTCTCTAATTCAGTGAAAAAATCTAGTTTTCCATTAGTCTCTGCCTCGCCAACGTTACCCCGAGCCTCTCCACCTGTAATTATTAAAGGCAGATTCCCTGAAAGCAATCAGCCCGCCGCCATTTGTATCTTTGAAATCTTAATAAGCCGAAGGGAGGGACGGGAAGGTGAACAGGAAAAAAAAAAGAAATGGAAGAAGTAATGAGAGGGAAGGTGATAGGAAAAAGTAAAGTGGAGAGGAGATGAAGGAAAGAAAAGGATGAGTTAGGGGAGAAAGAAAAAGTTTGCAAGTGACGAACAAAAGGAACGACAAATGGGAAAACAATGAAGAAGCAAATGAAGCACCAACGAAGGAAAAGAAAAGGAGACAAGGAAGAGGGTAGAGAGGAA
Organism: Rhamphochromis longiceps; assembly: GCF_057381845.1. Taxonomy (NCBI): domain Eukaryota; kingdom Metazoa; phylum Chordata; class Actinopteri; order Cichliformes; family Cichlidae; genus Rhamphochromis; species Rhamphochromis longiceps. The sequence continues at coordinate 40,520,934 of NC_140568.1, read as the reverse complement.
AAGGAGAAGGGAGACAAGGTCATACCAGAGGATATGGAAGAAGAAAAGAGGAGAGAATGTTTTGAGGTGGAAGAACAGAAGGTGATGAGAAAGAAGTGGAGAGAAAGAGATAAGGAGAAAAGAGGAAGAGGAGAAACCAGAGACACAGAATGAGGTACTGAGTTAAAGAAAAAGTTTAGAGCTGACAGGAGGAAATAAGAGAAGGTGTAAGATGACAGACTAGAAGAGGAAGAAGGCTAAAGTAGAGGAGGAAGGGGAAAATATAACGATGCCTGGGGAATGAGAGGACATAAAAAGAGAAGATGAGAAAAGTTGAAGAAGGGACAGAATGAAAGAGAGAAGAGATGAAGATGCAATGTTCAAGTGGATAAAATGTGTCATGGTCCTGGGTCGTTGACCCAGCATTTTGCGTTTTTTCTGATCTGTATTAGTTAGGGTTAACCTGAAGTTTGGTGTATTGTCAGCCCTACCTGTGTCTGTCCTTGGTGCTCTGTTCATGTCCCCGTGTTGTGTTGTACATCAGTCTGTTTCCTGTTTTATTTTGAAGGCTCGTGTTCTGGATTTCCTGTTCTGTTCTGAAGGTCTGTGTCTGTTATTGTGTTCAGCTTGTCTCCTCCGGTCCCCAGGTGTATTAGGTTCAGCTGTTCTTCCCTCCTGTGTGTGATTACCTGATTACCTTGTGTGTGTATATTTAGTGGGTGTCGGTCTGTGTTCGTTGTCGGCTCGTCTGCGTTCATCCATGTATCACTGCGTTCCTCCGTGTAGCTCTGCATTCTATGGTGTTTCGTTCCTGTCTCTGCGTCTCTCTGCCCCGCACCCCTTTTGTATGGTCTCAGGTTTGTCTTTAGTTTCTCCCAGTTTAGGTTTGTAATTGCTCATGTTGAGTTGCCTGTTTTTGCCACCACCACCACCTTGTAAATAAACATCACTCTGTCATCAGTTCGCTGCATCTTGGGTCCTCCTTTTCCTCCACACCACACGGCTCCCTCCGCCAGCCGTGACAAAATGATGTTAGCCCAGCATCAGGCCGGTGACCTGTCCAAGGTGTATCCCACCTCTGACCCTATGGAAGCTGGGACAGGCTTCAGCACCTGGATTATGAGGTCTTTGTTACTATTTTCTCTCTCTTTGCTCTTTTTGCTTTTTTCCTAATTTGCTGTTTCTCAGTTTTATGCTCTAGCAGACGGGGGTGAACTTTACCGAGGGTTCTTTCCCCATTCACATTCCGTCAGGATACACCGAACAAACTTTGTAGAAAAGGTCTTTCTCTTGCTTTTTTTTCAGATTCCTTTATCTTCAGAAATATCTGACAGACAATGGTACGTGCAGAAGCCCCAAATTAAAACTAGTTACTGGCAAACAAAGATCATCTGTGATAATGCTTAGTTCTGATTCTCTTGGGTCTGATTTTTGACAGCCTTTAACCTTTCTAGTACAACCTGAGCAAGAGCAGACGGGTTTATTTGAGGACAGCAAAGGTAATTATACTATTGTTACGTGTCCTACCTGCTGCTCGCTCTAACAAAACAACAGCCACAATGTACCCACGTTGTAGACTGTATACAAAAGATGGACGTAGCCACGGTTTGTCTTGTTTGTCTTTTTTTTTTTTTTTTTTTTGGGGGGGGGGGGAATACATGTACCACCATTACGTATTTCAAATACAAGATATGAGTAACTGTATTCCATTACAGATACCGTTTAAAAAGGTGGTATTTAGAATACAGTTACTTTGTTGAAAAAAATGGATTACACGGCGGTATTTCCCTGGTTCATATTGTGGCGGGTCAGGACTGTTTGGGTTTTGTTTGACAGCTATGTTCTGTTGTTCCAGGCGGCAGCGTTACGGTTGCCATGGTTACAGGGTGACGCTCTCTCTCTGCGTGTTTCCTGGGTGAGAGAGCGCCTTTTTGTTGTTGTTGTTGTTGTTGACCTTCAGTAACAGTAATAAATAACAGCAATAGTACATTCATGTAGTTGTAAACAGCATGATAATATGTTAAGTAATCCAAAGTATTCAGAATACGTTACTCTCATTGAGTAACGTAACGGAATACGTTACAGAATACATTTTGGGGCATGTATTCTGTAATCTGTAATGGAATACATTTTAAAAGTAACCTTCCCAACACTGCAGACTTCTAACTAATCAGACTTCTTTTGCAGTCAGAGGTGTTGCCCCCTGCTGGCCATTTTTGTGATTGGTAAATTTACTTAGTTACTCAAGTTCTTCGGCTCCACTTCACCTACCTGGTGAAAAAAAAATGGTTTCCTGTCCCTGTTTTTATGGCAGCATAGTGAAAGTGAGGCTTACAGGCAGCCGATCTGACGGGTCCTTTGCTTTTTGAATTGATTGTAAAATGTTGTGGCTCTAGAGTAACTTGCCTAAATAAATTCAATTAATATTTATTTGCCTTGTCAAACATTACCTGCGTCTTTAGGTTCGGGTGATCAGTGTCATTTTCTTGGCTTAACACATATTTTTCTTATGAGGTAAATATGAACCTGAGGAAAATGTAAGAGCACACGCTTTTGTGGGACTTGCATATGTAGTTTTCTGTGTGACTTTTGTTAGCGGTGTTTTATATTGTTCGTGGAGTGGGTTTATTTCTCCTTTCACCATCTTAACAGTCAGAACTTAAACCTTTTTTCTGACTTTGGTGCTTCTCTGTGTAGAAAGAGATGAACTTTACCAAGTGTCCTTTCACATCCTCATCTTGTCAGGACGGAGGGAGAAAACTTTGATGGAAAAGGTCTCCCTCTCCATCTCTCTCTCTGTCGGCCTTCTGAGAAATGAGGCCTTCACCCCGTTTATTGCTGAGCTGCGGCGTTTTCAAGTGGCGGGGCCCGACAGGAAAAGTGTCAGGCCAGTTTCTGACATGAATTTGCATCCCTCAATGACGGGTGACAGCACTGAAAGGCCAGGAGAAAACCGGCGCATCGATTGATTCGTGGAAACTATTCAAAGAAACAGATGAGCTGAAGGACCAGAGGGCTTCTCATACCTCCCTTCCATCCCTCCATCCCTGCAAACCACCACTTGCTTTAAAGAACAGAACTTCATTAAATTGTGCCACTCGGTGTTTGTATCACGGTGCGGAGGGGGAGTTGTGGCGGGGATGCGTGCGGGGGCGTTGAAGGATCAGAGCTTTGCCACAGAAGAGCTATTAACTCGACCCCGTCATCAGTGCTGGTCTCCTGCATACGAAAGTAGCAGGTTGTCACAGTGCGTTCCCACAACGAGAACACCAGGAGCAGTGCCAGGTAATGAGGGAGCACACACACAAACACACTCAGATGTATACATACAGTCAAGAGCGCACACACATAAGCGCAAGCATGCTAGTAGACAGAAAATACTGCAAAAGAAAAAAGTACACACACATATGTCTGAAAGTTGGAAGGGAAGAGCTAAAACACTGAAACACTGAAAAATGCAGATGACAGCAGCAGAGTCTGAGTAAGCGTTACACTTTTGGTGTTATTTGAAATAAAGGCAATTAATAAAAATGTAGGTATTGTGTGTACTGAGTGTTTGAGGTGGTTTAAGCACCTGCTGTTGGTAGTCTACCAGGCAAAGCCAAACGATAAGAGACCCTGAGGGGAAATGTTACACCAGTTTTTCTAGAACTGGCTCCAGGATGAGCTGGAGGACAAAGAGCAGAGAAAGAAAGGCATTAACAAAGTCTAAAGCTTTAAACATTGTCAGAGGTTTTTGTCTTTCCTTGATTAACATGAATAAGAAGTACAGATTCTTTGAAGCAAAATTATTCCCGTTGGCTTCGAGCAATTATAAGTAATGTTATTGTTCTTTAAGCCTTCAAATAATCCCAAAACAGAGCACCTAAGTCAATTTTGATTTAGCCAATATCACTTTTGGAAATAAGCTTTTTGTTCTTTACTTCTTCTCAGGCTGTTTAACACCACCTGGGTTGCAGCTGAAAGAATACACACCATGAAAAAGGATGTGGGAAACACATTTAATGGAATAGAAAAACCACAATGATAGTCCGATGGACCCATGATGCTGATAAATCTGTTAACTCGCACAGTGGGTTTTGTGCAGGATTATATATATGCTTTGTTAGTAATGGCACTTTTCAGTACACATATGTATGTATACAGTATTCATACTATTTATATTATATAGCATTTTTATAAGTGAAAATAAAAGATATGACATAGGGTTACACAGGATAACGTCTGTGCTTCCAGAGCCAAGATTGGAACAAAACTATAACAAATATGGTGAGAGGGTATCCCTTCAGATGAAAGAGTGCTTCAGTGTGAAGTGAGTACCTGCATTTATAGGCAGGTGCAGTATAGGTAGCTGAAGTAAATGAAAAAACAAACAAACAGTTAATTAATTCTTAAATTTGATAATCGGATTTTGCTCTCATGAACCAATAAGAGAAAAAAAGAGAACAAAAATGCACAAAACAGAACAGCATATGAAAACCCCGTATACAGAGACACACACATGCGCGCGCACACGCCCACACACACACACACACACACACACACACACACACAGAGGAATGGCTGGACTGACAGAGCCAGCTGTGCTCTCTCACTCTTCAATTAATTCTCTCTGCCGCTTTGACCTTTTCCTTCGACAGAAACAAAGAAACTAGATGCTACTCCAGTTGTCGCTCACACACACACACACACGAACACACACACACTGTGTGTGTGTGTGTGTGTGTGTGTGCACATATGCAAAGAAAGACACAGACACTAATATAAAGAAAATGATGCCTAAACGTATAAACCTCCTCACATATTGCACACAAAATCAAAATGTTGAAATTCTGACATACTATTCATATTTTTTTTTATGAGTTTACAGATGTTTAAAGTTTTGAAATGACTGCTGTGTTTGGTGATTAATCTCAAAGCCCAGATCTCCACTAAATTAACTAAATAAACCAGGTTTCAACAAGTTTTAAGAAGATGATTTCAACCCCAGAGAGTCTCTTGCATGGGTGGTGTAGCACTTCCTGAAGGCTTCAGATTAGGCTTGGAGTGCTGACCACATTCATTTGGTCACGTATGCCAGTGTTTTCAGTTCTTTGTTGAACATCATCTTTTTGAACTTGAAAATGCAGATTATTGCCTGATAATAATCAGCAACCCAAGACATTCATGGATGACAACAAAGTCCCAGCTTTGTCATCTATTTCTGCTTTAGATATATGAGCAGACAGATGTGCTTACACTTAATACTGTTTGCAGCACTGTGTAAGCTGAAGACGTGTGTTTTTTCTTGCGTGGACAGTCCAATTTGTCTGAGACAGGATGGTGCTTCTGGGCTCCCTGCCCAAAACAGTAACACAACAGCTTCTGCCAGTTAAAAATATAAAATGTCTTCCAATTTTTATTGATCACTAATTTTAAAAGAGGACACTTGAGAGCCAGAACAAAAAGTGATGAAACAAAGTCCAGACAGGAAGTTATTCAAAAGGACAGTTGGACATTTATCAATTAAATGCATTAATTATGTTTATTTGTTTAAAGGTCCAAGTCAAAAGTTGACAATTACCTAGTCAGTATCACCAACTGCAACGGAGTGCAATGGATTCCTTATTTACTGGACAGTGCAACTAAATAAAAATGACAATTGAGTAATATATGTTTTAACCAAACCTGATCTAACAAACGGCAGGTATATTAGACCATGATAGGTGGGAAACAAACTTAAAACTAGTGTTTTGTATTTTAAAATACTAACAAAGTGTCATTCCTACTGCTGATCCCACTCAAAAGCCCACTGTGTAAAGCTGTAAGAGTGAACATTGCCTATAGACTGTAAAGAAAAGATGGCAGTGGCTTCTGGGTCTAAAATGTTCAGCCAATGGAGAAAAACCTTGAAGCTGCATTCCTTCTAATGGCCAGCAGGGGACAGTAAGAAGTCAGACTGTATAGAAGACAAAGACCCCATTTCAATCCAGCCTCCAGCTTCATCCACTACATGTCAAGTCTCTTCTGTTTCCCTTCACCCCCAACCAGTCAAACCAGTCACCTCCCTAAACTTAGTTCTGAGTTTTATTTTCTTAAAAGGGAGTTTTTCCTTCCCACTTTTGCTTGATTATAGGGAGTCATGTGATCATTGGGGTTTCTTTCTTGGGTCTTTACCTTAGAACATAAAGTACCTTGAGGTGACTATTGTTATTAGGTGGAACCATATAAATTGATTTGAAATGAATTTAACTAAACTAAGTGTATCTCTACAGGGAGTCACATTTACTGTACAGCTGCCGAAAGATCTCTTAATTAAGATAATAATCTTAATTAATTACCTGGGCCTTACTTCACCCTTGATTTTATGGTGTCTGATGCTAATTTCAAGTCTTATGTAAAAAGCTTCCAAATGTTTCAAAATTTCAGTCTAAATCCAAAAATGATGATGCCACTAATTTTCTAACTCCTAAACTCCTACATAACCGTTTACAATTTACAAAGTCACAGTTACTACAATGTTCTAATTAGTTTTTATTTTCATTTTATTTTGAGTTTTAATTTGTTTGTTTGTTTAGTGTAGTTACAGTTATGTATCCAAAGTGGGTTTGCTCATTTCAAGTTTCTCATTTTCTAGTTTTCGTATTATTTCAGTTAACAAAATTATTTTATCACACGCATATTAACTTTTTAACTTAACAAATTAAAATAACCTGGGGGTGTTCAGGGAAATATACCCTACTTTTTGTTCAAGGTGTTGAATAAAAATATGTCAATATAGTCTGACAGACTCACTGTTAAAAAGCACTAAGCTGCTGTTAAAGCTAACATGAATTTTTTTACAGTGCAGTCTCTCAGCCAGTCAGTCAGCAGCTGTGCAGCGCTGTCACACTTCATCAAAGCTCCATCACCAATGATAATGTGACCTGGCCGACTCAGCACCACTGCTCCCCGCTGCCCAGAATATTGGCAAGTGTCAGATAGCCAATAGATTTATGTATGCAAATCAGCCCGATCGATACGTTCTGCCACGGCCCGAGATCTACAACCGCACCGCATCGCCTGAAATATTTCCTGTCAAATAAAATCCACTGGCAGAGCACAGGGAGGGAAAAAAAACTTAATATGAAAGGAAAAATGATTTGAAGAAGAGGAGAGGAAAAGTGGAGTTATAATGAAGAAGGCTTGCTGTCAAGGTGACGGCAGACGGCCAATCATCAGAGAGAATAAATCAGTGCAGGGTTGTCATTGGAGGAGAGAAGAGCAGCCAGGAGACATAAGAGGAGGTTTTACTCTGTCACAGTCCAATTACATCTACTATGTCAAAATGTTTCATTTAGCAGATCTGTTTTTATGACATGTCACACATGTTTGAAAGCAACATCTCAAGGAAAAAAAGCTAAAAAGAGATTAATCATTTCTATTTAAGAATACAACACACTTAAAATGTCACCATGGTTAACATATCTGCCTGATAAATATTGCTTAGTTTGACATACTGCGTTCACGACATGTAAAGTTAAATTTAAAAATTCAAATTTTTCCTACTTAATCTTTAGAATCTGCTATTGCTAGGATGTTTTTCTTTTTGGAAAACAGAATAAAAAATCATATATATTTAACACTGACTTTTAGAGAATATCTATCCTTACTGTCCGTATAATAAAGAATTTACAAACATTTGAACATGAAAGCCTAAAATATACTGAAAATATCCAATCATGAGAAATACAGAGAAATTGAAATTTTAAACTTTGAGGATTGATACCATTACATTTTTGACCAGGATATGTCCTTCAACGCACATATTAAACAAATATGTAAGACTGCTTTCTTCCATTTGCGCAACATCTCTAAAATGCAGGCCATTTAAAATGAGAAATATCCTGTCTAGTTCATGCATTTATTACTTCCAGGCTGGACGACTGTAATTCATTATTATTAGGATGTCCTAAAAACTCCCTGAAAATCCTTCAGTTAATCCAAAATGCTGCAGCAAGAGTCCTGACAGGGACTAGAAAGAGAGAGCAGATTTCTCCTGTTTTGGCTTCCCTTCATTGGCTTCCTGTTAAATCCAGAATTGAATTCAAAATCCTGCTCCTCACATACAAGGCCTTAAATAATCAGACCCCATCTTATCTTAATGACCTTGTAGTACCATATCACCCTATTAGAGCACTTCGCTCTCGCTCTGCTTACTTGTTGTTCCTAGAGTATTTACAAGTAGAATGGGAGGCAGAGCCTTCAGTTTTCAGGCCCCTCTTCTGTGGAACCAGCTTCCAGTTTAGATTCGGGAGACAGACACTAGCTCTGCTTTTAAGATTAGGATTAAAACTTTCCTTTTTGCTAAAGCATATAGTTAGGGCTGGATCAGGTGACCTTGAATCCTCCCTTAGTTATTCTGCAATAGGCCTAGGTTGCTGGGGGATTCCAATGATGCATTGAGTTTTTCTTCTCTCACTCACTATGTGTTAACAGACCTCTCTGCATTGAATCATACTTGTTATTATTCTCTGTCTCTCTTCCACAACATGTCTTTTATCCTGTCTTCCTTCTCTCACCCCAACCAGTCGCAGCAGATGGCCCCACCCCTCCCTGAGCCTGGTTCTGCCGGAGGTTTCTTCCTGAGGGAGTTTTTCCTTCCCACTGTCCCCAAAGTTCTTGCTCATAGGGGGTCATATGATTGTTGGGTTTTTCTCTGTATCTATTATTGTAGGGTCTACCTTACAATATAAACCACCATGAAGTGACTGTTGTTTTGATTTGGCGCTGTATAAATAAAATTGAATTGAACTGAACTGAATGTGGACATAATTTACAAAATGTGTAAAAGAATAAACACACTGAATACATCCAAATATTCTTTAAATTCCTTTATAGAAAATCTTGTGGATAATTTTATAGTTTGTAGAATTTAAAAATGTAATGAATTACTAGTTGCCGGAAAATATTTTCACACAGTGATTTTCAAAAAACTACCCGATGCCAACACATAACAATGCAATGAATTAAGAGCATTAAAAATATTCTGTAATACTGGGCAATTGATTTATTCATTTTGTTAAAAGGACACTGTATGTTTAATTGATTTAAGTGATTTAAACCCAAAGGGGATTTTACGTTTAACTTATATTATGACATTTTATCTTCTAGCATATCATCACACACACCTTGGAGTGCATTAAGCATTTGCTAGAACAGTGATCTATGCCATGCTCACGGGCACGTGTTTTATTCCCTCCTGCTCTGACATTTTTTTAAGGTTTATGATTTAAATTGCAAACTACAAAAAATACAAAATAAGACAATTATGACAGACTAGATACAATATTAGAATTAAAAATGCACTGAGTAGGTTTGTTTTTTGTTTTTTTGTAATTTTGATTGTGACATTATGTTGTTACAGAGCATTTCAGGAAACATGTTTAAGTTTTATGTGAGCAGCTCCAGCAGAGCAAGCAGAGCATCCCACTCCTCCATCACCTTCTTCAGCATCCGGAAGGCCAGACTAAGCACAAGGAGGGGGGTCGGGTGGAGCAGACAAGGAGGAGGGGAGGGATCATGTCGGATGCCTGTCGGCGTGGCAACAACTGTGGTGTCACCACCTCTCCCCGTGGGAACCACCCGTCAAACGGAAAGGTTGTGCCACATCTGCATAATCATTACCACAGCGACAGAAAGTCATTGCGGGAAACAATCAATGTTGTTTTAAGGGACCCAAAAAAAACAGAAAGAGAGAAAAAAAGAGTTGAAGTGTCTTAAAGAAGATCTAGTGTCTCAGACTGCCGAACGGCAGCGCTGGCAGTTTTACCGGAAGCTCTGAGTCTCTGAGGTTTTTGGAGACAAACAGTTGGAACCTGTTTTTCAGTAAAACACAAAGAGTGAATCAGGGGTGAGGTCTGCCAAATACACTGAAGAAATGCAGCAGTTAGCTACCACTGCTGTGGCTGTACTCTACATTTCTGTTTTGTAGTGGAGTTTTTCTGGTTATGTGTGAAGTTAGAAAACACACAGTTGCTGTCCAACACATTTCTTTCTATAATGAAAAATTTAGGATAAAAGTTTAAAACTGTGTCCAAACTCTGCCCACTATCAGTGGAGCTGTTTCCACAGACAGACTTTACTATGAGCACTCAACTGATTTGAACAACAAGTTAAAAGCCTTTAAAACTTTAGTGATGTTTCAGTTTATGCTAATTTTTTTATTAATTAGAAAAAAAATTAAGATTTTTTTTTTTAATGCAGAGACCAAAGTGAAGCAAAGTCAAATCCCTTGTTTGTGTGCCAAATAAAGATGATTCTGTTTCTAATAAGTTGCTTCTGCAACCATCTGATTATGTGTCTGGTGACTTTTAAAGGTAAGCAACATCTAGCAGATGTGTGAATATGTGCAATTAAAGTTTGTGCAGGTGCTGTCACCTTTATTTAAGGTGGAATATAAGTGTGAAGTAAGACAAAGAAGAACAAGAAAAGAGAAAGGAGGATGAGAACAAGAACCGATCTGTGACAAGACAGAGGAAATGAAGAGAAAAGACAAAAAGAAGAAGATGAAAGAAGAGCAAAGAAAGAAGTAAAAAGGAGACTAACGGAAAAGGAAAGTGATGAAGAAGCAAAGGAAAGGAGAGGAGGGAAGGAGTGCAAAGGAGGGGAGAGAGGGTCCTCCACTATCAGCAGATAAGAGGCAGAAATGGATGAATTCTATTGGCCGGCGAACCTCTTCCAGTCTCTTATCTGCTCGCCTTCATGAACTCAGGACACATTTCATAGAAATTTGCGAAATCAGGAAAGCTGGGTATCGTGTCATCTATCACAGAGCGACGCTAGCCCATACATCCTCCCAGCTTCACAATAAAAGCCACAATTGACACTCTTTTTTTGGTTTGTTAACAATTATATGCTGCAGTCTCTACAAAGTGGCTTTGGGCTTGTTGTTTTCAAGGTCAAATAAACTTGGCTGAGTTTCAGTTTGAGAAATTTGTTCATAATTCACCCTGGAGCTAGAAAAACACTAATTACATCCTTTTTATTGAAATGTCTGATTATTATTAGTTCTGATCAGGTTTTAAGTGTCAAGTTAAATTATATATGACGGATGGAGTAGGACAAAGAGCAGAGAAATGTTGTCAAAGTCTTGAAGCACTTACCATCAGCTGATCGACATACGCACGACGAGTGTGTGAATACAGAGAGTGCTCAGAGAGAGACAGATATACATGCAAGACTGTTGTCAAGAGAATAAAAAAACATGAGGGAGAAAACAAAGAAAAGAGCAAGAATGCAAAGAGATTCCAGCATTTTCCTATTTTTTCCATCTCCACCTGTACTTGAATAATTGAGAATTTCCATAGACTATATTTAAAAGATGGAAGGAGCTAGGGTACCACCCCCCTCTGATGTGTAGGTTTTACAAGCACACCTTAACCTTGAGGTCAATACCATCCTGTTTTCTCCCACCAGAAGTTACCATATTTTGATGAGAGGCTAATGTTAGTAGGCTTGATTAGGCCGCTACACCCATAGACTACACAGGTGCAAAGCACAGACACATGGCTCGTAATGAGTGTTAAGTAAGAGGCTCCATCAGCCAAAACTAGAGCACAAACTTAATTCTTTTAATTATTGTTATTCTTTGAAAACAGTCGACAATACCACAAACACAGTTGAGAGGTCCAGTTCACTGAAGCTGATTTGAGGTGACACGTAACACCACATATTATGAGACATCAAGCTCACAATAATTAAAGTTTTAAGGAGAATTTACACAGGCCAGTTCAGAGTTTGACAGTTGGTGATTTCTAAAATATCTTTTTCTGCCATATAATAAAGCTGATTTTAAACCCAAAACTCATTGGGACATACAGTATGCCTACTTGATTGAGTAATTTGGATAAAACTTTGGGAAAAAAAAACAGCTGTACTCATCGATCTTCCAGGTCAGTGATGCATTCACATAAACTTGGAATCAGTCCTTTAAAAATACATCAAAGCAGGTTCCAGTTTGTACAAGCCGCCATGTCTCTCTTGCCATCTTGAATACAGGGGCCAAGACAGTGTTTATGTATGTGACCAGAGACCAGCCACATACTACTGTAGTACACCTATAAGTTACTTTTACTTTCAAAATCCCAAACACCTCTTTGGGTATCCTGGTAGCATTTAACATTTGTACATGTATATTTTTATCATCTCTTTGTCCTCCTGCACTCCTGCTCCTTCATTTCTGCCTCTTGATAAACTGGCACCTTGCTTTTTTTTTACTCAACAACACACTGCTGGACCTCAGTTGCAAGGCCACAAGTCCTTACAAAAGATTTATATCAGAAATTTAACTTGAATTTTTGTGATTTTAAGAGACCTTAGGAAGATAAAGTGCGACTGCAACAGTTAGTGAGATTAGTAAATTGTCTCATGGGAATACAGAAATCCATTCAGTGTCTTTAGCTCTTTCTTCTTTAAAATATGCTGCCTCTTAGTTTCAAGACTAGCTGGATGACTCCAAAGTAACCTCGGTAGACTATTCTGAGGTACAACTTAAGCGTTGAGCCTCACAGAGGGTGGCACTTCGAGAGAAAGCACAACTACTTTATTTTGTTTCAACATAATAGATTGTAATCGATTGAACATATCCTTAACCCTTTAAAACCGGTCAGAGTGGGGCTCTGTTTTGCATAACTATTTTTAAATCCTGGTAGCACTGCAACCACGTGAGCTAGCGCAATAATTTTTTTTGCATATGAAGCCGGAGGAGTTGTACTTACATCTTATGCCATCAGCTTGTCCTAGGTCACGCTTTCCTTCCACATATAGCTTTGCAAAAACTGCATAAAAACCACTTGCAGCAACAAAAACATAAAATTCCAGAAACATGCTTTGCCGATCCGGTCAGCTGTTCATAACACTTCCTACATTGGAACAGACGTCAGCGCGAACTTTCGCACGTCTGCCATTACTTGCCCGAAACCGGAAGTGACGTCATTTTCGCGGATATGTAGTTTTTTACCATCAGGGACTCATAAAAAAAACAAAAAACATCAGGGCCTCATGAGCCTAGACTGGTGTTTTTAAAAGTTATCTTTGACTTTATGACTTTCTGTGTCGTTTCTGGGATGCTTAGGACTCATATTGCACTGCTGGAAATAGTTTATTTTGATGCATATGCTGCTTTTTTGCAAATTTGCATTATAATATTTATTTTCGTTTTTCCTGCAGTGTATAAAAATTGGTGTATTTCAGAAATAAAACTATGAAGACACTCAAAATAAATTTCCTGTGGTGGGAAACTATTTTGTGCAACTTTTTTTGTATTCACAGTTTTGAGAGATAAGCCTCTTAAATTTCTCTAACTAGAAATATATGTTAAAAAAACAAAAAATGATTTTCAATTTTTTTTGTAGTTTATTGCACTTTTTTGCAATTTATGTAATTACTATGCACTTAATGCAGACATATTATTAGAATTTGGGCTATAATGGTTGTATTGATGTATAGCAACTTGAAATGCTCCCAAAAATGGCACTACAGCATGTAAAAATATAATATAAGCTCTGGTGGACTTAGTTCTATGGTAGGTCTTAAAGAGTTAAAGAATATGTGAAAAGTAAAAGAGTAAATAATATTTAGTTGACAAATATAAACTTTCCAAGTTGGAAATATCCATATATACAAATCCAACAACCGCTCAATTGCCATTTTCTTTTAATAATTTTTTTTTTTTTACTGAAACATAGTTTCTTAGCCCCATGTGGGTCTGGACCCATGTGAATCAAAGAGTTTGTATAAAGTAGGCTATATCTGTGCTTTCAACATCCAAGTGAGGACTGAAATTCTACATTTCTCCCCCATCTAACTGTGAGTGGTTTCTGTGTTACCAGTAAAGTTTGAATTAAGTCCTATATGGTCTCACAGATGTGTGTGTGTGTGTGTGTGTGTGTGTGTGTGTGTGTGTGTGTGTGTGTGGCAGTTCTGTGCATGACAAACTGGTCCAATTTCAAGCGTGTCGCGGCGCCTGGCTGATATTTGTCTCGCTGGTGTTGTTGTTGTGGCCCTTCCTTCCTTCCACCACCTCCTCCGCTTCTTTTTTAGTTTCCCCTCAGATTTGAATCGGCACGAGGGCCTCGGTCCGTTCCCTCTCTGACAGCGCAGAAATAATTACAGTACAGCCTTCCCCACAAGCTCGCTGTTATATTAGCCCTCTTATCAGGCTGCTGAGGGGGGTAGTTGATCAACTAAGGTCACTGTATCCTGACCACAGCACAACAGCTACACCGCTATTTGGAGATATGATAAATAAAAGGCGGGGGTGAGGCCGCAACAACACTCTTATCTGCTTCTGAGTGCTTTTTGTTCCATTCTCTTCCCTCCTTGCACCTCGTCTGTGTTGTTGTCCCTGGGGGGGCAGCTGGAGTTGGCACAGGAGAGAATATGGAAACCTGCGATGCTGTGACGATTTAGTGCAGCTGATTAGCTGAAAAAATAAATTCCCCTGCACAGTTTTAAAGTTGCACTTGTAGGTTTACATACACGGCCTTTTATTTATTTCCTAACCCTGTTAGATAACATGCGAAGTTAGGAGGGGAGGCCCATTCTTTGTAAATGCAGTTACATTATTCTGAAAACGGGTCGTAGACAGCAGCGCTGGTGTGAGCGGAGATAATAGATGCACCTACATTATCCTGAAGTGGTGGGGAAATTGAGGGGTTAGGAGGGTGAGCACAACAGATGTGCCTACATTATTCTAAGGCCAGATTGATAGCGATGGGGGTCGCGGCGGGGAGTGTGAAAAGAAATACATCTACATTATTCTAGAGTCATGTGAGAGCGAGAGGTTAGCGTGAGCAAGGAAAACAGATGCAGACGCATTATTCTGGAGTCGGGGTGACATTTCTAGAGGTGGAGGTGAAGCTGGAAAACTGAATGAACCATTACTCTTCAGACAAATTGATAGTGGGAAGGTTAAGCATGCAGGTTTACCTGCATTATTCTCAACCTGAGAGAAGAGCTCAGAGGGAAATCACACAGCAGTGGTTCCACTGGTTTTACTGCAGCCAAACTTGACGTGACACCGCTGAGTGACAACCACAAATCACCACTACATACTGCCTCCAAAATCACATCAATCCCAGTAGACTCCCATGTAAAAGTGCCCACGTTTTCATCACACTAGCATATCCAGTAAAATTGTCATCAAGGTTTAGAGTTTTGCATTATTAAGGGTGTAGCTACATGAAGAAACCACTGAATGCTGAAACAAGTAACTATAGGTAGGTCGCATCTCCACTAATTAAGCTCATTAAGGAATCATCAGGAATGTTTTACTGTGTTTGTTTTTACCTTTGGGGGCATTTTAATGCAAATACAGTTGTGGTCAAATTACTATACAGCATCTTTACCAACTTTAAAAAAACAACAACAAAAATACTAGTTGGGTACCTAAATTTGAATTGGTTTAGAATTTTTCTTAATACATACAGGCTCAAATATACACATCCATTCATTTAAATCTTTGGATTTTTGTTTAAGCTTCTACAAAGTCTTTCAACTTGACAAAGCCAAGAGCTATTTACATCTCATCAGTGATCATTATAGACTACAAGGTAGTTTCTCTTTGCCAGCATAAAAAGGATTTGTTTGACTACACTCACTGGATTCACCAATATTCAGAATGTTAAAACCTAAGAACAGTGAACCAGCTTTTGAGTATGGTGGTGGTAGCTTCATGTTCTTCTGCTAGTGATACTGATACTTTATTTAAAATGTCCAGAAGAACAATGAGCCCAACACAAATCAAAACGGGTTTGGAATGGATGAATGTGCGGATTAGAGAAAATCTAAAATAAATTCAGACATACACCTGGTTTATTAAAGATATATGTCGTGTAATCATTCCACCCTGGGGGAAAAAACAGTTAAAAGAAATCATTAAAAGTCCCAAATTACATGTCATGTGTATGGAAACAGACATCTTGCTCTGGGGTCAGCTATAGACAATCCACGTAAGAAGTCTGAGATTAATTTTTGATGGTGACATTTTAAACAGCTTTTATTTTGCTCTGATTAGTAGATACACTGTATCAACAAAAGCACTGTGTCTCTTGATTTATAATTTAATCTGAAGTATCTCATCTGTCTCTTAATCTTTCACTTCACATGTTTTCGGTTTCCTTTCTTTCATGAGTGTATAAGGTTGGGCACATAGCCATACAGTCTGCTTTTATAAACATTTGTAAAACAATGGGTCATTTTAAAGAGTTCACTAAATTTGACCATGGGATGCCACAGTTGGAACAAGTCAGTTCATGAAATTTCTTCCTTCTAGATATCCATGATCAAATGTGTTATCAGTAGAGGTGGGAATCACCATACATCCCACGATACGATATTATCACAATACTTAATGCACAATACGATATTATTGCAATTTTTAAAAATATTTTGCGATATTCAGATTCTGTACATAAAGTTAAACTTTATTAATATTCATTTTATCTAATAACAAAGTCTCACTCAGTCTTTCTCTCATTTCAGTCAGTTTTATTGTTGACAAACTGAACGGTTTATATTACAGTCTAGTCCAACTTAACTGAATGCAACCATCTGGCACAATTATAGCTATTATGAACTATGCAATTTATGAAACCTTCTTCAGCAACTGAAGAATTTGAAAGTAAATTAAAACAAAATATAATTTTACATTAAATAAAAAAGTTTTAAACGTAATTAAAATAAAACATGTCTTAAATTAAAATAAGTAAACTGTCATGTTTATTGCTGCCATAAAAAAAGTTAAACACATTTGGACAGTGTCAGGATTCTTGCTCAGAAAAAGGAGCTGATCACCATGCTCTGAAGTCAGAGCACGTTCCAGTCCACAAAAACTTTTTTGCAACAAAATATCGATTTCTGCTGTCCCTGTATCGATACATTATTAGCAAACAAAATATCACGATACTACACAGTATCGATTTTTTCCCCCACCCCTAGTTATCAGTGAGCATTGGAAGTGTTTGGCAGCCACAGCAAAGGGCAGACCACGCAAAGTTAGCGCTGGGGTTCGTAGTGTCACCGATGCTCAGCTGGCTCAGTAACTGCAGATTTCCAAACTACTTTTGCATTAACATCAGTACAAAGACTGTGCATCAGGAGCTTCATGGCATGGGTTTCCATGGCTGAGCAGGTTCTGTAGGAGTAATGCATAGATGGCCCAGTCCTTTTGTCTATATAGTGCAATTAAATGTAACCAAGCAAGATGCACGGGTGTTACTTCACCGTCCTGTTCAGATGTAATCACTTCTGGCTTCAAGAATGAGGCAGTTCATACTGCAGTAGGCGTCTTTTGCTATCACTCACTCACACACACACACACACACAATCAAAAGGTGATAACACAGCCAACCATGTTATCACAGCTGGTAATTCTTTTTAAAAGATAAACTTATGTCAAACAAAAGCTGAAATGAATGAAAACACCACTTACACTCACTTAGAGTGGGTGTAAATATTTGCTATGGTGTCTCTTAATATAGTCAAGTGTGAATTTGTTTGCCCTCTGCCAAAACCTGAAAGCTGAATATGACAGCTAGTCAATCCTGTCACAGCCACGATGCAAAGTACCGCACAGCCCACTTTCTGATATCACTCTCCCTCTGTGCTCAGTCTGTTCTGTATAAGCAGAGCTGGCGTGAAGCCTCCTGACAGGCTGTGTGAATCGTTTTCAGTCTTGGCATCCTGATTATCACTTCGAGCTTCTGAGGAAAAACAACGGTTTGGATGAAAAAACAGAGCCGGAGGAGAGAAACACATGTAACAGAGGACAGCTGAGGACTGACTGAATGTAGGCAAGGACACGATCCAAAATCACTGGAATCACCTTTTGCTACCACAGTGTTAATGAGCTTCATAAAGATAATGGCAACAATTTAATTTAGCACTTTTTTAGTACTTTAGTCATTTGTGTCTGAGAACGGTGTAAATGTTAATCTAGAAAAAGGCCGCAGTAGACGAACCTCCAGTAATAATTAATGACTCCTGATTAGCACTGACATTGGGTTTTTGTTAAATTAGCCCTTTATTAGACAGGAAACTATTTATGGTAACTTGATTTTCAATATAACAAGTAAAGAAAAAAAAAAGACAGAAAAAAAGTCATATCATCATCCGATAACCTTCCAATTTATTAGTATTTGTGAATGTGTGAAGTTTAACTTTCTAAAAAATAAATAAATCTAGTTTTTACATTGTGACATTTCTTACTTTATGCATTACAACATTTACTCTTTGTTAGTACTCTTTTACTTTAGTCTACTACATTTTTCTTCATGTGATATCGTACCTAAATACCTTACACTCACAACAATCTAGTTAGTATAGCTCACCTGTTAAGTAACTATGCCCACTTACAAGAGGTACGGATATTTTTGTCACAGTATTATAGGATTTAAACACTAGAATAAAAAACACGTTCTTTCATTCAATAAACTATGTTATATGCAATAAAAACTATATTTAATTACATTTAGCAAACATTTGATAAATATTTGGCAAAATATTTATCTGGAAACTTGTTGTGTTTCCAGATGTTGTTCTCTGACAAAACACACTGAGAACCATGTATGTGAAAGAGAATTTGGAGTGAGAAGCAGTGGTCGAGGTATATAACAGGGTATTCAACTAACCTTGATTTAAAGTTACAAAATATGAGACTTACATTTTCATATATTTAATGCACACTAACTGCAGTTTTGATTTACAGTACAGTATTTACAGTATTTGGATGTATAGAATATGAATATGTGTATGTATGTATAGAATATGCTGTGAAAACTGAGCAACTTCAAACTTGGTTTGAATGACCTCTTTGAGTTTGATGTAAATATACTTATCTAAAGTCTTTAGGAAAAAACACATGAAAAACAAAAGCTCATAATAATGATAATCTTACTGTAATTTAATAATATATAATAATCTTACTGAATCAATTAACCTCAGTTTATTATCTGACCTATACTTTTTGTTATACATTCACAGCAGTAAGCTTTTACAAGCCTTACAATAGGTTAAAGCTTAGGTTTACTTTAAAAATGAAGATAAACTGATGCTTAACCAGTCAGAAGATAAATAATTGAAACCCAGTCCAACCATGGATGAGATACATTCCTTTATTGTACTCAAATGTCTGCTCTGTCACACTTCAGGAATGTCACATCAAAACCAAAATGGCTTTAAAAAAAAAATCTCAGCAGATAAAGCATTTCATCATCAGTGAAAAAAAAAAAACTAAACAAAAACTAAAATCAAATAAAAAGTTCTCAACCATTGCACATCATTTGGTGGCAGGAAATGAGGAACAAAACATGAACAAAAACACAACAATCAACATAGTTTTGTAGAATTTAAGACTGAGGAGTAATGTGGGCTGAGCACCAAAAGAAAAGTCAAAATCAAAAGTAATTCCAGTTTTACGTTCTGCTTGTATCAAATAAGCTAAAATATCTGATTTGTAGATTTTATGACAGACGTTGGATAGCAAAGTGTTCTTTGAATTCAACAAAAAATAAAATCAAGGTCATATTCTGCAGGATTTTTAAGTCGTCACCTTAATTAACAAAGAGTAAAAAATTAATCTCACAGTCTGAGGCTGATCTCTGGACGGACACCTACTCAGTCAGCTGACAAAGTCTCACCTCCACCAAGCCTGAAACTACTCAGACGCTCCGAACTCCAGATTTATTATCATTCCCTGAAGGAAATCCTTCATCTGTAATGAAGAGCTTGGAACACCACAAGCTTCCAAAACTCAGAAATACTAACAAGCAGTTTCTGATTGATTTAATCAGTTCTTGTTAATTTAAAACTCAAAACCTTAAAGTCTCCTCTCTGCGCTGAACATGAGCAGCAGGAAGAAAACCACCAAGGCCCAGTTCACACTGAAGCTTCATAAGGTAGTAATTAAGTGTATATTAAGCATGATTTCACAGAGATAGAGAAAATCTGCCACAGAGGGGCATTCTCGCATTATCGTTTATTCGTATAATGATTTCAAGTCGTAAGAAAATCAACATTCACATTTTTTTATGGCTACTAATGTTTCATTCGATATTGCAGCTCTTGTAGATTCACATTAGAATTGGGAGAAGCAAAAGAAAACAAATTTTCTCAGAAGTTTGACTTAGTAAGTTGAAATTTTCAGATAATCTGAAATTTTGACTTATTTAGACTTATATTTTGGCCAAGAAATTTGGTAAATTTGTCATTTAAAGGTGGAAAATATTAAAAGAAGAAAATGTTTTTTTTATGTCACAGTGTCCACTGAAGCGTATTAAGTTCTATTCATATTCAAAAAGGGTTTCAAACTAACTGCCCAAAAAACTGTCTAAAAGTTTTTGTTCAGAAACTTCCATCCATAATTTCTCGAGAACAGCAATGAACCAAACCAGCATGTGAGAGTCTTCCTTCTCTGCTCTTGTTGGCTCAGAGAGGACAGAAACAGAAAATGTTGCCTTCACTTACGATCATACAGCAACAAAAACACAGGCTCTTGTTCTGAAAGGAATGAGAGGAAGTGAAAGAACAGGTGGCAGGAGGTAACAAGACACAATACACAAACACGATGCAGTCGGTCGTCCTTGATCACATACTCTGGATCGGTTTCACAGCTCATGATCCAAACTTCAAAATAAAAGCGCATATTCTGACTCAGCAGTTTGAACTGTTTAAAAAAAAAAAATAGGCAAAAACTTCCTCCAGTAAAATAAACTGGTGACTTAAACTGGATGAAATTTAACTGGCGATAAGGTAAGCTGGGCATAGGGGTCCTGTTTGTTTTTCCCCACAGGTCACTGGGAATGGCAGATTAAAGTTGGAGGTGCAGAAATCCTAACATCCTTAACTGCCAGCACTCGTGGGTAGTAGAAAATCAGAAAAGAAATGAAAAGTAAATATCTTCATTTAACTAAAGACACAATATTTCGGTTGAGAGGATCAAAACGCTTTCTTCAAAGAAACTGTTCTTATGAATTCCTTTTTTCAAAATTACCAATTTATTTTTCATTTATTTATTTATTTATTTATTTATTTATTTATTTAAGGGAATATCTTGTTTTATCAGTTCAAATCTCAAATATATGTTAATTATGTTCCACATTTTTAAGGTGGAAACATGCCTTCAAATGCTAAGCTTATGGAGAAAAACAAAAACAAAAATTTTCTTTAGTCAAAAGTTTGAATATTGATCATTATTGTGTAAAAAGCCCTTAAATAGCTTTCTGCAATCACCTTTTTCCTCATGCACAACAAGGAAAGAAACAAAATCAACCAGAATTTTTAAAAACAGAAAAAAAAAAAAAGAAAAGAAAAGAAAATTCACCAGGGCCATAACCCGTGCTGCGTTCACATTATTACGAAAATACGACTTTTCAACCCAAAGAATTGCTCCCTGCAGATTTTAGACTTCATAAAAATGAATAAGGGAACTCAGAAATCAGTTTTGGTGTATCAGCATTCCTAAGGTATTATTCTAAATGTTCCAAAGCCTCAGTCGTGACATGAACGCAGCACAGCGGGGGGCGGGGGGGGGGGGGGGGGGCAGGAGTTAAACATTGTGAACTTTATCAGATTTCAGCTGATTTGCTGCCTCACTTCTCTTCTTTACTCTGAGCTTAATAAGGAGGAGCAGGAAGGACCCAGGAGGACATGTGCATTATGGGTAGTGTAGTTTGACAAGAGCCAGTCAGGACTGTCTGTGAGTAGATCGGATTCTATGAGATTGCCTTGGCTTCAGGTAAGAAAGCCTCCCAGTATTTTATCAGCTGAAAGAGGAAAAAAAGTGAAGAAATATTCAGTTAGGAGACAAACACAAACACAAGGCATTTTCTTTCATTTTTATGGAAAACTTGTTTTGTTCGTTCCATCCACACTATATGGAAGCCTGTAGGTGCCAGTTTTGTTGTTTTGGTTTTGGGTTGTAATTTCCTTACTTTTAACTGCATAACTGTTCCCAAAATAACAATTAAAATGGAGACAAGTGCTAAATATTTGTATAAAGCATATAACTATTTATATTCTAAATTAGAATCCGTGTTTTTAATCTTTCTTTGTCAAATAAAAGACACCAAAATTTATAGCTTGACATCAGTCCTCAGTACTCAGATATGCAATTTATTTTATCTTATATTCTAAATATGTAATTACCTTTTCTGAAAAAGTGCAATTTTCAGACAGTTTTTACACAAAAAATATGTATCTTGCTCAAATGAAAATTAAACATTTTTTAATTTTCATATCAATAAATGATATTTACAAAGTTTAACACAAAAGTTTTTTTTTTAATTTAAAGTTTATATTTAAAAGAGCGTTTCGAGAGTATTTTAGTTGTGATGAAAAATGTCACTAACAGTTTTGTTTACCTGCTGTTGTGTCTGAACCAGAGACTCCAGGTATTTGATAATGATTGTTTTAAAGTCCTTCACTCTCTCTTTCTGTTAGAAAATGACATAAAAAGTATATTTATTTGCCCACCTCATTTCATCATTTAACAGTTCACCGATTCATATTCACATTCACCCACGCACCTCAAACCTGCTGACTTCTTTGCGGATGGTTTTGGAAATCTGCTCAAAATCTCTCTCGCCCTGCTGGACCTTCCCTTCCAGCTGAAACACACATACATACAAAAAAGGGAAAAGAGAAAACTACATTTAGAATATTTCTGTAATTCTAAATTTCATTGTCATATTTTAGAAACATTGCTGGTTATTATTAAGTGTTTAATGCCTTTCTGCAAAAGTGCAGCTTTAAAAACTGCATCATAATTAGGATTGTTCTAGATGACTGATTTCACATGCCAGTTTAAATAAGAAAAAAAACAATATGACAATACCAATCAGTAATTACTGATGTTGTTACTGATAGTTTGAAGTTTACAAAGACATATTTTAACCAAAAAAAATCAGATTTGACTTATGTGCACCTGTAACTTGTATGTATCTTAAGCATGAAATTTGAAAATGCCCACTTTGTCTATTAAAACTCCTGCTGGAAAAGCTGGAACAGAAACAATGTTCTGAAGTAAATCCAACTGGGACTTGATTTAGAATGGGATCTATGATTTAGAATGGGATCTATCACAGGAAATGTTGTGAGCATATTTGACACATTGCAAATACCTGAACACTGATTATGTCAGTAACAGGTTCATCTACACGATATTTTTCATGCCAACATTTCTGCGCCCTAAATATAACAGGAAGAACTATTTAGTCGTACATAACCTAAAGTGTTCTATACAAACTAGTTTCCTTTGTGTTAAAAAAAAAGGAATTAAGAACACAAAATAATGTTTAAATGAACGACTGACTGTGAAAATATATATTTTTAATATATTTTTAAGCTAATACAGGAAACAAATTAATGTCATACTTTTATTTTTCATCCTGATCTTTGATCCGGTGCTCATAAAGACGACTTTAGCATTTTATTTGTTTTCGTAAAGAGCTTAGACCTAAATCACATTTCCCTGTTAAGAACTGACTCAGCAGAGCTGACTTTTATACTTTACATGTTTTTTTTATTAAGGTTACTAATATTTAATTAACAGACAGTTGTAGTTCAGTAAGTCTTTAAAAAGGATAAAACAACAATGAAACTTAACTAAATTATTATGTGTTATGTGGTCATGGATAAAAAAAACTAAACTAAACTAAACTAAACAAGAAAAACTATGATGTAAGCTATGAGGATGCTTATAAAGACTTTGATTAGATCAGCGATTCCCAACCTTCCTGCCGGATGTACCCTTTGATAAGGTCGCAAATATTCTCATTTAATTCAATTTGAACCGAATACTAACACCACTAATTATATAAAAGCTAGATTTCGATGATATTTTTCAGACAACTGAACAGTCAGTCTGTAATTCATAGCTTGCTTTCATATAAATAAGGCACTTTGGTCCAGCTAGCATTGTTTATTTGAGCAATTACCGTATTTTCACAACCATAAGGCGCATTTAAAAGTCTTAGATTTTCTTCAAAAAGTACGGCGATCATCGAGCAAAGAACAAGCGGGAGAAGCGTTTCGACGGTCACCATTCGGCTAAAAGCAGTTTCACTTTCACTTTTTATGAAACGGTGCCATTTTTCCATCCGGACCAGGACTACGGTAGCGCAGCAACTTCCAGCGGATTATAAGGAAAAGCTGGCCATCTTCCGCTCCTACTGCAGCAAACACATCGGCGACAAACACATCCAGCGATGGATGACCGATGGAGACCAGTTTCACCAAGAGTGGAAGGCAGCGCCAGGCGAGTTACGCCACAATTTGCCAATGGATTGTAGATGCTTGGGCTAACATGTCTGCTGGCACTGTTGTTCGAGCTTTCGCAAAAGCCGGCATCATTTCCGAGGAGCCGCACGGCACGGAAAGTGACTCTGACAGTGAAGAAAGTGAACCTGGCATGTTTGATGGAGATTTAGCGCAGCTGTTCAATTCAGACACAGAGGATGAGGACTTCGATGGGTTTGATTGATGATAAAAATGTGAGTACCAAACTTTGTTTTGCTCCTGCTTTATTTTTAAATACGCACACTTGTATGCTTGTGTGTTGTTGATGATGACGATTACTGGTAATAAAAATGTGAGTAAGGTACCGAACTCAGGTTTGCTCCCGCTTTATTTTTAAATACGCATACGGTACTTGTATGCGCCCTATGATCCAGTGCGCCTTATGTGTGTGTTAAATACAGTAATGGCACACATAACTGAGACTGCGCCTTTTAGCACAGTGCGTCTTATGGTCGTGAAAATACGGTAATAAGGTACGTTTGGCTTTTTATTTGATTTAGCTACCATTTTTTCCTGTATGCTTAACATTTAATCCACACTTAAGTTGGGCATTCTCAGTCTCAATAGCTGCAGATGGCTCAAATCACCAAAGCGAACCTGATCTGTGGTACAAGCGTGTCTGGTTGGGTATCACTAGACTACTCGATGTCACATGAAAGAGTTTGTCCATTCACTGAAAGTTTTGAGTCAACATTTGGTCCCAAAGAGAGAAACTTTAAACTGGTTCAAAACCTGATGGCTGTAAGAAAACTCTTCAGATTGACGGTCTGATTCATGTGACGGGCCATAACAGCAAAACAGAAAAAAAAAGGGTAACATGACAATATGCCACAAATGAATACTGATAAATATGAGAACTAAACAGCAAAGAGAAGCAACTCAAAGGTGTGAAGCAGGCGGTCGGGCAGGTGAACACAGAGATGGATGGACAGACAGACAGGGCAGGTCCTACCTCCTCAATCTCCTGGTTGCAGGAAGGCATGGCAGGAAAAATGCAACAAAAGTTAAGAGGCAGGGAAAAAAAATGCTCAGAGCTTCCAAAATCATAGAGGAAGATCCAGAGACATGAGCAAAAACACAGAGGAGAAATGCAGGCACTGAAAGGAAAGGAAATCCTCCCTCCAACACAAAATAAAAATGCTGAGCATGTCTTTACATAATTTATCAGCTTATGTCTAGTTAGATAGTTGCAGATTTAATTCAACACTTTGATCATGTTACTGTATTTTCATACGTCTCGCTCGTGATTTTATCTAATGTGACACATTCACTGGAAAATATTATAATATAAGTATTTTATGGACTGAAATATTCAGATGGCTCTAAAACATAAATCTGTGTGTTCACTATGGAGTGATGTTAGCCTAACTTAGCATAAAGACTGGAAGGAGGAGCAAAAAGTTCACTAATTAACATGTAATTTTAAAAATGTAATCAGTGTATAAAATATTTCTAATCTAATACAAAACAGCTTGATTGTCCATCCACCAGACATTCACTAACAGCCTAAATGTTTTTCTTTTAAATGCTTTGAATACCTGTGATGTCTTTTTTGCCAGTTTTTGTTGTACTGCTCCAGCAGGCAAATGGCCAAAATGACATCATCATAAAAGATCAGTAGTAAACATGATGACAAAAAGGTTTAAAATTTCCTGAAGACATTTTTGGCTTCTTCCAGATTAGCTTTTCATGACTCATAGTTTAAAATAATCTTCATCTTGGGGGGTGCATTTGTGTTCCAGTGTACCCGCTAACTATCTGAAACAAGTTTTGGGCCCTCCCCTTTAAGGACACCCTTCCTTTAAACCAACTTTTGAACGACTGCCCCAAACAAACCAAAGGTCTGAACAGCAGGTTGGTGAGGGCTCTTTGTGCCCGAGATGACCGTATATGGGATATCTGCGCTCACTGACACCATTAAGAGCCAAGACAGATTCGAGCGGTCTGAAGCCTGAGCTTTTGGCTCACAGGGATTTTGCACATATACTGACCTCATTTGAAACTTGAGTATGCACCACTGTAACAGCATATATGTCTCAGAAAATAAGAAAAACATGTAGCCTCTCCATCTAGAAAGTTTGTGCTCTTGAAAGGCCCATCCTAATTATTTTGTATGCAAACTAAATTAGTATAAAAGATATCTCTCTATATAAATAACACGTTCGTAGAAATAAAGATGAAGTCTGGGATTTTAGGTTGTTGGGAGGAATGGTTTCCTTGCTATTTTTCTCTGTTTTACAAGAAAAATAAGTGTTCAATTAAATGCATATCATCTTTAATGTACATGGGTTTGTGTAGATGGACTTGGTGAAGATGTCTGCAGACAGGTATAGACATGAGAGTACAGAGAGGAAGTATTTTGTCTCCACTATTTATGTAATCTGGTTACTTTATTCCTTAACTGTAGTTACTCAAAAAACAAACCAAAAATAATCTGATATAAAACTGGGGAAAAACAAAACAATCAGTCAGCACCACAACCTCAGAAGGGGCATTTTTAAAAGAGTAAAACCATCCTACAGAACTTAATTTAGACCCAAGTCCCTCTGGACCCTGTAGTGCAAACACAAGCAGAACAAGTGAGTTCCTTAAAAGGCTGTCGTACCACGGCTGGAAAAGATGAAGAGTGAGCGTCTTTCACCGAGAATGGTTTCTAAATACGAACCTTCTGATCTCATCTAGTGAAGAAAGGAAATCACCACCACCAAAAAAAAAAAAAAAAAAAAAAAAAAAAAAAGAATCTATATATATTATATTTTTGTTTTAGCTGTAATGTGTTAAACATCACACAGGAGGAAGACTTGTTTCTTATAAAACAACGTCAAGTTTCCTAAACTGAAGAAAGCCCTTAATCGAAAAATTTAAAAGTCTGTTAAAATATCCTGTTAATTTGGAAATGAACTAATTAATTATTTGGGGTTAATTAATAGTAATTGTGTGTCCCAAAAAATTCCCTTCATGCTCTTTTTTTCTTTACCTTTCAATAATAAGGATGAAATGTTGTTAAGCATAAAAATGATCAAACCATTCATGCAACTCTTTAAAAAAAAAAAGACAAATTAATTAGAAAGAATAAAAGCTTTTTTTAAAAATGGGAATAAAATGACTCAGAAATGATCATTTGTGTTATAAAATAATAATTGAGTGTGGGGAAAAAAAATGTGTTGGCGCAAAAAAAAGATTATTTAGATTATTTTAGAAAAAAAACTCAGACTCCGATTCACAGACTCTGATAGTTATTTCAGTGTGTTGCCCACAGGGGGCAGTGTGGGTTAAAAATCTGACTGTTCACCAAAGACTAGTCCACATCTCTGTGACAGAGGAAACTACAGCCCAAAATAACACCAATTATACATAATTTTCATAGTTGATTTTCATCTACTGAGTCATACTGACATTAAATAGACTCTTGTATCATAGCACACTGTTAATGTGGCCATAAATGTACAAGAAAGCTTTTATTGCTACATCCACTGTGCATCCTTTTTCCAGGCAAAGCTGTTTAAAGGCAAACTTAAACTTATGATGACATTCAGGTTTGAAGTTAATTCTGTGTGTTAGAATAAAGAAGCCAAGTGGAATATAAAAAAAAAAAACCGCTGAAGGAATGAGAGGAAGTAGAAGTGCAGTAAGAAATCTAGGTCAAAATCACACACATGGGGGCAACTTTTGTCAGACTCCGTTTAGGTCAAACAGCATTCAGGTATGGATATAAAGACCCAGTCATGAGCTATTAAACCATAACCTCTGATATACTGCATTTCTTTTTGTGTGATTATTCATCTTGATCTGGAATATGGAGGTTCAGCTCCGTCATAGCTTTAAAAAAACAACTTCCTTTCACTCTGACATTATATTAAAAAAACCCCAATATGATTCACTTTGTGTTGACTGTTCACGACAGCTGTTGTTTTTAACGGATGGCAGTAAAGCAGAGACCCATTAAGCTCCACAGTCAACTTCCTTCCTTATGTAATCTTTCAGAAATGTTTCTTCCACATCACTAATGCTGCAAGCACGGGCACAGAAAAACACACAAATTACCAAAAACTAATAGAAACTTAAAAAAAAAACCAAAAACAACATTTACCATTTAAAAAAAAAAAAAAAAAAAAAAAGAAGGACATCCCTGATTTTAAGTTCTCTTTAAATGAAGCGCTGGGATTGGATAAAACAGATTTACCTAAAATCCAGCAGAGCGTAGTCAATGTTTAACATGATGTGTGCAGCGGTGGTTGAGCAGCAGCGGTTCAGCAGCAGCAGCGTGCTGTAAAACTCTTTTTCTGGACTTTAGAAAAAGCTCGTGTGTGTTTTCTGTTGGCTGTTGTCAAAGCGTGAACCAAAACCCGACTGACAGGCGGCAAAACTCTCGTCGGCTCCAAATAAATGTTGGTTGTAACTCTACTGTGATCTGTCCTCGTCTGCAGCTTCTGACAGCCTCCCCCACCTCACCCAAAAAACCCCCCCTTTCTCCACCCAAAACCCCACATCTGACAGCTGCTCGGCTCTAATGCGCAGACCCCCCCCCGACCGTCTCTGTTTGTGTGTGTGTGTGAGCTGAATCCTGACAGACAGCACGGAGGATGAATTTGTGTGGTGACAGCTTCAACAGACGCTCTAATAAAGTACTTTTCTGTTCTCTTCTGCTCTTGTTTGTCGTACCGAGTTCAAGTGAAGTCTGCGGACGAAAAGAACAAAATATTTTCACATGAATGAACCGTGAAGGTGCATTTATTCGACCTGACCGGGCATCCCATCAGAAACAAAACCACAGAGAGAGGAGAGTCGCTCCTGAACGACACCATATGTTTTTAATCATACTCGGAAGGGTTTCAGAGTAAAAACCCAACCTTAGAAAGTAATTAGACGGGAATTTGGTCCAGGTGGAATAAAGATGGCAATTTGAGATCAGAGAAAAAAAAAAAAAAAAAGCGAGCAATATAAATAAAATTTTAAAAAATTATGTGTGTCGTGTTTTCATTTTGGAAACTAGACGGAATTATCAGAGGGTGACGCATCAGAGGCCTTGACTGACAGCGAGGATGTTAAAACGACGCTCCTGTGCAGGCAGCCCACCAACTACAGAAAATAGAGCTAACTGCATCATAAAAGCTGTCAGTCTTATAGCTTCAGGACCAGGTGTATTATCTTTTGGGAGAAGCTGGCTAATGATAAGGTGGTGCCAGGTAAGACAGAGGAATTTGGAAATCAAGGATTTCCTCTGAAATTTGGCTTCAAGTGATTGCTGCGTCTGATCCAAAAGCAGCAAGACCAACAGCTGGACGCCGATTAAGCGTTTGGAAAGGTGACAGAAAAAAAAAAAAAGTGAACAAAACGGGTTGATTTAAAAGAAATAAAAAAGCCACATAAAATTGCATAAATTGTAAGATTCCCCAAAACACAGTCTGCAACAGGTGGATGGTGCTTCTTTAACCCCCCAAACACAATGAAATGTCTTACTTTTCTAATATTATAACCAAATTCAGATTATTTGCTGAAAGTTCTAATATGTAAAGTAGAGTTGTGACACTAATGCACAAATTGTTGGGCTGTAAAAAGTGCCTTTGTGTGGCAAAACAAAGATGTCAGATGACACGGTGTGGGTGTGGGTGTGCTTTCAAACTGAATTCCCATTTGTGATGGGCAAAAAGTCTGAAAATCATTGCATCAAAAAAAAAAAAAAAAAGCAACAGTTTTGATGACCAGATGAGCAAAAATATCAAAAATGGGATGATCCCATGTGTTCTAATGGGATATTTTGTCATTTCTATCATAGTAAATGTTATTTTTGGTGATGATGTTTCACAAAACGACCGTCTTACCTCTTTGATCTCGTCTTTGGCCTGCTGCAGTTTGTCTGGTTTGTTGGTGAACTGCAGTTTGGCTTCAGCTTCCCGTTTCTTCTGCAGCAACATCTGACTGTCCTGCCACTTCTGCCACGTCTTCATACGGTGATCAAACACACCCTGAGCAAACACACACACTTTTTGTAATTTCTGTTCTTAAAACCATCAAAAATGAACAAAAGCTCTCAAAAGAACATGAAGAAACAACTGCTGTGACCAACAAGTCTGTAATGTGAATTAGTCTAAAACCCACTTGTACCACAAGATGGCGCAGTGATGTAACCTTTATGCAGCCATTAAGAACACATTCTTATTTGTAACGATGAAAAAATGAAAATCTTATTGAAGAAAATAAGCTAAAAAACAAACAAACAAAAATGTCACTTTCTATCGTTTTATCCTCCATTTATCAGACATACAGTCTTGAGCTACATCTGGTCGCTCAGATGTAGCTCAGATGTAGTTCTACGCTTCTTAGCTCCAGCACGTCCGGATTAACCTCTCATTCGTTTGTAGTGGGAACCTTCGGCAGTCATGAGTGGTACCTTCACGGCGGTGAGCAGGCGGACGTAGTCACCCAGCAGCTCGGAGAAAAGGTAGAAGTCAGCGTTGGCCTGGTCCTGGTGCAGCTGATCGATCTTCTCCTCCACCTCAGCCAGCTGGGACAGAGCCCGAGACAGAGCTGTGTGGTCCTCGCTGTTCCCCAACATGGCCGCCGACTTGGCAAACTGCGCCGTGTTCACGGATAGCTCTGGAGGGGAGCGAGAGGAGGACTTTAAGAGTCAGCCACTTTACAGGGTCTCTACTCACAAGCAGAGGAAGAGTTCGGACATTTTATCAGAACTTTTATTTTTAACTTCTATGTTAAAAACTTTCAGGTGTTTTCTTTTGTTGGGCTTAATACAGTTTTCAGCCTCTGTCTACATACGGAAAACAAAGAAGACAGTGTCAAAGAGAACACATTTGTTTTGGTAAACACTAAGCGTACCTTTCCTGTGACAGACCAGAGACTCCACGCTGGTGTGAAGTTTCCTCAACTGAACGTCCAGATTCTCAAAATGCTGCTGCTTCTCCTCAAACCACTGACACAAACACAGACACACCCAGCCATTAAAACAGTCTTCATTTATCCAGTGTTCCCATCTGATTTTCATTCCTTACTGTTATCTTTCCTACTTTATTTCCCTTTTCTTGTCACTTTCACCTCTGCCTCCATTTCCAATTCTTTGCTCATCCAGCTGTTTCTTTCCCTCCTTATTTAATTTTCCTGCTTTGCTTTACATTCATTCTTTCCTTCCCCCAGCTCCGCCCCACTTCCAGATTTCTTTTGCGTTTCCTTACTTTATTTTTCCCAATCTTCTGTCTTTTTGTCCTTCCTGTCCCTCCTTAAGTTACTGGCTCACTACCATCTGTTTATACTTCCTTCTTTCTCCCTCCTCCATCTTTTCCCTATTCATTTCTACCCACACCTTATATTTTAAAATGCATTTCACTTCCCATTTTAGTCTTCCTTATTTTCTTGTTTCCATCCCATCTTCCCTCCTTCTCATTTCACCCTTCTTAATCTTTTTTCATTCCTCATTTTCAGTAGTACCTCTCCACACTCTTTATTAGTCCTTATTCCCCCAGTCGAGTTTCTTCTTTCCTTCCTTCATGATCTTTTTCCTCTCTTTTCTGTCTTCCTTATATTCTCCCATCTTTCTGTACATCCTTCAGTCTCTCTATTCATCCCTCCTCCTTTCCTCCTTCGCCCCTTCCTCTCTATTCGTCACTCACAGCATCGGACTCGTTCATCTTGATGGTCATCTTGTTGACTGCATCTGCCGCCTTGTTGACCATTCGCAGAAGTCCGGCGCTGCTCAGAGCCTGAGTGCTTACAGCCCGCGGCAACTACACAACAAGCAAACAAACAAACAAACAAACAAACAAGCTCAGGTTCTCATTACCTTTATATTTATTTGGCTCATTTCTTCATACATTTCAGCTTATTCCTGCTTTTCGTTAGTCTCATCCTTACTGCATGTGTTGCGTTTAATAGCCGTCTCTTTGATTTAGATTGTTTCCACCTTCCTGATCACTTTGTTCCTTGAGTTTTTTCCCCTGCTACTTTTCAATTCCTATCGTTTCTCGTTCCGGTTCCGTCTCCAAACATCTCTGGTCTTTTCTCCTTTCCTCTCTGATTGTCTTGTCTACCACATTTTAGCTACAAACAGGTTTAATGCAGCTTCTTTATGTGCTGATCGTCTTTTACGGCTACAAAATCCATCACAGAATCCTTTGCATCAGAATGAAAAAGCTGGGACACCCATTTGAAAACAGCCTCATTTTTCTTCATTCTGGAAAAGTTTACTTTTTCCAGACATACAGGGTTTTCCTGTGACGGCTTACTCCCCCCCCTACTCCAATCTCATTTAGCAGGAGCAGCAGCAGCCGGAGGACGGCGGCGTCCCCGGGGCCCTCAGTTAAGGGGGGGACGAGGGTAAATGAGTTGAGGTGGGAGGTGAAAATAGCTTTCAATTGCAGCTCGGTGCCATTCACCCCCTCCCTCCACCTCTCCCTCCTCTGGTTGTGTTTCATTAAGCGGGCCAGACGGACCGACACGCTCGGTCAAGCGTCCGAGCAATTCACCTGTTAAATCTGTGACACAAAGCCATTTATTCTGGACCCAACGACTGCAGCTGTATCACAACACAATCCCACCAACAGTCAGGTGGGTAGCAGGGGAGGAGAGGAGGGAGCGGGGCGGGGGTAGGATAGTTTGAATCCGATGTTGCCGAGGATTTGTCGGAGTGGACAATAAAACAAGGAAACAGAAAACGCCGCAGGCTGTTAAGCCCCGAGGCAGTTTTTGGAAAGCTCTGTTCACAGCAGCGGCTCTGGGCTTTGACCTGGTTGGGACATTTTGCCACTGGTTGGGAAAAAGAAGTGAAGAGATTGGAAAAGTGAGGACCTGTTTTTTGCCTTTTTTTTTTTTTTTAAAGGGTTTTATTTGTTTTTTGCTCTGTTAGGGCAATCTACCTTCAGGTATGATTAAAGAAAGATGACATTTACATAGATGCCATTAGTTCTCACAGGCTGAATCAAAATAGTACCCTGATCTTTCAACTATGGTCATCCTGTAGCTCTGTTTCTAGCAGGCCTATGGACATTCAGATAAACAACCTTTATGGGGAACTTGTTAGGCAAATTGTGGTGGCTCAATAACAAGGCGGCCCACCATGATCGGTCGAAACAGTGCAGATGGCCCAGTTAAATATGCAAAAAATATATCAATTATAGCAAATGAAACTATATAAATAATACCATATGCATCCAAATTATGCACGGTTTAATTTGTTTGATTATTGATGCTGAAAGAGTTTTTCAAATCAGATTGGTACAGCAGTTGTTGGGTTAGGACATCTTAGTTTCCCTGCAGTGTAATAGTAGATAGTCTCTTATGGATGTGAGGCTCATTAGCAGTTGTTGCTGGTACAACTGTAGATGCAACAGCAGTCCAGACAGATATAACATGTCAGCTAATTTGACACATTTAGCTGAATCTATTTCTAGTTTATTTATTTCATTGTTCCTGTTGGTTCATCTTTATCAACCACTTCTTATACACTTAACTCTGTTCTATGAGGTGTATGAGCACACAGCAGTTGTGTTAAGAGATTTTAGTGGATAATCCAGTGTCAGTGAAAAAAAAAAAGAACAAATAGGCAGCTGTCATTGCCTGTATAACTTGCACTGTTTTTAATGTCCAGCAGGGGGCGATGCCCAGATTCTAACAGTGAAATCATTCAGCTCATTCCTCTAATCGTCACTTGAGACTGGATTCAAAAGCAACTGAGAAGCTTCACAGTCTGGCACATCTTTTGGTTTTAGTCTTTATAAAGCTGTGGCTGCTCCCTTTTACTTCATTTGCGACAGCTTTAAAAGGTATATGGTTTTTCTCGCTTTTACTTATGCCTTTAAATTTTATTAAGGCCTGTTTGAATATCAAATCTGTATCAACTGCGTAGCTAGCAATCCACTAGACTTCAGCCAATGAGAGTGAACTGGACCTCTGTACAGTGTTTGTGCTGTTGGTGGATTTTGTTGAGTGAAAGTATTCTATTATGTACTTGGCACTAATTAGCAGACATCTGTGTCTGTGTAATGCACTGTGCAGGTAACCTTAGTGTGAGATAAACTTGAATTAAAATCAAGACTTCAAAACGAGACTTCATTAACGAGTTAGTGACATCACGGTGGCTAAAACCATCTTTTCTATACAGTCTATGTTTACTATTCTGCAGTCTCCAGCTTTAGCGTGATGCATCATAGAAATCCTTAAGCACTGGATATCGATACTCAGCTCCAGCTACTCATAGAGTTTGCTGCACTAAAGGTTTTCTCTCAATTAAGGTTTAGTGTGGAAGTGCTCGCCGTTTTTAATGCATGAAATACCATCTCTTGTTTGTCTGGAAAATAAATGGACAAACACTTGTGTGGGGAAATAAATTGATTTTTCAGCTCACCTGATTCAAAAGTTTCACCGCAAACAAACTGCATGTTATAACTGAACGTGCTGCTCAGAGTTTTAACTCAGTTTTTAGCGTTAAAGTAAAAATTAAACTCCAGAAATAGAACAGAGAGGTCTGACTCCAGGTTTGCAGGTTGTGTTGATTTTCTGCAGTGGAGCGTTGAAGCAGTTTCTAAATAATGATGCAGACTGGTGCCCACCGCTACATTCAAAAGACACTGGGCTGCAGGAAGTGCTGCTGTTAAAACTACATCAGTTCAGTAGGGAAAAGTGGAAGCGCAGGGATGTGATGATAATGAACAAGTTTGCTGAGGTTTGTCGGAAGTCCTGCCTGCACTGACTGACGCTGATGAGTCCAACATCTCCAAGCAAAAGGTGTAATTTTTCTTATTTACCTCCGAGCTCTCCAGGAATTGCAGAACGTCAGGATCCTTCAGCAGGATGGGATGCTTCACCGTTCTCATCAAATATCTGAAAACAAGAAGAAATATGAATCAGAAGATAAACTTTTCTTTTTATGAAGTTTAGTTTCCGGTGCCATCCCAGATGACATTGAGTAATCAGCTTCTTCTTTGACACGACTGGCTGGTGTTTAAACTCATTATTTTGCAATTCTCAGCTCTGTTTTTATACGTGCCATTCAAGGAGCTCTAATTAAAGAAAAGCACTGCCTTATGCAATGAATCCAAAACAGACCACTGGAGTTTTACACATTTTCTGATCTGACCACTGCTGTGAAATACTTATATTTGATGATGCTCCTGATATTACAACTCTAAATCATGGGCAGCTTATAGGTCAAGAACTGGCAGGATCATCAAGCTTGCAACGTTTGCATTTCAGTCTGGATTTTGGAATATTGTCTTAAAATTTATATTATAAGTCGGGGTTGTCACAGTATCAGACTTTTACTACAAATCACCATTCCTAAAAAGGTAACAAGTTAAAAAGAAAAGCATCAAACTGCAGGGAGTCAATCAGACCAGTGACAAACTCATGTCAGGGAACAGTGGTGCATGTATAGGGAGAAAGCAGGCGAGAGAGGAAGAGCAACAGCAGCAAGAAAAGGCAAGAAATTTTTAAATTAAGAATGAACACCTCAGCAGTCTCCGGAGCTTTATTCAACAATGTCACAGTACACCAACTCACTGAGTGGGTTTGTTCTGGGAAGTGAATCTTCCCTGTTGTGTGAGAGAAGCTGCAGCCGCCAGAGAAAAATAAATGATTTTAGTAATTATGGCTCTTCTTTAGTCATCTTTAAAGTGTGGCTGCAAACTTAAAGTCAGTTAAACTTAAGAGATATCAATCTGCCCCTCATTTGTTGCAAATGATAGTGACAACAGGTGTGCCAGAGAGGCAACAAGAAAACCCCCCATAAGGGGAACGGTTCTACAGGTGGTGGGCACAGACTCTTATCCCTCCTGACAGGATTTTCTCTACTTTTGCTAGTGTCCTTGTCATTACTGGTAGCTTGAGACGGGCCTGCCACCCATTCTGGTTTCTCATGTAGACCATCTTTTCATCTATTTGTTACACTTCTCGACTCTCTTATTAACTGATGCCACACCTGACCTTGAGAAATGTCTGATCCAATAATGCTAAACAGGCTTTACTTTTTCGGCACCACAGTACAAAGTCCATGTCATGTCCAACTGAGCCCATGTGAGACTAGCAAAGGTAACTGCCTGAGAACGCAGTGAGCTCTAGACGGGCAGCAGCCCTCACAGGGTGCTAATCTTTGGGCTCTGAAAGCAACACGAGTGCATGATTTAATGAGCTAAATTTATTCCACAAAGAGAGGTATTTAACATTTTCAGCACATCGACGATGGCTTCTATTCTGCCATCGGACTGTTTAATCCTCCAAAAGTTTACATTTCTATATTCTGGAGACACCCCTCCACCTTCTCCCATTGTTGGTTTGGTGTTTGCACAGCATTTGCTTTTGGAGGGGAAAAATGTGTTTTTCAAACAACGTATACTTGTTTTTAACTTTACAAAATTCTATTAATGTGATCTTATTAACTGTGTGTGTGTGTGTGTGTGTGTGTGTGTCCGTCCATCAGGGTGGAGTTCTGAGCAGCAGCTCTGAGCTCCATCAGCTGTCACTGGCTGACCTTCCTGTCAATCAAACAGCATCAGTAAATGGCAGCAGAATGTCAGCCCCGCCCCACCCGTCCTCCCTCCACCTTACTGCTCAGCATTCAACATAACACACACAAACAGACACAAACACAAAGATGGAGGTTTTGATAATGATGCACCTGATATTTGTGGTTTAACCATCATTTATTTACAGTCTGAAAACACTAACAGCTACATTCAGTTTAGCAGCTTAAGGTTCAGGCAAATTAAAAGTCTCCTGTGAAAAAGGCCTGAATTCCACGTTTGATACAACAGCTCTTCAGTTCTTTTTTTTTACATTTCCAAGTCATTTCTTTATATTTGTAATCCCCTGTTTAAGGTAGCTCTGTTTCTCTCACATTTTTAGACTTTTGAAACACCACACAGATTATAATTAAATACCTATTTCATCATCATTCTGGGTGAACAATGACAGAAAACAAACTGTGCAGCTGTACATAACAATAACTCTGATATAAATAAAAATTTAGCACATCTACCACAAATACAAAATATCCAGAAAGAGACTAAAAGCATCCACAAAAAAGTTGCAAATGTATTGAATTAACTTGATATTTCTGATACAGTCCTGATCAAATGTTTAAGACCACTTGAATAATGGAAAAAAGTCATATTTTGCATGGTTGGGTTGTAACAAGATTCCAAGTAGAGCTCCAACATGCAACAAGAAGAAACGGGAGTGTGACAAAACATTTTTTGAGCATGCAATTTATTGAAAATAACCCTTAAACTGAAACAGGCTGATCAAAGGTTTAGGCCTGCATATCTTTAAGAGGCCAAATCTATGCAAAAATGTGGATTCATTGTCAGGTAGTCACACTGCATGACGTTCTGAAAAAAAGTCAGGTCAGGTTGTCTAATAATTTAATCTATATTTATCCTCAAATATTCTTGACTTTCTAACACATTAAAAAACACAAAAAAAGGAAAACAAACAGTGTTTAACAGCTGATGTGCATTTTTAGACCTCCATTAGTGTTTGAGAGCATCAGAGATAATTGATCTAAAACTGCTCCCAACGTTACATCATCACCGCATGATAATGATACAATGCAAATGTGGGCTGTGATGATTCATATTTCCCAGTAATCTGATTTCTATAGATAATAAACCAGAAAATGCTCGCTAGCAGGTCACTCATCACACACAAACACTCATTTTTCACGTTAAATGTCTGAGGACAATCTTTCATACCTCTCGAGTGCCGACCTTCTCTTCTCTACAAACTCGTTGGATGACTGGTCCTCCTTCCCCACCTTCACCTTTGTCATCCCTGCAAAGAGGAGAAGCTCATTAACATAACTGAATAACAAACAGGTTAAGGACGGGACATTTACATGAACACATGCATGCATATGTTGTCAGTTTTCTCACAGCCTCCTCATGCTTGTAGTCTTTTCCTCTCCGACATTAATATTGTTTTTCAGTGTATTAATTAAAAATTAAAACCACGTAAGTGAATATTTTGCATTAATACATGAAATTTCCTGTAAACATTATACATATTAAACTTTATATATTAATAACATTATGACAATAAATTACTATTTATTTAAAGTAATATCTTTATATATTAATAGCAGTGTTATGGACCACATGCTCTTTCATGTGCTCATTATACAGATCTACTGTCCTTTGCTAAATTAAATGGTTGGCTAGCTAGATGTATTTAAGGATATTTTTAATACAGATAATCATGCTCCAGGGAGCACAGACACATTTGTGTGTCTAGTGGTTCAGGGTTCAGTTCACAGGGCATTCCCTGACAGTTAATTTGGGGCTTTATCTCAGTGCAGTTTAACTCTGGGCAGCCCACATTATCTTGATACAAACCCTCTGACAGGTGTGACAGAAAAGCATTGTTAAGTATAGACACTTTGGACAGCGTCATAATTGTAAATTGCCAAAATAGATTTGAAATGAACCAATCCAGACGCGGTTAAAGAGCAGACCTTCAACTTGAAGTCACGGGGTTGGAATTTCAGACATTCGTATACATAGACAGTTCTGTATTTTCAGGGGTTCAAGGTAAATTCAATAAATCATAGATTGGTTTCTTTTCACATAATAAGTTAAAATTGTTACACTTTTCAAACATTTGTGGACTTCACTGTAAATGGTTGGTGAGGAGGACCCAAATGCTCTGTTCTTAGTGAGGCTGAGGGATGAGTATCACGTCCCAGTGTTGTGACTAATGACTGATTTGCTTCATCTGTGCAGGTCTTAGACTGCAGTTAAAATGAAATTAATGAAGAGATTTTTTTATTTTTTTTGCAGATACTGAAATCTGCCCAGGAGTCGAGCAGGTGCAGCATGTCGCGCTGCATTTACTCACCTACGATGCTTTTCTCCGGTGCAGGGGGGACGATGTAGCCTATGTGCAGGTACTTGGAGGCCAGTTTACTGTGCAGACCCAGAAAGTCACTGAAACGCCTTTTTACAGCAAACTCATTTCGCTTAAACAAGGATATGGAGGTCTGAAGGAGCGACATAAAAGGAAAGACAGAGAACGATAAATTATGAGTAGAAGAAAACAACATCTGAAATATAAGTTTGGCAGGCCTCTAAAGCTTTCAGCCATCGCTGCTTTTAGGAAGAGTTAATTTAATGAATACTTTTTGTAAAAATATAACTAAAAAATTTGATTTTTTGATTAGTAAAATGTTTTTCTCCTAGCTAAAGATAACTGAACATTAAAGCAATGTTTAAAAAGAGAATGATAAGTCCCCCTTGCTATACCACCTTTATGTTAGAAATATAAAATGACAAAAATAAATGTTAAACAAAAATCAACATTATATGAATATGTTGTATAAAAATCTCACCTTGGTCGTCACTTTGTAGGCCATATATGCATTCATCCCATCACCTGGAACACACACAGAAAGCTGATTCACACTAAAATAATTACTCTAATTACTCAATTGCATCACTAGTATTTACACAAACCAGTGACACACACACACACACACACACACACACACACACACACACACACACACACACACACACACACACACACAGTTAAAGAAGTAATTATACACCAAGACAAATATCTGACTGATGTAACAGGAATACACTGATCAGGTGCCAGACTAGTTAAACTGGTTTCATGTGTTTCCTTGCGGTGATAGACAAGCATCAGCAATTTACTGTTTAATGTTCCTTGTTTGACCTTTATATTTATTTAAAGGGACTGTGCCTGTTGAATAACTAATGACAGAGTTTGTTCAGGGATCTAGCAGGGCTGCAAAGCTCCAGTGCTAATGCTTAGTGTAATAATTTCCTGCATGATGACCAAGATTGTGATTAAGCAGACTGTTGGTGTCTCCTCTGCATTTTTCTTCATCTCTCAATTTGTGGTGGAAGCTGATGAAAACAGAAGAAGCTGATGTGAAACGGACGAGAGGAAATGCAGAGTAACAGGGGGCTGATGGGAAATGTAGGCTTAGTGAGTGAGAGAACCGTCTCGTAATGCTGCCACTAAAATCAGTTGCATTTCTGGCTCTGGGAAGCATCTCGGAGATCTTTGCGTGGATATGTTATGATGTGAAGCCATGTACTCACCAACTTTCTCTGGGTCAGACACCGATATGTGAATGTCAAAAGAATCTCCGCCCTCCTCTTCTTCAATCTACAGAAAATAGGAGCAAAACGTTTCCCAATTTTATTCCTCCAGGGAAATTGTGTTAGTGTCTGACATCAGCACAACAGCAAGATGAATATTTAATGAAGACAACAGGGAAAAAAATGCACTTTGTATATTTAGCAACTGATGTCCTTTAGCTACTAACCGATAATATTACAATAGAAATGTGAATCAAATCGAAAGTTATAAAGTGTAATCTGAGACTTTTTCAAAACAACATTTCTGATTTATTTATTTTTTAGACTCCACTCAACACTCAGAAGTATATGTGTGAACAATTCCCCATTCAGCAGGGATTTCTTTACTTTCTGCCAAATACTTTTTCTAAATAAATGCAGGTTTTCTTTAAGAAAGGATGAAAAAAAGTACTACACCTTCCAAAACAGAAGGAATGCAAGCTGACCAATAAATGTAAGTTTTGAAACAATGATTCCAATTTTAATTTTTAGCACCTTTCATGCAAAGTAACCCAAGTGGTTTACAGATAAAGAAAATAACAATACAATAAAACATTAAAATCCTCACCATTCAAACTTCTAATACTGCTCAAAATGCAATTAAAATACAACAAGGAGGCCATTCCACACTTCAGTGCCATTAAATTCAAGAGTAAGGCAGTATAATCAAAGAGGCATTGTTGGTACATAAACTGAAAGGCAACTGCTGACAAAGGAAGCTACTACTTCATTGAAGGCTTTATAAGCGAGTAATTGGAGTTCGAAGTATAGCAGGATTTTGAATTAACGCCAACTGTCAGCATTCTTAAGGTGTCAAGTACAAAGTGAGCTGCAGTAACCTAAGTCACTTGTAAAAGTATGCGTCAGCATTTCAGCAACACTGGAGTTAAAAATTGTCTCATGTTTCGAAGTCATTTTTGTCACTGTATTAAAATGTCTAATAAAATTCAGGTCAGAGTCTAAAATTGTTACCAGATCTGGACCTTGTGCCTTCAGACAGAGCAGCTGCTTCAGTCTCTGTCTTTCTGGTATTTTAATTCCACATGTAAGACCTCTCTTTATGTTCATGACGTTCTAAAACATTTTTACGTATACAAGCAGCAATGACAATATTATACGTAATAATGTTGCTGAACACATACAATGAAAAGAGAAAAGGGCCAAGAATACTTCCTTGAGGAACACCATATTCAGTGTCACATTAACCTGCGAAACTAGTCAGGCGCTACACCACATATCACAATATTTATATGGATTTCTCCAGCACTTATAGTCATCTCGATATGCCAAAAAGATGCAATTTAAATTTGTCAAAGTAAAATAATTTAAATCTGTGCTAAACCTCTGACAGTCTACCAACCCACTGAGAGTATACCTGCCTCTTGCCATAAAACAGTTATTAAATCTGGTAGTTATTACACACAATTTGGAAATCCTTTGTTGAGATAACAAAGAAACATTCAAGAAGTTAAACGACCTGCGGGCCTTTATAATTTGATGATAAAAAATGCATTAAAATGAGCCTTTCAGAAAATGCATTTGCTCTAGAACAAATAAACAAATTTATAAGAAGAAGAAAATAGAATATAAATATGTCACAATAATAAAAGAAGAAGAATAGAATAAAATTATGTCACAGATGTTTTTGTTCTTTTAAGTCTCAAACTCATGAGACTGAAATTAATCTAAATTAAAATAAAATGTAGGAACTAAATTTTTGCTCCAATTTGAAAATACACAAATACACAAGCACTTTGTTTAAGAAAGACTTTAGAGGAACTGCTATCAGAGTATTAAAAGCCAGTTTTGAGTGCCGTTACCTCATCAAATGAGGAGTGTGTGAACATGTCGTCGTGGGTGTGGCCAATGCGAGGGGTGATGACGGACGTGGGAGGGGTGATGGGGGTGATGGCGGGCGATGGGCCATCGGACAGCAGAACGTCTCTCTCTGGACTGTCCAACGAAACCTCCTCTGTCGCTTCTATAACACCACAGAGACACAACAGGAAGTCACTGAGACTCTGTGTGATTCAGGCTTCATACTTCCAATGACTCATCTGTTTTGACTCTAATGGAACCATAATTTACTAAATGAATATCATTCTGTATTCAGCAAGACGGGAATCCAGCTCATCAAAAGCTCATCGGGAACAACTTTATTGAGGTCACAGACGGTGAACAGTGAGGTCCTTTTTGCATAGATTTCTGTCCTTCTCTTTGTAGTCACTGGAGTTTAATTTTAATGTGAAAGTGAGTTTGTGGATTCCTACCTGCAAACAGATCCTCTGGATCGTCATCAAAGAGCGAGTCTTGCTTGGGTCCATTTGAGTTGGTGCTGATGTCCTCAGCAGCTAAACTGGCTGGTTGGGACTGCACATTAACACAGATGCAAAAAAGTGTGAGATCTTGTGCAACAAGGAACAAAGGAGCTTTGACCTGATGATAAATTATATCATGTACTAATTCTGTGCACAATGACATCTTATTGTGCAGAGATTTGAATTATTTACCATTTCATGCCTTGCTTCCTTTCATCGCCTATTGATTTTGGTAGACTGAGAATCTATCATTGATATTTCAGTTAAATAAATACTTTATTAATATCCAAGTCTGGAGAGCTTTCTGTATTGCAAAGACTTTAATAAAAAAAAAAAGTAGTTTAAAATGTCTCGAAGTAGCATAACAAAACTGTTTTGTCTGTTTTCTTCTAAATCTCCGCTTCTACAATCAGACTTCATATTAACTCATAAGAACCCAGGGTCACACGTGTGTCATCGCCTCTTCACACATGGAGGAAAGTTCCTGTTAAAGTTCCAACTTTGACTGTCCCGAAGTTT
Organism: Rhamphochromis longiceps; assembly: GCF_057381845.1. Lineage (NCBI taxonomy): Eukaryota > Metazoa > Chordata > Actinopteri > Cichliformes > Cichlidae > Rhamphochromis > Rhamphochromis longiceps. The sequence goes on along the minus strand of NC_140568.1, from coordinate 40,477,697 downwards.
TTTCCTGACAATAAAAATGGGTCTGGGCTCTAATGGGTTAATATGTATCTGTTAAAAGGTGACTAATGCAGGCACAGCAGAAATTTCAACAGCCTACATCTGTGTAGCAGAAACCACTGAATTCCTCTTAAAACTGAAGCTGGAGTTTGCACTTTACTCCACGTTGTTTCACTTCCAGCAAACTTCTGAACTCCACAGAGCCTGAGTGTCATTTTCACGTCACAGCAGACTGACTCAAATTTAAGTTCTTTCCTGCCAGCGCGGAAGAAAAGTGGAAGGAGAGCAGCTGCCACATCTGCACAGAAGCTGTGCAGACTCAACATATTCTACAGAAGAAGCAAGGCAAAGAAAAAAAAGAGAAAAAAGAAAGGTTCCAGCAGTGTGTGTCATCCATCCTGCTGAACCACAGGACTTCCTGCCTGGGCCAGCTGCTCCACAAACACTGAAGGTAAAACTGATCGATCAGCAGCACCAACAAAGGCTGAACAGGCTGCCTCCTCCAGAGAAACAAGAGACTTCAAAGATTAGAAATGACTCATGCCTCACTACAGACATCACAAGGACTTCAGAGAAATGGGCTACACCATCACTGAATCTGATATCTTGGATTCTGCAAATACTGAGTACTGATTTGATAGCAGTGTCAAATTAATAAGCTCTATTCTTCACAGTGATGAACTGACTGGCGGTCATTTCTTTATGTGGTCATCATTGTTCTACTCAAGAACCATTTACCTGCACGCAACCAGAGCGTGCTCAAACGTGATTGTTCAGACAAGAAGAAGACACCAACAATCCTGACTACAGACTCTACATATTCATATGCAGTCTTCTGACACTTCCGTTGCTTTTTCAGGGAAGAAGAAAGTGATTCTCAGTGACCTAAACACACTCCTTCCCAGCATAAACTGTCAACTGCACAGAGCAGTTGACAGTTTATGAATCACTTGTGTAGAGTGTGTCGCAACTTTATTGCTTTAGGAGTGGAGATTATTTTATGTGCAGGTTTCCAAGTTTAACGCCTGATCTCTAACACGCTGATGACATGACTAGAGAAAAGGTTCCGATTAATTAGGTTTAACTGATTCACTGTTGCCTCACAACAACAAGATCCAGAGTTCGACTCCCCCTCGAGGGTCTACCTCGCCTCTCGGCCCGTGGTAGCTGGGATAGGCTCCAGGCCCCCCACAAAGTTGGATTGGTAGTTTAATCAAATGCCAATGTGGGCAACAACATCGAGCTGTCTCTGTGAGGGCTGTTCTGATTGGCCGGTTATTAGGGTGGCAGATGGAGCTTTCTCTGGTCAGTGTGGTGGTAAAATACTGAATGAACCACACCTGTACAAACAGAACTCAGCTGGACTCCCAGAAAGAGAGAAGTGGGAAGAACGAACGAAGGAGAGTTTTTAGCTGAGAGGACAGAAAGAGTTGAGTGTGGAGGCAGGAGGAGGAAATGAGTGATGATAACGAGGAGCTTCCTCCCTCCTTACTCAGCAAGCAAAGAGGGGTCAGAGGAAACACCGCACGCACACAAACACAGCAGAGCAGCTGCTTCCATTCAACAACTAGTGTTTCAAACTTGCACAGTTCCAACAAAACTGTGAGGCTTTAAACAAACTTTGAGGAAAATCACAGGAAACTGATGGATAATTCATGAAAACAAAACTAACCGCTGATCTGGACCCTGAATCAAAATCAAATGCGAAACTTACAAAAAATATGACTCAAATGTAATCGTTAAAGGGCCTCAATTTACTAGAAACTACAAGAAAATAGAACAGCAAAACCTGCAGCACAAAAACATGAAAATTATTGTTTCAATCAACATCTTTCTAAAACTAAAACCAAGTGTGACCAGGGGTGGGTTTTCTGAAGAACTGTCAGACTGGATCGCAGTCGTTTAAGGAAGGGGGAAATGATAATAGGAGGAAATACATAGTGGATTATGATCAGAAACACACAAGAGAGAATATGCTTCACCTTCCTGCAAACCAAAACAAAAGCGGGAAAGAGGAGGAGTTAAAACGTTAGTGGTCACTCTGTCAGTTTACTAGTCCTTCTGAAGAAACATGTGGGCCATGAAACTGTACCCAGGCTGCTAAGATGGGGAAGTGCAGAAGTGCATCACACACACACACACACACACACACACACACACACACACACACACACACACACACACACACACACACACACACACACACACGAGTGCTGTTGTGACACTCAAGAAAGGCAATCATCACCGGGAAGAAAAACCAGAGTGTTGACATGACAAAAAGAGGCCCGTTTAAGAGAACCTGTGTGTGTGTGTGTTTGCACTTTCCTGCTGCAGGCTGGTAACTTTGTTTCTGATTTGAGGTTCCAACACTATGAAAAGCTCCTGTTTTTCTATATGCAAATTCTTTAACATGGTTTGTAATTTGTTTTATTTACCTCTTAATCATAGAACAAGAGAATATAAATTGCTCCTTCATTCGTTTTTCTGCACCTGCCTGTTTCTATTTAGGCTGAAACACGCACCACAGTGATTCGGGTTGGTCAAAAATGGTCAGAAAGGACAAAGATGGTATAAAGAACACATCAACAAATGTAAAAGCTGAACAAAAAAGCTCTCTCATGCATGCAGCAACCTCTGGGAACAGGAGGTGCAAAAATCTATAATTCCTCAAAGGGCCACTTGGCGCTTGTCAATACCCAACTTTTTTTCCTCCCATGATCATGAAGTTAATAAGGGCACGGCCACTTTCATTGACACAAGAAGCTTTAGCTAACTGAACTGGACCTCCCGATCAAGTTGATGCTGGTGACCTCTTCCAATTATCTGAAACATAATATGGTCTGCTGTGTGGCACACACAGGAAGCTTTTGCTTCAGTTTGTTTTTAAAAATACTTTAAGCTAACCAAGCTTCATACTGTTCACTCTTCATACATCTTGCATGTCACCCTCTCATCCAAATACGTCCACTTGTGCCTCCAAAAACCTGACATGGTTGTGGCCAAAATGCAAAAAGTGAGGCTTCAAAATGGCGAGGGCTCACATGATGCCATCTTTCATTTACAGTCTATGCTTTTAATGCCATTACAAATGTTTGTGCTGCAGCTTTGTTGAGCTCCCTTTAAAAACAAACATTTTAACACTAATACGAAAAAAAAATGATTCCGTTTTCAAACAAATCTAGTCAACACCAAAACACAGAAATGTTCAGCTTGCTGTCATGTGTCACAAAGTACTGTATCCAACCTTTAAGTCTAAGAAGCTGCAGACAACAAATATTTGACAGTAATTACTCTCTGGATATTCCACTGATCAAACAAAAGGCTGGAATAATGACCACTAATGCCATCTAAATCTTATCAAAGCCAAGCCCTATACAACAAACTAGTTCAGCATTAGTAAAACTGCCGTTTTACATATTATTACTCAACATTTTGACCTTGATATTTCTTCTTCTTTTGTTTGTTTTGAGTATCTTCGGTGTCCCTTCACTTTGTCAAAAAACTATAATCTGCCTGCTGGATTTTCTGGGCTGCTTTCACCAGTATATTTACATAATTTTGACAAATAATAATTTCAAACTTTAACCACTGTCTTTAATCAGCTCAGATACACAAACATAAAGAAACAAAGAAACTTTAATCTGCTAAACTATTGTTTTTCCGTTTTTTCCAATCCGCCTTGAATGTATCATTTACACCTGTGTGACTGTCACCTGACTGCAAGAAAACACACCTCCATTGCGCTTTTTCTCAGCCCAAATAGACCTTATCGGCTCCTGTAACAGTGGCTTAGAAGGCCACCGTCTGGTGTATCAACACCTCGCATTTTTAGCCGTTTTCGTGAATGATGACAGTGCAAAGATATATGCAATAGAAGCCTCCACACACGCCAAACTTCATTCAAAAATTAAGCGATTTTAAGGTGTCCAGCCTGCCTGCTGCCCCTCCTCTAAGTTTCCATCTGTTGTCAGCTGGAGGCATCACGCCCTGCCTGCCACAGCTCCCCTTCGGCCTCCCCTCATCACCTCCTCCTCACCTCCTGTGTTGTGGCCGGCTCCGGGAACAGTTCCTCCCCGTCCTCCAGCTCATGGAAGTCGGTCTGCTCCGGTGGAGCGTCCCTGGCTGTATCTGCCATATCCGTCTTCTGTTTCTGCAGTTTATTGTGGTGATGATGGCTAGCAGCTAGCTAACAGACACACACACAGCCCTAAAACAGTCGACTGACAGGGCGAGAGGAGGAGGAGCGGGGAGTCAGGAGGTTTTCCCAGTTTGTCATGTGACCAATAAAAGGAATCCCTATGGGAGCCAGCGCGGAAAGAGAAGAGGACTCACTCCGCCACGAGTTTGTGGAACCTCTCTGCGAAAATACGAAACATAAATTGAAAGAAAAATACCTTTTCTTTGAAGTTTATTTGTATCATTATTTAATTTTTTTATTGTAAATACTATATTGAAAATTATAATAAGTAGAAAAAGTAAATATTTAAAATGGACGGATTTTAGTTCATTTAAAGAAGAAAGAAAAACCGAATTAAACTGAAATATATAAGCTACCAGTAGAAAACTACAGATGTGATTTAGTCATTTATGGTATTTTTTCTTTAAAGATCATTTAGAAAAATGCAATTAAAAAGAAATGAACTGCTTTTATAAATGGTTTTATATAAAATAATTATGCACTATTATAACCATTGTATGTGCGCAGAGGTACTGCTAGATATATGAAAATCAAAATTTTAGAGTGTACAGATAAATACTTAATTACATCAACTAGTCAGGGGAAAAATAAAGAAATAATTTGCGACTTTATTCTTTAAAAAAAACATCCAATATCCAATAAACATCCATCTAGTGATTTATTCCTTTTTTAAATGTATTTTTGTTACTTAAACAATATTGTATTTTCTTATATTTTAAAAATAACAATGTAGCAAATAACAGTTCTAATTATTATGAATTTATTCCTTACAAAGTCACCAGCTTTACATTTCAATTCTGCTACTCCTGTCGTATCTATGTAGTTGTAGTTTTTCTATATGTCCCTATGCAAATAAATAAATAAATAAATAAATAAATATTTCTACCTAATTATCTACCTACATAGAAGATCTTTGTTTTGGAACCCCTGGACAGTTGAAGTGTTTCAGCCGGATTACATTTAGGGGTGCACACATTCGTAGCTGGCGCCAGGTGTAAACAGGATCTTAACGGCAGCTGATATCGCCGAAGTTTTATTTTAAAGAGCCTTTGTGGAGCTCACTACGTTGTTGTAAGTTCGCTCGGTGTTTACAGAACACGTAACGTTTGTGTCAAGTTAGAAAAGCGAATCCAAAAGACTAAGTTTCGTTTTTGTACTTCTTTTAGCATGGATGCTAGCGCGGAAACGGCTATTGAGGGTTCAGACGATAAAGCGGAAGACCATCATGTAATACAGGATGGAGACCCGGACTTGGACCTTGGCCTTGAACTGGATTTCGCCAAAATGGGAGTGACAGGTAAAGCGCCGGAATTTTACAATGACAGCTGAACAGTGAAGAATACCCGGTGGAGCTTAACAACATCTGGTGTCGTGTTTTCTAGATGAAAGGGGAATTTGAGAAGTCTGCACATAGTGGTCTTTGATAGACTCAAATAATGTGGTCCAGATAAGAGAAAGTGCAGTGAACTCGCCGTTAAAGAGTTTTGTAGCTGGAAATGGTGATTTATGAATGTGAAATCTAGTTTTAAGCTGTAAATTCACTGTGTTTTTACTTGTAGACAAAACATTTTATTAAACAGAAACTGTATTTCACAGGCTGTTTAGTTGCTATACCAGGTCTGTTAAGTGTGGCGTGGCAGTTTGGCAATTTACAAAAATGCAATAGATTTTAGAAACCATAAACTGCTTTTTAAACTCCTTAAAGTCTCACTGTTACCATAACTACTTCTGTACCTAATAAGTTGTTTCCTTGTTGTCTTTTGTAGATCTGAAACACAGAGCTCAGGCTGTGCAGACAGACAGCATGACAGCAGAGTCCAGTGTCAGCACAGAGCCCGACTGGGAGAGTCACGTGGCGGCCGTGTTTCAGTACACCTCCACCCTGATGGAGCAGTACGACAAACTATTGAAAAAACAGGATCAGGAAGAGGTGGAACACGAGAAGTACAAACAACAGCTGCAGAAAAGAAAGGAGGAGGCCACTCGGCAACACCAGGTGAGACACCACACACACACGGATGATCTGATATCCTCGTGTTGGTGTTGTTCCCAGACCATCATGAAAATGTTGTTCCAGGTTCAACATTGCAAGTGACCAATCACATTGTTGTGACGTTATTCTTTTGCGCGCCAAGCCATTCGTGCATTTATGAAATTCCAATGTTGCAAGGACAATATCAATTCTGCTTACTGTTTATTAAAGGGTTACGGTTAGGGTTAGGGTCAGGGTCCGTTGATCGGCGGACAGAGGCGGTTTCACGCAGCTTTAGTACAGTTTTTTGTTTTACGCTGGTTTTTCCCGAAGTCGCAAAAGTATGACGTCACAACATTCTGATTGGTCACTTGCAATGTTGATCCTGGAACAACATTTAGTATGATGATCTGGGAACAACACCAACACGAGGATATCAGATATCAACCCACACACACACAGCTATGCAATGCATGCATGTGTTTATGGTTCTGAATCTCTTGTGGGATTGACAACTGTGTGTGTGTGTGTGTGTGTGTGTGCGTGTGCGTGTGCGTGTGTGCGCGCGCGCGTTAAGGGTCTACTGGACAAACTGGAGTCTCTGCGAGTGAAACTGCAGCTGAACAACTCCAAAGCCACCAGGAAGAACTTCTTAGCCAAGAAAGCAGAGATGACCACTGAGAAAAACAGAGCAGAGGAGGAGAAGAACAGGTAAGACTTAAACCATATTCCCAACAAAACAAATTCTGTTCACTTTGTATTGCTGCATTGTGATCATAGACTGTACATTAAAGATGCCTATACAGTGGGGCAAAAAAGTATTTAGTCAGCCACCGATTGTGCAAGTTCCCCCACTTAAAATGATGACAGAGGTCAGTAATTTGCACCAGAGGTACACTTCAACTGTGAGAGACAGAATGTGAAAAAAAAATCCATGAATCCACATGGTAGGATTTGTAAAGAATTTATTCGTAAATTAGGGTGGAAAATAAGTATTTGGTCAATAACAAAAATACAACTCAATACTTTGTAACATAACCTTTGTTGGCAATAACAGAGGTCAAACGTTTACTATAGGTCTTTACCAGGTTTGCACACACAGTAGCTGGTATTTTGGCCCATTCCTCCATGCAGATCTTCTCGAGAGCAGTGATGTTTTGGGGCTGTCGCCGAGCAACACGGACTTTCAACTCCCGCCACAGATTTTCTATGGGGTTGAGGTCTGGAGACTGGCTAGGCCACTCCAGGACTTTCAAATGCTTCTTACGGAGCCACTCCTTTGTTGCCCGGGCGGTGTGTTTTGGATCATTGTCATGTTGGAAGACCCAGCCTCGTTTCATCTTCAAAGTTCTCACTGATGGAAGGAGGTTTTGGCTCAAAATCTCACGATACATGGCCCCATTCATTCTGTCCTTGACACGGATCAGTCGTCCTGTCCCCTTGGCAGAAAAACAGCCCCATAGCATGATGTTTCCACCCCCATGCTTCACAGTAGGTATGGTGTTCTTGGGATGCAACTCAGTATTCTTCTTCCTCCAAACACGACGAGTTGAGTTTATACCAAAAAGTTCTACTTTGGTTTCATCTGACCACATGACATTCTCCCAATCCTCTGCTGTATCATCCATGTGCTCTCTGGCAAACTTCAGACGGGCCTGGACATGCACTGGCTTCAGCAGCGGAACACGTCTGGCACTGCGGGATTTGATTCCCTGCCGTTGTAGTGTGTTACTGATGGTGACCTTTGTTACTTTGGTCCCAGCTCTCTGCAGGTCATTCACCAGGTCCCCCCGTGTGGTTCTGGGATCTTTGCTCACCGTTCTCATGATCATTTTGACCCCACGGGATGAGATCTTGCGTGGAGCCCCAGATCGAGGGAGATTATCAGTGGTCTTGTATGTCTTCCATTTTCTGATGATTGCTCCCACAGTTGATTTTTTCACACCAAGCTGCTTGCCTATTGTAGATTCACTCTTCCCAGTCTGGTGCAGGTCTACAATACTTTTCCTGGTGTCCTTCGAAAGCTCTTTGGTCTTGGCCATGGTGGAGTTTGGAGTCTGACTGTTTGAGGCTGTGGACAGGTGTCTTTTATACAGATGATGAGTTCAAACAGGTGCCATTCATACAGGTAACGAGTGGGGGACAGAAAAGCTTCTTACAGAAGATGTTACAGGTCTGTGAGAGCCAGAGATTTTCCTTGTTTGAGGTGACCAAATACTTATTTTCCACCCTAATTTACAAATAAATTCTTTACAAATCCTACCATGTGAATTCATGGATTTTTTTTTTTTCACATTCTGTCTCTCACAGTTGAAGTGTACCTCTGGTGCAAATTACTGACCTCTGTCATCATTTTAAGTGGGGGAACTTGCACAATCGGTGGCTGACTAAATACTTTTTTGCCCCACTGTAGTTAAGATGATGTTAGACCTGAACACCTAAGTTTGCCTCGAGAACAAGGTAACATACAAGCTTAAAATTGATACCATAGGTGCATCTACTTAAAATGTTGGACGAGTTGGAGTGACCTCGACCTCAAGGTTGAGAGGACAGCATATGATTACAGTGATATATCTGTGATATGGCAATATCGGTAGGCTAAAATGAGGTTCTAAAATTGCAGCTAAAGTCACACTTTTATAAAACCTAAGATAATGCCTTAATTCCTTTTGACAGAAAATTAAAGAAACTAGAATATATTTAAATTTTAAAAAGAGGAATTTGTTACAAAATAATTTTCTGCTTGCTAACTCTGCTCTTCTCTTTTCATCTTCCTCTGGCAATCAGGCTGGCCACAGAGCTGGAGGAGGGTGAAAAAAAGCTGACAGCGCTTACAGAGGAGCAAAGCGAGGAACAACGGAGGTGGCAGGAAGAGCTGGAGGAGCTGAGGCAGGAGATGGAGCGAGTGAGGAAGGAAGCACAGGAAACTCAGCTTCGGGCCTTGCAGGACGAGATTGCAGCTGTGGAGAAGCAGAGAGACGTAGCCATGGCTCGCATTGAGGCCTGGCTGAAAGAGGTTTAGACCCCAGTTCTAGATAAACAGATCATAATCTGTCAGGCACCTTATTTATATAAGTAATGATAATCATGAGACTGATTATGTCCTAGGTGGGGCAATACCTGAATGCACTCAGGGTGGAGTTCCCACAGCAGTATTCTCATGAGAGACAGAAGTGGGAGAAGAAAGAAGCGTTGGTCAAGAGGAACCAGGCTGAGCTCCAAAGCCGCTTCCAGGAGGTTCTGCAGCAGCTTCACCAGGGGCGAGAGTTAGAGTCCCTCCCTAGGATCAATGTGCCTTCTTTACCGCAGGTTCCCATGGTGAGAGACTCAAGCGAATTCAGTGAAATAAATATACTACTAAATGTACCACATTGTATCAACTTGAGGCTCTAATTTCCCTCTTTATTTACTTTACTTTGTATTAGTTCCCATATTTGTTCACCTTTTTAAATCTTTATTTCTGTTTCATCATGATAGAAAGGGTTTAGACTTATTTTCACCTTGTGTTTTCATGTCCATCCCACTCTCCCATCTATGTTATCAGATTTCTCTATTCCTTTGTGAAAGATACTGATAAATGCTACATATGCTCCTTCATAGACGACTGCTTGTCATCAGCTCTGTTAGTAACTACGCGTTTTCTCGAACAGGCTGAGCTGCGATTCGATCAGGTGATGCAGTCACTGGTTCAGCCACACATCATGGCCCCGCCTCTTTCAAACCCAGCTCATCGACCCCTCCAACAGCAGAGGCACCCACAGTATTACCAACAGCAGCAGCAGCACCATCACCCTCACCCGCACCATCCCCAGTACCGTGCCCCTTACCACCACCCCCCACCCCCGCAATACTTCCAACCCTCCCCATCATTGCAGGATCAACCTCCACCTCAGTTCCAGCCTCCCCCTCAGCTTCTGCCTCACATCAGAGGCCCAGTGAGGGTGACTCCTCCTCCTAGTCTGTCCCCCTCTCCCCCCTTTCAGGCCACCCACCCTGTAGCTCCTTCCCCACCACCCCACGCTGTAGCTACTACTGCAGCTTCCTCTGCACCGGCAGGCAAACTGGACAAAGTCCTGGAGAAGCTCGGTGCGAGGTTCCCACAATGCAACAGGGCTCAGCTGACGTCTCTGCTCCAGCAGGTAAAAAGCTCTCGTGGTACCTTGGCCGGCATGTCCATGGAGGAAGTCATCGAGCAGGTTGGCTTCAGGCTGGCCCAAAACGAGAGGTCAGCCCTGGGGCCCATTAGCCGGCCCACTCCCCCAGGCCCCATCCAGAGGCCAATGAATCCCATTCAGAGAGCAGCACCAAGTGGACACGCTGCCGGGCCCCGTAAACTCTGCCTGATGTGCCAGAACCATGTGGACCCAGAAAGCCGCCACCCACTGAGCTGCTCTCACACCATCCACAAAGACTGTATCCAGGTGTGGCTGCAGTCCAGCAAGAACAACTCCTGCCCCTTCTGTCCAGCAAAGTGACAGAGATGACAGTCAGCTGTGACTCTCATCAGTGTCGTTCCAAATATTAGTTATGTTATTATAGTGTTATGATATATTCAGTGTTTAATTAGTTGTCTGGATTTTTTTGGCAATGTTTAGCATGTAGCTGAGTAATCTGTAGTGTTTTGACTGCTAATACACTGGATTTAACTGGGTGAATTTTTAAACACTGAAGTTTGGGTTACAGAAACGAGTTTGACTACAAAGCCTTAAAAATCAAGTTAGTCTTCTCAGTGTCTGTAATGTTATTCTGCCACAGGATGAAAAATACAACTGCCTACAACTCTGAATCACACTGATCTGTAGGTCTAAATAAATAAATAAGGAAGAATTAATTTGAGATCTTTTTGCTTTTCATCACACCATCATCAACATTGGGTCAGCATAAAGTTAATGTAACAACAATCTTTGTGAATTGGGCAGCTGTCAATAATTTGCCCCACGTATAATTTTGCAATATTTTAACTCCGTTAATTACTTTTTTGAAGAAGTAACTATAACTAATTACTTTTTCAAAGTAACTTGTCCAACACTGATCACAAACATAAATAAACAGTAATAAATTAAGAAATTACTATTATCACTAGTATCACTATTTTAAATGGTCCCTTTGTGGGTCTGCAGTTCACAGTCATAACTCCAGAGGCTCCTATTAAAGATGGTCTGTATCAGTTTAAAACTACTTTTATCTCCTCTGCAGGCTGGTTTTAGAGTGTGCGTGTTTTTGTTTCGGTGTTATAGAGTGTCTCCACGGTGCAGAGGTATTAGTGATGGTCTGCTGTGTCTCCAGTGAATCCTGTGACAACTCTAATTTTGGTGTGATTTACAGACCACTGGACAAACAAGCATCATTACTGCAGCCTGTAAACTCGGACCCGACCGACTGCTCCCAAACTGTGGTCTGGGGACTCTCGAGGGTCCCTAAGAGGCTCCCGGAGGACCCCTCAGCAAAATGAGAGAGTTTTATTTGACTATTATTTCATTCAGGAAGAGATAACGGAGTGAGTGAGAATGAGCGATCAGAGGTTTGGGTCTGAGTACATGACAGACTGAATCCTCTCGGACTGAAGTTTTTACAGTGTGAGAGTCCACGCTGTGATCCACGGCAAGTATTTAAAGGAAAACTGAGCCATAAAACACACTACTAAAAACCAGCTGCTGGAGGGTTGGGTTTTTTTTGGATCCATTTTACAGCAAAAACAAAAAAAATCATTTGTATCAAGTCAAGCTTTTCTATAATTGAGCCCTTAGTGTTATTTTCTTAAAAGAGGTGAACTTGTTTTGAGGAAATTGTTGTTGACTCCAGTGTAGCTAACCAACATTATTTTATGTTACTTTTTGAAACAACTGATTTAAGTCTCGATAGAACGACATCATGATTTTTGTTGCAGCGTTGGGATGATGAAAGGTTTAGTCACATGATTCGAATCACATGAATGAACAGCAGGCTCTTCAAGTTCATGTTTTACTCTCACAACATGCCACATAAAGTAAAATAGATAAATGACACAGACATTCGTTTTCATATCTTAGTGAGGACACCTCACTGACAATGCTTTCCCTAGCCGCTTACCCTAACCATCGAACATGAATGCCTAATCCTAACGCTCAGCCTAAACCTGACCATAACCTAATTGTAACCCTGACACTAAAACCACATTTTGAACCTCAAAAATGCCTTCAAACTCGTGGGGACAGGCATTTTTTAAGTGGCTGTTGGTCCCCACAAGTATAGTAGCATCCCAATTTTCTTTCCTTGCAAAGACGTCTAAACATGTACACACACACACCCTGCTACTACTATTATGACTGGATCAGTTGTGGGTCAATGACACCCATGAATGTCCAAGGAGACAAACCCCCACTAGGGGTTAAACATCTGTAACTCTCCACATTCTGTTTTTAGAACCAAAGAAGCATCTCAGATGAGAGCAATGACTGTCTGAGAGGTGAAACGTCATCAAGAACCTAAAGAAGAACAGTTGACTCTTTTCTGTCAAGATCTCTAGAAAACAAAGGAACTATCAATTCCAGCCAGCTGACCCAACATTAATAAAGCATCATACAAGCGCTTACCTCCTAGGAGTAACAGAAAACAAATGGCAGCTCGCCTTACTCTTTCTAGACCCAGATCAAAGCAAAGTTTAAAACAATCAGTGGTGTGGCTGGTTGGATAAAGAGCTACAAATAAACCTCCATAGATTGGACCCTTCTTGTCTCATTGAAGCCAATCATTTATATGCTGTAGTCCTGAAATGCCAGTCCCAGCCTGGCTCCTGCACAGTCCAGTCAGCATGCCTTCGCCCCATGCACTGCAGACGTCATCATGATAGGAAACAGCAGTTATGTGAAATGAAACAACAGGACAGCCATAACTCTTCTGTTTATGTTAATTATACGCTCTACTAGGATTCATGCAGTCAGTCAAATGCTGGAAAAATCGAATGAATGGAGGTTCACAGTGCCATTAGCTAATGAGGCAAATCATACTATAAAAGCAAGCCAAGATATTCCCAAGGCAAATAAATGGCAAGAGATTTCACAGTAGAGCTTAAGTTTCAGTGACTGAAGAGAAAACTGAAAGCACACATCAAATCAACCAGCTGCTGAAGGTCCTGCAGTAAAGCTAGTAATAAATAAATAAATCATTTTAAAAAACAAAAACAAAAAAAAAAACAGGGTCATGTCCAAATACTTAGAGACTCAACTGACTGTTGTAAATGCTTGGATCATGTAAATTCATTATCCTAATCTTAATAATGAAAAATTAGTATGGAGGTTCATATTTGGAGTTTCCATCGCGTTTTATTCTAGAAACATCAGGGGAAAGTGTATTTTAGTAGTGCACATACAATTTTAAAGCTCTGAGATTTTTATCACACAGTTCTCGTATGTGTCTGTGCGCGCGCACGCGATGCTGATGTAACATTTGAGATTCTGTCTTCAGAGAACAGAAATACTCGGATGCTCTCTCGTGTTAAAACAGATAAATGTTAACGAGATGTTCCCTCTGTGGCTATTTCACGTCTGTGTGCGGAGGGAAAAGCAGCTGTTTATTAAAGAACCTCTCAGCTGAAAGCTTCCCGCTTCCACAACATTTTAGAAATTGGGAGGTGGGGGGGGGGGAATCAATCATCTCTTTGGGTGTAACACTCGCGTGTTTCTGACATTTTACAGAACATCATCAACGATCGCCTCGTCGTCTCCGGGGTCACAAACTGTTTGTGCACAGGGAAGGAAACTGAGCCCACTGTCAATTATAGAGGCAAAAAAAAGATTAAAATAAGACACCGGTTTACTGCAGGTTATTCGGGATACTTGCTCCCAGCGAGCCGGTTCTCCGGGGACAAACAGTCTGCAGGCCGAACAAACACTTTAACAAGGTGCCGCTGCTGTTTTCATGCTCAGAATCAACAAAATTGACTGCGTGAGAGAGGAGGTAAATGCCAAACGGCTGCTGAAGAGCGAAACTGCTGCTGAGGGTCAGTTTGCTTCTGCAGCGGCTTAAACTCTGCAATGCTGCCCCCAGCTGGCCGTGCAGGGGGACTGCATGTCAGCTGACCCGAGCCTCGGTTCACTCGTTTTCCAGATAAAATATAAGATTAAAAAACGATGAGTAATATACAGAAGAAAAAAATATATATAAATGAAATACAATGAAAGATGTGTTGGAGTTAAAAATTGAAATTAAAATTGAAATAATAACTTGCCCGCTATTTTTTCTTCCTGGTAGTTTCTTTTGTTTGCTGTAATTCACGTCCATGTTTGTGCCAGGTTAATTATAATCACTGGAAAATATCTGAACTGGTTCAGAGGCTTTCAGCACTTCATCACATTCATCCTTAAACATTAGCTACTGACACCAGTAAACATTATTTATGTGTTGATATCAGTCAAAAAGGCTGATATCCATGAACATCAGCAGTGATAACTACAATTAAAAGTTTTCCTTCTAAAATCATTTTTAAGAAAGCTCAAGACTTAAATAAAGGAACAGAAAAAGGTCTAAAACCACCTGTTTTGGTTTCCTTAACCTTTAAAACTCAGATTGTTTAATTTTTATATTAAATTGCATTTAAAAAATGTAATAGATCCCATGATTAATAAAAAGCACATAAAAATGCAAACAATGAGGAAAGAAAATACTGATAGACCTGCAAGAATCATTTTCTCCTGTCATTTTGTGATGAAGACTTCTGTCTTTTCTTTCTTTGAGCTCTTGTAACTTCCTCAGTTTAAAGCCTTGTTGTAATTTAACTATAACATATGGCAGCTCTCAGCTGGGAGTCCCGTTATCTCTCTGAATGATGATGGTTTTTTTGCATCTGCCAATATCAAAGCTGAATCATAAATGCTGCGCTCACAATATAAACCCTGAACTCCACTAACAGGCTGAACTATCACACTGTAGATCACATGTCCAAAGATATAAAGGTGACAGTAAAATGATTTGAGGAACATAAATAAGTGAAACGCAATAAAACTAAGCAGGTCACTATTTACATTTTTTAAAAGTGAATTTGATCTTTTTAATTTTTACATTAGGTACACAGATTTGTTTCTGGTTGCAGCAGCTTGTACCAAGCTGACTGATCCACCACACACCAGACCTTGTGTATGCCATCAATATTATCATATTCTAATAACACTGCTCAGATGAAACAACGTGTTATTAAAAGGCAAAATCTAAGTAAAGGCTCTGTCTGTGTCCGTGCACACCTAGAACAACGAAAGTTTGACCTGAACTAAATGCACCTGTTGTTGAACCACTTCCTGTCACACCAAGCTTCAGGCTCATCTCTGGTTTGGGTCCTGTCATTCATCTGTCTGTGCATTTCATGTGTTTCAATGTGATGCATTAAGACTGAAACATGTTTTTCTGCCCTACATGCAAAGATTCATTTGGTTGCTCGTTCCACTTTTAGATAAAAGCCTGAAGCAACTCTAATGGGCGTCATAACAGTGTAAGATCACACTTAATACAAAACACATGGATGGAAAGCACAGAGTGCATATACAAGATAGACTAGCATTGTGAGCCATTGGTTTGGCATTTTGGACGCTTCCATGTTGGATTTTGTGCAACCATATGTGGATGAGAGTTAATCAGCTAATGCTAACAAGCTTACTTAGCAAACTGCTACCATAAACAAGTGCATTAGCCACATTTCAAGTAATCAGTGAAGAAAAATAAATAAAATAGTAGCATTTACCTCACTAAAAGTAAATCATAAGCTTTTTAAAGCTTTTTACTGCCTGAAAAGGCATATTTTATGTCAGCATAATGTGATTAAAATGCTTGAAAAGGCAGCAAGAGCACAAATTCTGTCTGTGTTAGATTGTTGTACCAGGAGCTAAGCACGCTTTGTAATGCTGTGCTAATGCTGTGAAGATTAACTCCCTTTTGAGGCTATTATTGGAACTCTAGTGTTTGGCACATCCATGCTGGCTTAATCTTTCAACTCCTAAAGTTGCCAGTTGATGAAAAGGCATTTGAGTTGTTTGAGGTTGGATGGTGAATGGAAGGCTATAGTCCTGACAGGGGTGAAGTGTCAACCAGCCTCTAAAAAGCCTTATAAGGACACGCGGATAAAGACAAGGGGGAAAAAAGGACCCGAGAACACCAGGGAACACTTGAGCTCCATATATTGATGGAAAACCTTTGAAGAAAAGGCAACAAACATGAGCTAAATATACACATATGAATAACTTTGTTGTGGTTATGAGACAGAAAAGAAAAAAAAAACAGAAAAGTAGCTCAGAATTCCTGGGAGTGTGAAAAACTAACTTAAAATAAATACCACACAATGAAGGCAGAGGGGAAAAAAACTCAAAAATGGGAAAATATGACAAATCCAAGCAAAAAGAACCAGCATCAGAAAACACTGCATTAAAAAAAAGAATTGAGTGCATGCACAGTGACTAAATATGCATGAGGAGGGAAACAGGTATGAACAGGTGAACTAAATCAGGTATAACAGAGGGTGGGAAAAGAACAAAGGGGGGGAAATCAAATCAAACCACAGAAAGGCACAAAAGGGTCTAGCCTTCAAAGTAAAACAGGAAGTAAACTGAAAGAGGGCCCAAGCCTAGCGAGACAGACAGCACAGTGAAAAAAGGAAAACACAAGAAGAACCCAAGAATCAATAAATCTTCTCTCTGCCTTTTATCCACACATGTAAAATCAGCTGTCAGAAACCCTGGTGGTGATTTTGGATCCTAATCTCATCTCACCCAGCTGTGCTACCACCTCAGGAATATTGTAAGAATCCTTTCAAAATTAAGTTTTAATGACACTCAGGCCATCATTCATGCTTTCGTGTCCTCTTACTCTAATGGCTATAAATCAGAACACATTAAATCGACTTCAGATTGTACAAAATGCTGCAGCAAGGCTTATTACACCAGTTTTAATGCCTTTACACTGGCCGGTCATAATCGATTTTAAGATTTCACTTATGACTCTTAAAGCCTTTTAATAGTCTTGTCTCAGGATATATATTAGAACTGCTTCTCCTGTACCAACCAATTCACAGCCTCAGATCCTCAGGCAGAAACCTGTTAACTGGTCTGACATCACACTTAAGGACAAAAGATGATCGAGTGTTTAGGACTCCTCAGTTGTGGAATGACCTGCCAAAAGAAGCTCACGTCGTTATTGTCTGATTTACAATTTCCTCTTTTAGTCATAGTTTCTGTGAAGCACTTTGTAATGCAGGTTGTGAAATGTGCCATACAGATGGACCTTATTATTATATTATATAACACGAAGCGACGGAAAAACTAAGGCTAACAGCAACATTAGTCATAGCTATAATGCAATATAAAAAACATGACAGCAGATCTCCTGCCCAGCACCTTTTGGGTTAACTGGGTCCTGTCTTGGCCACTTTCAGGCTTATGCAGAACTCTTGTAATCTAACATGAGAAATATCAAATCTGCACTTTTTGATACCAACAGTTTCACATTTGTTAAGGCCAAGTTTGGCTGTTGGTAAGGCTACAAAGCAACATGATGCTCTGTTGTGTTCTCATTTAAGCTAAAATGCAAATGCTGAGTTTGATCTGCATGTAAATGATGCCTCGTGTCCGTCTGAAGGCCGCTGTGGAAGACGAATGGTGTTTATCAGCCAGTCTGGAATCAGCGCTTGGCGCTTTGCACAGGACGCCATCTAATTACCTTTTTTCTTAAAGGTTGTATTTATTAGAATCCATCATCGCTGTCGTTACATCAATTAATGCTGTTGATGGGCTGAGGAATTGTCACCCTCTGCCCTCGTCTTCCTCACCCTCACCCCCTCGCATTCCCTCCATCCTTCACAGGCAGAAGAACCTCCTCTCTTCTCTTTGGCATTAAAGGCCTGTCATCCCAGCATGCCACGGGGCCCCCGACCATAGCCCAGCGGTGTCAATTAAATTTGATTGACTGAGTAAAAGAAGCACACAAATAAGCCAAAACAACAGACACAAAAATCTATACATGACTCCTGCAGCCCCCCACCCTCTCCGGCCCTCCGCCCCGGCTGTCAAATCAAGCGCTTGTCTCGTCTGTTTTCGTGGCGTGTGCCGTGGACGTCCACCGCAAGACAACTGCTACTCTGTGTGTGTGCGTCTGTGTGTGTGAAGGCGTCAGTGTTGGCCAAATGCACCGCCTGTCCCGCCCACCCCTTAAACCCCCCCTCTCACCCAAACACCCCCAGCCCCTCCCCTTCCATCCACACGGAGTGATCCAATTAGTGGTTCTGGAACCTCGTCCACACTGCACAGCGGAGGCCCCTGGGTATTGACTCAAACTGTTGTCCAATAAATGAGGTCTAATTTATCAGTTTAACTTCATCCCCCCACCCCACTCCAACCCCTCGAAGAAAAGGAGTGAAGAGAAAGAGTAGAGGGTGGGGGGAAAAAGGAAAACAAATAGCTTTCATTTTTTGTTACATGAACAGGCGAGGAGTGTTTGGGAAAAAAAATCCCAATAAATCCTGCATTCCTCACATATCACACCCTCTCATCTCTCCTTGTTTTGCTAATTGTCAGCCGGTGAGCTCATGTTTCATATTCACTGCGATGATTGAGGGACGCTATTAGAGCAAACCCCATTAGGCTCCGTGGGGAAGCAGCTGACCCTGCGTGGGAACCATCAAAGACCAATTTGCTACCCAAACACCATAAATCCTGCCCTGTTAAGTGACTGTTTTTGATGCTGCTGAAGCGCGCAGAAATAAATATACGCTTTGTTATGTATTGTCCATTAAATTACCAGTGAGCACAATTCACACATGACATCCATCTTGGTCAGCCGTGGTCAAAAGTGGGGTCCTGGGACCTGCAGAGGACCTCTGACGGTGCTGGAGGACGGCTCAGTGACGGCTTCATTTATTGTTCGAGAAGAAGAAGGCTGCAAAACTTGGGAAGTTTTATTTGTCAGATTAACAGAGACCATCAAAATAAGGCTGAACAAAGTTTATTCTCCAGAATCTTAAAGTCAGGACTTCTCAGCAAAGCTCTGAAGTAAACATATCAAATGCTTAAACTGAGAAAAAACAAACAGATTTGAGACAAAAAAGTAAGTTTGATCTGATGGAAGTACCACATCACAAAATTCATGTTTACCAGGGCTTTCTGACCTCAACACTTTAACAACAGCCAGTAAATGTCTGGAGCAAATATTCCTCTAAAACCTGTGTATACCTTTCATTATTGCCTTTCAGATGTGCAAACAGCTAACTCTATAGACACTAATGTACCTCCATACCATCAGAGATACAGGCGTTTGAACTGAGAGTGTTGAGAACAAGCCAGATGGTCTTTCTCCTTTTTGTCTTGAGGATACGGCAACTGTGTTTTCCAAAAACAATTTCAGATTTCAATCCACCTGACCACAGAACAGTTTGCTGGTTGTTCTCACTCCATTTTAAATGACCTTTGACCCAGAGTAGAAGCAGCGTTTTCACATTTGCACTGAAGGGCACAGCAAACTGTGTCCACAGACAATCATTTCTAGAAGCTTTCCTGAGCCCATGGTGCGATTTCATGACAGAACCACGCTCATTTTTAATGCAGCGCCTCCAATATAGTTTTGGTCGTGTCCCTTGCACACGGTGAATTCCAGATTGGTGAAACTCTTCCTGTCTAAGACGCTCTTTTTATTCCCAATCACCTTACTAACCTGTTGCCAATTAACCTAAGTAGAAATAAAACGTTCCTTCAGCTGTTTTGTTTTAGCACCACTTACTTTTCCAGGCATTTGTTGCCCTATTTCAACTTTTTAAAGATGTGCTGCTGCCATCAAATCCAAAATGAGCTAGAATTTTTCATGAAACAGTAAAATGTCTCAGGTTGAACATCTGATATGTTTTCTGTGTTCTATTGTGAATAAAGTTTAGTTTACAAGATTTGCACATCTATTACGCAGCACCCCAGCTATGTGGAACTGGGGTTCTACACTTATTAGAAAACAGAATCAGTGATATGAAAGACAGGAAGTGATTTTAGTTTTAAGTAAATCTACAGTTTAAGAGAAGCGACTTAAGGAATTGAAAAAGGTTTCTGGCATAAACGTATCCCTTTTCTTTAGTCATTTGATAAAACATGAAAAAGCCAGTTAATGACTGTTAAATGAAGCAGTAAGTTAATATCTACATAAGAGTTCAGGTGTCACTATGATACAGGGAAGGTAATATTTATGAAATATTGCTCTGATAACGGGGATCAAAAAAGAGGAACATTATTCATCCCACCATTGTGAACAATTAGACCCGACACCACCTGGAAGTCCAGAAATAAAGTTTATTTCAGTTCGTCTTCAGCCTTCACAACAATTTAAATAGCAGGACAGAAGACGTCCGTCTCTGTACACATTGGTTAGTAAAAAAAAAAAAAAATCTAAACTCAGGTCAGACACTTCCACTTCCACATTCACTGATACTGCGTCTCTTTTTATTGTTTTTCTTTCTTTGCATTGAGAGGAAACATCCAAGTCGATGCAGCAACAGTAACCGTGCTTCTAAAGAGTTCATTAGAAGCACAAAAGTTCAGTTTGTCTCCCGTTTCTTGTCCTGAGGGAGTGCCTACAAAGAAAATGCTCCAGATAAAAACAACTTCATTTCAAAGACAATTTTTAACACAGCCGGCCCCGCCAAGAGAACACTGATTGTTTGGCAACGAGCAATATTTTGAGGCAATGGAAGCTGAAACATTTCCCTGCAACCTGCTCCAGGTATAACGGTCCTAAAGGCCTGCAGCCTGTTCATATTTTCCCAGGAAATTTTTGTTAAAGGAAATTGATTTTTGTTTGTACTTTTAAAAGTCTGAAATTCAAAATGACCTAAAAAAATTAAATAAAATTTGAGTATTTAATCTGGTAATTCCACATTAAAAATGCCAGAATCAGCTTAGTTCATATACAATAACTTTGGCATTTCACAATGAAGACATGATTCATTCACTGCGCCTTCATACTATGATTTTTTTTCTCACAGACCTTCTAAGCAGACTTTACAGGTGACTCTCAGGTTCAGCAGCTGGCTGCACGAAATTTCAGATGAAAAATTAATTAAAATTAAAACAATTCCTCATCCTCAGAAAAAAACTGTGACACTTCGAGTTGGTTTAAAACCGATTTAAAATTTGGTTGCAGTTTTTAACAAAGTTCAAGATTGTGTTTCAGTCCTGAAAATTTCATGTGTCCATCTGCTGTACTCCTGAAGTGATGAAGGACAAATAAGGCAATTTAAAAAGCACCAACCCTGTATGCTTTAGAGGCCTGCAATTCAGAGTTTTCACAGTATTATGGTAAAATTTTGCACGACTTCAGTTATGCTAAAGTTACTGTATAAAAACAAAACAAATTATTTTCTTATAATTAGTATCAAATTACTAATTATAATTTGGCAGGAAAGCATGAACGTTATGTTGAATCTTTGGGAATGATTACAGACCTTTAAATATAAAAGGCCATATTTTCCCCAGCTGCATTAGCTCCTTTGAGGCAACTTTCTGAAAACCTGAAGGTATGATCAGCAGGTTGGTGCAGCTGTCGAAATGACTGAATTAGGGATCTGCTGTGTCTGACGTCCCAACAATAGGAAAAACAACCCTGTAGGACAATGGGGTGTTTAGGGGAGTCTAAAGCCTGGGTTTCAGGGATTACTTGTACATACACTGACTTAATTACTTGAAACTCTGTTTAATGTAAGCATCCACCACTGTAATAGTATGTATACGACAGAAAAGAAGTAAATGCATAACAGGTCCCAAATCTGACTGTTTTTTTTAAAGCCGAATGACACCTTGTCTTTTCCAGTGTGCTCACTGGAAGGGGTGTGAAGCAAGCATGGGAACCTTTATGTCCTGAGTAAGAGTAAAGTTTTAATCTTGTCACACCTCCTTTACACTTAACTGTAAATTTAGCAATTAAACAGTGAAGAGTGAGATATTTGGGAAATATCAATTCAGATAAATATTAAATAGGGGAAAAAAAAAAAAAAAAAAACATGAAGTGAAGAGACTCTGTACGCATAGTCCCCAGACTTAATCATCCAATCAGAGGCAAAGTGCACAGAGATGACAAACTAAAATGTTGGACTGTTCCTTTAACAGATCAGGACTAGATGCGGGTAAATCCTCCTGAGCCCCACTGCCTCAGATACCCACCAACTACTGCAGCCCACCACACACAGCGAGTGTGCAAAGCCAGAGGAATAGAAAACTGCAAAAAGGTGACTGTAAACCATCTGAAACTGCAGTGCAGAATGATACTGACTCAAACTGCAAAAAATATACAGGAATGTGAATTAAAAACTAGAGAATAAAGTCCAAACCACTGTGAAACATCAGTAACAGTAATTGAATGAACATAAACGTGTTTAAAACATAACAGACGTGATCCAGTTTTTCCCACAGCTTTTAAAAAACTGGGGCTGTAATCTGTTCTGCTGTTCTGTTCATGCAATCGGACAGCAAGAAAAACAAAAGCCTTTAGAGGGCGCTAGTGAGGCTCTAGAGGCTGTGTCAAACATTAAATGTTAAGAAAATTACAAATCATTTTTGGATTACAAGAAAGCAGCACAAAACGTCCCAAAGCTTAGGAATGCCTCATTTACTGAGTTCATTTAGTCCTGCTTCATATTGTTATCTTTGATATATGCTGCGACTTAGAGCTGCAACATTTTTAATGCAGTAATGTTCCTGGGAGATAAACACCTTGTCAGTTATTCTACAAAATGTAGTTTCAGGGAGACCGTTTAAAACTTAAAAACAAAGCTGAGGTTTCTGCAGAACACAAATGGACGTTTCTCAACTACAGAGCACAAACATTAAAGGACTACGATGACCTGGATGACTGAGAACCTTCACAGACATAAAGAGCACAATCTGTAATTGCATAAGGGATTAGTCATGGTAGTACATGGTCAGTGGTTCCAGCCAGCTACATCGAACCACTGAGAATCATCTACAGTGTGTTCTGCAGGCACGTGTATGGCGAGGTGGAAGCAGAAGTGGGCAGGGCTTAATCTTTTAAGGTGGGGTTACAGTCCTGAGTGTTGTTGATTGTTCGACTATACGCTCACTTTTTAATCTATATATTGTTATGTTTTTGATTTTTTTTTTTTTTAAATATTAACCCGACAATGTGGGTCTGCTAATAGTAAGTCAATGATTTTATAAATGACTGGCTTGTATTTGCCAAATATTTCCAGAGCGTGGTGGAAACTTGAAAAGTTTAGACATATAAGCAAGAGTTCTGATAAATTAAGGTGGAAATGTGGCTCGTGATAAATAAAGTTTCCTATTTTAAACACTGAACCAGAAAATGTTGCAGTATTGAAAAAAAAAAATGGATAGGAGTATCAGATTACAGCCTCAGTCTTCATGTTTCAAGCTTTGAGAAAGTTTGTAAAACTCACAAAAGATGTAAAAAAAAAAAAAAGAAAAAAGAAAAAGAAGGAAAAAGGAAAAAGCTTAAACGTTTTCTTTTCCCACTTCATCGTTCATATGCTCAGCCAGTTTATCAGCTGCTGTAGAAGGTGCATCTTTAAACCTCCCAGTCTCAAAAACACATCAAACTACTAATTTCTACTTCATGCCATAGACGATAAAATCAAAATTAAAAAGTTGAATATAATGTAAAACAAACAAAACCACATAATTAAATACTAATATATACAGTGGTTTTTAAAAATTTGTTGTTGTGCTGCTGCACGTTAGAAATGTGCATGATTATAGCCACATAAAAAAAATTTAATCATATAACTGTGTGTAAACATAAATACTAATATTCCTAAGTTCGTCTTTAGTGTTGATCAGAGCACAGTAACAGCGGCAGAGAAACAGGAACTCCAAACCTCCATTTAGAAAATGTTGACACTTTTTGTGCAACAAAATAAAACAAACAAAAAAAATAAATGCATGAAAAGCTGAAATATGGAGAAGCGAGGTTTCCATAGGACATCAGCTACCACAGCATCATCATCATCATCAGCCCATCAAATAAAACAAATCCTTCAGAGAACTTAAGACATGAAACAGTTTGTTTTGTCAAATCAAAAGCTAAACATCTGAGACAATGAACATGAGAAACTTCAGTTACATTCTAGCTAGTTGTTGTTTTTATAAGTTGTTTATATCTTTGTACAGTGTCTGTTCAAAACAACAGTCATCTAAAAGGCGCTTTTTATTGTAAGTTACATCATTATTAGAGAGAGAACTGCAACAATCACACAATCACCTATAAGGAGTACTTGGTGACAACGGGGAGAATGAACTCCTTTTTAACAGGACGAGACCTCCAGCTGTTAGGGTTGGGCTGCATTTAGTGTGACTGGGTGGAGGGTGGAGCAAAAGGGAAGAGAGTAAAGATGGACACAGAGAGACTACAAACAACAAGAGAGCAACAGTTGCACATATAAGAATAAAAAGAAGTCGAGTAGAAGAGCTCAGTGCATCATGGGAAGTGCAGCCTGAACCTATAGCAGCATAAAAGGATGTTTCAGGGTCACCTCATCCAACCATAAGTAAAAGCTTTATTACAAAGGAAATTTTAGAAGTGGACAGTTCAGTTCAGGGTGTCCGTCTCCTGAATCCAAACTGGGAGCTAATTCTTTAGCCCGATAGCTGAATTCTCCAGCTTTCATTCTGCTTTTTGAAACCCTTACTATGAGGTCTTTAAGGTATGATGGCACCTGATCATTCTGGACTTTCTATGTAAGGATGAAGATTTAAAAAATACATTCTGGATTTAACAGGGAGCCCATGAAGTTGAGCCAATTTGGGAGAAATATGCTCTCTCTTTTTAGTCCCCTTAATCCTCTTACTGTTGCGTGGTGATCACTTGGGATCAACTGAAGGCTTTTCAGGGACAGGTGTCAAACTCCAGGCCTCGAGGGCTGGTGTCCTGCAAGTTTTAGATGTGTCCTTGATCCAACACAGCTGATTTAAATGTCTAAATGACCTCCTCAACATGTCTTGAAGTTCTCCACAGGCCTGGTAATGAACTAATCATTTGATTCAGGTGTGCTGACCCAGGGTGAGATCTAAAACCTGCAGGACACCGGCCCTCAAGGCCTGGAGTTCGACACCCCTGTCTTAAGACATTACCACTGAAACATGTAAGGTCTGCCTATCAAGAAGCATTTTTATGTCCCGTGTCACTATTTGTGGTCAGTTTTCTGTAATGTCTCACACAAATTATGTAAATTAATTTACGTTTCTCATGTTCTGCCTCGTGCTGTTTGCTCTTGATTGCTTTCTGTTCATTATGCGCTTTCTGCCCTTCAGTAGGAACTAGCTGGTTAAACGTTACTGGTTTTGCTCTTGCCCTTGGCTCCGCCTCCTGGGCTGCTTTTACTCTCTGACTTCCTGCCAGAGGAGTTCTGCATGGTGGACACTTTAACCGCAGAACCCGACTGACCACCACTGTTGTTGTTATTATGGTTTGAGTTTCCGCTCAGTGTCTCCATGATGGAGCGGAACGTCCCGAAAGGCCGCTTGCTTTCAGAACTTCCTGTTGGAGTCCTCTCCTTCCCTTGATGCACTTTTGTTGGCTCTGCCTCCTGACTGGAGCTCTTGTGCACCTGCTCATCGAATGTAACCCTCAGTTTGAGGTTCTGGGATGTCTTCCTGCGAGATGAGGGAGACTTCAGGGCACTCTTGGGGCTGGTTGCGACTTTCTGGCCATTGGTGGCATCCTGGTCCCCTGGAACGTCTGGGGTTTTGCCATCTGTGGCTTCAGGGTCACTGGAGGTGGGGGACGGGTTGTAGCCAATGCTATCTACTGACTTTGATCCACTGAGAGAAAATGCCAGCTTCCTCTCAACTGTGGAAGATGATGATGAGGGGAGGTGCTTTTTCATCATTAGTTGGAGGTGGTTTGACACCGGCTCCTCCTCTGTGATTGGCAAGTGGGATGGCCTATCAGGTCGTAGTGTGTTTGAGGGTGGAGCTCCCTGATTCTTGCCCTCTTCTGGTGGATAACCATCTGAATCGGATTCGCTTAAGGAACGCTGCATGATCTGTTTGAGTCTTGCTAGTTTGAGCTCTCTCCTCTCCACCAGCCCAATTCTGCGGCCCCCAGGAGCCCCAGGGCCTTCTCTGCTCATACCACCTGCAGGAGGCAGTCTCTCTCTAGGACAGAGTGTCTCCGACATGTCCTTCCCCAGGAGCTGCCGCAGCACGGAGTCTGGACCCACCCCTCCCTGACGAACCAACCAGTGACCGTCACCAGGAGTCCCCTCAGCAGTCAACATCATCTCTTGCCACGCCTCCACAGAGGGTTGATGGGAGCTGCAGCGCAGACAGGGAGACAGAGATCATGCTCCATGTTCATATTTTAACGCTTTAGTATTTCTGCCTTTGGTTAGCGATGAAAGCAGTGTTAAACTGCTTAGTCAACTACTTATTCACATCCCTAGTACATACACACCACTCAACAGTAAAACACAGCCTTTTTATTTAAGCAGTGTGTTGCTCAGCTGTTACCTGCTAGATCTGTTGGAATCATTAGCAACGATTTCTGTTTGTTTGGCATGACCTAAGGCACATGTCTATGTTTTTCAAGTTATTGTGGTCCTTCACCAAGCTCTACTGAGAAAGCTGCTGCTTTGTCACTTTACCAGCTCTGACTCATTAAGCAGATCTTAGCTTCCACATCTTCTTTTATTATATGATTAACTTTCATCTGTATGGCTTTTACACACCGAGCGTGTGTGTGTGTGTGTGTGCCTGTTACCTGGGTGATCTGGACGGTGTCCCCTCTGCCTTGTTGGGCTCCATCAGTCTCTGCAGCTGTTTCTGTAAGGCCATTCCCTCTGACGCCTGTCTACATGACAAACATGCAACACATGACAGATCTAACACTGAGACAGCTCCTGTGTTTTTCCAAGAACACTGAAGTCTGAATGCTGTCTGTTTCAAAACAATTACACAAACAGATTTCATGATGCAAATAATTAATAAAAGATATCCCACAAAGACACAAATAGCTCTTTTCTACTAGTACCCACTCATCTTGGCTCAGCTTGACTCAGCTCGGTTTTTAGGCTTTTCCATTAGATAGCAGTACCTGGTATCAGGTACTTTTTTAGTACTTGCTCAGCTGGGGTTCGATGTGAGCTGAGTCTATGTGAAAATGTGACGTCGACAGGCAGCATGCCACCGATTAACCAGTCAATGATGAGTCATGAGAGAAAAATCCAAACCGCCATTTTTAAAAATGGCCCTGGATAGTTTCCAGCAACCCTGAAGTGAATAAGAAGTTTAAAAAAAAATGGACGGCTGGATCTTTTCCAAAGAATTATTATTAATGACCACCAGTGGTGATGATGTTCTCATCTCATAATGTGATAAGCTGAACATTTTGGGGTTATGACATATTTGAGACTCAGATAACAGGATGATAATACTATTCTAAACTATGCAAAAACACATCAACTTACTCATTGAGCTGCTTGGTGAGCTTAACAACCTGCGAGGCCAGCGACATGCAGGTTTCTACTACAACCAGGTAGCGGGCGCAAGTGGTGTGTCCCTGCCGCTCGGCACTCTGGGAAGGCCGCTCCCCCTGCTGGTTCTGGAATGTCACATTGGAGCCGTACTCCACCAGAGTCTGGATAAACAAACGCAAACCTTTCACAGTTCTGAGCTCTAGCCCACAAGTTTCAGACGTTTCAGAGAAGCAGCTCTCTCATTTAAACCATATCATTAGTTATCAGTATTTTGATTGTCAGCCTGGGCTAGCCAGCAGGAAGCAGACAAGACTAATAATATCCGCCCTTCCTTCAGCAGGGTGTGCCACTTACAGAGAAAATACCCCTCAGCCTCTATTGCAGGAAAATTAGCGAAAAGTGTAAAACCTAACACTTGTAATAAATCAGTGTTGTGTCAGGTTAAGTAAGAGAAAAAGGAACTAACCAGAATGTTGCAGCGAGCATTTAACCTTTTACTCTACAGAAGCGTGATGGATGGTGATAAAGTGATAAATCTCCGAGCAAAGAAACAATATTTAGGAACAGGAAAAAAAGGTTCAAGATAGTAGAACTTTTTAAAAACCCCGTGAATGACACATTACCAGAGAAACAGATGAATAAAGACAAAGCATTAGCTGCTCTGAGACAATAAACAATATGACCAACTCTCCACCTGCCGCAGGTCGAGGTTAGAGCTCAAGTCATTCAGTCCACACAGATTCTGACAGCAGGCGGACTAACAGCAGAACCTGCTGTATATTTATGGGAGCAAAACATCCAGTGATGTAAATCTTGAAGCTATATCACAGACTTAAACATCAGGTTACCTGTATACAGCTGAGGTGACCATACTGAGCTGCTATGTGGACTGCAGTGTTTCCGTTCTGGTCGACTTCATCCAGAGAGATAGCCTGTTCCTGCATGAACTGAAGCAACCACAGCAACACCTTCTCCTGAAGGGAGAGATGGCATATCCATTAAAACAATATAACTAAATGTTCATCGTCTTATTGGATCAGTGAAATGAGAGTAACCATGATAATGTGTCATTATTTGTTAATGATAGTTAAAAGCAGCAATAAATTCTCATAATAAAGTTTAACAGTTCATGTGATTCAAGCATTTCATTTTAGCTTTTACACTAGAATATCAACAGCAAAAACATGCCAGGTTAAGTTATTAAGATGGTCGTCCCTTGCACAGCGGCTTTACGCTACTCCTATTTCATAGGATGGGTTAAATAAAGTGAATGAATTTTCCTCATGGTAATAATAAAAGATAACTTAAAAATAACACACAAATTAAACTTACGCTAAGTAAACAGACAAACAATCTGATTTGTTTATTGACTGCTGTGCCACACACTTGGAAATCACAGATGTCACAAGCAAATTATAAATTACCAATATATCCACCTACTGACTTGTAGGGAATGAAAACACTTAATGTGTAATGTGGAAAAAATAAAATCGACTGCTCTCATCACCTGCATGTGTGTGTTTATGTGCACGTGTGTGTATTACCTGTCCATATCGGGCCGCGTAGTGGATCAAACTGGGATGTTCTCTGGTGCAGCTCAGCTCGGCAATGGCTTCTGTCTCACTTACCATCCACCTCACGCACTCCAGATGACCATTCTACAACAAACACGCACGCATGTTTCAATCACTTCGAGCCATATCAGCCGGTGCATGTCCAAACTGCAATGTGACCAGATCAGTATTTAGCCAGCCAGCTTCTTTGAAAAAAAGCTACCGAATGTTCTTCATGCGGGCAACAACTTCACCTAAAATAAGCTGAGTTTTTCTAGGAGTAAGAACAGGGCTGGCACAATTTATTTCTTATAGAGTGTTACAGTGAGAAAAGACAGCTTCCTAAAATGTCACAACATGATTCTTGTGATATTTTCCAGAGAGGAACCATTGCTATGAACTTATTTGTGTCTTTAGATCCAAACTGTTATGTACTACTGATATGTGGCCTAAAAAGTAGCCAAGTTCCCACAATGAGTCAGTGAAAAGATTTATGCCCCTGCAACGTGAGTAATACGACTACATTCATTTAACATACTTCAGCATGGACCAGGTGGCTGGAAATCTGTCATCCTGTTAATCTAAGCATATAAACAACAGTCTTGTTAATAACAACCAATCAGGAATCAGCAAATAGCTGCAGAGCTTGTCTCCAGATAACACACTTCCCTTCTGGCAGCCAATCAAGAGCCTAGTTTCCACTACAGGGCTGCCAAAGCAGGACCTGCTCATATTTGCGGCATTTAACTTCTTTCTTTCTAACATCCTGCGGCTGCCAATAGAGCTGGAGTAAACGTTTACCTAATTTTATCAAAAACCTCCATCTTATTATTACAGTATGACCTCACTGACCAGCTGTCAGTAACCAATCAAATGTCTGCATACCCTTGTTAGCTTACAGATGTTTTTTTCTACTTTCAGGAGGACTAATATTTTGACCTGCAGGTATGAACAGTGGGAATTTGAAGACTTAAAGGGTATACAGGCACATTACATTCACATCATGCAGGGTAGATACATAGCTAAAATAAGGCTGAAGCTGCATAAACACATTTCTTACACTTTTGTTGGACTTTATCTGACAAACAAGATACTGCAGTTAATGTGTGTAACATGCATGATGACACCGCTGAATGCCAACACTGCTGGGTGACCCTGAACACACCACACAGTGGGGTGCCAGTACTCTGGCTTGATGTAATTCAAAGTTGTCTTCTCAATGTCATTAAAGCAGAATCTCTGCCAGCACTTGAATACAAGCATGTTACTTTGGAGACATACACCCAGTCTAACACTGAAGTTCACCTTGACCCCCAGACCAGCGGGGGTGAGCTGCTGGTTGTTGCGCTCATTGAGACAATCCTCCCCCATCAAAGATGTGAGATGCTGCAGACAGTCGGCGTGGCCCTGAGAGGCCGAGATGTGGAGCAGGTTGTTTCCATCCTCGTCTCTGATCAGCTCCAGATTATCAGCTGCCAGGTGAGGCTGCACAAGGAGGACAAAGAGGAGAAAACACAGAGGTTGTGAAGTGTAAAGGACGACGGGGTGATGAGGAGAAGGATGACAAAATATGATGAAATACGCACCAGCAATGAGATCTGTCCTTCTCTAACGATGTTAATGATGTTCTGGTTCTTCTTGGATTCCTCGTCTACTTCCCCTCCTGCTCCACCACTCCCTCCAAACCCCCTTGACCCACCTCCCACTCCTCCTGATGCAGAAGCCCAGGATTTGGAGCTGTCCTGCCTGCTCACGCTGCCCCCTGGCAGAGGGAAAATTAGTCCTGGGCCCCCTGGAGGGTCCACACTTGGTCTCTGGCTCTGAGAGTCTGGATAGACCCGTGCAGACAGCAGTTTGTCTGAAAATCATGTCATGTCTTTATATGTATATATATATATATATATGTTAGCACGGAAGAACAGAACAGAGGACAGTACATTTATTTAATACCTGCATCAGAGAAAGAAGAGAGAGAGGACGAGCAGCTAAGGAGGCCAGAAGACATCTCTGGCTGGTAACCTCCTCCACCTGGGGATCGGTGGAGGTGGTGGAGGTCTGGATCCATTGATTTGGACTTCCTCAGGTCAGACCACTTCACTGGTGACAGAACGCAATACTGCAGAAAACACCAAGTGAGCTTTTAGTTTAAGTGAGAAAATTACAGTCACAGTTATATTGGAGTCTGCAGAGGGTCCCAGTGCGGTGGAAGACATCACGCCTCGTCCCTGTACCAAAGACGCCACATCCCAGTGGCCCCCAGGATTACAGGCCTGTGGCACTGACCTCCCATATCATGAAGACCCTGGAAAGACTCATCCTGGACCAGCTCCAACCCATAGTCAGACCACATCAGGATCCCCTTCAATTGGCTTACCAGCCCCGACTCGGAACTGAGGACGCCATCATCTACCTGCTCAATCGTGTCTACACCCATCTGGGCCAGCAGGAGAGCACTGTGAGGGTCGTGTTTTTTGACTTCAAAAAACAGCCTGCTGACTCTCCTGGGTGATAATGTTATATACCTATGTGGTATGTGACTTTTGTTGCTATGATGCCAGGTCTCTCTTGGAAATGAGATTTTTAATCTCAATGAGATTTTTTACCTGGATAAATAAAGGATTAATAAAAATAATCTAACAGCGATGCAGGTGGATGCTTCTCTGTGTCCCGTTGATTACCTGTCAGGAAGACCACAGTAAGTGTGCCTTCCACATTGTGATGGTAATTAGCAACACAGGGGCACCACAAGGGACTGTCCTCTCCCCCTTCCTCTTCACCACAGACTTCAGCCACTGCACAGAGACCTGCCATCTTCAGAAGTTTTCTGATGACTCTGTGGTGGTTGGATCAGCAGGGGTGATGAGTCCGAGTACCGGGCTGTGGTTGACTCCTTTGTCACGTGGTGCGAGCAGAATCATCTGCAGCTCAACGTGGCAAAGACCAAGGATTTGATTGTGGACCAGGAAAGACCAGGAAATCCACGGGGTCAGCATGGACATTGTGACATTGACTATAGATACCTTGGAGTACACATAGACAATAAACTGGACTGGGTTAAAAACACCACTGCACTTTACAGGAAGGGCCAGTGTCATCTGAGGCAGCTGAGGTCCTTCAAGATTTTCTATGAGTCTGCTGTGGCCAGAGCAATCCTCTATGCTGTTGCATGCTGGGGCAGCAGGTTGAGCATTGCTGATGCCAACAGACTCAATAAACTGATCCACAAGGCCAGTAATGTTGAGGGTATGGAGCTTGACTCTCTTAAAGTGGTGTCGGGAAGTGAATTTTGTCCAAGATAAAGACAATGTTGGACAATACCTCCCACCCACTCCATGACATGCTGGCTAGCCACAGGAGCACGTTCAGTGAGAGACTGAGATTACCAAACAGCGCCACTGAACAACACAGGAAATCATTCCTGCCTGTGGCCATCTCCCTGTACAACTCCTCCATCTAACACATTGTAAACACTGCAATAGTTACATCTTTTTGCACACACTCTTTTCTTACTCAGTACTGTTGCTGTCAATTTTCTTGATATTTATTTATATTCACATCTGTCAACCCCAGATATTTATTATTTGGTGATTTGTGTATATATTGTGCTATTCCTTTTATCTTAACATACTGTATTGTTGAATAGTCTAGTCTATATCTGTTAATGTTACTGTACAGGAGCAACTGTAACCCACATTTCAAAAGTAGTAGCTATATTTATTTGTTTATGTATATGTTTAGGTCTGGACAGAGGCACTGTAAATACAAACAGAAATATGAAGCATAAAAGATGCTGGCTGACTCACCTGAGTTTGTGAGCTACTACTGCTGCCCAGGCTCAGAGGCTCATTGTGGGTTAAAGTGGAGTTCTTCAGCCCTCCTCCCCGATTCCTCTCCAGTGTGCCTCCACCTATGTTGCTCCCCGTCACTGACCGCTTGTCGTGGGGAACACGGGGCAGCGTGGACATCTGCTGAGTGGACTTGATATAAGGCACATCCAGGATCTCATCCATGTCCAGATCATAGTGCTCCAGTTCCCCAAACAAAGCCTGGGGGTTGTTGCTCCCTCCAACAACACCAACACTGCTGCCCAGGCTCTTAGCCTTTCCTCCCTGCCCGTCAGAGGAGGCATTAGTCTGTTTGTCAGGGTCATCCTTACTACTCTCAACTGGCTCCCCCAGAACCAGCCCCTGACCTTGGACTTTACCATCGGTCTCTGCGTCAGTGGTTTCTGGTTGGTGCTTAAGAGGTGAGACCCTCTTCACCGGCCGGAACTTACTGTGAACCTCAGCAATCCCTGTGGGTTTGATTCCCCCGCCGCTGTGGGAGGACACACTGCGGCTCCAATTGATGGCTGGAGCTGCAGGAGGACAGGATGATCAGAGATCTGATCTAAACTGTTTCAAGCCAAACTGTAATTATATTATTGTTAAGTTACCTTGCCTCTCCTCTGCCTGACCATCGCTTCTCCTGGACAGCTCAGGGATGCTCTTCAGAGACGTGACAGAATACTGTAAGAGGATGAGGAAAGATTAAAAAAAAAAAAAAGACAGAAAATTGTACGCAGCAGTCCAGCAGCTGTGCAAGGAAGTTATATTTAGATATTAGCCAATTACTTTAAGTACTGACAGATTGTAACTTGAAGCAGTTACAGCTGTGTAATTTCAAACTCCTTCCTACACAGACCCAAAGCCAAGAAAATCTGTCCAAATCTTTCCGTCATGAAAGTTAACGGAATAAAGAAATGCACTGACTAAATGCGACCAAGAACTGAGAGCAGTTCGAGGCCACCTCGTGCAATCAAGGTGGCCTTGACTGCACGATGCTACAGTCAAGGCCACCTGTATCATCCCACCCATCCAAAATTGATACAATGCTATGGGCTGGCTAATTTATTTTATTTTCCTATTTATCAGATAGATAAAACAGGTCCTGCCACTTAGCCTTAGGGTTAGTGTGTATGGCTGATTTATACTGTAACTTAGAGGAAAGTGCATCCCTGATCCATGCCTTTGCCACTACCCTAAAAGCCTACATCCTGTGGAACCTGTGCAATGATCACTAACAGCTGTCTGCAGCTGGCTTTGTCTCAGCATCTCTGACTTTAACCTGATCTGTTTTCTGTGGTGTGTCAGTTGGTTATCAGCTTCAGCTCTTCATCACTTTTTATCTGAGGTTACTGCCTGAGTCTGCTGCTGGCACCATCTGCACAGACATGGTCTGGTTATCTGTGGACAATCCAGGCCCAAGTGAACCTCTAATGTATTTACTAGCACATCATATGTCAATTAACACTCTCAGTGGTAGTCTCTTGAGTTGCTCACCTGAAAATTTGTTGTTTTCTTGCCCATTTCATGTTGTCATTAGTCATTTCACCCACAGCTGTTTGAAGTTGCCAAATATCATTCACTTTTTACAGTCTCTCAATGCCACGTCCCTGCAAATTGCTTCCAGTGTGCATGTAACTTAACTCTCTACTGTAGAACTCCAGCACTGCCAACATTTTTTAATCTATTTGCCTTTCATTTAAAGTGTTGTTTTTTTAAGTTCCTGCAAAAGTACACATTTTTTATGAAGTTCACCAAATGCGGATGATTTTAAGTGAATCAACAGTCATGCTAATCATTGATCAAAATAATCTTTTTTAAGCACTGAGCAACCATAAATATGCTTATTGCAAAGTTAGCATTATTTACATAGCTGTGTGTAAACTGAAGGGTGGTAGTGACTATCATCTTCTTGAGCTCCAGAGATACGCAAAGACTGAACTGCTTTATATTCTGTTAGCTGCGTACAACCCCATCAAACTTTACTGGTGATGAAGATGCAGCTGGTAGTTGCGCCCCTGTGGGCAGCTTGTCATATCATACTGACCACTGAATCATCAGAGAAGTCGATCTCATCCAGGTCGAGGTATTCAGGAGCCTCCATCTTCACACCACATCATCAGCCTCACAACCAGCTGCAGACAAAAAGGCAAGATGTCAATGTGTGACTAAAAGCACTAACAAAGCAACAGGATATCACTAATGGTTTCCCTGTGCTCATCAGCATCAACATTCAAAGTCAATAGACAGTTTTGTGTTTCTGTGTTTGATGAATGTTTGACTTGTTGTTTTTGGTTTAGCTGAGCCAATTAAAAAAGTCCAGTTTTCAAATTTATGGGAATAATTTGTAAAGAAAGAAAAAAAGTAGACTTGGGTTTGACTGGTAATTATTCCTCACGCTTATCTTTTTTTGGCGGGGGGGGGGTTGCATTTTATACAAATCAGGACAATAAAAGCCACAACTTTCTTTGCCTAGCTTTTTTATTTAGCAGCATTTAAATCATGAAAATGAAAAAAAAAACAACCTCTGGGAATTACTGCTGCAGTGATATGATCAGTGGGGATAAAACACAGGAAGTAGCTGCAGGAAACAGTTTGGCTGAAAATGTGCGTTAAAGTGCTTTTT
This sequence comes from Rhamphochromis longiceps, assembly GCF_057381845.1. Classification (NCBI taxonomy): domain Eukaryota; kingdom Metazoa; phylum Chordata; class Actinopteri; order Cichliformes; family Cichlidae; genus Rhamphochromis; species Rhamphochromis longiceps. The sequence continues at coordinate 40,442,091 of NC_140568.1, read as the reverse complement.
GATGATCTTTTTCTAACTGATATGACAAATTTCTGCACCGGGAACAAAGTCACAGAACAAATAACAAAGTCACTTCTATTTTAAGGAGAATTTTCTCTTTCACCCACCAAGAAAGGGCTAAAAGGGATTATTTGAAGCAAATCAAATCCTCTTCTACTGGGTAATGCCGCACATTTAAAACTGTCTAAAGCCCTAACTGTCAACTGCACAATCTGACTGAGCAGTTGTGATCAAAGGCAACACACAGCAGGATAATCAGGACTAATCACAGAGCAGCGTGACTTGTACCATGAGCACGCAACCTCAACAAACACAAGAGCAAGAAGCTCCCTGGCAACAAAAGCCAAACTCTGAAACAAGAAACAGAAAAAAAAATCTGTCAAATCTGAAAGTTTTCACTATTTTTTTGTACAATAACTTTAGGCTATCTAATGAAGCTATGCAAAATTTTACTCCCACATTAGGAAACTTTTCTGCTTTACATGGCCTCTGATTACATAGGAATTCATTTTTAAAATGCCTAAAATTTCCAACATTTTTCTGTCCTCTTAACATAGGTAGAGGATAACCACATGACAATTTCAGGGATGATAAACACATGTAAGCTGCATGCCTTCATTCATTGCTTTGTAAAGTGTGAGACGAACTGCAAATGAGACTATTCGCATTCAAAACAAAAGTTGGACTTGCATGCAGACGTGAAAAAAAATACGTTGAAAAGGCTGTGGAAGTCCCTGTATTAAGCACGTAAACCTGTGGCACAAAAATCACCAAACTCGGACGACCACAGACTGTTTTCCTTCGTGGTGATGAAGGAAAATGCTGGGCTGGCATGTAAAAGGGCATTTATTCTCTTCAAGGACCTGAAGCTCCATAAAGCACCCCTCCAACAGCCAAACCCATCTGTTCTCTGATTGGATAGTTAAATTTGTGATTGACATGACATTGGCCAATCAGATGAAAGGAAGAAAAGTAGGGTCAAAATTTGTACTTTTTGCACACACACAAATCTTTTTTACACATACAAATCCTGAATTACAAGTACAAAATATTTATGACCACAATTTGAGCCCATAAATATCACCTGATGACTACATGAAACCTCCAGTAACCACTCACAACTTGTGGTTACCAGGGGATCACTGACTAATCATTGGGCCTGCATGAATGTGGCTGATTGGGTCAAGTATAGTTTTCACAGCAACTTTTAGCAACCACTCTGGAACTGGTCATAGGGTTGTCAACTGGACTCTAGGCTGGTGTGACTGAGGCCCAAGATGGCTAATGAGGTTTCCAACTATTACTTTTGTTCATTAATCAATTTACATACTAACTCTATAAAAGTCTCCAGAGCCCACAGGGATGTTTCCAAATTACTTATTTTGTCAGAGGGAGAGAGAATGTGAAAACACATATTGAACAGATTCCATTTACATGACAGCACAGAAAAACTCAACAATCACATCAGCACTGTTTCTAGTTAAGATCCTGCAAGGAAAGAGAAGACACGTCATCAGCTCCTGTCATTCATCAGTGCCATTCTCTTTCTTTGAAAATCCGGCCAAATAGAGAACAAGCTCTGACCATGAAGCTGGTATGGTTTGTAAAAAAATAAATAAAATATTGCTCACCAATGCTGTAATCGTCAGTGTTTTCTGTGTAATTTCCTGTTCTATTCCAGCTGGTAGGACTAAGTAACCAGGGAGTAACATGGTTATGGCTAAAATCAGATCGTGTTTACATTTCTTTTTTGAGTTCAGAGCTCATAACAACGATCAGATCAAAGATGAAACTGGCTTTGAAAGCTCTTCATAGATACCAAACTCACAGACTAGTTTCCGGTATTTAGTAAATTACTTTAAACCTCTATTTGTCACGACTGGGGCAGCAGCCGTTGTGATGAGTGGAAAGGAGGACTCGAATGCAGCACTTACTAAGATGTGAGGGTGGTTTATTAAGAATACAGAACACAAAGTGGGGGATGGCAAAACAGAACTAAGGATAAACTAAACTGGGAGAAACTAAACCATAGAATAGCAAACCTGAACACAAAGGGAGGACAGCAGAGAGAGCACGCTGAGGATTCACAGAGTAATGCAGAGACACAACGAGGAACAGAGGCAGACACACACTATAAATACACAGAGGGACTGGGAAATCACACACAGGTGGGAGACACAGCTGGACCTGATTATCCTGATCAGACAGGGGACACTAACACCAGGGACCAACAGAGGGAGCACCAACCCAGAAACCCAGTATCCAAAACCCCAAAACACAAACCATCCCAAAACAGCCCACAAACAATAATAATAACAACAACAATAAATACACCAAACACGAGCGATCGTGGCTCGAGAGTTGGGAGTTCGCCTTGTAATCGGAAGGTTGCCGGTTCGAGCCCCGGCTTGGACAGTCTCGGTCGTTATGTCCTTGGACAAGACACTTCACCTACTGCCTACTGGTGTTGGCCAGAAGGGCCGATGGCGCGATATGGCAGCCTCACTTCTGTCAGTCTGCCCCAGGGCAGCTGTGGCTACAACTGTAGCTTGCCTCCACCAGTGTGTAAATGGGTGGATGACTGGGTGTGTAAAGCGCTTTGGGGTCCCTAGAGGGGACTAGTAAAAGCGCTATACAAATACAGGCCATTTACCACAAAATCACTGATTCATGGACTCAGGCCCATGACACTAGTAGCATATTTTTATAATAACACTTGAGGCCATTTTAATTCTACGTTTCCCACTTACAAAATAACTACCAAAAACTGCCAAAAAGTGAAAAATATACTTCTTAGAATTGAAAGTAAGATGTGCTGAAGAAAAGATGAGACATCAAAAGATAGACACATTATACAGAGGAGGAGATTTCACTAAACACCCAGTGGCCCGCTCCTTCACACAAATAGCCAAACAGCAATAGAAAGTCAATGTTGCCATGTTGTGTGGCACATGGATACTGTTGAGGTTCAGTTTCAGCTGAATGGGAGTGGGTGTATCTCTCTTTATTGTAAAGATGGAGATAAATACACTTCTTGAAATGTTCATTGGCTTATTATTGAGTTCCTGCCCCTTTATATCCCATGGTTCATGTTCACCTGAACCTCATATAGATGTTCTTAAAAAGTAAAGTTTTAAGAATAATTTTAAAGTAAAAAAGAAAAAGAAAAAAAAAGACTGTTTTATTTAGTTGATAATATTTAGCAATAGAGGAATGATGACAGTGCTATATACAATTTCAGTATGCAATTTAAAGAACATACGCATGGTCAAAAATGACTCACATTACAACAGGAGGACACAATAATACCACCCAGAGTATCAGGTTAGACACAGGCTTTCTGAATTTCTTAGGGCCAAACAGAGTGAAAATTACAAGTCACACTGCCCTTCATGTCTCCAAGACATGCCTGTAGCTTCAGTAATTGATTTTTCCCCTGACTTAATAGTTAAAGAAAATCAGGTATTATCTGTATAGTAATAGAAATGTATCCATGTATAACTGCATTGCTCTCTGCACTACATGAAACCCTATAGAACTCATGACTCCATCTTTTGTATGAGAGGAAAAAAAACCTCCAAGTTTACATAAAGAAACTGGAACTGGACAAATATGATTTAAAGCAGCACAGCAGATTTCTAGCTTCATTCTTCTCATCTGAAGCAGCGTGCCATTTGTTCAGTGTTTTATTACTTGCAAGTGGGACGGGTAGCTATTTTTCTTTACCTCATTCTCAAACAAAGTCAACATTTTTTGTGTTTGTTTATTTAACATCTTATTTGGCTATACGTGGAATTTTATACACACAAGACCAATGAAATGTATGCACATTTAGAAAGAGGCTTCAAAACAGCTACAATAAATCCCAAATTGTTACAAAGGTGGCTGTAAAAAAAAAAGCAGCAAGATTTCTTTGTAGACTAAATTTGTGCTGATGTTAAAAAATATCTATACACACAAATTAGAAATAAAGAATGAAAATCAAAAAAACTGATTGCACGTTAGCCCCATTATTTGCAAGAAATCTGCAGCTTAATCAATGATGGAAGTATTAGTCATGAGAGGATCACCTAAAATAACACCATGGCTACAGTGGAGTCAGACTGTGAGACCTCTCACGTCATCAGGTGGTGTACCTACAATAAGATCCAGATGTTCTGAGGGAACATTTCATTTCTTTGGCCCATTCTTTCGGGATCATGGAGCCTGTTGATGTGAGATCACTTACAGCTATCTGCATTTAGAACCAAACTGAAAAATCGTCAATTTTCTCACATATATAATAAGTTACTGTGTGCCGCTGTGCCATACCTCGCCTTAAAGAAGCTTTAACCCCTACTCTACCACATAAGTTTCTCATCTTTGATTACTAACATTTTTTTCCTTGTACACTGCTTTCAGAGAAAAATAAAGCAAGAAGTAATTTAAAATTCATATGGTCATTTTCCAGGCAATAATAGAAATCTGTCTGTTTTTCTGACCACACATTAAGACTACGCTTAGAGATTTCTTTATGTTTTGAGAAGAACAAACGTCCAGTCATGGAAGTCCAAGATGTTCAGAAAGCAACAAACTGGTGCGTCCGTGTAAGACTGGAGCTGTTTTCAGACTGCGTGGGAGTCAACGGGTCAAAATAAAAAACCCTCTGATTGCAGCTTTGAGAAAGAGTCGAGCCTGCATATCCTTGATAACAACAGTTTAGGCTTCGAAACCCGACATCAAAAATAACATAGAACTTTTAAAGAAAAGAAAAGGAAGGAGAACAACATCTGCTCACTCTGTTTATGTGAACAGCTGACGAGTCCAAATCCTTCCAGACAGCAAGACACAAAAATAATCAGAGATGAAGCGTTGTTTTGGAGGAAAGACAAGAAACAAGGATGGGAGTTTATTCTTTCCTCAAAGTGTAATTAGAAATTTACTGCATGCTACTTCGCATTTCCCATGGAAATCAGTGAAACTAAAATCCACCTTCCGTCATCTCAAAGTCTCCCTTATTTACATGTTCTGACTTGTTTGTTGAACTGGTGTAAAAATAGAAATGGAAGCAGTGATCTAACGACCACTGGGAGCAGGGAATGCACACAGCACCTCTAAAACCCTGAACTCCTCGTGAGGTTAGTTGGGTTCAAGCGCCACTGTCAGCTGAGCCCTGCCAAACACAGGTTGCAAGATAAAGCTGTAAATCAGACAGAATCGAGACCTGGAGTTTCTTCAGAGCTCACCAAGTTAAATTTAAATGACAGCATACAGAACGACATTCAAAACATGGATTACAATCATAATATCCATGTCCATACAGTAGAAAACCCACACTGACAAAAGAAACTGCAATGATAGCCACAGGATATAACAATAACTCCCATGACACAACTGACTAAATGGACACTACCCGGGGAGACAATGAGCAGTAGAAAATAGAAAATAGATGATAGATTACCCAATTAAAGAGGAACAGCTAATATTAGCACCCTATTTTTATTCTTGGACTTGGCATCATTCACAGTTCATTATTTATCCTTATCAGGGCATCCAGTTCATCTTCTCTCACTCAAACAAGCTGCTTAAAATCCTCCACTTTTAAGCTAACTTTCTTCTGATTGTCTGCCTGTCACCAGCAGAAACAGTCGGTAAGTGAGGCTTCTGCACTTAGAACCCTCATTGGCATTATGTGCCAGTTTTCAACCAGTGCTCCCCTGGGACTGCTGTGGTTACAGGAGCCATTCAGCTCCTCAACCAGTGTTTGCACCAGAGAAATAAAAGCTACTTTCAAGTAGCCTCGCATGTTTGATTTGACAGGTGGTTACTTTACTTTACTTTATTCTGGCCTTAATATTAGTTGGAAGCAGTCTGATAGATAACAGTTATTTTTTCCAGTAAAAACTGAGTAAATTTATCAAAGATCTGCAGATTTCAACACCTCAGAAAATAAGATTGTCTTCGCACTAGACAAGATTTAAACCAATCAGAAAGCACTACTTGCGTACTTTAAATGACTAAAAGTACTGTACATGTAGTATGGCAACACTTTAAAAGCAGATAAAAGTAAAATACGAGAAACATTTGACTTTATTTAAAAGGACAGTTAGTATGAAGCAGACTTAAAGAGGCCAACAGAGCCCTATGCTTTCTGCTTTATAAATGACAACAAAGGATGGGAGGCGAGTGTGCTCCTATGATTCTTACTGACAGCTTGTTTAATCCTCGGATACCTGCTCAAGCAGCAGGAGGCTAATCAGTTAAGCTAGCTAGCTAATCAGCATCTAAAGAAGCTAATGTGGAAGCTAACAGGCTAGCCAGGCTGGCAGTTGGAAAATTGGGTCAAAGAGAAAGCTCAGGTAAAAGATAAGGCGGTCGGAATAAGGAGCCGTTAGCTCTCGGTTAACGGACAGTTTTCAGACACGGTACCTTTCGGAAGTCAGGCAGCCGAGGGGGGTTAGCCGGTTTAAGGAGCTGGTTGCTGCTAGTGGTAACGCTAGCTGGATGGTTGTTGGATCCAGCTGTTTTTTTCCCTTCTGTCGCCTCTCTGTCTTGAAAAGCACAAAGACTTTGACATATGGGCAGCACAAAGCGCCGGAAACAGGGTGAGCTCTCACTCTGAGGAAATTTCCCAAGACCACGTAGTGTGGAGAAAAGACAAACTTCACTTTCTTTTTGATTTTTTTAGGCTAAATAAAGCAAAATAAATAAATAAATAATAAAAAAATTAAATAAATAAATAAATAATTTGTGTTTGTTTTCTTTTACTATTGTTGTGCAGCGGGGTAGCTTATTCACTAAGGAGCAAAGCAAGAATAATACACATTTTCAAAAGAATTTGAAATAATATCTAACAAATTTCATAGCATTGAAAATAATGTCAAACATTTTTTTTATTTATAAACAAGAGTTTACAAAAAGTGTTTTCTAGTAAACGTAGAGTAGGTAGTAAAGCAGGTAAACGTATTAAGATCCCAAGTCCCCCCAAAAACACAAGAACAAAAGACAAAACCCACATAAACAACATGACTAAAATGAAAAGCACAGCGAAATTACCATAATAATAATGTTATCAATAAACAAAATAATAAGTGAAATAAGTGGGGAACAATCCTAGGATGACTGGGCTAGGTCAGGGTTTGAACAGAGAAGTTTGCCTTTGAGTTTTAAGCAAAAGGGACCGAGTGACAGAAACTGCTAAAAGCTGGAGACAAAATATAGACTTAAAAGACTGATATATAATATATTATAGGGTTGATTGTCAGACGCTTTAATTCAGTGTTTCACATGTAGAAACATAGACATTGAAATTGAAGAAGGGGGGGTGTGTTGTTGCTGTTTTTCTTTCCTTTGGACCATTTTGAGGTCCAACAAGTGCAATTTGAACAATCAAAGCTATGCCTATCTATGTAACTGAGAAAGAGTGGAGCTGGACAAGCCTATATCGAGTTACATTAGCCGCGCTGAGAGGCTTTGATAACTGTTTAAAAGTCCTTTATAGAAATGCGAAGATAAAATTGTAGATAGTACATCAAATAAATATTATTAATTGTTGTAATGGTAATAATGAATCTTCAACTTTGTTACAAGAATTGAATTAATAAAAGTGGAGACGAATAATGTGCAGAAATGTGACCTTTATTTGATTTTTCTGACCAGATGTGTCCACTTCTTATATATATATATATATATATATATATATATATATATATTATATAGAAATGTATTTTACAACAAGAAAAATAAGAAAGAAAGAAAGAAAGAAAGAAAGAAAGAAAGAAAAGGACAATGATGAGTTAAAGTTAGCATTTACAGAAATGGAGAAACATCAAGTTCACACAACACACAGACTGTTCCCAATGCTCTTAAAATAACCATATTTTTCTTACCTTTCAAACCTGCCTATGTAAACCCCGCTTTAATTTTTTTTTTCATTTCTGACTATTAATATTTAGTATCCTAATAATGAACTTATTTTAATAACCGGAGCTATTATTAAAAAAGTGGAGCACCGAGTCTGTCTTATGCTCAGTCTCTCGGTGTCTTTTTCCTGCTGGTAACTGAGGCGTTGTTTCAATAGACGATCTTCGATGAGGGCAGCAGCGCAGACGAAGGAAATGAAGTCCGTTATATGGATCCGTTATCCTTAGAATAAAGACCACACTGAAATCCTGAATGGGGTTTTCATTCTAATCGTAATTATATGATTATATAGAATCATAAGGGCAGTTCTTATTGTTATGTTTCATTTCATGTTAAACTAATATTCTTAAATCTATATTTTAATTATTTTTAACGTCATGAATCTTAACGTTTGGCTGAAACAATGAAGATTAAAAAAAAATAGCCCAAGTATTTCAATTTTGCATAAACATTTTAAAGTGTTCTTCACCCTCTCCCAGCCTGAACAAGAGCCTTTTTCTGTTATCATTTTGAACACAAATATTAATACAACTTCACAAATGGTCTGTCTGGCACGAAAAATTAGATATACTAAAGAAAAATGTCCTTTTTACGCTAAATAGTGAGCGAAAGATAATTTATTTTCCCGACCGCAATGATTTAAAACAAACTTCCAAATTCAGTGGTTTCTTTGTCAGCATCCTGGATCTGTCTTCTAAAATGAGCCATTTGACATCATATACACAGTTACATAACTTTTAGTCGCAGAAGCTACTCCACAGATGGGATATAAATGTTAGTTTGTGTTTCCGTGTTTCCATAATAACAGCCTGTAAACCTCTGCTTTACTAGACGAGGCATCAGCAGCTCATTTTTACCTCAACACTGACATCTAGTGTCACAGGAAAGAAAGAAGGAAAGAAAGTGAAAAAACTAGAAAATGCACTTTCTGAAGAAACTGCAGTTTGAATGCTGATAGATGTTTTGAGCTGAAATGAAATAATTGCTGAATGTTAAGTTAAAAATGTTGAATGAGCTGAAAAAGGTGGAATCATTCACCTGAAGGGTAAAGTGCACTTACAATTTTCCAAGTTTGGAAAGTAAACATCCTTAAAATCTAAAAAAGCTGAGTAATGACAAATAAATAAATAAATAAATAAATAAATAAATAAATAAATAAATAAGTCAGCATTCACACTAAATAGTACCATAATATATATAAAAATAATGAGTGATTATATTGTTTATTATTTGCTAAAATGTCTAATAAAGAAATAATCCATAGATTCTTTGTTTTTGTTTTCATTTAACAATAAAAAACATTAATAATTAAAAATGGAGACAATCTACCCAGATAAATATTTGAAACAATCTAAATACCGGACAGGTTGTTTTGGGTGTCAATGACATAAGTTTAACCACAAAAGGTTTTCCTCAGGTAAAGGCTCGGTGTGACAAGAATACCAAGTAGAAGATAATACTCAGATTACACTTTTATTACTCTTTATACCTGCTTCTTTCCAGTACGTGCCAGTAATACTGTGCCACATAGTTTGTATTTCATCCTCGTCTCTTTAAGCTTTCTTTTTTCTCATTTCTGTCCCTTCATCTGTTAAACGAGAGTTCTTCCTTCCCACCATCACCAACGGCTTCCTCACAGAGGACCATCTGAATGTTAAACTTATTCTCAATATTGTAGGTCTTTTTATTGTAATATAAATAATAATAATAATAATGTGACTGTTCTTGTGAATGGTTGCTATATATGTCACCCAATGGTTAGCAAGTTGCATCAATGTACTGTATAGATTTATCACACTTACACAAATATGTGCTTAATGGAACCAAGCTGCAATCATGTGGCTGAAAAGTGAAGGCAACAGAGAAGTGTTAAAAGCTGCAGTCCCTGTAATGGCTACTAATGATTGTACAAAAGTAAATCAATCATCAGAAACTGTTTTGTTAAAATGCCCAGTTTTACAAGGTGTGTATACGTGTCCTATCACTGGCAGCTGTAGCAATGTTCGGATTTTTAAAGTAACTGACTAACATGAATGGCTTTTTATTTAAGGAGTTTGTGCTTCAGTTTTGGTGCATGAAATTTCTGTATTATATTCCTCTTTTGCTTAGCACTAGTTAGTGGGTATCTGTGTGTTTGAAGATCACCCGTGCAGTTTTAGGGTGCAGATTCCTAAGCAAGCTTGCTAGTTGCTAACGTTTTGTTCAAATATGGTTGCTTTTGATTAAAAAAAACAACAGCACACAAAACCAAAGAAAAACATTGTTGTGGTAAAAATAGTCATGCTAAAGCTTCAAAATGTGGATAATATGGCATCTTTAATATGCAGCCTAATATTAATACTTGGCAACCTAAGGAATACTGGTATTTTACACTCGTAGCTGGAGCATGTACCTGGATTGTACCTTAGTGCTTATGGAAGAAACTATCTATGACCAAAAGAGACTGATAACATTATTTTTTATCCTGTAATGCTGGCCTGGGGATTTATTAGCAGTGACTCACTTCTGGAGTCAGCCTCAAATGGACATTTGCTTCGTTTTCCAGCCCCAGAGGCTACGGCTTGAACGGTAAATGACTGGTATGTAGCACCTTTCTACCTAATTTTGCGTTTTGCACTGCAAGTCTCATTCACACAGGGCTTTTATCTATACTTAAGGACATTTATCTAACATTGACATACACACTGTGATGGATGTATCAGGGGCAACCTGCCCAAGGAAGATCTATTGACCTTCTGATTGGTTGACAGCCTGCTCTACCACCTGAGCCACAGCTGCCGGTGGACACGGTGAAAACTCACATTAAAACAGACAAATGTTAACACGAATGACTTCACATTCAAGCAAACTTTATTAGTGTGATATGAAGCAGAAATGTAGGATGATAGCATGAGACATGAGCTTGGCCTATACACAGCTCTGCAGGTATGTGTGGTTACAGGTCATCAGGCACACACACTGTGTACTGTGTTTACACAGTTAACACACACAAACACACACACACACTTACTCACTTGTAAAGGATTTACAGGCAGGATTTTTTTTTTTGTTCGTTTTTTAAATTCGTAAACACAAAGTGCAAACTTTATATATTTTAGCACCAAAACTCAAAAATCTAGTCTATAGCACCAAAAAAGCATATTAAATCGTACAGGATACTGAAAAAATGAAATGTCCATTATATTTAAAAATGCCAAGAAACTGTCATCGAAATGTGTTTAAAGTTTCAAACATTAAATTAATACTGAAGCAGTCTATAGAAGCGCAGAGAGAGCATGCGTGTCTGTTTTGCCCCACTCACATGAAATAGTTTTTTGCAGTTTAAAATAGAAAAAGCGCACGAGGTCATGAGAAAACTAAATTAAAAGAAAAAACATGATATAAAGGCAAATAAATTCCTACTCAATCCTGCCCTGAAATTATTTAGGCTAAAAAAGTGTATCTAATGGCCTTTGGGTAAAAAGTAGCTTCTTTAAACAAACTTTTATGTTGGATATAAAAACTAAATGTGCAAAGTAAGAAAAAAATAAGAAACCAGTAACTCCAACTGTCAGATACATGTAGTAGTATGGAAGCAAAAAGTACAACGTCTCTCTCAATATAGAAATACAGTACACATGTCATGAATCAGAACTGCTGTGAAAGCCACAAACTGAGTTATTTTCCATCTCTGGTTTGGATCCATCATAAATCGATCATCTACCCCAGTAACTCAAAAATACTAAAATATTAATCAGCATATCGTCCCTATTTCAGGTATTTCCATGTCCTGAGTATTTTTTATTGTGTATATTTGAATCATCTGACTCACATGCGAACAAACTGTAAGTTTAACTCCTGTGCAGCTCTGTATGCGTCTTCTATGTTCATCTTCAGGCTCATATCCAGGGATTCACCTCAATAGCTGCAAAAAGCAAAGCAAAGGTACTGATGATTGATAGGTAGTTGGTTCCAGTCATTCTGAATTCATAAATTAGATAAAAGCTAAAGAAACATCCTGTATTTTCACTCAGAGACGTAAAATTAAGTTTACTTTTCTGTCAGCAAAATGCAGAATTCTGGCTTCGGTGAAATATTAAACTGAGCTGTGGGTATCTTGTAGAGACAGTAGGAAGTGGATGTGTTCCCCAGAACAAAGTCAGGAAATAAGGTGGAACTCCACAGGTTGAAACAACATAAAGAATCACAACAAATGTTGATTTTTTTTTTACTACTTAGACAAATCAGCTGATTAATAAACCTGCAGTTGCACCTTTTACATGTGATCATCAATCACAGAACACAGTTGCACCTTTATACCTGAAAGGAAGTCTTCACTTTCTAGTTTTGGAAAATCTATAATAAAAAATCAGTAATCAGTACAGAATTTATGTCTGTAACTGAATCTTTTCTCAGGTGTAGAAGGAGCTGTTTCACAAAGCAGCACAGATTAGTGAGTTACCCACTCTCTGTCTGGGCTTTACCAGGCTATAATCCAATGATGTAATGGTTAGGACTATCGCTTCAAAGGGAGAGGGTTCTTGGTTTCAACATGCTGGTCAGCTGGAGTCTTTCTGTAAGAAGCTTGCATGTTCTCCCTGTACCTGCATGGGTTCTCTCCAGGTATTTTTGGTTGCCTCCCACAGTCCAAAGATATTCAAGTTAATGTGTCACCACAGAAAAATCTTCATCTCATCCTCTTCCTAGCATCCCCCTCTGCCACACTGCTCTTCTACATATCCTCCTTCACTACAATTATGAATCTTCTTAGTGGTCTTCCACTTTTCCTCCTCCCTGACAGCTCTATATTTAGCTCCTCTCTCCAGTATATCAGCTATCCCTCTTCTGCACATGTCCACATCATCTTAGCCTTGCCTCTCTAACGTTGTGTCCAAATTGCTCAACCTGCTCTATCCCTCTGATATACTCATTCCTAATCCCGTCCATCCAGCTGTCTCCCAGTGAAGCATCTTCAGTTCTGCCACCTCCACCTCGGCCACCTGTCTTTTTGTTAGTGCCACCATCTCCAGACAGAATATCACAGCAGGTCTCGCTAACACCCAATGACGTCCTTATGTTAAAATGCATCAGCTGATTTCTTGTGATGTAATCACATGGTTCTATGGCTGTTCTTCTATTTCACAGCTTCACCAAATCAGCCTGAATTAACAGTAAAGGAAACGTAGAGGTTTCTCACGCTGTCACGGTGCATCCGGACACATGTGCAGAGGTGCCGGTGTACTGAACATCGCATCGAGCGACGTTGTTGTTGAAGTTGGACTCTGGAACTTGCTGTCTGGGGTTTACTGTCACCTGACAGGAAAGGAGTGTATTACAACACTCATCAGTGCAGAAGGTGAAAATTATATGACCAAATCAACAACATTTGGCAAAACTTTACTATTTTCAATCTTTAACAACTCAATAATATATTGTTTTGTATTTTAAAAAGGCACAGAACGGTCAAAACCATGACATGTGAATCAGACCTTCAGGATGTACTTTCCAGGAGAGACGTCAGTGATGTCAATCCACTGACAGTCGATGTCAGCATTGTAGGTGTCATAGCAACCTGGACTCAAACCCTATTAGAAAAACAAAGGGAAAAAAACTCCACATTAACACAGTCCTGTGAACTTAATATAAACATTCACAACACAATTTTAAGACATTTTTGTTGAGGCTTATGCGTAACGTCAATAAGGGATAGCTGTATTCATTCATCTGGCTGCATTTGTGGGTGTTTGGATTGCTAATCTATTCTTTGCATCACTTCTGCTTTTAAACGCTGTCAAACTTAATTCTTTCATCATGACCAGTTATTATCCTGCCTCCCCATGTGAGCCGATCAGCCCTGGATGTGCTATAAATCTCAGTCTTCTTCCGTCATTCTGCCTTTCAAACTCCACTTGCTTCAGCCACCACCAGGGGGTCCTGTCCTACGTCCCACTGTTGCTGGAGTCTGTTTTGCAATGTAGCTTAATTGCATTCAAGCTGTCAAATAGTTTATTAGTCAGACCGAATGAAAATTAATGTGCTAAATGATGAATTGCTGAATATATATAATTAATGGTTGTAAGTAGGGATGGGTATTGATAAGATTTTCACGATTCCGATTCCATTTTCGATTCTGTTTAACGATTCGATTCTCTTATCGATTCTCTTTAAAAAAGGAGAACACTAAGGTCGATTAGCTTAGAACTTTGTTTTATATCTTCTCTTTGAACAAGATAGAAATTTAGGAGTAACATGGCCTTACAAGCCCAACAGTGAGATCTTAAGAGATCCACAGCCTACGGCTCTTCAATGGGGTGTCAAAGGGGCCCCAGGAAAAAAAATTGTAAATGTAAAATAATAAAATAAATATTCTTCTGTAGCAATAACAAAGTATAACATAAATTATTCTGTAGCAATTACACAAGAATATCCAGAAATGTCCCTGCCTACAATTACACACATTCACTTACCGAATATCGGGGGCATCTGCTGTGGCAAATGGGTTCAAGCCTTTTACCACAAACTTAGTCACTGCTCGGTGACATTCGTCTATCCTGGCCTGAAAGGAGACGCTATCGGTAGACTGCAGCGAGAACTGCCAGCATCTGAGCCAGCCAGACTCTGTCTGTCTCTCTCATCATGGTCACCTAAATGCACAGTAATGGCAGGTTTTGTAATAAGGCAGATCGCGCTAACATAATATGCACTGTTAGTTGATTATTTACCTGCCGCATTAACGGGAGAGGACGTGCAAACGTTACCGCTGCTGCTGGGTTGAGATTCACGAGTCCGGAGCGGAATTAAAAACACGACATTCATTTAAGGTCATCGCGTGTTTTGTGAGCAAATGCTTTTGCATATTCGTAGTGTTTCCTCCCTTAAATGAAATATCTACTTTGCAAGTATTGCAAGTTGCCCTGTTGTCATCCGTTCTCGTAAAGTATAACCAAACTTTTGAGCGTTTGAGCCGCTTACGCGCCGTGTTTCCTGCCAGGTAAATGACGCTCCGCAACGTGATGACGTCATTCGGGGCGACTGGAATCGATAAGGGAATCGTTTGCAAAAATGGCAAACAATTCCAAGGAATTGAAACAGTGGGAACCGGTTCTCAACAAGAACCGGTTTTCGATACCCATCCCTAGTTGTAAGAGACATGGCTCTTATAGAATAAAAACCTGTGCTGTCTACAGTCTGTGAGCTCAGAAATCATCTAGTTTCAGGCCCTAAACTAGGCTACATATTGTTAAGCAAGAGTACTTTTTCCTTGTTCCTTTTAATATTAAGATTTTTAAAATATTGATTTCTTCTTTTTTTTGTAAAAAAAAAAAAAAAATGGCATCAATGAGTTTTCAGCTTTCAGGAACCAGGAAAAAAGTTGCTTTAGCTGAAACTAAGAACTGCTTCATAAGATCAAAAGTACTCATTATACAGTACTCTGTCATATTTATAAAAGATATGACGTCTACAAGTCAGGTTAATGTGTTTTTCTCCTTAATAGTAATATAGAAGTAATCCAATATATAAATGAATTTACTTCCATATTGTCCCCAATGTGTTTTTGTACCTGAGTGTGTGAGGTGCAGGCGAAGCGGCGATAGTATCCTGGATCACAGGAGGTGTCCTCCAGACAGAAGCTGGCCTTGTGACCCTCAGCCACTTGACTATAAGTTCGGGAATCCAGCAGCTCGTACAGGCTGAACTCGTCCATGCTGTGGAAGTGACTGAATAACACCACAATAAAGTCACAGTGTGGCAGTAAACTACCAAATAACTGGGAAAGTAAGTCCAGGAACAATACTGGGATAATAAATGTATACCAACGTGAATCTCTTAAACCCTTTCATCTGGCAACCTACTTATGACAGCTGTGCCACTCCCAGGCATATCGAGGTTTGCTGGGCAGGAAGTCGGCCGTTCCCTGGTTCTTCACCCTCTGAGGAAACCTCAGTAAAACTCTGGTGTCATAATCCTGAGAATAACGAGAAGACCTAGAGGAGGAGAGATGATGGCGAGAGACGAGCTCAAAGTCAAGTCTTCAGTTTGAATGAATAAAAGAGGGAATTCTGCACAAACACTGAGTCTTGTGTCCATCACTGAAATGGAAATGATTTGGAATTTCAGTAGATGAGGTATGTTCCATGTAAAGTATGTTATTAAATGTATCTTATAAATCATATAATATTCTTTTGGGACACAGGTAGATGGTTACCCAAATACAGCACTTCATCAGAATCAGAATCGTGTTTAGTGGCCATTTATATGTGCAGATACATACAAGGAATTTGGTTCCGGTAGATGGTGACTCTCAAGCACAGCATCAGTTGATATCTATCTATCTATCTATCTATCTATCTATCTATCTATCTATCTATCTATCTATCTATCTATCTATCTATCTATCTATCTATCTATCTATCTATCTATCTATCTATCTATCTATCTATCTATCTATCTACACACACATATATCTGCTTAGCACTTTTTATATTTATTTAAGTCTGTGTCTTATAGTATGTTTCGCACTAAGTACCGCAGCAATTTCCTAATGTTATAAATTTGCTCAAGATTTAGCAATAAATTCTGACTCTGATTCTGATACTATGTAAAAAACAAACTTGTGTGTATATGCTGACGTCTGCACACCAGGGGGCGCTGCTGAACGAACCTGCAGTAAGTTGTCAGCTTCCTTCACTGAGCTCCTGAATTTTGGTCAGTCCTAGCTTCACATTTTTATGTCATACACAGAAATTATCTCAATGGGAGTAAAAAAGGACACCAGCATTTGTCTGACTGTGCAGCTAGTTATTAGTGAAGGCATCTGTCCCTCTCCTTTTATACTGTTTCACATCTGAAACTAAAAAAACTATTTTGTCCATTCACACATTAGTTTTTCGTTCAATCAGTCACTCATACTCAAAGTGAAGTTACAGCTGATTGGTGAATTTTAAAACGCACAGTGTGAAAATAAAATATATCTGATAACAGGCAGCAGAACCGAGGCCTGCAGTCAGCTGTGTTATCTTACGTGGCAAGGCAGTTCTCCTCTGCAGCACAGCGCAGGTTGTACATGGGCACTCTCTGGACGTAGGTAGCGAGCTGGATGTAGTATGGATCAGGAACCAGATCAGGGAGTCCTGCAAACAAGACACGGCAGATGTATACTGTTTTCATCCCTTTCCACTTTCACTCACATGACATTATGACATCAGAAAGTAAAACCTTTAAACTAAACTTTAAAAGTGACACCTTGGCTCAGTATACTACTGAGATACCGTGTAGTTTAACATGTAGGTCTAAGTTGAAAGCCAGCAACATTTAGCTTTAAGATCAGCCCCTTAAGGCATATTATAAATGTGCTTAGGAAAAACTTATAAACTGGTCGTGCCAAATAGTCAAAGCTGAAATGGGCTGTTACAGGATCTTTACACTGAAACACCTGCAGGCATTGTGTATATGGAGGAAGGCTGTAGAAACTCCAAATCTACCTTATTTCAAGTCAACATTTAAAGGGTTATTGGTTGAGCATGAACGCTGAGCCTATAAAAAGCTGCATGTAGACAAAATAACATGAGGTTATGAGCCAACACTTAACACAAGCGATGTGAGGTGTTTAAATATATGGTAAGCTCACAGTCTTATGAAAAAAAAAACTTACGTTTGTGTAATTTTACTGATTTTAATCATGCCAGCTTGTTTTGTGATGGTTTGTCAGTGACGTCCTAATGAATAAGCAAGCTAGTTTTCTTACCATTCTGGTGGTAGCTGGTGCCATAACCGGGTCGGGGTTGAACCCGAGGTCTAGGTCTGTAGTACGAGTTGTAGTAGTTATAGTAAGGGTCATAGTTGGAAGGCTTGTACGGGTTGTAGGGATCATCTCCCACCATCACGTCCTCCCGTCCAACCGCGCCGGAGTCAGGTCGCTGCCGCCGCTGGTGCGTCATGGCGCGTAATTGCGCCGAGCTGCTGGCCGCAGGGACCCTCGGGGAGCCCCGGGCTGTATCGTTAGCACTGCTGAGGACAACCACGGGGTTCCCCTGGCTGGGTGATCCGCTTTGCCTCCTTGCGGAGGGCCTGTACTGAGAGCCACGGCTCAGGATGCTGAAAACCTGCCCGTTATGTTGCCATGTCAACCCCCGACGAAGTGAATCAGCAGCAGGACCTTCCTGGGCGCGAGCTCCATCCAGAAAAGCACAGAGGAAACAAATGTGTGCAAAAGAAATCAGCAAAACGATGGGGGAGAGCTCCTTCATTATTAATAGCAAATCTCTTGAGTTTTTAATGAGAGTTGCTCTTTTTCCAGCCACACAGCTGCTGATTCAAGGACTTCCTCTCAAATGTTTGAGCGCAAGAGAGTGAGAGAGAGAGAGAGAGAGAGAGAGAGAGAGAGAGAGAGAGAGAGAGAGAGAGAGAGGGAGAGGTGGTTTAAGTTTAAGTATCAGATGTGGCTTCAGACTCTCATTTGGTGTAATTGTAACTTCTTTATTCTCGCTTCAACTCAAAAAATAAAAAAGCATACAGTTGAAACTGAGTTTTGTAGATGTCCAGTAAGTTTCCCAGCAGTCTCCAGCTGTGTGCTATCAAATGGGAATTATTTTTTATGAAGTTCACAAGTGCACTGTAGAAATTAGAGTTAAAGTCAGGCCCTTCCACTGCAAGTACAATCTCACAAAAGTACCCTGGGAGCCAGTTACTGGACCTCACTGTAACTACATGTACCTTTTTGCAAGTTTATGTTTTAAAGTAGCCAAAGTTGTATATTGACACCATGTCTGATAGAGTTTAAGGTGTGATAACAGGAGGCAATTTCAACTTAGCTAAGTATGAAAAGAAATCAGGTAAAATATGCATTTTTCTCTAAAATATTAAGCTTTTACTGTATTTTCTTGTAAGTTGACTGAATGTATTTCATGCATTCTGTCAGGTTTATGTTATGTTTATCTTTCTTTCCTAATTGCAGTATGAGGAAGAATTTAGCACTGACATTTCACAGCAAGAAGGTTTTGGGTTTGACAGCATGAGGCCTCCGTTCTCCCTGTTGTAGCAACTGTTTAGTCTCTCAGTCTAAACACATGCATATTACATTAATTGTTGCTTCTAAAACTGGTCATAAGTGCAGAAATAATAAAGCTTTGAGTGTTTATTAAGGTCAGAAGACTACCATACAATGAATTATTAATAGTTCTGAAGTTTGATGACTTTTTAAAATGTCCAGTTTGGTGCTATTACATCAAGATGAAAAAATGTTAGTAGAGGTTCACGAACAGTCTATGTAAGGCACAAACTACAAGGGTACAGAGGCAGTACCTTAGAAGTTATGATACCAATGACAAGCCTTTGTGCTGCTGAAAGTACAGTACTGCATTTAGAGACTTTACAAAAAAATACAGATGCTCTCTGTCTCTTTCACACACAATGTGAAGTTTATTGTCTTGGTTTACATGTTTGAAAGAGGCTCCTGATTTTTACACTAAACATGTGGAAGGCTCGACCAGCAGTTTTACACATTGTCCTATTTGTTTTCATTGAGGCTTTTCCCCAGGCCTCACAATTATAGTTCATATCCCAGCCAAACCCAAACTGCAGATGCAGCTCAGGAGCACCAGATATCATGAAACTGCAGCTTTACCCAAATGTGGCAAATGGAAAATATCATCAGGGGAGATTTGTGATTTAAAATGGATCATGACAGCAATGCATGAAAACCTTTAAATTCCAGATTTCAATGCTGTGGATGGATTTCTCCATGAAGCATAAAGTAATTTTGACTGTGATTCAGAAAGTTTGATGTTTATGAACAAGAAAAAAAGAAAGCAAACCGCTGCATGTCAGAAGGCGTTGGTTTGAGACATTTCGAAACTAAAATCTTATCAAGCTTTACTAGAAAAGACGGCACCAAAAACAGCTCCTTCTTTTTCACTTTTAAATTCCAGGCTATTGTCTCCTCTTCACAGGATGAGGCGTAATTAGGGTGATGCTTTGACTTCATAGCAGTCCTGTCTCAGTCGAATTATGTCTGTGGCCAGAGCTGCTCAACTTTACTCAGAGATCTAAAGATACTGATTTCTGACTCACTATTGCTTTAGCGTGTCCACCCTTCATTTAAAAAGAAGAAAAAAGACCTCTCAGGGTAAAAAAGGAGTCCAGTATGCTCCAGTTATTTGTGGCCCAAAACTAGGGGCTTATATTTTGTGGGTATTTATGGTATTAAAAATACATATATCATATTTTTTTAACATATTTTTAATCATAATAAGGTGTGCTCCAGTGACTCGACACCTACAGGTTTTGTCTGGCTTTATTGGAAAATAATAAGCTCCTCTCATGCTGAGCGCTCAGGATGCTTTAGAAAAAAAGCTGAAATTGAAGCACTTACCAACTGAGAAGTTTCCTCCTCTGAGTGCACAGTAAAACACAACCTGCCACCCACAGAGCCACAGCTCCTTCCCTTTAAACCAATCCAGATAAATCACTTCAAATGCTTTAGGTTACACTATACATTTTCTGTTTAACATGTCAGTGAGTTATGTTTCCATCCGGAGTGGTCTTTACACACTTTAAGGAGAACCTAACCTGTATCCTTACCTTGGTCCTTGTATATTTCCTTTAATGAGATGGTAAAAAATCTGCTTGCTCTTGTCTGAGACCTTGAAAATGTTGTTTACAGTTTGTTGTCCTTGTTTTCATGTCGCTTAATGTGCAAAGTACTTATTTTGGTATCCACAGTTTGATAATGAACCTGTTCATTGTTCCCCGGAGGAACAGTGGAGCATCTGCAAATGATCAGCTGCTTCATCTACTGTAATGACAGGAGTCTCACCAGCTCTGCAGTCATTGTTTGGAAGAAGCTCAGAGAAGGAAAATAGATTTTAATTATGTTGGTACCCAGAAACTGTCTCAAGACTAATCATTACTCAAAATGTTAAGTATATTTCTCTCTCAGTTCCTAATTTATTCCTTTTAACTGATTAATTCCTGTTAATACTGATACCTGAAACTGGCACTGAAATTGTCCAATCAACATGTTTGTTTGTTTGTGAAGAAAACCCTGTTCAGCAATGTTAATTCAGGGCTTCAGATGGTAAAGCTTGGGGATTTGCCATATGCAATTAAAGATTATAAATTATAATTAAAGAAGTGGGGTAAAGTAAAGAGAAAAAAAATCTAAACAAGCTCATTATCAAGCACTATGAATTTCACATTGTTGATGGGGTTGATGGGGTCATCTACTTTCTACAAAGGTTTGCTCCAAGCCCTGCCCATATTACAAGGCAGGTACTTTTTGCTCATTACCTCAGGACATGTATAAAGTTGCAGGCAGTACAAATGCAGCACTCCAAGCTTGTGCAACTAAAATCAACCCATTCAGCTCTTGTGGTTGCCACTTATTTTCTTTCTGGCTTCAAATATCAGACACAGTAGACTAGAAGGTGAAAACATAACTTTATAACTACCTGCTGCCTGTAGGTTTCCATAATGATTTTACAGTTCTTTTACTTCTCAATAAAATGCTTCATGGCCTTGCAGCAGCCTGCTTGTCTGACTTGCTTGTCGTAGACTTGGAGGCTTGCAGGACTTGGAGCGGTCGTAGACTTTGTTTGATTTATCTGTGGTTTGTAACAGAAATATGATGCAGTGTAAATACTGCTGTTATATTGTTGTAATTATGCATTTTTGACTACATGTGAAATGTGTTCTTGTCTTGTCTGCTGCAGAGTTTATCTGCACAGGAAAACAAATACTTAGAATATTTCTCTAAGAAATCATCAATCTACACCAGATATGCATGAAAATCATACTGATTCCTTTTGTCTTAAATTCATAGAAGCACACCAGGTTGCCTTTTGGGGTTTTGTGTTGGAGCAGAAATGCTTTTGCATGGTGTTTTGGTGAGTAGCTGCAGGTAGCCGCTTCAGCCACAAACACGTGTACAAATTTTAACTGATTCCTTCACTGCTAAAGGAAAAAGTGAACTGCCTGAACAAGAGCCGCTTTTTACAACATTTGTGTGAAGATCAAAGGAGGGCGGATTTTATCACAGCTCACTGCACTTCCCTTTCAGCAATACAAGGCTGTTCCCAATGAGAAGCAGGTGTCGGCCTGATCTGAGCACTTTAAACAGCCTCATAATGAGGGCTGGCTACCTGGAGGGTGCCTACTGCACACGGGACACATAACAACCCATGGAAACCAGGCACAATAGCAGTACCTTCATCATTACAAACATCATCATCACCTTTGGTATGTGTAGAAAACAGTGGATGAAACAAGAGATCCATAACAAAGCCACGAAATTGAAAAAAACAACAACATGATTGTGTTGTCAGCTCCCCGTCTTAAACCACGTTTAAGGTTTGATGTTAGTCAGTGGCACACCTGCATTCAACAACTTAGACACGTGAGGCACGTGACAGCACTTCATTCTAACCATGTGTTAAACTACAGTAGGGGGTCTCAAATGTCTTTTGGCACCCACTTCAGAAGTAAGGTCACGCCTTGCACCCCATGGTAGATTTCTTTAAAGAATCAATTTAAGATGAAGTACAAAATCATTACCAATCCCTCGTTTGTGTATTTTTTCTAATAGAAACTATATTCATGAGACTTTGGGTGGCAGTAAACTGCAGTGTGCATGGCTGAATGGGTTAAAAACATTCTTATTTACCAGGTCAGTACAAAGCTGCAGTTACATCAATTTAGTGTGAAAACACTGATTATATCACACCAGATACATTCACAAGCTTGTGTGTCACAATTTAACATGTGATATTTAAACAACCAAAAAAAGAGACTGTTTTCTGAAAAATCACTCTTAATCATCAGAATAAAATAAAAAAAAATATCATAATGAATCATTTTTAAAAGAAAAAGTGTTTTTTTCACCCTTAAAGGGAGGCTTCAGCTGCTAATGTGTTAGTATGACTTTCTGCGAGTTGAGCTGGTTGAGTCAGTGGCTTATGGTGCTGTTCCAAAAGTGTCATCAAATAATTGGTGACAAATTAAACTTGGACAAATTAAAAAAAATGTGGTTGTCTAATTGCAGCTTTGTGGGTTTTATTTCCAGCCCCAGCACATGCCATCCATCCATAGGTCAAGAAACCAAACAGCAGGTTTCCCCCGGTGTGTGTGTGTGTGTCTACTGATTATGGTTAAAAGGCAACAAGTCAACAAGTGAAGCTGTAAATCAGTCAGGCCTTCAGACACTCTTTCACTGTGATCTTTATTGTATTTGTCTGTAGTTATTTCCATCTTTGTCCTCTAAATTTTATTTAATTTAAACTAATCCATACGAATTTTTGAAATTTTTGGATATTTGAAAAAGCTACCATGCTACCAAAACCAAAAAATGTTATATAAAAGGTGAAAAATTTGGAATCAAAATATAGGCAGTTAACTAGTCTTCCCATCCATCCATCCATCCATCCATCCATCCATCCATCCATCCATCCAACCAGAGCATTGCTTTCACTTCATTGCTGCTGATCTGCTTGTAAAGTTGCTGAGAAACTCATGAAAAACACATCAACTAGCTGGCCCCTTCCTCTATCCTGAGGTCAAACAGCTGGGGGACAGATAGCACCCATAAACAGCAGAGCGTGGGGGTTGTCATTTCTGTGCAGTTACTTTGACGAGAGAACCTGTCAATCACCCTGTATGGGCAGGGCTGCACGTTGTTGGCATTGGTACTTTCATCTGGTGGTCTCTGCTCTCCATGTACAGTTCAGTATCTGCCACCTGCTCGCTTGTAGTAATCTGATTGTTACACTCAAACAGAGACCTCTAGAAAAGCTCCATTTAAATAAAACAAATCAAAGCAAAGCAAAAGGCTTTTGTAAAATTCCTCAGAGCACTAACTGTGTCAAAACCCCTGAGAGCAGTTCTAGAGGCGGAAATATCAATTAACACTCCCAAAGTAACAAACATTTAAAATATAAATCATTCTAAAATGTAATTTACTTTCACAAAGGGAAAGGAAATAAAACGTTTTGTTCATGGTCATCCATACATTTCAGCACCTAAGCTAATCAATTTTAAATAATATAATTTCATTCTTTGAAGTGATGTTAGAGAAAAATAACACCAAGCCCTCAATCTTGTGCGTGATTTGGCCCATTTAGGACCAATTTGCTGGTTCCTTCTTTCCATCCTTTTTATTCTGTGGTCTTTCCTATTATAACTCCTGCAGGGACCCTGTTTCCTGACATGGACCATTAAATCTTTAATCGACACAAACTAATGAGGCTTTATTCAGCCAGATGTTTGAACTTGAAAACAATTATTATTTTCCGGATTCTTAGGGTTTCAAGATATATTTATTTTTGGCAAAATAAGAATTAAAACCGAGTTCTTAAAATGGCACATGGGCATTTACCTGCATCAAAACACAACAGTGGCATTATTTAATGAATGACCCGAATCCTTTATCTGTGCACACAAGGCTTAACATTCCTCCGTGTATCATATTTTATTCAGTTAAAGATTAAAGATTGTGCTGTTGCTTCGATTCATTCATGACTGGCTTATAGCATCCTGCTGTTTGCTCTGTAGGAGCTGTGAGAGTTTATACAGACATCCAGATTCTTCCACGAGTGAACATAATGCAAAAACCAGAGTTAGAAGAGTTCTGGTTTTATAACTATTTATGTTTAACTGATGTAGATTACATTAATTTATCTGCAAATTTAAATATAAAGGTTTTTGGATGGGACTGATGGCTGGCAGTAAATATGAAAGGATCTATTTATTTAGAAGCAAATCAAAATTTGGGAGCCAGAAAAACGGAAAACTGAGAAACAGAACGGAGATTAAATGGCAACCTAACAAAGACTGAGGGTTCAGTGGAAAAGCTAAAAAAAACATTTACTCCCTACAACATTTTCCTTGTTACCTTTTCTTCACCACAGTAGAAAACCTTATGAGGTGAAGAAAGGTGGGAAGAAGAATCAGTAAGAAGAAGCAAGAGACTCCATAGTGTAGTGGTTTACACATTCACCTTAAAACTGTAAGGTTTGGTTTGGTCCAATCATAGATGGAGACCCAAATCCCATTTGGGGTTTTGTCAGGAAGTATATCTGGTGTAAATCTGTGCCGAGGTGCTTGCGCTCTTGGGATTAAGGGAGCAGCTGAAAGTAGCAGAGTCATGGAAATGCACAGGTAACATAAGGTTCCAGTCATACAGGCCTGGAGACCATCTGGTAACCACAGATCACTATGGAAAAATGTATATTTCTCAGCCAGTCTGCAAAATGTTGGTGGCAGTCTCAAGGTGAAATAGGTATATAAAATAGGTACACAGTGCTGCACCTTTCAAGGTGTGTACTGTGGCAGGATACGGACCCAAACGCAGGACTTGGACATAGAATGAAACTTAAAGGCATTTCCATTCCAAATGTTCGCGTACTCCACTTGCTAATTGTCATTCTGTCACTGACGGCCTTTAAAGTGAAAGGAAAGTAAATGTTCAAAAATGAAATGGCTCAAGCTATTCTCAGTCCTCTATGAAGCTTTTGGTGTACGTGACAGCTCTCACACTAAAGAGACAAAAATAGTCCCTACTGTGACCAGTCCTACTCGCACATTTGGAAGGACAGCAGGGAGCAGAGCACCAACAATTACAGTCAGGTTGGGTTTGGCTGGATCTACTCTAGCATCATACCACTTGTATAAAAGCTGTTGTCACCTTGCCCAGTGTTGTGTAAACCTTCACACGTGTGGAAGGTTTTTAGTGCTTTTTAAACTTACAGCACATTTTTAGGCTGTCAATTTATCAACCAAGAGACATTTACACTTCATACCTACAGAGAGACATGGCAACTTTAAACAAACTTCCATCAAAGTAAAACCTGCGCCGTGCTTTTTGGCCGTGAACCACCCTTATGAAATCTGCCGGCACTGAGCCCACACATGCAGGCAAACCTCTGCCTTTGGCTTCTTTGCCAAATTTAGGACAGTTACAAAATCTGTGATTGTCAGGATTCCTGCAGAGTTCATGAGCAACCTGCAAAGGTTTTATAACACTTCTCTTTCATTACTGAATTTGTGCAGTTACTACGGAAACTAACTGATTGATTATGATGCATGATAAATCCTAGATACAAAAGAAACATCTCAACTAAAAGAGACCAAAACCCAATTCCAGAAAAGTTGCAATGTTGAGTAAAATGGAAATAAAAACACAATGAGATGACTTGCAAATCTCATAAAGTCATATTTTATTCACAATTGAACATGGAAAACATATCAAATGTTTCAAATGGGAAAACTAAAACAAGTCATTTTTAATTTGATGGCAGCAATCCCTATTTTTTTAAAAAAAAGTCAAATGGGGCATCAGAAGGCTAGAAAAGGAAAAAAAAGATCATCTTTAGGGAGGCATCGTTTCTCAGAAGTAAAGATAAGCAGAGGTTCACCAATCTGTAAAAAAATTGATTTTGAATATCTAATATCTACAGTACATAATATCATCAAGAGCTTAAGAGAATCTGGAGAAATCTCTGTGTGCTAGAGACAAGGCCAAAACTCAGTATTGGATGTTTGTAATCTTTAGAACTGCAGGGGGCACTGCATTGAAAACAGGGATGCATCTGTCATGGAAATCACTGCATGCTCAGGAAAACTTCCACAAATCATCGTCTGTGAGTCTGTGAACACAATTCCCTGTTCCAGTCCTAAAATCCAGATTTAAGTGCTATCATGCAAAGAAGAAGCAATATCTGAAAACAGAAACGGTGGCTCATTAAAGCTCATTAAAATGGACTGAGGCAAAGTGGAAAAGCTCTTCTGTAGTCAGAGAAATCCAAATGGGAAAGCTGTTTGATTTCTGATGGTATGAGGTTGCATTAGTGCCTATACTGGTGGTTTGCACACATTAAAAGGCATCAACAATGCTGAAAGGTATATACAAGATTTAGAGCAACACATGTTTCCATCCAGATGATGTCTTATTCCAGGGAAGTCCTTGCATATTTAAACATGACAATACTAAACCGCACACAGCACCTATAGTAGAAGAAGTAGTAGAAGAGTCCAGGTACTAAACTGCCCTGCCTGCAGTCCAGCCAACTGAAAACCTTTAACACATTATGAAAGAGGGTGTTTGTCTCCCGAATCCAAACTGAGAGTTAGTGCCACAAATGAGAGGCATGAAAGCTCCCATTCTACTTTTAAATATCCCAGTAATGCAGTACTTAAGGTCTTTAAGACAAGATGAGGCCTGATTATTCAAGACCTTGTTTATAAAGAGAAGGATTTAATTCAATTCTACATTGAACAGGGAGCGAGTGATGCAACAATCTTGGCTTAATAATGTAACCCACATAGTTTGGTAAACCCACGGTTACTCTAGACATATTTTCCCGAGGAGGTTGAGACCAAAGTAGAGCTTAAAGAGCCTGAAATTTGTCATTTTTAATCATTGGCTGTTACGTTTTATTACCAGTGCCTTAATTCACAAAAAAGTTCCTGCCCACCACGGACCCTGTTATTGTGTTGGATCCCTGCTAACCTTTATTTTTCTTGGAAAAAAAACCAAAAAGGCGTAAATCCTCACAGAACATTCAAACCTGAAACAAAAGGCATAAAAATGTGCAGAAATCAGGCCTTCAGTGTTCCTTCAGAACAACAAAGCTTCTCTAGGACTCATTTCCACATATAGGCTGTCCTGTATACGTGTGTGTTTTAAATCTCTCTGCTGCCCCCTGCTGTACAGAACATCGATGTGGTCTAGACTGAAAACTGTAACGTCAACTGTTGAAAAGCTTAGATTTCAATTTGCAGTGTTTTCTCTACTCATGAAAAAAACAAACAAACAAACAAACAAACAAACAAACAAACAAACAAAGACAAAAGAAAAAACCCCATCTTTGACACATTTACTGTTTATTATAGGAAAACAAACCAAAGTGAGATAAAGTACAGAGTGAAAACCACTTGGGACCAGAGAACACCAAGCTTCCTCCTCCCTATATATTAATATAAACAGCTACTAGCCTATGTACAATATGTGTCTGAAACATACTGAAGATGGGAGCAAAGATTAAACAGTGTGGATGAGAAATTACTGTGAACACAACAGGGAAACAAAACAGAACATCTTGTTCAGAAAAATGTCCATAAATGCTGAATTCCTGTGTAAAAAAAAAAAAAAGGGAAAACAAACAGAAATAGCTATAAATTCAGATAGACAATTAATTATTAATAAAAATTACCACACCTAATCTGCATTCACACACTGAGATATTATAGACCAATTATACTGTACACTATCAAACTAAAAGATTTCTCAAATGGAACCAAAACAAAATACACAGGCTCACTGTAGCAAAGGACTCTGGGAGATTGAGTTTAGTGGTTTCCTTCTGTCCATCTTTCCTCTTGCCTTGAAAACAACAACAACAACAACAACAACAAAACCCAACTCCCTCTTTTGCTTAGTTAACATAATTTGGCACAACCGAGCAAATCCAGTTAACCACTTTAACCTCAACTAGCTCCCAGTGCTCAAGGGAATGTTGAAAAGACTCACTCAGTATCTCACTTTCTCTTAAACACTCGCACAAACACGCTGAAAGAAATGTAAGATACAGTACAGATAACAAAACACTACTGCAACAACAACAAAACACAGAAAAATGTACTCAAAAATCTACATGTTTGGTCTTTCTCCGTTCGCGCCATTTTTAATTTTATACGATTTGTTCTCAGGGAGGATTTAAAATACTGCAAATGTGTACTGCATACAAATAATACACACTGACATTAACTGAGTGACCTAAACAGTAAAAAAAAAAAAAGACATTAAATTATGCTTTACCACCTTTATACATTAGACAAGAACTCTGAAAACAGACACATCAGAAGTTTATTGAGTCATGTTAAAATGAATGGTGCAGGAAGCATGGGGGCAAAGCGGCTCTTGCTACTACTAACATGATAGCCACTATCAGCATCACTTGAGTTAGTTAGTCAAAAGGCTGCACCGTCCGCTACCATCCACAGACTGTAGAAAAGACAGAAAGAGTCTCTGTGTCTGAAAAATGAGGCACAGAACACAGAAGTACCTCAAACCTCCCATTTCCCAGAGGAAACTCCATTAGTGGCAAAAAGTCTGATTGTACAGAAGTCTATGAGAATCTCTCTTCAGCTAACTTCATTTGTGAAGTAAAGACTTTCCCAGGTAGTTTATAGTCTTATTCAATAGTTTCTAGTCTGACCTAATTCAGCACAAATTTTATTTTGTAAACTATGGTTCATTTAGAGTTAACTGGACTTAAAGCAGGGTATGCTTTGCTTATGCAAACGGGCCTTCCTTACGACCCATCCCTCAGTTTCATAGTCAGATCCATCCCTCCCTTGTCAGGTTGTGCAAAATACTCACTGGCTATGGTCACCTATCTATATGAATCTGTATGGCCTTATATCTGTAACTGCTCGCTTAAATCGTTGCACTGTCGACATGAACTTCCTTATCGGTTATACATTTTTAATCTTGCAAGAAGGAAGGTGAGGACTGATACTTGGATTAAAGTTAATGCCAACACTTTGAAGATGAGACAGAATCATGAAAATTCCAACGCTCGTATCGTTTGTCAGTTTTGGCTGAAGCTGAAATCATCGTGAAACATTTGGACATGAAACATTTATTGTTTTGGGTTTTTTTTGTTAAAAATTTATTACTCCTAAGACATCCTGACAGAAGAACAATAAATCCAGTCTACAGTCTGCATCGATCCAGCATTAGTTCTGTAAACAAGACTCATCTGAATGCTATGCAAAACAAAGTCAGAATGAATGCATTGCTTTTTAAACATAAAAATCTTTATGGTTTTTTCAGTAAAGGTGCTGCAGTGATTGGATGCAGTGACTTCTCTGATGCATGAACCTGTTAAGTGGCCCCCATGTAAAACATACACTGATAGCTAACACTGATCTCCTGACCAGCGTGCCTTTGAATATGAACCGTGTAATCAGATCCTCTGAGCTGAAACATTAGTCTTTACACCTACATTTGATTAAATATAACTTCAGGAACAGGCTCCGCTACGGACAAACTAAACTAAAATGGTACAATCTGCCACAGGGTTATTCCACTACACAGGGTCAGAAAATGAACTATGATTGCAGGGCGCTCTTCGGTTAAATACCTGCTCAGTGTTGGAAGCACTTAAAACATTTTTTAGCTACAACCAGTGGTGACAGACAAATGGCCTTTTCCCAGTTTCCTGCTTTGCCTAGTTGGAAATCCAGCCTTGGTGTAAGGCCTCCATTTGCCCACAGTCTATCAGCTTTCACTCATCAGTGAACCTTGTTGTAACGCAGTAGTTTGGGAACTCACAGCCCCAAATGTAGATGGTACATTAAGTCAAGACAAAATGCCTTGTCTGGAGTTCAAATCCTAGCAAATTCAGACTACAGAAGACTAGACATATCAAATGGTGAGACATCTACATGTGCAGCAATGCAGTAAGTATTACTGCAGTTTATTTCTGTGAATAAAACCGACTACATGAAGCCAGAGAAGAGCTTAACACCTTCAGCTTTGTGAGTTCAAATAAGGAGATATGCAAGGTGCATTCATAAAGTTCCACAATGCCCATCAAAAATCAAAAAGGATACCTGTTTTAAATCTCCCCACAGAGATGGGCTGCCTAAGCAGGGCTCATAACTATCAGATTTGCATTTGTGTGTCACTGACGTGTGTGACCAATGAACCTGAATTTCATTTTGAGAGGACAAACCAAGTGCTGAGTGAAAATCCTGCTTTTTTAATGTTTTGCATGCTGGTGTGCACTAAACTCTGACCACGTGGTGCCCACGTTTAAATCAGATATGCTTTTTGATTTTTTTATCCACAAAATGTATATTTTGCAGGTCCCCAAAGACAAACACCGACAGGTTAAATGACACCTTGATATTCGACACTTGGTTAATCTCCCTGTGACCAGCATCTGAGGGTCAGGCGTCCATGACCTTTCCCTCTGGTACCGATTTTGCTACATATGCAAAGCACTTTGAATAAAAGGATCATAAATTTTGACCATCATGCCCATCTTCACAAAGATGCTTACAATTCTGTTTTTATTTTAAAACTGCATTTCAACATTTTTTTTGTCTCTTAGGGAACAAAAGTGGCATGATTCAGTTTTTTTCTCATGTGGCTTTAAGTTCTTTTTTTTCAGAATTTCCCACAGATACCCACCGACTGATTTTCAGTCTGTGAGCCACACAGGTTTCTTCAGCTTCTTGGCACCGCGACGTGAACCTCAGCTGACCAACATTCATATCCACAAAAAAAAAAGACCAACGATTGTGAAACTCCACAAAACAACAAAATTTTAAAATAGAATAAATCTAAAAAATAAAATCCTACACTAAAATCTGACCCTATAGCCCTAGCTCCAGTGTGGATTAATATATGAACATGAATAACTGAGAGACACAGACACAGTGCTTTACAATAATAATAATAACAATAATAATAATAATAATAATAATGATAATAATAATAAAAACCCACAGGGAAAGGAGAAACTACAAGGACTATCCAGTTTTTTGTAATCTCTAAAAGTCAAAGAGAAGGAAACAAATGGTTTAAGGCAACTTTTGGCACAAACAAGTCAAAAGGCTTGGGGTAAAGCGGCTGTAAAAAAACAGAAGAAGCTATGAAACTGCCAATGGTTTGTTCACTATGGACCAAAAGGTCTGAAGCTTGCCATATTTTCTCCTCTGAGCTGACTAGTCACGTCTCCCTCCATCATCACCTGGTCTTTCAGAAAAGGGAGTCGCTAGTGCCGTGAAGCAAACCAACAATCCCTCTGCACTGTAATTCCAGTCCTCTGTGCTTTTGTGTCAGTCTGTCTTCTTATAAGAGTCCCACCGCCACGGAAATCCCAACCAGCAGATCCCAGCAGCCTTGACTCACTGGTTGACGTGGGGCTTCAGGGCTTGGTAAAGTCCCTCGAAGGTGGGTCGGTCAGGGATATCGCGACTCCAGCAACGCATCATCAGCTCAAAGAGAGAAGGTGGGCAGAGTGGAGGGGCATAGAGGAAGATCTAGTGAGGGACACGGGAGAATTAAGAGTGATGACAGAGTCCAGTGATTTGTTAAAAAAGACAAATGTTGGTTTAGGTTTAGTAGCCCCTCAAATTTATCCTGCAGGCACTTACAAGGGTCCTGATTTCCAGGTTTGTAAAGACTGCTATGAGCTGTCTTGGATCCAGTTGCAATTAAATTAAATGTTTGCAGTTTTACTCTCAGGTGGGCAAAATGATTTAATCCAGTGACAGAAGGTAATAATCTGTGACTCTGTCCTGTGTTTCGCCTCACCTGTCTGCCCTGGTTCCTGAAGAACTCGCCAGTGTTCTCTATGACCTGTTCATCAGACAGCAGGCTGTAGGGCTGCTCCTTACACAGAGTGAAGATCTCCCACAGGGTGACTCCAAAGGCCCACACGTCACTGGCTGTGGTGAATTTACCCTGAGGAGAAAAATCACATCTGAAAGTTTAACACTCCAACTTTAAAATACTTTGTCTTATTTTCAGTGACTCTCTGAAGACAGCTGCTGATGAAATGTTGATTGCGATGCTTTGTGAGACTTACAAAAAAAATACGATACGATAAAAACGTATGATAAAAGCTTCTGCTTTAGACCTGGTTTGGGTCCGCTTGGATCCATTGTTTTTTCGCTTAACTTTACAGCTGCAAAAGACATTAAACTTATGCAACCACATTCATGATGCAGAACAGGAAAGTTATTGAAAGAAAACACTGCAGCAAAAAAATGTTCCATTGTTTTAGTGTGCAAACCGCTACTGGTGCTTCCTCTGGAGGGCAGGAAGCTTTTGAAGAACTCTTAGCTAAACTTCCTTTAGTGAAACAGTTTGCATTTGCATTTATGCATCTAGCAATTTTAAAGACAAGCAACTGTAAAGAGTTTGTTATTTGTTTTGTGGAAAACTGTTTTACTGCTTTCAGCTGTTGATTTTTAAAAAAGAAGATGTGAGGGGAACGTACATGTTTTTTATAAGTCGCTGAACTGATCTAGGCAAATGTCCCCAGGGTTTGAATACAATTACAAGCCTATATAAACTTCTGGAACTTTTAGCTCTTCTTCTTTTGAATATTAAAGACATTTATAGACTACCAGTCATTTGAAAAAGACTATTTATAGCATTGCATAGAGTCTGGCTTGGCTGGTAGTATGTGTGAAGTATTGGGGGTTAAAATAGGCTAAGTAGCATAATCAGCAATTTTTTTACTATTAGTATCATCATTATTATTATTTATTAGTCCTTTATTTATCCAGGTAAAAAATCTCATTGAGATTAAAAATCTCATTTCCAAGAGAGACCTGGCATCATAGCAACAAAAGTCAAAATACATGTACCACACAAGTGCATAACATTTAAAACAAATACAATATCCTGTACGAACATGTGAAAAACATACAATAATATCTGACCACCTATTTACCAGCAGATGTTTTCCCAGTTTGGAAAAAAAAGACCTAAGAACTACAACAGTGGGCTAAAATTCCTCCACAATTATATTAGACTAATAAAGTCATACAGCAAAAAAATGCTGTATGACTTTAAAGATGGTTCTTCAAGCTACTGAATCATGATTAGTGCTTACAGACAGAATCCTGTGAAAACGTATCAGCTTATCTCATATGACAGCAGCTCTCAGCTCTCTAATACAGAGGAAAGTATCATCAGGGTAACATTCATTCAAGTATCTGAAGATTTTGAATGCAGCAGCAGAATAACCGCAGAACTTCCACCAAAAAGTAACACATGACAGGGGTGTAAAGTTTAAAAGGAGCAAAATAAAGATCGTATCTTAAATCAACTCCCTTCGTCCAAACCTTACCAGCAAGATGCTCTCCCAGGCCATCCATCGTATAGGCAGCACCGCCCGGCCCTGGATACGGTAGTAGTCGCTGCTGTACAGGTTTCGGCTCATACCAAAGTCGGCAATCTTGATGGTGAGGCGGCGGTCCAGCAGGCAGTTTCTTGTGGCCAGGTCACGGTGCACAAAGTTCAGAGATGCCAAGTACTTCATCCCCGACGAGATCTGCACCGCCATATGGAGGAGGTCAGACAGGCTGAAGTGGAGAAGCAGAAAGCGATTCAAAGTGGTGAGAATCAAAAGTGCACTAACAAGATAGTTTAGAAACCTGACGCTCGATTGTTTTCATGTATGACCTGTGCGAACTGTGTGCATGGTTAACCTGACTGAAGGGATGTTGTTGGCATGTGTAAGAGTGCTCTCGATCTCCCGCTGCGACAGGAACATGTTGAGGTCTCCGTTCTCCATGTACTCAGTAACCATGCACAGTGGGTCGGACGACACACACACACACAGCAGTCGGATGATGTTGGGGTCATTCAGACGAGACATAATCTTTATTTCCTTCAGGAAGTCGTTCCTGATCGACGGACAGATAAAGGAGAGGAAGCATTTCCAGATCTGTTCTTCAACTCAAAGGAACCAACTACAGGTATGTATTTCTCAGTGTTACAGCGAAGCCTGATGCACAGATAGATCCTGCACATCCCTTAAAGCTCTTACACCAGTTTATCCTAATATATTCTCATCTACGGAGTCAAGTACTGCTCTCACTTCAAATAACATGGTCTGCATTTGTAGGTAGGAGGGCTTTCTCTGCAAAAAATAGTCAACCAGGAAATGCAGTTTGGAGCTTTCGGTCCTGCACGTTATTCATTTGACTAGTTATGGACTATATTTTTGTTTTTAGTGTATAAATAGTGAAACATTCTCATCATATGAACACATTAAAGCAATGAATACACTGATTTTAACCAATATATGCTCTCCAGGGGATGAACCTTTAACCACCTCAGCTCCAAATTTATATAGTTTGACATTGTCGCGATTCATATACACACTCATAAAGAGTACCTGGCTTGGCTGGTAGCGTCGGCCCTCAGCTGTTTAACAGCCACAAGCACAGAGTGATCGTCTCGGTCAGGGAGGGGCGAGCCTTCCCCAAGAAATTCTGGGAGTCCCTCCGCCTCACACAGGTGGACCTGCCAGGGAAGAAGATGAAATAGGGATGAAATAAGATTTTTCCAGGATAACTTTGAAGCCCACGAAACCTCCCACAAGCTCACCTCGCCAAACTGCCCCTCCCCCAGCTTCTCCCTGAAGATCAGCTGTTGCCGAGGAAACTCGGCAGCGGAGATGTCCTTCCTGGTGAGAGAGTCCACAGTGAGGGCGGGGACGGCGTACATGTTGCTGCCAGTGACGCCCTGCAGCCGCACGATGTCCGTCTCAGCGTAGTGTGGCGCATTGCTATGGAAACACTGGTGCGGCGTGCACTGGGTGATGTCTGGCTCAGCATAGCCACCTCCACATGCTGTTGGAAAGACAAGCGCTTGTTTAATTAATGTCTAATATAAATAAAAAATGAAGTGAAGCTTACTGAAAAGTACCAACAGCACAAGATTATAGTAAAAACATTAAATTACTGGTAATTTCTAGTTTTCTATCTAAAGTAAAAGCAGTACATCTTTATCATTTTACTAGTACCATTATTCTAATTGCTGACTGAAGTTTTACTAGTTTGAATTTGTTTTTTACAGAAGTTTTTTCAATCCAGGATATCCCAACCTCTCAGGGTTAGGTCCCCTCCAGTAGGTCATGAGAGGTCATAAGATGATTCATAGAAGGAAAAGAATTGAAAAATAAAAATAAAATAAAATTCCAAACTTCACTTGATTTCACTTAAGTATATGTGATCTGATTAACTGCATGAAGTCACACCTTTCAACTCTTACCACGAAGCCATCCTGATGTCATATGACAGGAAGTCAGCAGGAGGAGGTCATAGAGAGGATTACCAAGGAGGAGAGCTGGAAGAAGAGGAAACTTGGAAAAGAGGCGTAGAGAGCCGAGAGAAAAAGGAGAGAAGCACTGCAGAATAAGTATGAATGAGCATGCATGTTCAACTTCATCCGGGAAACTTAAATAGAGAGAAAAAGGAGAAAAAAAGAGCTTATTTAACACGTTCTGAAGTAAATAAACAGGAGAGAAACAGGTTGAGGAGCTGTTAATGAGTGACAGAAGATCAGAACTTTGATGGATGCTTGAAGTTTGTAGAGTTTGTTTGAAATTACTGACATCGCCACCAGGAGGCAGCAGACTCTCTTATTGAAAGGCTTTCGACCTTTTTTCCTCTACAGCTGTGATTAATCATGTCATATTGGATAGATCTGGAACATCTCTGAGGCATCAATGATTCTTAACACAAATTCCTACTACAAGCCTAAACACACGGTTATGAAGCGGTCACTCAAAGACAAACATCATGACGCAGCGTTCAACGGACTTTCTGCTATTTCTCAACTTGTGTCTTTTTCACTAATTCTTAAATGAACGCCTGCATCGACTTCATCGTTGAAGGTGTTTACCAGATGCCTCTGCGCTCTGTGACAGCTCTGGAAGTTTGTTTCTCAGCACCGCTGGGTTCTGGTACTGAGGGTCCAACAGGAAAATTCTCTCATAGTGAGGGTCAGTGTTCACAGGACCTGAGGAAAACAGCAGGAATCAGTCAAGGATAAGAATATCTCTCCTACAAACACGAAATTTAACACCTTAACTTTCACCAATTCTTTCTGCATGAATAATAATGGCAAACAAAGGCATGTTTTAAACGATACAAGTAAAAGAAGAGTACCAGTCGGGGCGCGTCCAGAGCGCGGGGGCACAGGTGGAGTCTGTAAAATGATGGTGTCACTGCAGGACGACAGCCGGACCGTCACCTCCTCATCAAGAATCCGACGTGGACCCTAGATTAGGATGGAAGAAAGAAAAAACATGGGGTCACAGATGCCTGTAAAGAGTCAGTCAGTTCATTCTTATTCGTTCTTTAATCTGATTTAATGCTTAATAGTCCTGATTTAGCCACAAACATAAGCTATAATCTTATTTCCTAAAAAGAAAAAGAAATGCCTCCCATCTCCCACGTGAGTTTGGGATCTAAACTGCAGCTTTTAACCTCTTTTTGAAAAATCAAAACAAATGTGTGAGGTGACTTAAAGACCATAAAATGGAACCAGGGACCTCCTGGTGGACATCTATTAGGAAATGGTTTGCATTTCAGCAGAGAATGCAGCTGTTTACAGGAACATTTTTTTAAAACCTAAAGCGATTAAGTGATTACAGCATGTTTAACACCAACGGACATGACAGGAAGTTAACAAAATAAAGGTACTTTATTAAGAAACCCCCACTTCCACTCAGAAAAACAAAGGTAATTCATTTATTTGTATCCTCACCTTCTCTAATACCTTGCAGACGTACTGACACCATAGGATGAGGAAGATGATGATGACCAACAAAAGGATGATGGTTACCAGGCAGCCAATAAGGATGGGTGTTTTCCCATCATCTGGTGTGGCACTAGCTGATGGAGCAGCGGCTGAGAAGACAGGTTAGAATACCATATACCAAAGATTTTATCATTTGTTTCTGCAAATACATTTGTTAGTGGTAGCTCCACTAAGTATGACAGAAATGCTAAAAAAAGATATACGTCCTCAAAAATTAAGAAAAAGGGAAAAAAAATGACCTGAGCACAAACTGACAAAACAGCTCCCTCTATCGGTCGCAGTTTTGAAGTGGCGACTTTAAAACGTGAAACAATTAATTGTCACACCTGTCTTCTGTGCAGGTGTTGTGATGGTGTCCTTAGTGGGTAGAGGAGATGTCATTTGGGTCAGGAATATGGTATCCACTGAAAAACAAAAAACAGGAAGTCACTTATTTTTCCTTCTTTTACTGTTCTGCACTTTTGTTTGCACGTGCGTGTTTGTTACCTGACTGAAAGGAAATCTCGCTAAACATCATCCAGACGTCAGCAAAGTAAAAGTGGCAGCGGAGGGATTTGGCAGTGCGGTGGTTCAGATCCACGGTGACGTAGCGAGCACTCGGATTCCGGTCATCCAGCACCGTCCTGAACTCCACAGGCTCCGCCTCCCATACAAAGTGGGGCTTAAACCAACAGGAGACCGAGGAGAAGATCTTCACATTGCGGGAGAACATGTTGTTGCTGTGGACCTGGATGGAGAATGAAAGTAAGAGTAAGTAGCAGAACATCTGCTATTGTTTGTAAAGCGTGAGGGAGTTCCACGGGGATCTAAAGCTCATTTATAATGGACTCAGACAAAGTGGCAATGATGGCACAGTAGGAGGAGATGCTAGCAGCTGCTGATGCGTGACTTAAAAGTAAACACATGACTCCACTGAACATTGCTGGAGCACTTGCTGACTGCGCTCCATATTACAGG
Organism: Rhamphochromis longiceps; assembly: GCF_057381845.1. Lineage (NCBI taxonomy): Eukaryota > Metazoa > Chordata > Actinopteri > Cichliformes > Cichlidae > Rhamphochromis > Rhamphochromis longiceps. The sequence continues at coordinate 40,403,903 of NC_140568.1, read as the reverse complement.
AAGAGCAAATGCTGGATGGAAAGTAAGTTTGCAGTTAAATCAGTTACACAGTGATGAAGGAGAGCTGTAAGCAACTGGTTAAAAAGCTTGACCAGATATAAAGGTAGGCAGAAAATACTTTTCAATCTCTTTTATTATGCGACAATACTGTGCATGCTCCTGAAAACGTACAAAGTTAAGTTACTTTGTACGTTTTTACACACACACACACACACACACACACACACACACACACACACACACACACACACACACGTTTTCATATGTTAGTGAGGACATCTCATTGACATAATGCTTTCCCTAGCCTAACCATACCCTTACCCTAAGCTTATCCATCAAAAATGAATGCCTAACCCTGAGCCTAAACCTAACCATAACCTAATTGTAACACTGACACTAAAACCACATTTTGAATCTCCAAAATGCCTTCAAACTCGTGGGGACGGGCATTTTGTCCCCATAAGTGACTGCTGGCCCCCACAAGTATAGTAGCATGCAATTTACTGTCCTCACAAAGATGTTTAAACATGTCCCCTGCCATCAGCCTAGGCTGACGCTGACATGGTGCCGAGCAAACTAGAGAAACCCGACACTGGATCTGAACCAGAGGCAATTTCTAGGCTCTGAGTAAGTCTGGTAATTGCAAAAGCACATGTAAAAGTGCTGTCAACCACTACTGCTATGACAAAGTTTGTGGTGAGTTCATAGTACTGATGAGGTAGAGGAAGCAAAAATGAAAAACCTTCATCGAGGTGAAGTTTCTCTGCCTGTCGAACACGAACTCCATCTCCACGTATTCCAGCGAGTCGTTTTTCCAGCCCAGGTAGTCGTAGCCAGGCCACACGCTGTACTCGTGGGTCCGTGTGAAGTCATCTTGGCCGATCACGCCGTCCGTCAGCTGACCCAGGCCGCCGAAAAGCTTCCTATCGGATGACAAAGCAGTCAGTAAACAGGAAACGCTGATATGTGATGTATGTACGAGTGCAGCAAAGAGAGACCCACCCCCTTTCGTGTACTCCATCATATGTGGAGTCATTGAGGTTGGCGATGGGATAACCCGGCGGTTGCATCCGCTGACCCTCTGGAGCGCTGTAGGATATCAGCCCATCTGAAACCAGGAGGAGTGGAAAGTTAAAGGTGCAATTCATCCCATTTCACTGTTATCTCACCACAATAAGATCCCACAGCTGCACTCAGAACAGCAAACTTTCAACCTTCATGACAACAGTGTGAGGATCGCACTCACATCATTCAAATTCCTGTTTTTGCTCGATATAAGGATCTGATAAACAGCAGTGTTTGTTAAATAAAAGTGTTGCTTGTGGATGAAAAACAGTTGTTTATGGACATTAAAAGCTTTTATGTTGACATGAAGAGGTTTACTTGTCTCTGAGGAAGCGTAAACAGTCTCTAATGGCAGTTGAGCTGACGAAAACGCACATTAACAAGGAAACTGTGTGTTTATGTGTCCTACCGTCCCATGAACAGCCGTACAGCTCCACTCTCATGCAGACGGTGGTGGACAGTCTGGTCACGGGGAGCAGCCGGACGTAGCGGGTGACTATCGGAGGGCGGAGGTCCTTTATGACAGAGGTGTAGGCGTCTTTGTTTCCCTCAATAATCTGTACACAGATATCAGGGATACAAAGAAGACCATCACACCAGGAGTACAGAAAGATTAAACCCCTGGAACATCTGTTCAATCAGTAGGTTAATAGTGTTGTTACAAGTTGTCATGTGACATGTTTTGACTTTATAGCCATCTTTATACAGTCCATTGATTTTCAGAGAATTGCTTGACAAACAGTGTCCTGGCCAGGTGAGGCCTGTGCCCTCATTATTCAGTGACAAATGAACCAGACAAGAGATCTGGAGTTGATTCCAAGTGCTGAACTTGTGTTTGGAAGGTGTGCATTGGACCTCCCAAAGAGACATTGGTGCAAGTGAAGGAGGGATTTTTTTTAGGCTGAAAAACAAACAAACAATAAAGCTATTAAAGCAACACGTTCCCACTCCCAAAGTGTAACATTTTATGCTAGGTGACAAATAGTCGGTATATTACGATTTCAGCCACCCAACGCTATATTACGAGTTCGGAAAATGAGAACCGTTGGAACGAATCCACACATGTACGTTTATTTTACTTAAATTGCTTTGGAAAACACTATTTAACACGATTAAGGTGTCGGTTACGATTAGGGATAAGGTTAGGGTTAGGGCTGGAATACACGGCTGGAACATGTCTTACCGTGGGAGCTTCATTCTATTCGATTTCATCCACAATCCAGCGCGTAGCATAGGAACGCAGAAGGTCACCTTTCACATTCCCATGGAACACCTCAGGATTTGACAAATCGTCGGTATATTAGGCATTGGGAGTGAGAATGGGCTAATTAAAGAGATAGAAATGTTGCTATCTAGCCACTTTTATAGGTTTTGTGTTACTTTTGTTAAATCCCTTGATTTAGACCAGAAGATGTGCATTTCAGTCACATTTTGATTGCTTGATTAAAATCCACTGTGATGGTGTCTAGAGGAAAATTTGTGCCTGACAATAGGGAGTTAAATATGCTGCAATATTAGAGAGAGAGCCCCAGTGAGCAAACAACCTGCTATGAGCAGCGCTTGGCAATAGAGACCACCGACAAAATCAAGATCAGGGAGGGGCAGCGACCAACGATTGGTGCATCTGATATCCCTGTGTTGGTGTTTTTTCTGCATCATCATAACAATGTGTGTCCAGGATCAACATTGAAAGTGACCAGTCACATTGTTGTGATGTCACAGCTTTGTATTATGGGGTAAAAAAGAAAAAAAAGGCTATGTTTATAAGAAACGCTCTGTTTTCTTTATTAATCTATACAATCGAATAAAAATATTATCAAGTTAGCTTCTGTTAGCCAAATTTAGTTTGCTCATGTAAGTTTGCTAGTGATACTTTTAAAATAATTAACTAACTTCTTGGCCAGTGCAAACTGAAAGCTGATTGGTGAGTTGCAACGTAGATCCTGGACCAACATTATTATAATGATGCAGGAAAATCTCTTTAAAAAGACAAGAAAAGCTATGCTAAACAAATACAAAACGCAAACACACCCTAAATGAGCAGAATTATCGAACAAAGTGACAAAAACCACAAAAATAATCACAAATAGATGCAAAAGGACGGTGAGGATGATGCCAAATTTATGTTCTCAAGAAAATAATATATATATTTTTTAATATTCACTTCTCTCACACAGTGCCCCTGCACAACTGCACGTGTAGAAATAAGCAGCCGAACATTCAAAGCAAAGAAGACAAGCTTGAGAGTTTCTGCTGACGGCATGCATCAGTTACTCCTCAGCGGATGTTTCCGGGCTTCATTTCCTAAAGTGAAAAAAAGCACCCTGAGAAATTTGGAATGTGAATCTTTGTGCTGCTGGGCACAAAATAACCAGAAATCTGCACAGACTCTGGGAAGTTCCCCATGTGAATGTGAGGGAGGAGCCTCAGATCAAAAACATGATTCTGGTGTTTTAAATTGTTCTAACAGTGTTGCGTAGCTGCAGGGATCTCGAATGCCAACAGGAAGCTGGCGTGTAAATGTAATTTCCTCTGATATGAATATGAATGACCAGAAGCAGCTTAGAGTGAAAAACGAGAGGAAAAAAATCCTGTTCGTTTCTTTTTTCTTCCTCTTTCTCCAGTCTTCCCTCCATCAGTCCTCACGTATTTCCTCCTATTCTTCCTTCGGCTCAGACCCTTCTCATGTCCCATTTTTCAGTCTGTTTCCTCTCTCCTCTCATTAAGTCCTTTTTGTAAGATATTTGGGTCACTCACCTCGTTCCCCTGCCGATTCCTCCAGGACTTCCACAGCTTGCCGTCCCTGCTGTAGTTTACGCGATACTCTCGGGCAAACTCATTCCCAGAGTTCCTGATATATCGTCCCTGAGTACCAATAACCGTCAGAAAGGTGAGTCTGCCGAGATCCACCTAAAAAGAAAATTCCAGCAAAAGGCTTTCGGTCAAATCTTGTAACATGCGAGTAACCTAAAAACTAAAGGCTGCATTTAAAGATAATATTGTATCATTAACGTGGGAAAATGGTTCACCCCAAAAGTATAGAGGCAAGCCGTCCACACATCTGGTTGTTAATCCTGCAATTTTAATGTCAAGAGGCATGCAGCTTCCAAATACGAGATGCATTTAAGTCAGAGATCTATAACAGGCTTCAAAGTTGGTTTTTATCGTGAGCTGAGTGTTTGCAGCGTCTCAGGATTTTTGTTGCATTTCTACAGAAATCGGCCCATAAAGAAAACTGTAAAAACTAAAGATGCTCTGTGTGCCTTTACTCAACAGTGTGCACACAAAAACCTCTGCAACATCACAAAATTATTTTCAGGTTTTAGATTTTTTAATTACTTTCCTCATTTTAACATATTAAACGTATGTCAATATACAGATATTAAAGCGACTTAAACAGATGTGAAGTGTAAGAATGTCTGAATCGCATAAATATAATGTGAAACTGAGGATTTTCCATACAGTCTTTGATGTCCACAGATGACTGTGACTCAGATTCTCTCCTTTGATATTTAAATACCTACAGCTTCACACTGCAGCATTCACACATGTGGCGCAGTATCGATACCACCAACTTTATTAAAAGATCGCTCAGTTCTGAAGGTAAGTATTTCTTTGTCTTCCACTCGTCCCACAAGTCAGCTGTTATACACAGATTTAGGTTTATATGCCAGTTTGTAATAACAGCCTTCTCTGGGTAACACATGAGCTTCTAGATTTATCCAAAGAATAACTTTGTAGACCACACACAGACTTCACCTTTAAATCAGAATGTACTGAATTTAGCTGCTTTGCAAAGCACTTAAATATTGTGTTACACTCTGAAACCTCAGATTCTGATCCACTGTGATCTTTTCACCCGTTCTCATGTTACACTGACTGCGCAGCGCCACACTCCTGCATGCACGACACCTTCTTACTTATGGAGTAGAACTTCGCCACATAACAAATGCAGGTACCCGGACATGACTGAGCACGCTTCAGACACAAACCTCGAGGTACTGACTGACTGATGGCAGCGCTGCAGGACACCAGGCGCCGTCTCCCTCCTCACGATTCAACCTGCACACACACACACACACACACACACACACACACACACACACACACACACACACACACACACACACACACACATAAACCACACTTGCACAAGTTTAACCAAAAGATGGAGTTCTAAAATCTTCTAATTTTTATTTGACTTCATTCTAAAGCATATTTAATCAATTTTTGTATCGCACAATTCCATTTCAGGTTTTTCTTTTTTTCTTTATTCAAGAGTTAAAAACAATAAAAGACACTTTTTTAAAACCAGTCGACTTAACCTTTAAGCCACACCTACCTGGCGTACTGTGGTCCTGTTGTTTCGTGCCATTGGCTGGATGCTTTGAGCGCATCATCTTTGATCCGTCGATCCTCCATGCCCAAGGGGTAGCGACAGTGTGCTGGAAAAACACATTCACAATTTTATTTTTATGTGTTTTGCAAGGACGGATTTTAGACCTTTACAAATGAAACATTTTATTGAGTTGTAACTGTTTAAATTGGCTCATTGCAGAGGACTGATTTAGATTTAAAATCAAGATGGGGTAAAGTGGGGTTTGTGTGTGTGTGCCTGTGTACCGGGATCAATCTGTCCGATGGCTGCTGTAGCTTGAAGGATCAGCAGCAAGAAGAGGTGCATGATGGTCCGCCGATCACACCAACACACACGCTACATCTCTGCGAGACACAGAAAAAACAACATGAACATCTGCAGCTGACAGCGAATGACGGCTCAGACAACAAGGGAATAAAGTGTTACAGTAAACATTTTTTTGGAAACCCATCCCTCTATTTTCTTCATTTTATCCAATTCAGGGTTGTAGTCGGGCTGGAGCTTATTCCCCGGACAGGCCGCCAATCACATCGAGACAGACAACCATTTACACCTATAGCCAATTAAGAATACCCAGCTAACCTAACGAGGATGTCTTTTGACAGTGGGAGGAAGCCAAGAGTGCGTGTAAAGAACTCATTCCAAAACAGGAAAAGCGCTAACCACTGCAGCACCACGTTGACTTCTTTTGGGAAATATCTTTGCAATTTTTGCATGTTTTTAGGAAAATTATGAGGAAAGTTTCAGTAAACTGACCCATAAAATACAGCATTATTTTGTCTTTAAGTTGACATGCCAATTTGCACATATGCAAAGACCATTACTGCCATTGTAAAATAAAAAAGGTCCTATAAACACATAACTAGAATAGATGTTTAAGTCTTTGATTTTGCCCGCCATCGTCACCCACAGTTGACAATCATAGTACATGAACGAATTTTTTACGTCTCCTGTGTGATGATGAATATTTGAAGAATTCTACTTTTGTTGATTTTTGCTGCTCCTATCCTTATTCCCTCCTTAAAATGATTTATTCCCTCTAATCCCATTTTATCCAGCAACATATTTTCATCTGTTTCTAATTTATCTACGTTTAAAGAATCATTCTACGGTTTACTATAAAATCTAAAGAGTCTTTCAGCTATCATATCCCTCATTTGAGGCTTGAATAGACGTGAATCCCTCATTCAAGCAGAACTCTGGAGATTTAGGTGTTCCATTGTGCACATTAAGAGTAATTTAACTGATTATCTGACATTAAAACATTGAAAACTGCAATTTCCTCCAAACAAAACAAAGAAAATCTTTGTTTTCGCTGTAGGAAGTCGACTGTCTCCAGCGGTCACTGTTTTACACAACTGCAGCAGGATGGATGGACGAGGAGGAGTCTGAATGACTCCTACCGTCATTTACGAGAGGACTGCGTGTGTGTGTGTGTGTGTGTGTGTGTGTGTGTGTGTGTGTGTGTGTGTGTGTGTTTGATTTCGCAACGTTATTGCTGTTGGAGCGGAGTAGTTTATAAACACTGGACGCAAACAGCATCCCACTCACAGAGGTTACGCAACACTAAAGAACACACACATACATACACACGCACACGAACACACCCCTATTGTTGCACACAAAGCATTTCAAGCATAAATACATAGACACATATAGAAAAACTACAACCGCTGTCTACTCGTATTGTCTTGTTCTCTACATTCACTCTGTGTAAAGTTCTCGGGGTCAGAACAGCTGGGCAGGCGAGAAAGACGGGGTGATAGAGAGACAGGAGGACAGAAAAAGAAAATAGACAGGAAAAAAGACAAAGAGAGGAAGAAAGAACGCAGACAGCGGTTTGAGGCCGAGGGCCGATAAGAAAATGAAGAAAAGGAGAGAAACACAAAGAGAGGAGGAGGGAGGGAGGGAGGTGAGCAAGGTGGGGAGGACAACAATGGGTGGAAGGGAGAAGCAAAGAGAGAGAGGACAGCGTTAAAGTCAAACACGAACTTCCAGGTTTTTTAAACTCTTTTGGGATCAGAGCGGAATTTGACCCTGATGCTAACCCAGTAAAGGTGCACCACGGACCAGTTTATGTCCGACACTATTTTCACACACCGGCCTTTAAGGTGTCGCAGATAAATACAGCAAAATAAAACCAGTACTGGTACCAAAAAAGAAGATTAATTCATAACACACAGGAAAAGACCCAGGGAAACAGAGTTAACTATAAAAACAATTAAAAAAAGAACACTAAAAACCAATAAAAACCCTAAATTTTACACCTGTGCCTGAACTCGCGGGCCCAGTACCAAACAACTCACGGACTGGTACCGGTCCGTGGGCAGGGGGTTGGGGACCGCTGGTCTAGACCAAAATACTAAATTTTGCTCTACAAGGGCCTGATATCCACTTCCGAGGACACTATACTGCCACTGTTCTATCGAAATGTAAAGCGAATGTCCTCATATGTCAGTCTAATTTCTCTCAGAAACAAAAATCAGGTAAAAAGAAAAAAAAAAATCTCGTAATTCTTTGTTTTTACATTCATCAGGTCCCAAGAGAAACTGAAAATGCATGCCATGAAAGAGTTCAGGTCTTAGGAGGTTAAAAGTAAAAAAGAAAGTAAACTCCATCTGCAGAACAATCACAGTGGCTCTGTCTGACTTGAGACCAGGGGGAGACACAAACTTCTCTTGATGGGGTTGCAGCACAGTTCTGGTACCAGACCTCACTTATAAAATATAGAAAAGTTACTGTAGTTAAGTTTAGTTTCTCCTTTTTTTGTCAAAGCCACAGGGAGCTTCAGATTCAAGACCCTCTGCTCTACAATGAAATGAAAAACACAAAGAAGAATCACGTCTGATGCGTCCAGTTTATGTCGTGATGACTTCAACAGGCAAAATCTGAAAGTGACCATGAATCAAAACCTTTGCTGTCTGTCCTTGTGGCAAACATCCAGCCCAGTGCTAACAGGAGTTAAAGACGGGAAGCCTTGCCATCTTGACATGGATGTGAATGTTTCGGTCTGTAGACACAACAGGCTGCAGCAGCTGATTGCAGCCCGCTTCAGACAGACTTGCATGTTTTTCTGCACATACTGACTGTTCTTAAATACCAGAGAATCCAGTCTGTTCCTGAAACAATCGTTCTCCCTCTCTCTCTCTCTCTCTCTCTCTCTCTTTTTCCCTAATGAAAAACTCCCTGCTCTGCCTTCAGGAAGTGAGTTCATTCACTTTAGCCGAGCTGAAGAAGAAGTGGTTCACGTTTGTTTTCTAGCAACGACTGGGGGAGAAGGAGGGAGCTTTATGTAATGCGTTGGCTGAACCTCAGATTCCTGCTCTGTTGCTCATCTCTACAGCAAAATCACATGACAAGAGAGTGAGAGAGAGGGGGGGAGAGAAAATAACAGAGAGAAAAAGACAGTAAAAGAGACAAAGAGAAGTCAAAGAGAAACAAAAAAGTAACCCTTGGAAGAATCTAATGAAGACTGATACTGAACTGTTTTTGTAACAAATAAGTGATGAAAAAAATTCTGCTTCATTATAAGCAAATTATAAATAACTTCCTGGAGTATTTCTTGACCTCTCGAGCCACCATGACAAACAGACCATTTAGTTTTTTCAGGCTTGCTATAAATAAACCAGATTTCTGGAAATTAAATCGCCGTAAAACAACTTTGGGGCATCAAGCCTTGCAATTACATGCCTTACCAAAGTGTGCACATTATGTAACTAGGTCCTGCTCTCTAAACAACACAGGAGATTGTTTGTCAGTGTCTATGCATCATCCACGTCTTTGTTTAGATCTGAACTACTTTAAAGGTCTGTGTTCGCTTTAGACCACTGTTCTAGATGAGTGTGCAACATGAGAGCGATACAGTAAATGGGTCAATTGTGGACTTGGCAAAGGGCCTTTTGTGTTTTTTTCAAACTTCTCTGCTGCTGAGAGCAGCATAAATCAAGTTTAGGGTTAGCTCAAGCAGGCTACAAAGTCCAGAAAATCGCAGCAGATCAGCTGGGATCAGCCTACATTACCCGATCGCTTTACTGATACTGCTCTATGGATCCAATTGGCAAATCTCATCTAAATCGCTCTAGCATGTCCACAGTTGATGCAGATCTGCATCCTGCTTTCAATGTCATGATCTGTTCAATTCATACCAAACCACATTCACTATCTATAAAATACTTTCGCCACTTTTACTTTTAAAGCAGCAACAGGGAGACACAAAAGAACCATCACAATTAAAAGATGACTTAAAATCACAGTCAGTATCTCACAATGGGACAAAGGCTAGGGAGCAAAGGTGTATTTTTAAATGAGATTTAAGTCTGCCTGGTGTGCAGTGGCAAATTGTGCCACAAATGAAAAAGCAACTGTCACGTCTGAGTTTTCTCTTCAGAATCAGCAAAAGTATCTGGTCTGCTGACCTGAGTGAACGAAGACATGTGGGTCCAGCAATTTACACAGATAAGAGACTTAAAAAAATAAATTCAGTTTGATTCAGTTCAATTTCAAATAATATTTGAGTGGAGAGCCGACAACAATCATCTATGTGGATGAACATCCTTTTAAAGAGGAAGAAACCTCTGGCAGAACGAGGCTCGGGGAGGGGCAGCCATCTGTCTCGACCCGCTGGGGTTTGAGGGGAAAGAGACGGGAAAAAAACAGGAGCATAGAGAGATCACACACAACAAACAAAATGAAAAAAGAAAAACACTGCAGGAAAGAGCAGGCAAAAGTTAGTAACATGCAATAGCTGTACAATAAATGCAATGCCAGTGAAAAGAGGTGAGAGGAGAAGAAATGTTCAGTGCAACCTGGGAAAGTCCCCCAGCAGTCTGAGCCGACAGCAGCACAACTAAGTGATGGCTCAAGGTAACCTGATCCAGTCCTAACTATAAGCATTATCCAAAAAGAACATTTAAACCGCTCTTAACATTAGAGAGGGTGTGCGTCTCTGAGTGCACACTGGGAGCTGGTTCCACAGGAGAGGGGCTGGATTCTGCTTCCCATTCTTCTTTTGGAAACTCTAGGAGCCACAAGTTATTGATGCCTGACCTGTTCTGTAGAGGGGTCTTGCTGCTGCTTTTCCAGAGCAGAGCCTTACTGCCAAATATAAATTATTGCAGATGGAAATAACAACCTTCTTTTGACCAAAAACCTCCGAACTGTAAATCTGCAGCACTGACAGAAAGCACAAATGGGTTTAGCAGGTCTGTGTACCCACCTGAGTGTAATAGAAAACAGTGTCAGAGATCAAAACTGACACCATCACAAAGCCTAAAAAGAACATGATCGAAACTAGTGAAAGGAAATTTACGCATTTAAAAAACTGGATTCATTAAATAGTTTGATATTTTTTAAAAGCATTTCCGTTCTGCATCAATACAGAGATTATTGTGTAATAAATTAACACACAATATAGCTGAAGATAGTTTGCATCAAACAAGTATGTTATCATAAAAGAAAAGTACAGAAAGACTAGTTTTGTTCAGCGCACTCTGGTCTGTGGGGCATTTAATCAATAACTTTAAATCTTATTAAAATCAGAGTCACATTATATGGAAGCATACAAAACTGTCTTTGTTTCAATTATGCAGAACTTGCACTTTGAGATTCTTTGCCTAGCCCAGCTATGTGTGCTTTAAATGATTACATCACTGCTTAGTCACAGTCACTCTGACAAACATGAACATGGGTGTTTCCAGTGTAGAAACCATTGTGCAGGATGCCCAGGCTCATGTCCAGCTTATGTGCACTTTTGCATTACATGAAAAAAGACAATGTTATTTTGTAACAGATAAACTATAGATATATAGAAGAATAGCTATGTACTCAGACTATTTGCTGTTAGTACAAAAGTTCAGCATAAAAATATATTTAAAGTAGGGCTGCCACAAACGATTATTTTGATAATCGACTAGTCACCGATTATTTTTGCAATTAGTCGACTAATCAGATCATGCGTCCATTGGACGTAAAACGTACAGCTTATTGCACCAGCAGCATCTGCTCTTATATAACTACCATTAGCTTACAGCTTTAAGTGTTTAAGGTATGTGCTAACTAAACACAAAGACAAGACGATAGTTTATTAAATTTTAATGAAATTTGCAGATTGTTTCGGTGGAGTTTAATAAACTCAGCCGTCTGCTCCCTGCTATCTAAAATATAACAGGACACCGGAGTATATTCTCGACCATCTCACACTTCTGATAATCAGTCGTCTGCTTGACGTTTATTCAGCTGCGTAGAAACTATAACTTTAATCTCAAACCGATTTACTCAGGAACAAATAAAATACAAAAAAAAGCCAAACAATAACATTTGTAAGTTATCTAAGTGACTTATATATCATGTTTAACCTGAGTAGCGAAAGACGGCGGTGGGTTTGAAAACGATTTGCCGGGAGTCCGGTGTTCTCACGGGCTCTAGTTAGCCTTGAACCCCGGCTGGCTATCGAGCTAGTGGGTAACAGACGTCTCCGAAAACGTCGGAGCGCTTTTTAAAATATGTGGTGTCTCGATAAACTGAGCAGATATTTGAGGTTTACACAGCTACATTCTCGCCTGAAAATATGTTAAATGTTTATTTTGTGACCGAGAAAGAATAATACAAGTAATACTAAAACTAACTAGCTGCCGCCATTGTTGGAAACTGAGCTGGGCCGCGCTATGAATTCTGGGACACAGTTTCTTCTTCTTCGGGATTTAACGGCAGCTGGTATCCTTGTACATGCTGTGCTGCCATCTTCTATTTCTGTCCGTTATTACACTCTTAAATCCTACTACTTATTCCTGCGTCTTTTGGGATCTTACAAAGCTTCAAATGACACGTCGACTATTAAATTAGTTGTCGACGATTTTGATAGTCGACGTAATCGTGACTGGTCGACTAATCGTGGCAGCCCTAATTTAAAGTACTGCATTTTTCGCACTATAAGGTGCAGTTAAAATCCTTTAATTTTCCCAAAAATCGACAGTGCACCTTACAATCCCGTGCGCCTTATGTATGAATTCTGGTTGTGCTTACTGACCATGAACCGATCTTATGTGGTACACGGCACTCAAAAATCTGTCAAAAAATGTTTTAGTACAACTTTGGTAAGCTACGAAGCCGCACCGCTTGATGGATAGTCAGAGCATTACGGCTAGCGCTTCAGGTTCCAAAGTCAAACGAACATTGCGGCATCACTGAGAGTTAAAAACTTTCATCTGTAATAAAATGTTCAGCGTTGCTGCTTTACCAGGTGTAACAGTTACGTTTAACATCCATGGATCCATGAAAACAGAATTTATTAAATTTAACGGAGTTAGAAGTTAGTTAGCTCGCTAGTTTCTACCTAAACATGATATAGCATGTTCTGACAGAGATTTCTGAAAAAATTAAAATGTTAAACAGCTATGTTAAACACAGTGAAGCTAGAGGATGAATAGTAACTTTTTTCCACTCGATAAAAGTTAACAGACGAAAGCCAAATCAGTTCCACACCACTGAAGTTGCAGCATTTTTACAAACCAATTTTGGTTCATCTGTCATTCAACGATCCGCTTTCGCCCTTCTCATTCTCCGTCGTCGCCATGCTTCTTCTGCCATGTGCGTATGAAAACAAAGGCACTGCATATGCACTTTTTACCCATATTCTATTGCGATATTTAAATTTTTTTATCATTGCCTAATATTATACCGGTATTACTGTGAATGGTATGATATGACCCAGCCCTACATGAGGGTTCCCGATGTTTAGGGACAAATGCAATTGCATGGCAGGATGTTGTAAACGGACCAAACTTCAGCCAGGAGAACAACTGAGATAATCCATCCACAATACGAGGTTAGTCAATAATATACTGCAACAACATGGGAATAGAGCAGCTGCAAGAGAATTCAACATTAATGAATCAATGGTACAGAAGTGGAGGTGGGAGTTTGACTGACTGTTTTGTTTCGCTTAACCCTTTAAGATCTACCATAGAACCAAGTCCGCCAGAACTTATATTATATTTTTACATGCTGTAGTGCCATTTTTGGGAGCATTTCAAGTTGCTATACATCAATACAACCATTACAGCCTAAATTTTAATAATATGAATGCATCAAGTGCATAGTAATTACATAAATTGCAAAAAAGTGCAATAAACTACAAAAAAATTGAAAATCGTTTTTGTTTTTTTAAGATATATTTCTAGTTAGAGAAATTTAAGAGGCTTATCCCTCAAAACTGTAAATATAAAAAAGTTGCACAAAATAGTTTCCCACCACAGGAAATTTATTTTGAGTGCCTTCATAGTTTTATTTTTGAAATACACCAATTTTTATACACTGCAGGAAAAACGAAAATAAATATTATAGTGCAAATTTGCAAAAAAGCAGCATATGCATCAAAATAAACTATTTCCAGCAGTGCAATTTTAGTTCTAAGCATCCCAGAAACGACACAGAAAGTCATAAAGTCAAACATAACTTTTAAAAACACCAGTATAAGCTCATGAGGCCCTGATGGTAAAAAACTACATTTCCGCAAAAATGATATCACTTCCGGTTTCGGGCAGGTCATGGCGGACATGCGATAGTTCGCGCTGACGTCTGTTCCAACGTAGGAAGTGTTATGAACAGCTGATCGGATCGGCAAAGTGTGTTTCTGGAATATTATGCTTTTGTTGCTGCAAGTGCTTTTTATGCAGCTTTTGCAAAGCTATATGTGGAAGGAAACTGTGACCTAGGACAAGCTGATGGCATAAGATGTAAGTACAACTTCTCTGGTTTCATATGCAAAAAAAATTATTGCGCTAGCTCACGTGGTTGCAGTGCTACCGGGATTTAAAAATAGTTACGCAAAACGGAGCATGCCCGCTCTGACCGTTTTTAAAGGGTTAATGCACCTTATAATCCATATAATCCTTATGTATGAAAAGAGACCCGTTCATCGACAGTGCGCCTTATGGTCCAAAAAATACGGTAACTAAAGTAAAAATATTATCCTCATTTCCAGTGGTTTTGGGCATTGGCATTTACAGTTCACACACTACACCATGATTGCTAAAGCCACAGTTCAGAAAAGTAGTAAACATTTTTAATGCAAACGTGACCAACAGGTGTTTAAAAAGGTTAGAATGTCAGCCACGTGGGAATGGGATTTTATAAAGTAACTGGAACCACCCAAAGGAAAAAGAAACGATCATCAGTTTAAACCAGTATGAAAAAGTTGACTGCCGCCAAAAATAGTCACAAAATACTAACAAACTACAATTATGTTCATAAATGGGCATGGCCATTAGAACGCATTCATACCTTTACTTTTACTTCAAGTACATTTTCCTTATTATACAGAGTAAACCGTCATTGTCCTTCTCTAATTCCCCTTACTTACCTCCTCTCTCCCTATTTTTCTTTTCCTCTCCCTCTGTCCCTCATTTCTCTCTCCTCCCTCCTCCCGTCAGAACAAACTGAAGCCAAAAGCCTCAACATTCCAAACATTCAACGCAACCCAGACCTCTCTCTCTCGCTCTCTTTCTGTCTTTCTCTCCTTCTGTGTCTCTCGCTCACACAAACACACAGGAATCCACATGCCTTTCTCCAAGGCTCTCTCTCTCGCTTACAGCTACACACAGGAATCTACATCTCTCTCTCTCTCTCTCTCTCTCTGGTTGATGGGGTGAATGAGACAGAGTTCACTGAGAGCAAAACTGAACAGACCCGCCGAGAACACAATAGAAACCATTAGTAACAAACACTGACCTAAAATTATCTGTCGTTATGCCTGACTTCACTTTAGGGAAAAGGGATCTTTGAGCAAGACTTTATTATAAACCAATCAAACACACACACACACACACATATTCTAGGTGATACCACAATCCCACTCTTTTGTCAAGGACTATGGACACAATGTTTTAATTGTCTTTATGATGAGTTTCTGTAGTTTAAAGCCTTTAAATGCATAAATGTGTTAATTAAAAATGATTTTTTCAATTGTGATTGCTTCTATGAATCCCAGAGCCATGTTAGCTGGTCTGTATCACTCTCCATCGAATCACCATTCTAATGAACAAAAACATCTTTCTGTGTATTCTCACTAGCACTATATTATGTACCCATGTTCAACTGCTTGCTTATGCACATTTCTAATTTGCCAATTACATGGAACCAAGTCAATGCATTTAAGATCTGCTGAAGCTCAAACCAAGTATCAGACCGAGGAAAAAAACGTTTGGCAAGACTCTGAACGCAGCATGGTTGTTGGTTGGTGCTGCATATTTCAAAAACTTCTGATCTACTGGGATTTTCCCACACAACCATCTCTAAGGTATGCAAGAAAGTATCTCTGAATGTGCAACACATTGAACCTTAAAGCAGATGGGCTACATTAGCAGAAGACCACACCGTGTGCCACTTGGCACACACGGGTTCACAAAAACAGAAACAATGGAAGTAGAGACTGATGTATATACTGATATAGGATTTTAAGACCAATACTCATACCGATACTTGGTGATTCAAAAATCTGACATGTCGTTCAAAACACAAGTTGCCAGTAGGAAAGTTACCTGTGGAACATTAAAACTCATGACATGTCTGAAGGGCATTTCTCCTTTAGCTTTTAATTGGCCATTAAAATGCCAATACCATGTTGATATAGCAGTCAGGGTCTAAACAGAAGTTTGGAAAAAATGTTGCCTGGTCTGATGTTTCTCAATTTTTGCTGCGACATTCTGACATAGTCAAAATTTGGTGTAAACAACATGAAAGCATGAATTCATCTTCTCCTGCATCAACAGTATAATGGTTTGAGTGATACTTTCCATTTTTTAGCATCCTTTGGGTCCCTTAGTACCACTTTAGCATGGTATGAACACCACAGTCTGAGTATTCTTCTGATGGCTGCTTCAGCCAGGATAATGTGCCATGTCACAAAGCTTAAATCATCTCAAACTGGTTTCTTGAAATAAACCAGTGATTTGTAGTAGCTGGTAATCAAATGGCCTCCACAGTCACCAGATCTCCAGCAGAGCACCTTTGGGATGTATTGGAATGGGAGCTTTGCATCATGTATGTGCAACTGACAAATCTGTAGCGATGCTATCAAGTCAATATGAATCAAAATCTGCTGTAAAGCCTTTCTGTCACTGCAGCAATGTCTGCCTGATTATGCAACACAATAAATGAGGCTGCGCTCACACAATCATAGAGGCCTGTTGGGTCCAGATTGTAATGGAACACACCATCAAGTTGTTAGACGGTAAAGACTCCCAGCTGCTTATCAACAGAAACAACAGAGCAATTGCACGAGAAATAAAACTTCCATAATTAGACTCATGAAGAGATTCTCTTATCAAAACCGTACCACACGACCGAGAGCAGCCAAATTCAGATGTGTGCTCACCGTCAAAACATTTTGCGCCATCCTTCTTCCCAGTGTTTTCCTTCAAATAGCGCTGTAGACATATCGAAAGCCAAAAGAGGGTTTTTTCATCTCTTTGTGGGTTGTGATAAACATAGACTCATGGCCATCCATAAAACCCTCGCTTTAGGCTACATTCACAGAAAATCTGCCGCTTTTATTTTCTATCCACAGCAGTGTGAGTTAAGTTTGGTGATACTCAGGTCACAAGATGTCTAGACTTCAAGTTCAAACTGGGCTAAAACACACACACACACAAAAGAAGCTATACACAGCTTTCACAGTGCTGACCATGCTGTGCAAATCAACTGTAAAATCTGTGGAGTCCTTTCTTAAGTTCATTTCATACACAAGCACAGCTATGAGCAGAAACAGTGCCTGTTCAGTCTGTGCAAAACTTTGTGGTCATTTATTGTTGTCTGCTATAGACTGCTGTCTCTGTTCAGCGCTTTGAGGTCCATGTTTATGTTCTTTTATTAACTTTTCTCACGGAGTGAAACTGCTCTTGGGAGTCAGAAAAACGTTTAAGATGCAAATGTAACCCTGGAGCAGGTGATGGTTGCGAGGTCTGAACTCGAGCCGAGAAGCAGCTGGTTTAGAAAAAGCTGCTGGCATTTGAAGAATGTGAGGAGCGCTTGATTTAACATGTAAAGCTTTGAACTGACAGCAAAGACCAAAGCCAAGTTAAACACAATTAAATACACCGAAAAGTATGAATGGGGGACATGCTAAGCCTAAAACTGGGAAATTCCTGCTAACTCCAAATTTCAAAGACATATTTTACCCGATCTTAACTGATTTGCTAACATCACCTCTGGAAATGTTTGCATTCAAGAGTCACATAGTTTTAATTAGAGCTAAAAGGTGTGTGAAATGTGCAGCTGATGCCAGGAAATGAAAGCAAAGACCAAAATTGGGTCTTTTTTCTTATCTTTACTCATCTTGTGACATCTGGCATTTTCCTTCTAACTTCTGGGTTGAGAACCAAAGAGGTAACGAGTCCCAAAAAGAAAGGCCCATGCATGCAAGCCTCGAGATCTCCTCGCAAGACAAAATCCTCACAACCTGCAATAACAGATAAACTATTTTACCACTAATAGAAAACACTGTACAGTTACTTTTACTGGTATTGGGAATAAGCCCAACTGTATTTTAAACACATGTAGTATCCACCAAGAAATTGACGATAGATGCAGCCCTATGATTGGCAAATAGTCAAACCTTCTGCAAGACGCATTTTATTGACAATATTTGTAGTACATCTTCCTTTTTAACTGTTTCGTCTAGCATGGCTGAGTAACTGCTAAAACTTTCAGTGAGTAAACCATCACAGTTTTCAAACAATTACTCAGAACTGGCCTTGAAGCAGTTCTGAGTAAAAGATTACATAAAACTCTTCAATGTTTTGTTTTGCAAGTGTTGCTTCATTCACATCTTCTTTTTAATTGATTCAGTGCTGCTCTTCTGGAAATCAGATGGAGAATTTGTAACTACTCTGATATCAAAATGTCACTCAAGACTCTGTTGCTTAAGTCTGAATACAAACCCTGGAGACACGACAAAACACATGCAAGCAAGCACACACCTGGAGCCATTTAAAACACACTCAGGACCATACATCCTTAAAGCACTGCAGGTTTATACACATGCATGCACCTACATGCAAGCAGTACACACACAGATATACACACACAGGTATGCAGGGTATCATAATTCTGTCAGGAGTGGTTGGAGGTGGAGGGAGCAGACGACTCCTCTCTCTCAGGAGGCTCAGTGAAGTTATCACTGAGCAGACACAAGTTGACGCTGAAGAACTGTAAACTAAAATCTGTTTCTGACATCAAACAGCATTATTCACGACTCCTGTCACTTTAAAAACGGCCACTGTTTGGTTTTTGATACCCAACAGTTTACTGTTTGCACAAATTTCTACAGCACAGAGTACATTAACTTTAATGTGACGGTCCAGGCAGATGGCAGAACTAGGTCTCGTTTAGCACACGTGGACTACAGACATCCCAGGATGCACTTGGTGAGATGCAGAGTAAACCCAGTCTGTCACCAGATGATTACACAGACCACAGAGTTGCATGAGCTAAAGATCAACTGGCATATTCAAGGGCTGAAGTAAATCTGGCATTCATTTGCTTTATTTCATCCATTACTGGTGATAAAAACTCACCAGGGGCCTGTGCTAACAAGCAAATTCAACATACCCAGTACAGCCCTTCCTCGGTTGCTTTTACTGACCCTAACACTAAAAACCAGGTTTAGCAGTCACATGAAAGTGGTTAGGAACTCAGATAAATACAGATAAACCATTCAAGTCAAACTTAACCCTTCAAAAGAAAGAGGCCGTGTTGTCAGCACATAACCAGTCACAAACTTGTAGAGATCCATGTGTAGCAGCACGGCATTTAAAGCCAAGAAAGTAAGGTGTCACAAGAAAGAAAAACGCAGCCTATCTAAGATCTGACTTCAGTTTAACTGACACATTGCTTGTATTAAGGTAGCTATTCTCATGGAGTGCAAGACAATGTTCCCTTGTGTTCTTCAAGCTCCAGTTCCCGAGGTTTTAAACCAGCTGTGAGCAAGTACAAAAAAAAAAAAAAAAACAATTTGAAAAAGTCTGTAGGTTTACTTACTCATTTTAACTGTTCAGTCAACAGGGGAAAACTGCAATGAGTCAAGTTGTTCATGAGAATCTATACTCCTTATGGATGATTATCACGGAACGTAAGAGACTTCAGACATTCTTTAAAAACTACGTAATCTCTCACTACACAGGACGGGGATTTTCAGAAATGGTTGATGCTGTTTTCTGGAGAAGTGATGGGTCAGCAGGTGGTGGTTATTATGGGGATAAACCCTAGTAAGACTTGAATAAAAACTCAGGAGAACTCAGGAGAACTGAAAAAGAGTGACTTAACTGTTGAATATACTTATCTGCATATTTACCAGCCTGACTTGCATGCATGGGCAGGAGAGAAATTTCTTAATGAGCCAAAAAGCTATAAACCAACAGCTAACATCCCAAAGTGCATTCAGGGCATCTTTGGATTCAAACCAAACCCTTCTGCAAATCAACTAGTCAAATCCACTCAGCAGACTCATAAATGTGCAGTTCAACTCATCTTATAGACTTTTAGCAAAAGTACAGCAGCACTGATTTAGTACATTGTAAAAAAATGCACAAAAACAAGTTATTTTTTTTATACATAAGTATAGGTATTGATTCTTTAATTTGATTACCAGAAGATGTAATACACCAAAATGGAGTGTACTAACAAACTACTAATTTACCTGTCTGATACTAAGGAGCAATACAGGAGCCTATGGCATGGTAATCAATTGGACTAATAGATTAGATCAACCATTACCAACCCACTTGTCACAAATCGGCTGCAAGAATCCAAACCAAAATCCAAAAAGGTGTCTCAGGGTGGGTCGTCAACAATTGGTCTAATTGATTAAATGGTAAATGGTAAATGGCCTGCATTTGTATAGCGCTTTTCTAGTCCATAGGACCCCAAAGCGCTTTACACTACATTCAGTCATTCACCCATTCACACACACATTCACACACTGGCGATAGCAAGCTACATTGTAGCCACATTGTAGCGACTTTAGAAAGAATTCTCATCAAGTTTGTGGCAACAGTCAGATAGATGCAACTACAAAAATCAAGATGCTACAAATAATTAAAATCAGTGTGCTCGACAAAATGCAAGGGACACTTACCTCATATTATCTGGATTTAATTAACAAAGCTACACAGGAAAGTTTAAAAGATCACTGAAGAGGGGAAGTCAGGAAAGGTCTGTCCTGATCGTAATCAGTCTCATAGTCACCATAAGGAGAGTGTGATACATCACTGAGGATTGTTCACCCTTTCCTCACCCCGCAGGACTAACAAAGGTGTCAATGATCTTACTGGAAGTAAACAGGTGGGAATATGACCGCTACATTAACCACAGCTGAAGCAAAACACATTCAGTAACTAGTGACTTCACATGATTCTCCAGCAAACTTTTCAGCGGCAAGTCGTTCATTTGGAAATTGAAGCTTGTAAAATAACAATGTTTTTATGTGGGTACTTTGCAGCAACAGTTAAACCAGCCATTAAGGGCTGTTATGAGAGAGTTACTTGAAAATGATTGAGCAAGAAATGGATCCCACACTGCAAGAAATATGAACAAAAGCTGTGAATGGGAGTGTCGGCGGTTGAAAAGTCCTTCTATAAGACTTCTAATAATGCAGAGTAGCTACACAGAGTATTTGAGAGTGCAGTGACAAGTTGTTTTTCTTATTTTAAAACCAGATAAGACTCAATCTCAGAGCAGACAGTGCACAAACCACCAGAGCATCCCTTTGGCAATTTACAGAAATGTAATTTTAATAAAGTTGTGATAGGCACGGACGATTTCAGTCAATATCATCTTCTCTCAGCAGCTGCCATGTTGGCCGTTCTTCTTCTGCTCTTCATGTGCCTTGCACAGATCCACTCTAACAGATCCTCCTTGTGGTTTCTTAAGGGTTTAATGAGCTGCTGGCTGCAGCCTGGCTGGTGGAAACTCAATACACTTAAACATGGGCTCCTTTAAACTTATCTGTAATCTGTTCCTTCGGCTCCAACCGCAGCTACTATCTGCACACGTTTCTCCAAAAACTATTGTGGAAGTTTCCTGTAAGTGTTTGTGTTTTTCAGTGCGTCTGTGGTGGGATTTCTATGAAAAGGCTTTACGTGAATGTCGTAATAATACCTGACGAGAAGGTCGAAGAATTTATGTGGTAACTTAATGACCTGAAGTTAAATTACTTTGGATAACTTTTTCTAAACTTGTGAAAGATTTAGTTGGGCGAAGGATGATATATCATATTATATATTATAGCATTATATAATATATAACATGCGAGATACAATCTAAAAAAAGGTCTACTTTTTCCTAGATTCCCACAGATAGATGGCTTTATTGGCTCCAGATTGAGCTGGATAGATTTTAGAAGAGATGCAACTCCAATGCCGTGCATATTGTAAGTCTGATGATCCTTTATGGGAAAGCCAGAGCGTTCATCGAGATTCTTGAAGATGGTTTGACGTCATCTTGTTAACGTTCAGCTCAAAGCCAGACTCAGAGTGCAGAGAGGCCAAAGCATTAAAACAAAGACTATTTGGCTGTAAAGTGACTATCCCCTGCTTTCTATCAACACATCGACGGTGTAGGTTACCACGCCAAGGTTTACAGACATCAGTGCATATGCAGATAAAAGAAAGTCTGAGCAGCATCTCTCTGCTTTCTCTTTAGCACTTTCCGCCAGTGGCTTGTTGCCACTCAGAGTCCAATTACACACTTCCCATCTGGGGACTCTCAGACAGTATCAATTCTTTCTCTGTAGCAAAACTGTAAAAGCAAACATGCTACATCTTTTAGCATGAATGTGAATCGCTTTGGCTGAGCACCAATATCTTCTTTAAAAAAGGGAAATAAAAATTGAAAAGAGAGGGAAATGGTCATTACCAACAGATAGACCAAAACAGATACCCAGACTTGCTATTTAAATGTTCTTAACACCTTCTCACGTTTGACTGAAAACACAAGGTTTCATCACTCAAACAATGCAAACCGATGTAAGATCTTTACTTTGTAACAAGGCTCTGTACATGGGAAATATCTGCATTTTCGTACCTTTTTTCCTCTTTTTTGGTGCCCTTTGTTGACTCACAATGGAGCAAAGAATAATGAAGGTTAGTTTACTATTGCGCTCATAAGATGAGCTTGTCTTTGGTGGGTTTTTTTGACACCCAAGAAACAGTTTCTTCCTGTAAACAATTAGATTTGACGTTTGTCACAGTTTTACACAGAGCTAAGGTACAGACTTCTGCATCAATGCTCCCTCGGTGTTTTCCCACACTTCACTATATTAACAGCCACCCAAGTATACTTGGCAACTAATTTAAGCAGTTTCTTTGTATACAAAGGGAGAACAAATAAGTTTGAAAGTTCAGCTGCTGGTAAACAACTAGCCACGGTCTCACTGCACAGACATGCCTCTATGCCAAGCTCACCAAGATTGCAGAGCAAAACCGAGACTGTCGCCAGCTGTAGTACAAGACGGAGGAGTTGGAGAGACTCACTGGAGAGGCACCAGGTTACATTGCTATCTGTTAATTCACTGTCACAAAGAACGTGGCCAGTGTAACATTTGCAGAGTCCTTTCTGCTAGAAAAGAAATCTAAATCGGTGAAGAACGCCGCAACATCAATATTTCTTGAGAAATTTGGCTCTCGCCAAATATTTTCCCAGTTAACAGAGTTAATAAAGTTTTACATGTGGAGACTACAAAACTTTTGCAGGTCTTTGTCTCAGTTGACTTTTTTTCCACCTCCCCAAGAATCACCTCAGTATCATGTGATTTAAGGTGAAGGTTTAGGCATCATGAGCTTATGATGACAGCAGTAGCAGCGCAAGATCGGATCCTGCTTGTTATATTCTCGGCTGCTGTTACACTCAAACATGACCTATACTTCTTTAATAAGAGTAATATACTGCACAGTTGGTATAAGAATCATCAAGTTGAGCAGAGTGAAGCGTCTTTCATTGCTTTTCTTTGTGAGTGAGCTGAGGTGTCAGCTCTCACAGTGTGAGCCAAACACTGAGCTCCTGCTCTTGTGCAATCACTCTCTCCATGTAGCTCCAGGCTGCTCTCAGAGTCTCTTCAAGAAACAACAAATGAAATTTTTACCATCTCACGTCATAAACATGAAGCCTCTTAAATACCTGCAGGGGTCGGATAGTCACTGACTCAACTCCAGGCTGATAGAAATAAACTTGTTCTTTGTTTGGGGGTGGGGTACTTCTCACTGTTAATTACTTTTTAGAGAAATCGCTTTATCTACAAAATGTCAGAAAACAGTGTCTCCATTTGTGTCTAAGTGTCCTAAAATATCAGTTCACTGTAATCTAAACAGCACGTTCTCTCATTAGAGAAGCTGGAAGCAGAGACTGCGTCACATTGTTGGTCGATAAGTAGTTTCCAAATAAACCACTTGTATTATTTACTGTTAGTCATAGATATTCACAAACTGGCAGTATTTAAATCCCTTTCTCACAGTGGGCTCAACTTAAGCCTGTATAATTTATAACATTTGTTGTAAGTCAGGCTGATGAAGTGAGTTTTGCTTTAAGTACCATAACTAACCAAGCTGTGTATTAAACGTTAGTGTCAAACGTTTGTGGTCACCTTCTTTGCAGTTTGCTGGTTATTTGTTGGTTTGCTGATCATTACACTGATTTGGGGACTTTTAAAGGGAGTCCGATTCTATGACTTTCCTCCCCTTCGAGAGCTTTTCAGCAGAATATTTCAGACAATAGAAAGTTTAGTTAGTATCAGTAAATGAAGGCATCGATAAATAGTCTGTATTTTAGGACTTTAGCATCAGTGTACCTAAAAAAATGCAAAGAAAAAGTTGCTTCATTAATATTTTGACACTAATTTTGGAAACTTGTGCAATGTGTCTGTGAGCTGAACAGCTATATTTTTCCACTACAAAGTAGGTTGGTGCTATAGGTTTTTACTTGCCTGTTTGTTAGAAGGATTACTCAAAAAGTCATGGATGGATTTCTTTCTTCTTCTTCAGAGGTGGGGTTTGGCCCAGCTTAGGGCAGATTAACTTTTGGACTTGTTCCAGATCTACACATTTTTGAAAGGTTCCTTTACTACTGAGAGTTAAAGCAAATTTAATAACGGGACAAATCAAACTGAAAAAACAAAAACAAAAAACTGGGACACATCATCTTGATGAGCTCAAGAAAATCTCATAAACTACCTCCAGATCCTTCTGGACTCGGTTCATGCATGGTGTGGAGGGGATTTTCAGCCTTGCACCGCTCTCCTCTTTCTTGTATTCTGTACTCTCTTATTATTCCAAACATCGGCTGCTGGGGAAATGCATCTAAAGCTCACGCTTATCGAATTTCTAAATCTACATCAAACTAAACTGTCAACAGATGTTCTTTTGCTAAACCCTCAAATGTCTCTTTCTTAAGTTTAGATACTAACACATCCCCGGCAATAACACAGCTTAGATATTATGAAAGCCTGGAATTATTTACAGGCAGGGAACATATAAAATATGTGTCAGATGACTAAAAGAGAGCTGTTAACAACTTAAAAATTTGTAAGGAAAAAAGTTACAGCCATAACTGATGTGGAAACCATGTTTTTTCCATTACAACTGTGTCAATATTGTTCAAGAAGACTTTTGACCACTGTGCTGAGCCTGGCACCACTGGCTCAGTGTTTAAGACTGTCGCCTGACAGCAACAGGGTCCTGGGTTCAAACCAACCTGGGCAGGGCCTTTGAGTGGGCAGTATGCATGTTCTTCCTGTGGTTTTCTCTGGAAGCGCCAGTTTCTCCTGCCCTACTGCCATTGAAAAACATGTTGGGTTAATGCTGCCTGTGTGAGCCAGTAACACACCCACAAAACATGATTCTTAATATTAAAACCTCTTCCTGGTTAAAGGAATAAGATAACAGCGCAGTAAATAAGAACACCATGACCTTGATTTATTAATTTTCAACATTAAGTGGCAAAAATACTTGGTAAATGTAGTATCATCATCATTTTTGTCCACAACCTGCATGTTTTTGGTCATATTTGTCCATTTGTGTTTGCATTCTGCTTTTGCATATATTTACTTTTGAGCCACAGATGAAATTAAGGTTTGATGATGATCATAGCGATACGGAAAACAAACGTACTGGGGTTTGCACTTCAAGGTCTGCTGCTGTGAGCCATAAGTTCATCCTTGTAATGTGAGCTGACTCAGTGCTGAACATGAAAATAAACCAAACATGATCCCACTGCAGGTGAAGAGGTCAGCAGCAGCACGCACACATGGACCTGCATGCAAATACACTGTACATGCAAAGCTTATAATAACACAGCAGACTACAAACTTTTACACCAAAGTTCTGTAGACGCACCTCTGCATGCAGGACTCTCACAATGCAACCGAAAGTCCTGCTCTCTGATTGGCAAATCCTATGTGTGCTCACTTGAAGCAGTTAACAAGCTGTTCTAAATTAAACGGCAACAGTACCTGTCTGCTGTCTGACTGGTGACATTAACTTACTGTAAACTGCAAACACATGCAATGTCTTTGCACACAAACATGATAATGAGCTCTCTCTTTACACGATAACAACATAACCACAGCAGTTCACAGTAAAATATACAGAAGACCTCATTTACTCCTGTATTTAAGCTCTGTGATTTATGCTCACTTTGGTGTAAATACCTGGCTTTGATTAACTTTTCACTTTGGTGCTAAACCTGTTACACATTGTTCCTTTAAAAGGCTTCACAGCTTCTGCCATTAAAGGACTTTTCTAGCTCAGTAATGCATCTGCATATATATTATCAACAGAAATACAAACACAAACTAATGCACAGCGAGCTGTTCTGCACTTGTCTGCATCCTGCAATACTTTATTTCAGTCAACACAAATTGTGCATCCCCATCAACAGCCTATAGAACTTTACCATTTACTTCACTGAAGGGTAAGGAGTCGTTAACTGGTGCTGCAGGGAGGCTGGTGCCAGAAGGTTTTTAGTATTTTTTTCACTATCATCAAGTTGTTTGCACCACTGGTTGGTATTTTGCATTAGACCAGTAACATATTTTAACCCTGGGGTCCCCTCACCCCTATAGAGTGTGCTAGTACAATTTATAAACATCTAGAACCAGATGAGGTCCAAACACGAATCTACAAGTGAGCCATGAAGTTTGTCAGTTTGTTTAAAAAAAGCTATCACAAAGAAGTCATCAGTCATCATCCAGGTTAAAACTCCTTCAGTCTGTGTGAAGCAACCTATTGTCAAATCATTGTGAATAAAAAAAATTTAAAAAAAAGTGTGTAAAGTGTGCGTGTTAGTCCCCATAGGGAAATAGTTCCTCTGCATTTAACCCATTCACCCAGTGAAGCAGTGGGCAGCCGCCAGTGCAGCGCCCGGGGAGCAGTGTGTAGGGACGGTACCTTGCTCGGGGGTACCTCAGGGTAGCCGTTCAGTGGAGTCGAACCCCCGACCTTCCGATCATGGGGCTACCACTCTACCTACTGAGCTATCCCTGCCCCTGGGAATATTTGAAATCGCAACAACACAAAAAGATGTAATGAATCCAACCACATCAGAAGACAACAATCGAGCACCCCTACAGCGCATGGTGTTAAACATAATCTGGAAGAGGGATGATTGTGAAACAGGACAGAACTATACTTCTATCACCTTCTCTTTTAGGGAAAAAAAACATTTCTATACCTTGAAACTTGAAACACATCATGACCAACTGAACATCTAACCTTGTGGGCTTTTTCAATATCATACTTTTCATCTTCAAGTTTTACGTTAAACAGTTTAGTTTTGCCTTTGTCCTAAAAGATTAATAGTAATTCACTGACTATTTTATTTCCTGCACATTTTTCTACAGTATTCCCAGAATTTTCAAACTCCTCCTCTCTGTAAACCTAATCACACCTTTGTTTTCTGACATGTCTGTTGTTCGGACGGTAGGATTAGTAGGTCAATTAGTAAATATCTATTTGCAGCTGGTTGCATCATGTCTTGATTATTTTTCCTGCATCTTTCTCAATACAACAAAGAAGAGATATGATGTCCCATCTCATCTAGGCCTCAATATAAAGAATCTGATTTCTGCCCTGTTACCATCATGCACTTTCATCATCACGAGTTTTCCCGCAGCGTGGATCCTCCGCTCTCAGTCCTTTCAAACCCACAGAAAGTGTCAGCTGTTTTACCTGTCCGCAGTTTCCCTCCGGGTCCACACCAGCAGCGAGCCTCTCTCCGCTTCGATTCGTTTTTCTCAGAGTGCAGTCCGGCTTCTCTTGAGTTTGTTGTCGGAGACAGACGTAGGAGCTCACAGGATCATGGTGAACAAAACTACCTCCCGGATGCTTCACTTACGCGACTTTTTACTTTACTTCTTTTGCTCTTATTCTACTTTTAACGCAGCAGTTTGTTGAAAGAAGAAGACATACACCAAGGAGAGAGGGACAGAAAAAAAAGTTTCTGTGTATTTACATCACATCCCGTTTCCGAAGAGGCGGAGGAGGAGGAGGAAGGCAATGAGCCCCCTGAGTGTCTGACATCTGAGCCTGGAGGACATGCGCACAAGAGCCCTATGAAAGGGACTACGGAGGGAAGATAGGGCTTTTACATCAACGTGATGTAAAGTGCAACGTGTTATTATCATAGTACTTACACGGAGCTGCACTTTCAGCTAGTTGCTGTTGAATAGCGCCATATTTAGCGGCACAATGGCTACTAAATGTCGCTAAATATCCGAATTACGCTTAGTTCACTGTTCAATCGCACATTAAAAACCTTACAGATCCATTCATTCGATTTATTGATTTTTAAACGCTTGAAAACAAATGAAGTTCAGCAACCAGTTAAAAAACTGCCTTAAATTACCACATGACATGCATTAGATTATAAGTACTTCATGGTTTTCTCCCCTAGTTACATTTACTTGAACATTGCTGGACTTACTGTTTGAAGAAAACATTTTAGTTTACACTAAATAAAGGATAATTAATAATTTAACAATTTTTACCTTAAAAACGTTTACTTTTCTGTTCATTTGGATTTAATATTCAGACTGGTAGTTGCAAGACTTTTGCTGATAAACGCCCCAATTTTAAACTTTCAAAAGTCTCAAATATGCTCTAATATTCTTGGAAGTCGTTCTTAATCAGGAGCATTTTACTAATGCACCTGGATTTTTGAAGTTAATATAAGCTATTAGCCCGATATTGAACGGTTTAGTGAAAGGGGACATACCATTGTTTACTTATTGTATTCAGTTGTTTTATAATTTTATTTATAGTTGCACCAACCGTGGAATGTGTGCTTTTTTTCAGTCTGACTGTTTTGGCTTTTATGGTCTTGTACTGCCTTCATGAGCTGAAACAGGGGATGTGCTGCGTGGGATGTTCCCTTCAGGATACTGTGGGCTTTGCTGTTACAGAGCTCCTGTAAGGACAGGAGTGCACAGCCGAGGACCTTCTGTGCTGTGCTGATGATGACATAGCCCAGAAGACCATCGACTTTGATCATCATGGATCCTGTTCCCAGTTTAATGAGAAAGGTTGTTACTCTCAACTCAAATGCTGTGTGGTTTGAAAGCATTAAAATGTCTGAAAAGAAATATCTAGACAGTCTCGTGAGAACAGCAAAGATCATTGTTGCCACCCTCTCTCCCATGCTGGAGATCTTTAACCACCACTACATCTGCAGGGCTTCCATCATCATCCAGGACACCCTCGCACCCTTATTAAAGCCTGTTTTCCTTCCTACCATCAGGGATAAGATATAGAAGACGAACCAAAACCAAAAACCTTGCGGTTCCTCAACAGGTTCATACCTCAAGCTGTGAAGCTGTGAGAATCTTGACCGTTCTTGCCCCCCATCTCTGTTCACAGAAGCATTTTATATCTGAGTGGACTCTGTGACCCACCTGTGCCTCACAACTTTGTAGCACTTAAAAAACAAAGTTGAATCTTTTTTTATGTTAAACATACTTTGCATAGTAAGTTGTTATCCTACATAAGGACTGTATTTTAACAAACATATGCAGTTATTCTAAAACCACTGTGTGTGTGTGTGTGTGTGTGTGTGTGTGTGTGTGTGTGTGTGTGTGTGTGTGTGTGTGTGTGTCTTTTAGCCAGCAGGTGGAAGCAGAGGCCTGCTTATCAGCATCAGCAAACGTACTGAACTTTTAAAATTCTCTGTTACAAGTGGAAGCCTCTCACTGGCAAATATTCTATTCAATCTTGAACAATACACACAGAAAAGGTCAAATGTGCACACATATCATGAAGCAGGAAAGAGAAACACACAATGGAAAAAATGAGTTAAAAATACAGTTAGAAAGATTTTTGTTGAAATGTTTCTTAAAGAAAATAAATATATAATTGGTAAAAATCTGTGTATCATGTGCTCGCAGGTATATGATGCATGTTTCCATAAAAAAATGACATCATTTACACTAAATCCAGCACACTGGGGAGCTAGGACATTATGTTTTTTCATCATCTTTGCATAAAAAAACTTCCATATAAACATTTAATTGTCAGCAAATAGTTTAATGTTATTCTGAGCTTTTTTGTTGAGTAATTTATTCAAGAATACAACATTTTTTTTTAGGTCTTTATAACTTATGGATACAAAAATCTTCTGTAGGTTATGTTTTATTCTCTGCTTGTCTTTCTTTAAGCAGCACATCCAGCTGGGGGAGCTGCTGCTTGTTTTTCATTATTTTCCTTAAACTCGTGTTTTGCATTACTTCACACATCACTTCCTCCCTGTGGGTCACCCGGTGTTGACAAGAGTTCCCTCAGTGTGGCGTGACGCAAGAGCTGTGTACACTACAACAAAGATGGCAATTAGAGGGGAATCCGCCACACACTCATTATTAGGGATGGGTATCGTTTAGGTTTTATCCGATACTGGTGCCAAATCGGTACTTTTGAAACGGTGCCGGTGCTTAAACGGTGCTCGAACCGGTGCTTAAAGAATGGAGAACACAAACTTTGTACAAAAACCTCTCATGTTCAGCTGGTTTTTTTTGTAAAAAGATAACAATGTTAGCCTTTTCTGCAGCTATGGGGCATATATGGTATGATTCTTGGCTGGAAGCAGTGCTTAAAAAAAAACACAAACTTTGTCCAAAAACCTCTCATGTTTAACTGTTTCCCACTTTTTCTTTGGTCATTTTAGCCTTTTTGGCCAGGGTGAAGGGAGTATCTGCCATCAAACAAGAAGACAGCCGCAAGTAGCTATGATGATGTTTGCTAGTTCACCTTACCTGCATTAATGTAATAACGTGGTTAGCCTACTCAACGTAAATTACACACGAACAACATGAAGCTACTCATGCAGAGAAGAACGGCTGCTGCTGCATCATCATCCGTCATCATTTCTGCTACACTGGCAGGGCTAGGGGCCAGCACTCTATTCTTCGGGTTTTTGGGGGATGTTGCTCCGGGTCCGATAACTGGCAACCCACCCGACGTGCACGGTGTGAGGTCTCGCAGCAAGCTATCAAATACGGCGCATTTCTCGGCTTTTAAAAAAAACGCTCTGCGTCGCCAGCTGTTTAATCGGATTCTTGGTGTTACCTCCTTTGACAGTATCACAGTATCAGCTTAAAGCACTTGTTGCAGGCTGCTGAGTTTGCATATTTTGCTGTGAAGTACAGCCAGACTTTTGACCGCTTCGCCTTGGGCATTTTTAATCTGTAGCTCTGCTCTAAAAGAACGCACGTACCTGGCCCCGCCTACTATCCTCGGAAACGTAAAATGATTGGCTAGAAGTGTATCACAGCTCAGGAAAAAAAAGCACCGAAATAAAGCACCGAAATGTGCGCTGCTTTTCGGTCTGGTTACTACCGTTTATGTCAGAACCGACACCAGTACCCATCCCTACTCATTATCCTGTTTCTGTCACTTCAGGGGACGTTCGCTTACATTAAGGTGAATTCTCTTAACCTTATACCTAAACCTTACAGTCATGCATTTATAATATAATATATTAAATATTAAATGTAATGTCTACGTAACAAAAGTTTGTTATGTAGACATGGTTTTGTCTCTGTAATATGTCACAATGTGTGACAATGACTGTGAATTTTTTTTTTCTGATCAAATTCTTAATAAACTAGAAACTAAATTCTCCCCTCTTTTGGTCTTTACCATTAAATTGATTATATTTCCACCCAGTTCATAATAACAAGGTAATACATATTTAAATGCTTAAAACCCAAAACAAACCATGTAACTATGTAAATTCTTATTCAGAGGAAGTATTCACTGTTATGAGTGACAAAAACCCCACATTATTCACAGTTTCCTCATAGTGAAGCTCATCCTGATGACACGCAGAGTAAGGAGGGACCTCTTAGTCTCACATTCATGAGCTTCCTAGTCTATGTGAATTATGTTTCATTTCCAACATAAATCTGCTTGTTCTTATTTATGAGTAAAAAAAAATTTCAATCCAACATATCACTAAAAATCACTGATTTTGTGACTTGGGTGCAACAACTGATCGATGACTCTTCCGGCTGTACAAGATAGAAGTGTATGAGAAAAGGGCTTTACTGCTCACTTGATCTACAACCCCAGCAAACACTTTCCTGATGATGTGCAGGAGATTAAAGCAGGGTGTGATTTATGGAGGGTCTTTCTATGACTTCTTGTCTCAATGCAAGCCGATATATAATGAATGGGTCTCTCAGGGGCTAGTCCAAAAATGTACATTTGATTAGGAAAACATTCAGTTGTGTTTTTGATAGAAAGTTGTTATTTTGTTTTGGACATGCTCTCATGATTTGATGTGTGAGGCAACAGCTTCCAGTATTTCAATGCTTCTGCAGCTTCTTTTATGGGAATTTATGTTTAACTACAATTCCAACATTTGTTGCTGTTGCAATGTTATATGCGTATAAAATATTGCAATTTTGATATTGTGTTTTGTCTTGCACTACCATATATCTACTTGTAAGAGTGGTAAATGGACTGATTCTTGTATAGAGCTTTTCTACTCTCCTGGAGTACTCAAAGCGCTGTATACAACATGCCTCATTCACCATTTACACCCACTCATACATGCACTTATAAACTCAAGTGCAATCTAACCACCCTTCACACTCTGATTAACGCATCGGAGAGCCACTTGTACTACTTAGTAGCTTACATGCAGACTGGGGAAGTCAAGGATCGAATCACCAACCTTCCAATCAGTAGCTGGTCTGCTCTACCCCTGCTCTACAGTTACGAAATAACAGCTTCCGCATATTTTCTTGGACCCATAGGCAAGAGACAGACTGAAACCGGAGTCCAGGTGATGACAAAAACTCCTGTAAGTCATCCACAGTGAGCAGGAAATGCCAAACAGCTGTTAATAACCACAACTTAGCAGAGCCGCCTTCATCTTACTGTCTAAACATTTACTTGCTCTGACTCATGCATGTAAACTTTCCCAAATCTGGCTGTAGGAGCAACTCGGTCCTCCATGCAGTAAAACATTATCGTCATTACTTGTTTGTTTCATCATGAGTTTACTCCTCCCCCTCAAATTTAAGAGTCCATCCAGTGCAAGTCATGCTAATGGCCTCAGCTCGGTCACACAGCTGCAGACAGGAAACACTCACAGTTTCCACAGATAAGACTGATGGGCATGTTTCCTGTACTTTCTAAAGCAAATTCATATTTGCTGCATTTTGGCTCTTTGGCTTGTTGTGTATCTTATTCTTATCACCATCTTGTTAGCCCAAAAAAAATTCCAGCAGCTATTTTTAATGTATGAGTCCCTTTATAATTGCGACAGCTTGGGAAAGTTACGTTTATATAGGCAAATCACTTCATTAAAGGTCAGAATCAGAAATAAAACAATTATTAATGAAATTAATTAAAACAAAAAGTTTTAATTAGAAGGTAATTTTTCACAGAACAAAATTAGTTTTGCGCTTTTTAAACGTTCTTTTGCTTATACATGAACTACAATGAATAAAAATACATTACAAGAAAGAAAAGGAAACAAAGTTAGTTGAGCTCTGTTTAACAACAACATTAGAAACTTGTTAAGTATGACCACATGCTGGTGTCATGCTCGTCAGGTTATCTAACAGATGGTCACAGTCCAGCTCGCTGTCGACTGACACAGTTCTTGTCCTTGTTTCTGGTCCTCGCACAAAGGCAGAATTCATGCTGGAGAGGAACAAATGTTCTCGTTAAATGTACAGTAAAAAAATCCAGTTTCTCAGTAAAACGGTGTATGAACCTAAAAGTGTTTGAATAAATAGACACCGTCAGAGGAGGAATACAAGATGTTTTGTCTAAATCTGCTTTTTCTTAAATGCACCGATTTGTTTTGTTTTCACTCTTTGCACTTTTTCTACATAAAAAAAGACCACCAATCATAGCAGCTTGAAATACAAATCTATGCTAAATGTTATCTGTCTGTAAGTCCTGGAACAAATTTGAGTATGTGGATATGTTCACGCTAATGATAAAATTCAAATTATTTGGACTCAAGTGGACCCTGCTCCTTTAATTCAGTCACATCAGCGCAAACACAGCGATTTAAATTGGTCATCTATATCATTAAAACACTAAATGAGAGAAATGTTGATGGTACTTACGTGTACTTTTTACTATTGTAGGGTCGCTACCTTAAAATATAAAGCGCCTTAAAGTGATTGCTGTGCTACATAAATACATTTGAACTGAACTTTGACATGCACCAACCACATAAACTTTCCCAGAAACATCCTGATGGCAGCATCGTCTAATGCTTTAAGAGGCCAATGCATTAACCCAGTCTTTAAGTTCCCAATATGCCAGTCTAACTAAGCATGCAGGAAAAACCCAATTGTCACAGATCACCCAACAGCTGATTCAAAAGAAGTCTTCAATTTCAGCAAGATATAAGTCAGTTTTTTATGTTATCCCTCAAGGCGCTTTATATTGTGAGGTAAGACTATAATATTAAAAGAAACCTCAGCAATCAGATCAGCCAAAGACAAGAGGATGCTGCCTATATGTTGAAGCTATTTCAGTGTTAGAAGAGGAAACACATGAAAGTGTCACACTGAAAGCAGTGTTTTATTTGCCTTAATGGAGATGTAAGTGGAAATTAAATACTGATTCATTCATGGTGACCTGATTAATTTACTCTACTGCTTACTTTCAATTAAATTCAGCTTACTCCAAATAACTGAAGATTACTGATTTTTTTTTAACATTGTTGAGTATCTTTCAATAAAACAAAATTCCAACTTTAAAAGTGAGACACAAAAAGCGTGATTACATTCACCTTTGGATTTTCCAAGATGCAGCCACCCACAAAGTGTCTATTTAAAAAAAAATCAGTTTAGTCACCCCCATATCTCCTGATAAAAACAAGGAGGAGGACAGAGTGCTTATTTTTGGGTTATCAGCCAGGAGACTCCGAGCAGTAGTCGTCACTAATGGATGCATGAAAGCTTCCTGTGGTTTCATTGACTGAATTACGACACACTCTTATCCTCGTGAAAACAAACTTATTGTGATTCATTCAGAAAAACAGAAGCAGAGTGGAGGAGGAGTAGGAGGTCAGACAAAAGCTATCTGGACACATTCCAGTTGGCTGCTGTCACACATGAAGCATGTGGCTTAATAACATCAGTTAATATCAAAAGCATAAGATGATCCATAAAACAATGTGATGGATTAGAAACCGAAAAACAAACAAACAAACAAACAATAAGTTCAAACAAGAGTTCAAAACTTTTGCATAATCATAATTTTGAGTGGGTTTTATCTGTTTTGTAAAACTGATGTAATTCACTTTTTATACCTTTAGAACTTCTCCTCCTAATAACAGTTACGTTCACATGGTTAAAAAAAACACACCCTATTCTCATTTAGGTACAAAAGGTATTATAAAGATTAGATAAACTATTGTCCACAGCCTAATCCCATTGTCTGCCTATGCTAAGGCATGAGAAAGAAACTCTTAAATGACGCTACCTGTATGAATTAAACCCTAAACCTACGTATATCATTAACAATGAGAATACACTTTGCCTCATATCATGTGATGTCACTTTTATGACAGCTATCACGGCAGTCCTGATGAGCTTGACTCAACCACACTCTTAAATAGGGCGCTCTAAACGAGGCCATCAGCTGCAGCTGACGATGGCTGATGAGCGGCAGGTGTGGCAGCTTCCAGCGCAGGAACACTTCCGGGTTGCAATCCCTCTGCGACCCAAAACATCTGGGAGTACGAACGTAAATGAATACACACAGGGAGACAAGAGGAAAAAGGAGAGAGAGCATCCAAAGCACTGCACATGGAACATAAACATAAATACAGAAATACATGAGCCCTCGGTCCCTAGACACAGGCCATGGCAGACTGCTTGGTTTAAACATTTTCTAGGCTGTGTTGAGTAGATCAGAGACAAATGTAACAGAGGACTGTCAAAATGTCAAAAAAAGGGTAAATAAAAAACATCCAAAACATTCATCAGACACGAAAGGCCAAATAGCTTTGTTATTCTTACACTATAATAAGATCCACACGTGTGAAGAGAGATAAAATGGTAAAGAACACAATTAGAAAATGTGTGTCATTATGTGACCCTACAGTGCTAAAACAAATGGAAAATAAAATATTACCTTTGCAGGGGGATGATAAAATTAAAATACAGAAATCATAAGAATAAATTATCAATGTTTGTACAAAGTGTGGTTCGGGTTAGCTAAGGAGATACATGCAGACGCATGCACTCTTAGAAAGGATGTTTAAAAAATGACACAAAACATGTGTTAATTAATAATTAATGAGTTAATTTAATGTATCATGTGTAAAAAAAAACAGCGTAAATATTTAAAACGTGTAAAAAAGTCAACATACTTGATATGTTACACAGTTCGACATATTTTGTGTGTTATTTTTAAAAACCTAAAAAGCAGTTCAGTATTTATGTATTGGCCTGTTTTTAGTCAACTAAATTATACACGTGGTGGAAAATGAATCAAATTCTGTTCAGCAACATGAAATACTAGTGGCGGGAAGGTGGCGGTCTTTCTTCGCCTGGAATACTCTCAGACCCTACAGTAAGTATTCGTTACTAGCTTAGCTTAATGTAATGAAAATATGTCAGCTTTGTGGAAACTTGGAGTTTTTAGAAAGATTATTTTTATTTGAGAAGTTCTGAGTTTGAGCACAGTTAAGCTAAATAGCTAGCTAACCTTAAAATAGCAGTCGATGCTAACATACAATATCCTTCTCTAACATACAATATCCTAACTTTTACTCAACTTTTACCATTTTTGTGCATATGGTACTTTAAGTGTTTGTTTGAAATGCTTTGTAAAGCCTCTGGCGCAAATTTAATATTCAAATAGCACTGGGTGAACCTTGGAGTGGTTATATGTTAATTGCTGACTGGCAGGCTATTCTATACTTTTCTCTTGGCAAAACCGAGTAACCCACATTCCTGCAGGACTCTGTCTCTCTTTGTTGGCCCTGTGGCAGACTGGCAACCCTGTTCAGGGTGTGTCCCCTGCATCCTGTGAAACTGGGACAGGCTCCAGCTCCACCACAACCCTGAATTGAATAAAGCGGTAGAAAGTGAATGAACAGATGGATCTGAGTCTGATCTGAACTGTAGTTTCATTTTGAAAGAAACCTGCCTGCTGATGAAACCCATCCCACGTTTGCTTCTAAGAACTGCACCAAAGAGTTTTTCTGTTTTATTGAGTTCTTTGAACTGAACGTCAGATATGTCTGAGCTTGTTTTTATCCTCCTGTCTCCTGAATTTCCCAACCTCCCCACCACTTCTGATGTTATGTCTCTGATCTGATTCCAGTAAGATCCAAATTTGTCTTCAGCTTGCTGACTCCAGCAAACATGCAATAATTATGTCAGTTTAAGCGAGTTACTTGTCTTCCTTGGAACCCTTAAAATCCCCCAAGAGGTCACTTACGTTAAAAATAAATTTGACAAAATTCAAGCCGAGCTTTAAATCTTAACTGGAAATGTAGAAGATAATATAATAAAGGTATTACAAATTGTTATTTACAGATTTACATTTCAACATTTCAACTTCTAAACGTGTATTTTACTATGATCCTTCCTTCTTAGTTTAAATAATTTCAAAGCTCTATGACAGTAATCCCTGCCTTGACTCTTACACTGTCAGTTTTTTTTAAATTTTAAAATACACAAGATAGTAAAATAATCAAGGACAGTCATATAAAAAAATTAAATAACTGCAAAAAACAAAACAAAACATATAAGTAGGTTAGGATCTCAAAAACCCATGTATCAAATATGACACCCTTGTCAATAGGGAAACCTGGTCATTTCTATTATGAAATATTCACTAATAACTTGGGGGGAATTATCTCTGAAACAACATTAAATGGCATCCTCCGGATTTCCAAATGTTGTGGTTTTAAACCTTTGAACTTTTCCATTCAGCTGTCTGCTGTTGCTGGTGAATGAAATATGGTGCTCTACATGTCTGATCGTCTCACTGCCAACATTCCTCTGAGTGATGCTTTTTCAGAGGAGCAAAGTTCTTGAAACTTCACAAATAGTCTACCAGGAAGGATAGAAATCTTCATTGTGTTTACAGAAAGTCGTTTGAGCACATGACAGTTACAGCATGTCTAAAAATAGTTCATTGATGAGAGCCATGATGGTGGCAAAACATACACATAGGACTCTCAGTTGTAAAATTAATAATTTATTTGGCTTATTTTATAAATCAAATCAATACAATGGCAAATTTATAATGACAGGTAAAGAATACATTTGTAATAGAGGTTTATACTGCTACTATTACTACTACTACTAATAATAATAATAAGAATAAGAATTTGTTCTGAAATTGCAATGAACCCAAATGATGTCTGATACAAATACACATTTACTAGTTTTATTGGATAGTCATATTTTGGATTCACATCCAAATTCTACTATCATCAGAAGTTTGGAGAAAATATTATGATAGTTCAAAACATAGATAAACAGAAACAAATAAATGAAATAATACAGTGATTCACAAATAGACACTTGTTCAAAAGATTTTATTTTATTCCTGTTTTCATTTGTGCTTTTCTTTGTTCGCTAAAGGTGCGCTGGAGGTCAAAAAAAGAGAAGGAAGAGTTTCAGCCATCTTTATTTCAAAATGTCCTTCCATTACAGAGGGAAGCTCATCTCTTACCTTGCAAGATTAGCGATTGCAGTATGGAACCACCCATTGCAATGAATACCTTAAATAGTCTAAACATATTTTACATAACAATGAACTGAATAATGTTATCATAGCCATAGCAAGATCAGCGAGTCACATTTCAGCATTTTTCTCCTTACAATAGGTGCTGCCATATGACAGAAACACTGTAGTGCTCCCCACTGCTCTGAGAAAATGTTAACGTCATTGTTGGCATTTTCACCACTGCTTTTTTGGAGTTGCCAATGACCATATTTAGATAAAAAGCTTGACGGCTAAGCTAGCTGCTAATACTAGCAAACTTGGTTGGCAAGACACATATCTGCTAATTAGTGCTAAGAAACAAACTAAGTGTGCACAGTTTGTTCCTCCTGTGCAGAGAGGGCTAGTCTCCGAGCACTCCAGCTTCCTGCCACAGTTCAAAGAGGTTAAATGATGATGTGAGGCATGGATAGACTGGCGACCTGTTCAGGGTGTATCGTGTCCTTTGACCTATGACATTTGTGAGAGGCTTTAACTCTCTGGATTGGATAAGTGACAATAAAAAAGATGGCTGGATTCATCATATTGCCTTCTCTTCACTGGCTCCCTGTTAAACCCAGAATCACATTTAAAATCATTCTCCTCACATACAAGGTCTTAAATAAACTCATCCTATGACTTTTGTTATATTAAAGACCTTAGAGCTCTTCGCTCTAAGACTGTTCGCTTCCTTGTGGTTCCTAGTGTGTTTAAGAGTAGAATGGGAGGCAGAGCCTTCAGATTTTAGGCCCTTCTTCTGTGGACCCAGCTCCCAGTTTGGATTTGGGAGACTGACACCCTCTCTTCATTTAAGATTAGGCTTAAAGTTTCCTTTTTGATAAAGAATATAGTTAGGGCTGGATCAAGAGACACTGAATCCTACGTTAGTTATGCTTCAATAGGCCTGGGCTGCTAATCGCTTCCCATGATGCACTGAATATTTCTTCACCTTTTTTCAATCACTATGTATTTATACACTCTCTAGTCTATCTTTTGTCCTGTCTTCCTCCCCTATGGCACTTTAAAAAAAAGGATTTATCACAATTTTTAAAAATTGAGTTTTATTATGGGAAAATTTTTTTATTAATTAATTAACTTATTTATTGATTGCTTTTTGGCATTGCTTTATTATGCAAATATTGCTTAGCACAGCTTGTCCAAAACAAATTTCCCATGTGGGATAATAAAGTTTGTTCTTAATCTTTTATAAATAAAAAATAAAGTGTGCGTATGTATGTACATATATGTACTTGTGTGTGTAGATATATATGTATGTATATGTATGTGTGTCTGTTACTTGTAGTTATTACTGCCTGTTACCTGTGGTAATGCAATTTATAATTTATATATTCTGTATTCAGTTATGAAGGCTCTAATTGTTGGTTGCGAGCTGCCGCTTAGATGCTTGTATCTGCCCGGGGCTGTTGATGGGTCTGTATGCAATGATGGGCGTAGCTGCGGGAAGTTTATTGTTTTTTTTTGTTGATGAGTGAGTATAGGGGTGGGATTTAATAAGTTTTCTTCGTCCCACTCCTTTTTCAGGCAAGTTTTGTTTTTTGTTTTGTGTATTTTATGTTCAATATAGGTATTTGTTGTGCCTGAAAATGAATAAATAAATGAATGAATGAATGAATGAAATTGAACTGAACTGGTCGGATGGATGGACTAAAGTCATTTTTTGTTCTACATGTTAAACACGTGCATTTTAACATGAGGTTTTAGAAGACATGACCATTTTTGGTACTATACCCTACTGCAGTAGACTGATTTGTAGGGATAGTATGAATATTATGATGTTAGGGTTTTGTAATTATTCTATTGATAACAGTGTGTTTTTTAAATTTTGTATTTAATGCACGTTATCTTCTTTGTACCTTTGTTATCAAATTCTGGTCACTTCTCTGTGGAAGAAAAGAAAGTCTGTACATGAAAAAATTTTATGGCTGAAAACCGGAAAGAAATGGAGCAGATAAAAGGCTTGGATGTGACTCAGGTGTGTGAAAAGATGCATCAGTCTGACGTCATGCTTTTGGAACTGCAACTCCACAAGAAAGATATGGCAGGATAAAGGAATCGAACCACCTGGAAATGCATGATTCACCTGAGCAACTGAGAAAAGCTCTAAACTGGCACAGTTGTCAGTTCCCATCCCCTCTTATGTTTCTGACCTCAGTAAAAATATACAATAACAAAATTATACAGAGGAAATTAATAAAAATACAATGTTACTTCAAGGTAACATGCAGTATATTTTGTAACAACTTTAAATTAAATACAATTAACAATGAAACATCCCTCTTTTCTAAATGTGGATACATTTCTGACAAGTTTTCCTGGAGGAAGATCACAGAGCTGAACTGTGTGAGGAAGACAAAAAAAGAGTCATGTGCCCTGAATCACATGACTGATATTTTTATACAGCACATTTCTACGCTTTTATGTGAATTAAAGGCCATGGGGCTTTGCTTCAATATTACATTATTATTATTATTATTGATCATATAAGACTCAAAAATGACATTTAAAATGTGGGAAACACCGTTAGAGCGATATTTCTTTAAGGAGATGTAATGTCCTTTTTTTCTTTTCTTTTTTTAAATTCCAAGAGGCGTGACTCCCTTGTGCAACACACATGGGATATTCAGATGCACGAAGCTCAAGTTTCAGGATTCATAACCACGTTGCTAGGTATATCCTACTGTTGTGGTTACTCAGTTTTCAGTACCTAACAATGTATAATTGTGCATCCCAGTCAAAACCATGATGCTTTGGCAGATATCAAGACCAAGCCTGTTTGAGAGGGTGATAAAGCCTGCATAAAGAAGTGGGAGAGGTGGAATAGGTATTCCTAGCTCATTCTAATTCCTGCTGCATCGAATGTCATAGCTGCTAGAATCTCGCAGACACACCCAAGCTGTCCTTTGATGTCGGTGCAGTGACGCAATACTGAGACAATTCCGTCCCTCGTGTTGTTAAAGGATGGCATCACACGTTTTTTTCAACCACGTAAATTGGAGGCACATTAACTGAAGCATTTTAAATACTAAAGCACAACACACACATGAACTGGTCCTACAGAACAAAAAACAAACCAAAGAAAGCTGCTGTAATCCTGTGAAACCAGTCGCTGTTGCGTTCAGGTATGTTTCACTGAATGACATCAGGCTACACCCTCTTTTGTTGTTTCATAAATGCCGCCGCACCATCATGGTGGCACAGAATGTGCAGCATTGATACCTCATGACTGAGGTATGATGGTGACATTTCAGATTGAATGGGGTGCAGATTAAATCTCTTGCCTGACTGGTCAGTTACACTGTCAAATGATATTGGTGAGAAAGTGGGAGGTGTGGGAAATATCAAATTAGCAACATCCCAAAGTCCACAGTACAGGTGTCCGATGTATGATTCTGCACCCTGCAGCCCCACCTAAACCAGGTGGAGCTGCATTTAAGTGCAGAGTCATACTTCCAGAGGCCTTTCAGATGGACTGTGGGTGTTCCCCACCTTGGAAATACCTCAAATTGTTTTCTAATCTTGGATTTATGCAGCTCTGAGGCAAAATTAGTTATGAGCTTTAAAAATAAACGAAGGATTTAAAGGAGCGGTTACTCAACATGAAGGATTGCTGCTTAAGAATACAATATCATCATGCATAAAACAGTAAAAGTTTTAACTAACAATGACAGAAATTTCTACTAGAAAGAAGAAAAGAAAAATACTTTTTGGATTTAATTTTTCTTCCTGAAATTTTAGAGTAAGCTCTATCATTGTGAGTTAGCCTGGTATTAGTTATTTTGGATCATATCTTTACAAAAGTAAAATTGAAAGAAGGAAAATTGTGAGAAATTATCTTGATGTTCTCCAGAAAATATCACAAACGAATCAGGATTCAGTTCAGAGCATAGTGTCAGGATATCTGCAGTAAGCTGAGACTGAAGAAGTCACTTGGATGAGGGACGAAATGTTTCTCCCACTGAAAACGCCGCGTCCAGATGAATAGAATCAACTTTTGGGGATAGTGTCAGGATAGTTTTCAGCCTCGGTGAAGATATTTGGTCTTTGTACATAAATACACTCTGTACATAAACAAGCTGTCATCCCTGCTGGACAGCATCTCCCACCCAATGCAGAAGACTCTGAGAGAACTGAGCAGCTCCTTCAGCTGCAGGCTGCAGCACCCACGATGTGGGACAGAGAGACTCCGCAGGTGATTCCTTCCATCTGCTGTCAGAC
Source organism: Rhamphochromis longiceps (assembly GCF_057381845.1). Classification (NCBI taxonomy): domain Eukaryota; kingdom Metazoa; phylum Chordata; class Actinopteri; order Cichliformes; family Cichlidae; genus Rhamphochromis; species Rhamphochromis longiceps. The sequence continues at coordinate 40,360,994 of NC_140568.1, read as the reverse complement.
TCCTCAACAAAATTGACCACACACATTCTACTGTATATAGTATTTTATTCTATTTTATATAGTATGTTATTCTTTTGATCTTATTCTAGTTTTCCTTATTTTTGCTGCTGTAACTTTGTATTGTCCACTTTCTGCTGCAACACAACAAATTTCCCACGTGTGGGACCTGCTGTATTATTCTTAATGCAGCAGGGTCAAATGTACTTGTTAAGCATAATAAATATCACCTAGTAAAACATCATCAAAATATAATTAAGAATACAGTTTATTTTTTTAGAGGCGTTTTCTGTTTCTTTTACCTGCAGCTAAATATAACTCGGAATAATTATGGAGGCCTTACTTGCATCAGTAACTATTTATAGCTGAGTGTTTCTTGTACCTGTGACATTTACAGGTGAGTGCTTTGAATGCCTGTGAGTCACTCTGGACAATAAACTGAGCCTTGATCACGACAAAGGTTGTGCAGTGACATAAACCCTGACAAAAAACCTGCGAACAAAGACTCACTGTGAAAAAGCAAAGCACTTTGTGTTGCTCCACACCTTCTCTGCTGTGGAAGTAATTTGCAACCCACTCTCCTCTATTGTCCCCCCTTCATAGTACGTTAACTCCCTCCAATAGCAAATTATCTGTGACACGCAAGTGAATGGAATTACAGACCTTGCCACACCTAACCCCCTAGATGTCATGCAAGCAATCATGCAGAGAGCACGTATACACCACTGAAGGCTCCAGGCACCCATCAATCCATTTTTAATACAAATAGGGCCTGGGCATGCCAGGGCCGCTGCCACCCCACCTCCTACACCCCTACAGCCAATTCCCATCATAACATCATTGAACAAAACACTGTAATGAAAGTATGTGTACTTTAGCATGTTCTTAGAAAGGGAAAAAGGTAAATTATAAGACAAAAATGTGTCCTGATCAGTGTTGGGCAAGTTACTTTGAAAAAGTAATTATTTATAGTTACTAGTTACTTCAAAAAAGTAACTGAGTTAGTAACTGAGTTACAAGATTCTAAAAGTAATTAACTACTTGAAAAGTAACTATTGTGTTACTTAAAAAAAAAAAGTTTAACCCTCTGGGGTCCAGGTTATAATTTGCCATTTTTAACTACTTTTGATGTTTCCTCTACGTTTCACCTTTAAAAACTGTTTATTTGCCTTGTTTGGTATCATTCTTTTCAGCACAACCTCACGTGTCCTAATTTACAGTTATGTTTTCATTTTGACATACTGTATTAACACAATTGATCTAAAATCAGTCAAAAAACATAAAATCCGAGTAGAAAAAGTAATATTTTTTACTGTAACAACCACAAACATGTTTAATCATCATCATATTTCATAAATTTTATTCAAATATAAATTGTCAATTTTAAAATCATAGGCACAAGTTTTGCAAACAACAAAGTTATTTGCAGCCATTTACCTTTTACCCCAATCAGGTGTTCTGCATTCAATAAGATGCCGCACTCTAAAGATTTCTGTCCATTATAAAGGAGAACATCACAAGCCTGATACCTGCAGGTCTGACAGCAGCAGGTGTATCACTCCTGTTTCTACCTGGAGACAGCAGTCACCTTATTGTTCTGACACACAACACAAAACTAGCCACAACACTACACACTAACTACACAAGACAACACATTAACTACACACTACAAACATGCTAAACGTCACAAATCTCAAAACTCGCTCTCTCTCTTTTTCTGCTCTCCCTCTCGTCGTCACTCCTAAAACTTCCCCCTCTTCCTAAACAACCGAATGTCATGTTGCCATATCAGTTTTTGATTGGTCGACATGGTGCATTTTTCCATCAACACGAACGGGCTGGTTTTTGTTTTGTTTTTTAATTTTTTGGTCATAAGCAGAGTGCTTGCTAGTGCTGTCCTTAGACAGTAAACGTGACGAAACTATTGAGGAAAAATATATATAAATATATATTGTTTATCATGACTCTGTTTTTATGTGGCCTATTGACACAATTCAAAAACTGGTATATATCACCTTGTTGCTTTGTCATCTTGAAGTGGTCATGTGATTGGCTTACCACGACTGCTATATTTTTCCTCAGTCAAACAGCAGCACTCATGCGATTGTTTTGCCCCCTTAGCTCCAGGTGTTGTGCCAAAAAGTGATTGTCGGGTAGAAAGTGATTGCCGTCCGCGGGAGCGCGCGCAGCTGCTTAAAGCTGTAGCGCCCAGATTACTTACAGATACTTCCGGCAACTGATATAAAATGCGGTAAGCTGAACACAGCTGCAACCGTCTGTTTGTTGAAAAATAGCAACGCGACCACATCGCATTTTCTTGTTAGTAACAGTAACGGCGTTGTAACAATAGAAATAGTAATTAGTTAGATTACTCGTTACTGAAAAAAGTAACGCCGTTACTTGTAACGCCGCCATTACTTGTAACGCCGCCGTTACTTGTAACGCCGCCGTTACTTGTAACGCCTTTATTCCCATCACTGGTCCTGATGTATTTGTATCATTTTACAAGTAGTATTTTTTGAAAGAATTATTAACCTCTTTGGTGTCTGGTCCCTTTTAAGTTTACTTGATGATATAACTCTCCCAAGCTCTCCACATAGAGAACTACTTTTGTTTTATACTGCTGGTGTTGGAGACACCTTTTGCAATAAAAGAAGTATTAAGGACTTTCCCTTACATGATGCTTCTTCACCCTAAGGCTGACCCATCGGGTGATATTGAAATCTACTTAGTAAGATTTTTCTTTCCGGTTGAAACGTCACTATTGACCAAAATTTGTTGAGAAATCCTGACTTGGTCTTCTGCTTCCGCTCTGATACAGCCGGGGAATCTCCCACTGAATGCTTGTCTTCCCTTTTTCTTCTTTACCCTACCCTGTCCTTTCCTCCACTCTTCTCTCTCTGTAAGATCTCAGTGCTCACCCTGCCCCTCCTTTCTGCTCCACTCCAGTACAAACCGGTAGGTTTCTCGATACTTCCTACCACTGTGACTCATTGTGTTGGTATGGAGGGAAAAAAAGGGAAGTGTAGGAGGACAGCCTTCTTTTCTTTAACCCTTGTAATCACGCTCAGCTCCTTCCTTGAAGTAAACAGTAACTCATTTAGAGGGTGAAATTATGACACAAGTCAAGAAAAAATGGCAAAATGAACAAAATCAATACAAAAATAATATATTAGAGTTGCAGCAACTGATGCACAAGTTTACATTTATGTATATTAGGGCAGATTTCTTTGGGTATAATTTCTGTAATTGCTAAGTGGTTTCCATCAGGAAGACATTCTTCTTGGTGAAACCCATTGGACATTACAGGATATTACATAAATTTGGCGGGAAATGCTCTAAATAATGTAAAGTCTTAAGTGAATGGATCGTTTCAGCAGTATATCATGAAGCATCCTCAGACTGTGTGAAAGCTGTTGTTTTTAAGGGGGTATAGGTCTATTTTTTTCAACAGATTACATCTCAGGAGTATTTCACGAAGTGCCACGAGACTATGCTAAACAGCTGAAAACTCTCAAAACTTTAAACATGCTTTATCCTGCAAATAAAGATTTCCTGTAAAGATTTCTGTAAAAAAAGAAAAAGAAAGAAAAGACAAAAGTTTTCAAGCACGAGATGAAACGGTCTCGCTGACTGCCGCTGAAATAAGATGGATAAAGTGTGTTTGGTTGTTTATGGAGTGATCACGCAGTTAAGCAGAGTGCAGAGTTTCCACTGAGGCCAATGCTTCATCCACGTGTGTCATTGTATGTATTTGTATGTGTGTGTCTGTGCTGCTGTTTATTGCACATTTATTGCACGTGGGCTGTTGGCAAATGTGTGCGTGTGAGCGTCTGCTGAGATGTAAACAGTAGATTTTGTGGAGACATGCAATGCGATTGAGTTGTTATCTTATGTGGGTGAACCTCAGCAGATACGACCCATTAGTCAGACAGTCCCCAGTCAGAAGAACTGCAATAAGAACCACAGCAGGAGTAACAATACATCACGATGACTCAGCTGAAAATAACAAAACAGCTCTCAGTAGATCCGTTTACATGCAGTTCTTCCATATGTGCTCATTCAGCTGGTCATAGAGATGTCACACGTCATTTGCAAGCATCTCATGGAAAGTTTTAATCTTCTTTTTGATATTTACTTTCAGGAATCTTTTCATTTTCGTCATTTCTTTCTTGCATCAATGCCTAAAACAAACTTTTTTTTTAGTTTTGAGACTTTGTTCGTTTTATAGATATTGCAGTACTAATGTTAATGCAATCGAACATTTCATAGGATATTTAAAAACTTTTAGGCTTTTAAAATGTATTGAATGCTGTACTGGGCTGTTGTGGTTGACAGGTGAGAAGGTGTGAATGCCAGCTGATGATTTATCTGTCAACTACACTTCTGTCTACATCTATGACACAAGCAGCTCTTAGAAACATGGTGAGGAGTTTGGTCATTCATGTAAGGAACAGACAATGGATGACAAGACAAAACTGTCTCTGTGCTGAATGTATGCCAATTACAAAACAACATTTAAGTAATGAACAATGGTTTATATAATGTTGATATTACGGTGCTTCTCACTGAAATGAAGTGCAACCAGCTCCTGGTTAAGGAAACTTTCTTTTTTACCATTTACTGTCTGAAGCGCCAGCTGTTAGTGTTTCTTTTTCCTCATATTACATTTTTAGTGACCGTTATTGTAGCTTGCTCTATATCGAACTGAAGGTTGTCATCTGGCCAAGAGCAGAGTGTTACTGCAGCTACAGGACTGCCTAACTGTCAACTGTCACAAATCTACAATTGTTTAATCCCAATGATCCTGAGCAGCTTGCGTCACGTTGTCAGAGATGTAGCTCAACTACCTACCACTTCAGGGAAATAAGTCACGCACTCAGACTCATTTATAAATGAACCTCGGGCACTGACTCCAGAGTGCACCTCGTTCTAGGCTATTATTTAGATTTGTCAGGTTTAAACAAATATAGAGAACAAAGAATTTAGTTTTATTTATTTAATGTTTAATAGATAACACTTAAAGTTGGACCATCCATCGTCCTTCATCATCAGTGACTTTAACGGTTTACCAACAGTTAAACAGGGGAAAGAGCTGCAACCAGTAAATGGCAAAACTTGATATGAAACTATGTCATAAGTCAGTGTCTTATCAGGCTGCAAGTTCAGACATAAAGTCATACTTTGGTGGGTAAACAGAACTCTTCTGACCTTGGCTCCACTTTTCCACAACTATTTTTAGAGCTCAGGTCAAAATTCTTCACACAAAAAAATCACAGAGTTATAGATGTTGGCACGGTTCTGTTATGGGAATCTTGTTTTCCTTGAAGGACCTTTAATGGAAAGACATTGAAGCCAAAGATCAGAGCAGGCATTAATGGCAATAGATATACTGAGACACAACACCAAGGAGCGGTGGCTTATAGATACACAGCAACTGTAGGCAGGCTAAAGCAGTTTATGTCGTACCTTATATACAAGTAGGGTGTATAGAAATATATCAGCTGGTGCTGAGATAAGCTGATCTGCTGGAATTTCAGTTAGAACTAATTTAGAAATGTTCAATAAATGCTGACCTCAGACGTCGAGCCTGTTTTGGAAGCAAATAACTGGAAAAACTTTGTCTTTTGAACAAACACAGGTCAACAGAGTGTAGACAACAAGCCAGAGGAAGCTTTGATTTAGATGATTACTGACACATGACATAATAATAAGTGTTTGTCTTTTCATCTACAGCACTGTGTAAACGTCACGAGCCACACCTCAAGTCCTTAATCTTTCTTTGCTTGCTTGTAATTACTTGATTTAGTCTTCAGGAATAGTTCTCCAGGCTTCCTAATGATATTCCAAAGTTCTTCTTTAACTGTTAGCTGCCTTTTGTTTTGTTCTCTGTCAAGAAGATCCCACACTGCTACAATAATGCTGATTTTCAGGTTTTGGGGAGTGTTCCACTGTGAGGGAGAAATGGGATGGGGTGACTCAAGACAGTACTGTATGGTTAGTATTGTAAGTTACCCCCTGACAAACACCATATACATTTTTAACAACAAGAAATAACCCCTGAACCTAAAAAAGCTAAACAAAACATTTTTTTTCAACAAGAAAAACTAAACTGAACTGGAACAAACCCGACCGGGAAAGTAACTGAGACCAAAGTTAGACTAAGACATTAAAAAACAAAAAAAAGAAACCTACATACTGGAAGAAACCAAACAAATTCTGGATCAATATCCTGCTCATCTGTAAAATCTTTCCTGCGATGTAACGTTTGCTTTGTAAAGGTGAATTATGAAGCAAAAGACTGACCACTGAAAAAGAGAACTAAGAAATTTGTGGGAACTTTCCACAGCAGCTCTGACTGGGTAAAACCGATGAGGCAGTGAGGTGTGGGCATGTTCACACTGGTCTGGTCTCCAAGCATCTTTTTATTATGCATTATGCAACATTTGAACACAGAGCTGCACATGAACAAATCTGGAGGAGAGGAGCCTTTGTTGCTTCTCATAGGTTACTTAGGAAATCATATATAACAAGTTGATAAAAAAAATGCAAACATCAGCAATTATTTCAGTTACATTAGAGAGATTTTTGGTTCAATTTAGGATCAAAGCGTTTGATAAAATTATTGTGAATATTTGGTACAGTCAGTGCAGAAGAAGAGCTTTATAATAATTTTGACAGACTGAATGTTGGCCTGTATGTTTCCATTTGTGGGAGGAGCTTTTTTTTGGAAAATCTTAGCTGGGGAACCTCACTGGTCGAGACACTGGGAGATTATATTTCACTCTGGTTTGGTTCCACTGAGCAACTTCCAGGAAAGCTGACTGACCTCAGCTTTTACTACTCTGAAACATTACATCAGAGGTTTGTTTTTTTTTTCTTTTTCCAAATAATCTGACCATCCCGTTAGAGGATCAGTGAGCAAATCCAAGTTTTTTTCATGTGCAAAACTAAAGAGTCTGAGTTATTGTAAAAAAATGGCTTTATTTCATCCATCCAGCCATAGTTTTTCTTAACAGCTTATCTAGTCAAAGATTACTTGAGTCCATCCCAGCTGTCATACGGTGAGGGAGGGTACACCCCGGAGAGATCACAGTTCATCCCAGGGCAAGCTTTGTTCCAAATAGCCAACATTTGTCTGAGCACAAGTGCCTTTGTGCATTAAAGTTGTAACTTACATGAACTGTAGAATAATGATGTTTAATTAAGTTAATAAAAGAGAAACTCAGCATGGCAAATACACATAGAAAGGCTTAATGGGAGGCTAAACTTTAAAACTGAAATCATAATCCTAAAGATATTTGTCAAAAAAGTGAATTAACTGCATCATTTCTAAACCAGGTCGGCTACAGTCTGGAAAACCATTGGCTGGTCTGCTAGCACATGGATTCTGGTCAATCAGGATTATGGATACTGGATCTGAATCTGAATTGTGGCTTGTTGATCTGTCCACTCATTATTGTTTCTAAATGCAAACAAACTAAAAAAGACTAATTATCTCTCCATTCATTTCATCCACTTTTACAGGTTCCAGGAGTAGCAACAGTAGTCTAGGTAGATCTCCTCTCTGTGTTGACACAGACGGATTCTTGGCCCAGCCAAGAGACGGAATTTCTCTAACATGTCCCAGAGGTCTTCTCACATGATGTAATAGTGAAACATCCAGGAAACATCGTAGTCAGATCACCTCAGCTTTCTCCTTCTGATGTAGAGGAGCAGTGACTCTGAATGGCTAAGTTCCCCACCCATCCCTAAAGGAGAGCCTAGAAAGCCTTCAGAGAAAACTCAGTTACACTCCTCTTTTTCTTTTGGTTAACACCCATGGCTTGAGATGAAAGTAGGAACATAAACTGACCAGAAAATCAACTCTCTCTATATACCATGACAGTGGCAGAATGTCTATAGTTTTCAATCACCTACAGTTTCCTGTCTGTAATAAGACATATGAAATGTTACACTTGAAGGTAGGCAAAGGCATGAACATCCACCTGAGCTCAAGGGTTAGAATAAAATATTTACTGTTTGAGGCTCACCTTCATTAGATTCACTAGGTTCATGGACTATTATACCAAAGTTATGCCATTCTACTATGCAAACCTAACTTACTGATCAAAACCCCTTGGAACATAAAAACTCACTTTTCCAGAAATATCCACTTTGACTTTCACGGCTTGCTTTCCGTTTGACCAACAACCCTGAACCAGATCAGGCCGTACACTAAACAGGAAGTGAGTCATTGTTTTGCGTCTGTGACTGAACATCCTCGCAACTCTACTGTATATGTGATGTGTTTGGTTGACTTGGCTCGAGAAAGCAGTGTTTTTACTGTACATCCATAACAATTCTTCAGTAGATGTTTTTTTATCCGGTCTTGCAACAGACTTTTCTCAACTCGTGTAAAAACACAGATGGTGCAGCAGGTGCTGTGCAAAATACTGATCTGTTGGAGATAGAAGAAGCAACTTCATAGTTTACATGCTACGCTCTCTGCTTCTTTAGACCACATAGGTTAAACATGGTACAGGCCTTTCATAATTTTTAATCTCTAAATGATTTTGAGAAGATTTTTGAGTCAGTGCTGTGGTCAGATGAAACCAAAACTGAGTATTTTGGCATCAGCTCTACCTGCCGTGTTTGGAGGAAGAGAAATGATGACTATGACCCAAAGAACACCATCCCCACAGTCAAGCACAGAGTTGGAGACATTATGATTGGGGCTTTTTATCTGCTAAGCGTATAGGAGGACTTTACCTCGGGTGATGGGCGAAGCTATGTATTGTAAAACCTTGGACGAGAAACTCCTTTCCTCAGCCAGAACACTGAAGATAGTTGGGTCTTCCAGAATGGCAATGACCCAAAACATGCCACCAACGCAACAAAAGATATGTTAGATAATTATCTCCACACTTTACAACTTTATAGAATTTGGGAACTGTATTTCTATGGCTAACACAGAGATGTGCCAAAAAAAAAGAAAATGAGAAAAGGACAAGGACAAGAGAGAGTGATGGGACAAGAAGATAAATATATATTTTATATTAATACACAGAAAAACTGAAAAACTACTTGGGTTCAAACACATTTGTTGTACTTATCGTTATCTGATGCTTTAGTTTTGGATGTTAATACAGGCAGAAATCTGCTCTTTCACATATTGTTGAATCAAAATGGTGATTAAATGTACAGTTCTTCAGATTGAGATTTATAACCAGAAATCAGATCTGTATTACATCTAGTACCTACATTATATCAACTGGCATGAACAACTATCTAACAATTCCAGAGTTAATGTGCTGGTTTATTTTCACACAACTGTTTAAAAAGGCCATTTGTTTCACAACTGGAATATTCTTACAGTGTCCTACAGATTCTCAGGGTCCTCCACCCCGTGCTTGTCATACTTGTCATATTACGATTTTTACCTGTGCCTTACAGTGTCAACATGGCAACCTCCAATATCAAACATCAACAGATCTTCCCCGGGTGCCTCCAGGCGATGGTTGCCCTAAGCCGGCGGAAGTAGCATGAAGTCATATAAAGTATAACATTATTGAAGCATATCATCAATAAGAATGAATAATCTCAACACTCTACTGTGTGTGCAACTGAAATGCGCAGCGACATATTAATCATTACAATAACAAAGTACTGGGAAGGGTTTTCAGACACGACTCATTGTTGCTGTGATGTAACACGAAGCTGGAACCACTCATGACTCAGCAGCCTTCTGAAGGCTCGAGAGATAAAGCATGAAAAAAAGGGAAAGTGGGGAAAGGATTTTATTTTCCCCCTTAAAGTCTGCAGAAATCACTCTGGACTGAATCTAAAATCTCAAACACCCTTTAGTCTCTAACGTATCTGCCCATTAACAGAATTTTAGATGCAGCTGCTGAATGATAAACATGTCTTGCTCTAACTGTATCTGGTTCTGCAGACACACGAACATGAATGTGGCACCCATACTGTTGAAAGCCTTACAAATGTAAGCACACTGTGCTTACAAGTCATGTTCTTCCACACCATACTGGGAAAAGAATTCCTTTATGGTCCTTTGTCTCCTAATTCAGGCAATGACGCTCTTAGCGTCTTAGCATCTATAAAGTTAAAACCAAAGCAGCCTTTGTGTTTTAAAGTGTATATGTGCTGATTTTACTTTTTCCCTTTCGCTTATCCCAGAATCTGGATCACTGTTGACTCGATATTTCTGCATTTGTCTTGGAACTAAAAAAGAAGAAGATTTTCTACTGAGTGGTTGAATGCACTGCATCCCGTGAGTTTGTTATTCATATATAAAATGCAATGTGATAGAGCCTTAAAGGGTTTGAAAAATGACTGACTTTGATGTAGTTTTCAAACTCGATGGACGGAAATGGACTATGCAAATGATGCATATCTGCAGACTATGATCCTGTGCAGGCTGTAAGATATTCATCTTGTAAACTACACATGCAACATGTGTTTAGAGAAATAAAAATACCCAATAAACAGCATTTGGTGTGCTTCAGTAAAAAGGCAGGAAACAGGAACTTCTTTTAGACATTTTTTTATTAAAATTATTATTAAATAAATAGCAAATAATATAATAAATAACTAAATAAAACATATATACAACAATAACAACAACAGCAGTGTCAGTATCATATAATTGGCCTATAGTAGTGACAGTTTTCCTTGACAAAATTAAACATGTAAAACATTCACTTTGCCAGCAGGCCTATAATGCCGTTAGAGAAAAGTTCAAGTTTTTCTTAAAATCAAGTTTCAGTTTCTTGTCAGTATTCACAGTTCCTTGATTCTTTCGAGTGTTGTCTCATTTCTTGCTAATAGTCCTGCTTCGGCTTTGAGCGAGACTTGTTAGCCGGCGCATGGAGCTCCTTTCCCGGCTACACCGCGCAGGGCGCACCGCTCTTCTCCAAAAACTACTCAGGATCAGCTCCTGTTCGGTTCGGGTTAGGACCCAGTAGCCCTGTCTGGGGCGGTTTACAGTGAAACCAGTCCTGATAGTTTTAGTTGTCGCTGCCCAGCCTGTGGTAGACCAGCAGTGCCACCATGCTTTTCCCGGCGCTCTGCTCGAAGGACCGGCTGGTGTCTGTCTCTTGGCCGGGCTGGGAGCAGGTGGGCTTCGGGATTATCTGCTCGTTGGATGATCCGCCGTCCTCACAGCTGCTCGGTGTGGCTGACATCAGTTCGGGTTTGGCGCACAGGTCTGAGAGCTGGCAAGCCTGCTCCTCCGCTGACTGGAAGGAGAAACCCTGGTAGTCGCCGATCGGGCTCTCCGTGTTTCCCAGCGCCGTCTCTGTGCAAGGATCTTCGGTGTAGATCTGCCACAGCACCACAAGGCACAGGATGACCAGCCAGCGCTTGGCCTGGCTTTTCTCTGGAGGAGGAAGGTGCATGCGGACTTTAGCGGGGTACATGACCCGGGTGCAGCGCTTCTTCGGCCGGATGGGCACGTAGGAGCGCACGGCGGTTGCCTGAGCCGGTACCCGCTCAAAGGTAAAAACCTCCGGCTCCGTGCTTCGGCTCGTCATCCTGCATGAGGCGAATCTCTCCTGCTCAACAGTCAGAGTCGTGCTGTTTGACCGTGTGTACATTTTCTCGTAGTCTTGGGTCGCTTTCTCTAGGATTTGTTTGTTTCGCTTGTTCGTAGTTTGCTGCAAGTTAGATATACTCCAGGCGCCAAGACCTCGAATTTATACATTCGAAACGCAGGTTGTTCACTTTAACCACGCCTTTCTACATCGTTAGCCACTCCCTGTATTGCACAAGTGAGGAAAAAAAACCTTTTAAAAATTTTTTATATGTCGTATGTGCCAAGGCTCTGACCGAGCAGGCTGCGGATGGAAGCTGAATCATCAGGGCTTGGTAGAATGACTACATTCTACATTCCCCACATTAAAAGACTATTCAGTATTTGAACCAATCAAATGAGCGAATTTAATCTTAATTATATTTAAAATCACTTAAAATTATAATATGAATATAATGCTAAATATAAATGATCATTTAATTTGCGGATTTTTAAAATATTGGTTTAATGATAGACCACTAAACTGTCATATATTGTTGTTAGATATAAAATAAAAAGGTTTTTTTTCTCCCAGAATTAAAAAAAAAAATCCCATATTTTCATCAACAAGGTCACACATTTTTGGTTGTTGGACACTTTATAAAAATTAACCTTCACATGGTACTCACATGACATCCTGAAATCTTTGGGGAGAGCCCCAAGGTTTCAGTTTACTCTAAACACTTTACGCTCTACAGTATGTTGTCAGCAACATGCAACAGTTATGTTAGTGGAAACTTCCTTCAAATAAACATGAGGATGTTATTGTTATTGAGCACTCAAACTCGAACCTGAGAAAGGGGAATGAATGGCTGAATGTGAAAATGTGAAAAATACTATTTAAATGTGTGCCATGTAGATTATGAAAAAAAAGGGGGAGGGGGGGGCAGATTAAGGGGGAAAAACAAATGCAACTTCCTTCCCACACCTTGAGTGACACACACACATTTCATGCCAAAGAGTGAAAACATATCCTGCTGTGATTAAAAGTAAACTGTAATTTACGTAAACGTAAATGCCACTTCTCTAACCTATACTTTGAAATAAAAATAAAAATGATTCACGTTCAGTCAGACAGTTCTTTTTTTTTCCTTAGGAAATCCTCCAATTCCCAAATTACAGTGTTACAGCTAAATGACTTCTCCAAATGCTGACCTGGAAACAGTGAGGCTGACTACAGTAACTTTGCTGTGGCAGCTTATTTGCATGCAGAAGAACAAGGATTCATACAAACTCAAAGTGAACAAATAACAACAAATAACAAAGATTTTGGCCTTTTGTTCTGTTTAGTTCCAGCTTAAATTTAAATTCAAGTGAAAGTTGAATGTGACAGAAAGGAAAACCAGAGACAGGCCACGAACTCCAGTTTGTGATCACTGTATTCACACATAACAATCACCAGTATGAGCAAAAATCCTTGTCTGTTGCTTTGCGTAATGCTATGCCCAGCATGCAGTTCACATGAACAAAAATCAATACAAACAAATACAAATATGTAGCCAAAGAGTCTGCCAGCACAGGACGGAGTACACAAACGTGAAATACAAAGGCCAGCATGCTTTTTTTCTCTCTCTGCACACTAGTTACACAGCGTTGTGCACTCCCCAAACTGGCCGGCTGGTGGGAGTGCACACGGGCTTTTTTAGGCCAAGTCAAACGTCCACGATAGCCTTGTGCTTGTGCAGACACTCCAAGCTTATGTCGGTGTCTTAACATAGGCCTTGGTTTCCAGCAGACTACTGCAGGCAAATCAGGGAGAGTGATTAGCAAACACAAATCTGCTGTGTTAGGCTCATCTCACTGGCATCCTTCTCTGAAGTAATCACACTACAACAGCTGAGTTCTGAACAAGCCCTGCTGCCACATGATCAAATCATCCTTTGATCTTGTGTTTTCTTCATGTGTTTGAGAGAACAGAAAAAAAAGTCAAATCAAAACTAGGATCGTAAGACATGTGAAAACGTGACTCGGAATTTTTATTCTACCCTGTGCTTCCCTATAACAGATATTGACGGAGGGGAGTTTTGATGTGTTTTCCAACATGTGATTTTTGTCACCCTGAGCTGTGGGTCATTGTGAGTGGTGAAATTATGTTATGCTGTTAGAGTAGTCCACACTCTGAGAGATAGATCTAGCGTGTAATTTTGTAAAAACTGTATTGTTGTTGTTGAGGCTGAGTTGTTCTGATTGCTGATTTGTGACTATATTTTGAGACTGTTAGAAATCTGGATATTAATACTATTAGCAGATATATTCTGTTTTTTCTTATGGCCAGTTCAGTAGGTACTCATGCTCAATTGTTTGTTAATGCAAATATCAAATCAGCCAGTCACATTTACCACATAGACATGGTGAAGACAACCTGCTGAACTGCTTGTCTACTGGAATTTTCACATACAACCATATCTTTGGTTTACAGAAAAAGGCTCATAAAAGAGAAAATATACAGTTTTTGTTTGAGGAAATGGTCAGAGGAGAATGGCCAGACTGCTTCCACCTCATAAGAGGCAGCATTAATTGAAATTGTATCCAATTCAGGATCAAAGGGAGGCTGGAGCTTATCCCAGCTGTCATAACGTGAGAGCGAGGGTACATCAGGTCACCAGTCTGTCCCAGAGCTGACACAGAGTGACAGGCAACCATTCATATTCACATTCACACCTATAGGTAGTTTAGGATAACCAGTTAACCTAACCCCGCTGACGGCATGTCTTTCAACTGTGAGAGGAAGCCAGAGTATCAGAAAACCCACGCAAACATGGGGAGAACATGCAAACTCCACTATTGCCACTTCCTGTGAGGCAACAGTGCAAACCACCAGTGCCACTGACATAACAATTTGCACAATATTGCTAAAATTAGCAACACCCTGAAAAATCCTCTTTTGTTCCAAGACACTGCAGTGAGAGTACTAACTGGATGTAGAAAGCTTATTTCTACCATGTTAGTTTCTCTTCATTGGTTCCCTGTTAAATTCAGAATTACACTTAAAAATCATTCTCCTCACATACAGTACAGAGATCATCATATCATATCATAGGACCTTTTCATCCCAACAGAGCACTTTCCTCTCAGACTGCAGGTTGATTTGTGTTGAATGGGAGGCAGACACCCTTTATGATTAAGCTTAAAACTTTCCTTTTTAATGAAAGCATAGGGTTAGGGTTGGATCCCCTGCTGGAGGCTTTGTGTTTCTTCTGGAATGATTTCTTTTCGCCCCTTCCTGAGCCTGGTTCTGCTGAGTTTTTCGTTTCCCCTGTTGCCGAGTGCTTGCTTATAAGGGGTCATCTCATCGCTGGGGGTTCCTTCTAACATTGTAAGGTCTTTAACTGACATTGCGAAGTGTTATGATGTGACTATAATTGTGAATTGGCATTAGATAAATAGAATTGAATTGAAATGGAACTGATTAAAATCTCTTATACAGCTAAGGTATGCAGAAGACAATCTCTGAATGCACAACATGTTGAACCTTGAAGCAGTTGGGTACAGCAGCAGAAGACCACACTCCTGTTAGCTAAGAACAGGAAACTGAGGCTGCAGTTTGAATGAAGCCTCAGTTTCCAAAAGTCAGGATTCAGCCTACCTTGTACCAACAGTTCAGGCTGCTTGGTCCTTAGTATCAGTTAAGCATTGTTTAAATACCGCAGCCTATTGTTGACCATGTCCACCTCTTTAATATCACAGTGAACCCATATTCAGCTGGCTGATTTCAGCAGGATAACATGCTATGACAGGAAGCTCATATCATGTATAACTAGTTCCTTGAACATGACAAAGAGTTCACTCTACTCAAATACATTGTACACAGTAATCAGATCTCAATCCATTAGAACAACTTTGGAATATAGAGCAACGGGATATTTGCATGATGGAGATAAATCTGCAGCAACTATGTGAAGCAGTCTTATCAATATGGACCAAAATCTTTGAGGAATGTTTCCAGCAGCTTATGATCTATGTCACAAAGAGTTAAGGTAGTTCTAAAGGCAAAAGGCAACCAACCCGGTACTAATAAGTCATCCAAATCAGCTTCATTTGCTCATTTCATTCAGGGTTTTTCAAGAAAGTCAAAAAAATAAAAGAAAAATGCTTGGTTTTTGAGTCAAAGTGTAATGTATAAAACTGTCTTAAATGGTCAATAGAAACTGTAAAAAAAAATCTAATAAAATAATTTTCTTTCTTTTTTCTTTTTCCATGCATAACTCATGCCTTTTCAAGTGAAAACGGTGTATATTTACGCCCTTTGTAAAGCCAACAATTCTCTGGAAGTGGATTGCATCAACCTGCAGTTTCACTGTACACTGCCAGATTATCTTTTAGCATAGCTGATCTGCCCTGTAGGGAATTCCACTTTCTTTCACAATCTAATCCAGAAAGATTCAGCTTGACAAAAAGTAAGGGTTTATAAAATTCAAATGTGAGCTGTTTCTTTTCTGTTTGTAGTTTCAGATTTGGCTTCTTGTATTTGAAACCTGCAACAAAATCTTTCCTACACTCTGGTTGAGTCTCAGTATTTTAATTTTAAAACTCCTGTAATTCCTGTCCACTGTTACAGAGGTTAGATGCTGATTTGTGAACAGACTGGGGCATTTAACATTAATCACCATGTTTTATTAATAAATTAAGGGAGAGTTTATATTTATAAGGCGTCAGCTTAGCTCTAATGCAGCCTGGAAAATGTATTTCGACCTCAAGGCTAAATCTGTTCTTCTGTTTTCAGGCTTTTCACCAGACTTTTAAACCTACCTGCAGATTAACCACCGATCTTGGCTGATGAAGGGCTTCAGCATGTTTGGAAGCTGGACGCTTCAAAGGGTATGTTCAACCACTAAAATGCTGCCAACTATGTCATAGGATGATTAGCCTGATGTGTTCAATCAATGAAACACCATTAACAGTTGTGCTTCAGCATAAAAACCAAAAAAAACCAAAACCTTTCTCATTGTCTTCCACAGAACAGTTTTAGATGAGCTTTAGCTATTCAGAACAACTACCGTATAAACACTTGGCATTCACAGCGTAGCTTACAGTTGCCAATCCATTTCTTGCCGAAAGTGTTTAATGAGGCTTTGTTCACGGCTCTGTGCAGGCCAGCTTTTCTACACAAAACCTAAAGTAGCTTGAAAGACCAAGGGGGGAATTGTTCTTACTAACTGGCACTATCAAAATGATGCAAAATGATGCAAAATTAGCAATTAGCAACGCTTGCTTACAATTTTAACTTTGAAACGTAATAAAACATATCACAATGGAAGAGGCTATAATCGTGTGTGCATAGACCTGACCGGGTTAGGATTTTGAGGAAGAGTGCAGCTTTCTAAGCAAATAGTGGTAAATAGGTCATGAGATCAACAGTAGCAGATTTTTACACCAAATGCAACCAATGCCACTGGGCTTGGAACCAACAGGGGTTGTACAGTAACAAGACAGTGAAAGCTGAGCTGAAAGTCAACAATAACAGGTAAGAAAGTCAAAACACGATGGAATCATAGTGCCTTGCTATTTTGACTTTTCTCTTCTTTTTTCTTCTTACAGCGTGCAGCTGGATTTGAAACCACAATGTTTAGAAAACCTAAAAAGTGTGTCTGAGGTACTTCAAAGCACATGCATTCATTTAGGTACTTCAAGGTCATTTCACTCAGGGAGGTGAGGTTGACGATTCAAGGAAACAATCTCTTTGACTTATGATAATAATCATTGTTTGAAGGTTTCTTATTGTTTACAGCTAAACCGCCAACCATTTACAGGGGAAAAAAAGAAATCTCTTCCTCCACCTACTCCCAAGTACAGTTGGCAAAGGACTGAGAGAGATGACTTCGGCCTTTGTTTCACACGGCTGGTTTGTGATATAATGCAGAGATTATCTTTTTCGAAAGAAACTAGATGAGGTTTACGTGCATTTTGCACAGGATTTGACATTGCCTCAAAAATGAGGAAGAAACAAACTGACAACATAATGAAATGAATAACAAGAAGTATTGTGCAACTTTATTCCCATCTGTGTGTATTGTTTGAGCAGTTTTGGATATAGTTTTAGTATGACATTAGCAAACATCCATGGAGGATGTGCAAAAATACTTTAAATGGTGCAGATTTCTTTGCAGATTTAATTTTTATCTTCCTCATTTCCATCAATTTCTCCAGTCCACAGAGTCACAATAGGTATATTATTTCTTCTACTGCACAAGGAAGTAGTAGGTTAAGGCTGTGACACAGTTTGTGCACCATGTTGGCGTTTTGCTTTTATACTTTTTTATTTTTATTCACTCTTTGGGTAGATGTAGAAAGATTTTCAACCTTTTCCTGTTTTAAGACGACCACTAAAAATGCAAAAACTTACAAAAAGGTTGCTAAAGTATTACTCAAATGAGTCCTGCACAATTGTCCCTAACAAGGAACACAAAAAAGCTTTGCGTTTCTAACCTAACCCTTCTTGAATGTAACTGTAACTCTGGTTTTTCAGAATCACCCATTTTAATTAAATAACACTGAACAAAACTACATTTTTTTGTAAAAGATAGAAAGAAGAATTTGATTTATTTTCTGTCTCTGCTTTTAAATAAGCCAGAATACTAATTTTAAATGCCAAATCAAAATTTTCAAGGCCAGGGCATCGATACCACCAAAAATAAACAAAGAGAAGTTTATAGATCTATTTTGACTTATTTTGTCTTTAATTTAACAGACATGAACATTGCAGATTTGTGTAATCATCTTCAGTATAACGCGAACAGTCAGACCACAGTATGATTACGATTAGGTTAGCTCTGCTTTTCACAATCTGACATCGTAGTGATTTTTTCCTTGTTTTTTTTAACGGATTTCTTTGACGTTGTGTAACCTGCACATGCAAAGGACACCAATGGTGCCCTGTTACTTTGGTTATATCACTCATTGGCTTTATCTTATTTGAATTTGTCTGGCAGCCAAGATGCCTGTCCTGTGTTGTAGATAAAACAAAAGCAATGGAAAAACTTGTTATCATGTCTGCTCCCGAGCACACTAGGGCCACCTTTAAGCACCTGAAGATTGCACAACAAAAAAGACCATGGATGTGTTCCTCAGCCAGAGGACTTTGTTTGTTGTACTTACAGTAGGATGCAAAAGTTTGGGCAACCATTATTTTCCTGTATAAATCGTTGGTTGTTACAATAAAAAATGTCAGTTAAATATATCATATAGGAGACACACACAGTGATATTTGAGAAGTGAGATGAAGTTTATTGGATTTACAGAAAGTGTGCAAGAATTGTTTAAACAAAATCAGGCAGGTGCATAAATTTGGGCACTGTTGTCATTTTATTGATTCCAAAACATTTAGAACTAATTATTGGACCTAAAATTGGCTTGGTAACCTCAGTGACCCCTGACCTACATACACAGGTGAATCCAATAATGAGAAAGAGTATTTAAGGGGGACAATTGTAAGTTTCCCTCCTCTTTTAATTTTCTCTGAAGAGTAGCAACATGGGGGTCTCAAAAACAACTCTCAAATGACCCGAAGACAAAGATTGTTCACCATCATGGTTTAGGGGAAGGATACAGAAAGCTCAGAGATTTAAGCTGTCTGTTTCCACAGTTAGGAATATATTGAGGAAATGGAAGACCACAGGCTCAGTTCAAGTTGAGGCTCGGAGTGGCAGACCAAGAAAAATCTCGGCTACACAGAAGCGACGAATGGTGAGAACAGTCAGTCGACCCACAGACCAGCACCAAAGACCTACAACATCATGTTGCAGCAGATGGAGTCACTGTGCATCGTTCATCCATTCGGCGCACTTTACACAAGAAGATGCTGTATGCGAGAGTGATGCAGAGGAAGCCTTTTCTCTGCCCACAGCACAAACAGAGCCTTTTGAGGTATGCTAAAGCAATTTTGGACAAGCCAGCTTCATTCTGGAATAAGGTGCTGTGGACTGATGAAACTAAAATTGAGTTATTTGGGCATAACAAGGGGCGTTATGCATGGAGGAAAAAAACGCAGCATTCCAAGAAAAACACCTGCTACCTACAGTGAAATATGGTGGTGGCTCCATCATGCTGTGGGGCTGTGTGGCCAGTGCAGGGACTGGGAATCTTGTCAAAGTTGAGGGACACATGGATTCCACTCAGTATCAGCAGATTCTGGAGACCAATGTCCAGGAATCAGTGACAAAGCTGAAGCTGCGCCGGGGCTGGATCTTTCAACAAGACAACGACCCGAAAAACTGCTCTCGATCCACTAAGGCATTCATGCAGAAGAACAAGGCCATCTCAGTCCACAGACCTGAATATTATTGAAAATCTGTGGTGTGAGTTAAAGAGAGCTGTCCATGCTCGGAAGCCATCAAACCTGAATGAACTAGAGATGTTTTGTAAAGAGGAATGGTCCAAAATACCTTCAACCACAATCCAGACTCTCATTGGAAGCTACAGGAAGCGTTTAGAGGCTGTAATTTCTGCAAAAGGTGGATCTACTAAATATCGATTTCATTTCCTTTTCTTTTCTTATCTTTTCTTTTTTTTTTCTTTTTCTTTTCTTTTCTTTTTTTTTTTTTTTTGTGGTGCCCAAATTTATGCACCTGCCTGATTTTGTTTAAACAATTATTGCACACTTTCTGTAAATCCAATAAACTTAATTTCACTTCTCAAATATCACTGTGTGTGTTTCCTATATGATATATTTAACTGACTTTTTTTTTTTTTATTGTAACAACCAACAATGTATACAGGAAAATAAGAACTATTAACAAGGTTGCCCAAACTTTTGCATCCCACTGTATATATGTACATTTTTTGTGCCTAATTTCTACACAAGGTGATAAAATCATTGACAGTACGTTTGACCAAGGATGTGAGTGGCTGCATCAGTGACAGACCTGACTGACTCTGCATGTCTGAACAATGGTATGGACACAGGCAACAGCTACTGGATCTGTAGGATCTGTAGCTGGATCCCCCACAAAACAGATACTTTAAACACTCGATGGCATGATAAAGCCAATGACCACAGAGGTAATCCCAGCCCAAGTGACCATCGCTGAGGGGGTGCCAGTGTAAATGCGAATGTTGTTTCTGGCTGATGGTCACACAGAGCCAAGAATGTACCGTATACTGACTTGTGTCAGCATAACCGCCAGTGTGACAAAGATGATAATTCCCAAGCTGTGATAGACAAAGAGAGGATGATGATCATTGTGATGCATAGACTGTCTGAAGCAAGAGACTGTTTAACGATAATCATGCTGTGGTCTAAACTTTTACTGTATATGATGCTGAAGATCCTTTGGCCTTCTAGCTCATTTAGTAGCAGAATTATTACAGAATTAATTTAGCATTGGACATTTGGTAACATTCACAATGGCAACTGCACAGGCGTCATGGATAATGGCCTGTTTATGCAAAGTAGGTTGATTCTGTTCATCTGCATGTGACATTTTTAATGGGAGAAACATTTCACCACTTATCTAAGTGACTCTCTTAAAACGTTTCTCCCATTGAAAACGCTACGTCTAGATGAACAGAATCAACCTTTTGGGATGTACTTACCTGGATGATTTAGCATGCATCAAGATCTTTATACAAAGCACTTTTCAAAAATCAATAATTTGCCAAAAGAAATCCAATAAAAAGTAAAAAAACAAAAACAAAAAAACTTAACATAATGAATATGGCTATCAGGTTTCAGCATTGGCTCTGAGTATGTCAGGACTAAAGGACATTTCTGACTCTCTTTTAAGATATTAACTAGCTTGCCATAGCAGGCCAATAGTTGGGTCTCTAACTAATCTAACATGTCTAGGACAAACTTTAACCCTAATGTTTATTGGATGTGAAAATAAGTGGTGAAAGTGAGAAGATTTTAGCAGCTAACCAGACCAAACAGGGAATGCAAAAGATACGTTTTTACAGTTAATCATCTCGGTCAAAATTAATATTTGATTGTGCCAGCACTTCTCTACTGTGTCCTAATGTAGACCATCACACTTTTAACTGATTTAATTATGTTGTTCAAAAAAGGTTTTACATGAGACATTTTAGATAGTGGCATCTTGGAAAAGACCATATTTAAATCTGGGTTAGAAACTTATGATAGATCCTGAAATATTCTTTATGAACCATCTCACTCTTCTTTTATTTAAAAGGGAAACAGACTGCTATTTCGTTTTTGTGTTTTTATGTTTTTACTCCACTATATTAAGCCCATGTGCTTTAATAGATGTACCTTGTCTTGCCTCGTCTTGCATACTGGCATTTTTTATTCCTGCATTTGCAAACTGTGTGGGCAGGAAACTATTTGCACCTACACTCCCAACAACTGCATTAAAGCTTCCATTCATTACTACCTGCACTTTCCACGTGCAGTATCAGCATACACGTGGCTGAAGCCAATTATCATCACAGATTCCCATCAGTATTACTTTGAAGTGGCTGTAACTTCCTCTTTGAAGCTGAAAAATGCCTGGATTCTCTTCACAGTATTCCTTTCATTGCAATTATGCAGTCATCACCCACATGAAACAAAGCAAGACTAAAAGAAATGTGAGAGTTGCTCAACTGTCAGCGAAATTGACAGTTGCACAACTCAGACATTTAGGTTGGTTGGCGATATGAGTTGTAAACGCCTTCATATTTAGGGTCAAGACATCTTGGAAACACAAAATTTTTGAAGGTACTTTATGAATTCATGCAGGAACTGCTAAATGGCACGGATAATGATATGGATTTTGATTGGGATATTTTCATAATTCAGTGCTCAAACATGCTGTCACATTTTCTCTCGGTTTCAGTCTCAGCAGACATCTAAAACTTGTTCTGTACACTTCCTGCATGTTTGAAATACGTTTGATTCCTTTGCTTTTGTTCAACTGTGATCTTTGGTTGGAAAAAATCAAAAGAACTTTATGCATCTTAGGCATCAAAAGCATTAGAAGCATCTGAAGCATTGATCTATCAGAAACCGAGAACACAATTAGTATTACGTCACACCGACATATTTGTACTTACTGCAACCTAAACCTGATTCTGCACTTTCATTTTCCAGTCAGTCCCAAAAATTCGACTATACTGGGATTAATATATAAGAGGAGCCTGTGCAAGAACTTACTGTTTTACCCATGTCTTGGTGATTTAATGTTAATTGATTGAAGGTGTATAAATATCTTTGGGAGTACAGATATCCACTTATAATTAAATTCTACTGAAGGGTGTATCTTGATTTTGCGCAATCGATTGAATTAGCAAGAGCCAATAGACAGCTGATGAATCTGTGTCCTTATTGCAAAATGCCTAAACACAAAGGCAAACACTCAGACAAGCAGTGGGAACCTTGACTGAATGTCTGGGTGAATAGAGGATAACATGGCTGAGAGATGTGTCACAACAAGTTTCACCTTTTTCATCAGCAGGGTGTGAGATTCCTAAACACATTCATGCTGTCAGAATCTTTTGGACCAGTCTTTCCAAATACGGCATGCGATGAGGCAAGCCACTGGTTGTCTGATGAACTGTTCACTAACAGCAAAATTGACTGAAATTAGACCTCATACAGAAATATCTTGGTGGCCAGTGGGCTGGTCCGGCTCTCTGCCCCATACTCAGTGTTCTGTGTCTGTGGGTTGGTGGGTTTATCCACAGAGGCATATTATGTTTAAGAGACATGCAGATCTTAAGGAGTTTGAATTGTAGACTGAGGCACAGTTTGAGAAAAAGTGTTTATTTCAGAAAACTCAGGTATTATGTCAGAGAAAATCCTGAAAAACTGTGAACCCGAGCACCCAAAGAGCCACTTTTATGTAGTTAGAATGGAAAAGTAAGATTAAAGTAACATCAAATTTGTTTAATAGGTACTACATGCAAGATCTGATCAAAAGTCTCCTGGACTCAACCCATACAACTCAACATTATTTCAATTTTGGCTGATCTCCCCTTCAAGGTCATCTTCTTGTGCACCGCTGAGCAGATCCCTCCATGGCTGCTGTTGTTTGTATCCTCCTTGAAAGTCCTGTTATTACCTCTTTTCTTTTAGCTGTGATCTTTACATTGGGTGTTAGCATTGTTTAGTGCTAAAAACCAACTTCAGATTCATCGTCTAGGATGCAACTGGAGTCCACTTGGAGTTTTGGTGTAACATCACTGAAGCGAGAACATCTAGCTGAAGCAGCCTGAAACCCTGTGCCGCTAACAAGAGTTCCCTTTCCTCTACTTCCAAAGCATGAAATTGAAGTTGAAGGATACACTCATTGACACAGGTACATTTCAGAGTCATAAAGAGCAGGACTTCTATGCTATCTGCTATATGCTTGTTCTGCTGTACTGTGGATTGTTTTTAGTCAGGTGTGATGTCATTTCCTGTCTTTTCAGTAAATTATGGTTTCCTCAGTGACTCTTTTTGAATACAGTGTCAAATAATCAAGTGAACTGAAACATCAAGAACACCCTGGTCAAGAAATGTATGATTAAAAATCATGAATGGTTGCTTACCTTTTTGTTTTTTAAAGTGAATATATTATCTCTAAATCAATCTTTCTCTATTCTTTCTCTGCGTCAGTATACAAGCCTAGTCACCAGTGTGATCAGTGATAAATAAATACAAACATACGGAAGTTCCTTTTTTCACAGTAAAAGTAAACTTGTCTTCATTCATCATGACTTCTTAAGCCAAAGTTGTGTAACAATTGTGTACGTGCAGTTTCATCACTGATACCAACTCAGATTCTCAAGAACTGAATGATTCATAGAACATCTAGAATTGATGGATGGATGAAGGGAGAGCAAATGCTCAGACGCACATCTTTTAAATACTCCAGGTAATCTGTCCAGATCTAGGTGATCAATTACACTGAATAACTTTGTGTACCAGGAACCCGAAAAGGCAACAAAGACAGACAAACTGGCAGAAACATGCAGCATGTCCAGCAAACGCATAGCCCACAGCTAAATCTCATCCACCTGTGGATGCTTCACTCTGTCTTGTTGCATTTGCAAGCCACACAAAATGTCTGCAAGGGTATCATCTGCCCTGAGCTGTACTTTAAAGTGGACATGAAACACCTTGGAGCCCTACTCTAAAAAGCTGTTCTATATTTAACAGTGCCAAAGGTTGCTGCTAATAGTGTAAGTATAGTGATTTATGTTAGCAAACTGGTAACAGGATCAATATCTTAGTGTAAATCAGGGACACTAAAACCAAAAACTACTAAGGGGGGGTCACTTTTGTACGGTCCCTGGCTGTATGTTAAAAAACAAAAAAATGATATACTGTCCACTTTCTCTCTCTCTCTTTTTAAATACTCACTCGCTGTCCTGAAATGGGAGAATACACCTTTTAACTGTAAATCTGGTTTCCAGGGCACTTTATAAATGAAGACTATATGGAGGGAAGCCTGTTTAAGTTAGGTGCACTGTTTCACCAGACCAAAAAGCTGAAGTCCATGATGTCTCCTCTGTGTTTAACCCTTCCCCGTTGGGTCGGGTGTAAAGGCTGAGCAGACCAGATGTTCACAGTGTGCAGTCAGCACTATTTTATGGATTAAAATATTCTCTTTGCTCAAGCACATCCAAACAGTTACAATATAACAAGTTAATACATGCACATCACATCGCAAACATACCTACTTACCTTCTTATCGCTTACTTAGCTTCTTACAGATGCATGATAGGAAATTCTTACTTCTATCAGCGGGTCTGCAGCGAAAACAAATTAATATCTGCAACAATCAGGAGCCCCTAGTGCCTTATTTTTTGTAAACTTTATTTCCTCATGTCTAGTTAGAGATTCTGATCTCACTAAGAGGAGTATCACCATGACAAATCACCAGATTAAAACGTGACTGTTCCTGCGCCTTACATGGCAGCTCCTTTTGTAAGCGTTTTCTTGTATTACGAGGTAAAAAAAAACAAAAACACAATTTTACTTTGTTTCTGACAACAAATAATACTCAATCTGTTAGTTCAACAGATTGAGTTGTAAATTTGCATAAAAATGCGCATGTCATTATTTTTAGTGAAATGCAATCCAACAATCATGTGAAGAGGTTTCATATTACACAGCAAATATGATCAAACACTTGGATAGAACAACTGTCTTTCAACAGTCAGTGACCTCCACCAGAGCCTGGCTTAGTGAGGAGGCGCATCTGCTGAGACCAGGTATGCAAAAGGTGAAGAGAAAAAAAGAGGAACATAGAGACCCAGGTCTTTCCTTGTAAGCAGACAAACAGGACAAACTGCCTGCAAGCTGAAAAAGCTAGATGACATACAAATAAGAAAAAGGCACAAAAACACCTGGGTTTTCCTAAGCTCAGCAGAGTCCTGTGCAGCTGTTTACACGGCATTGCAATCACAGAGCTAACAGAGATGTATCGTGTTTTTTCTTTTCTAAGATTTATATGTGCTAAATTGCTAACGTATGAAAGTTAAACCTCAACGATGGCTGACTAAAAACTTGAAAACGTGTTTTAAAGATCATTTCATTGTCTGCTCAGACTATGTGAGGTTGTGGAAAGCCAGACTCGGGTTAAATTTAAATAAACTTAAATGCTTTGAAGACAAAATCCCACAAAAGTTCCCATCTTCACTCAGGTCACTGAAGAAGCGATTACTTTATTCTATGTTTTTTTTTTTTTTATTACATTTGGTAGCCAGCTATGCAGTAAATGGGGTTTTGATCATTTTAGAAAGAGGTGAAAAAGTCGGAAAATATTTTTTCTCCGTAAGCTTCCTTTGACTCAGTAGTGTAACGTCTTTTCCACCCTGACAGTAACACTGCTGTGCAAAACCTCCCACATACTATTCAAATCGTCTGCTGCTCGTGTTTTATTTCCGACTGAGATGACCACACAGCTCTGTCTGCTGTCTGAACTCTTTGACAGCGTTTACATATTTCCACTTTTACTGTAAAATATGACCCAGCGAAGCACAAAAGCTTTTTCTTCTTTAAACAGTTTTGTTTGCAGTGTCGACCACATGTTTCTTTTAATGTCTGCTCGTGCTTTCTCATTGTGTTTTCTTTGTTTCTGACCCTTTAAACCAGGAATCGTGGTCACTCTGCACACACATCATATTATCCGTCATTTTCTCCAGTCACATATCCGTCAGACTGACCATGTGGGTCACTGTGATGCAGTAATGCTGATCAAAGACGCTTCTAATTGACACTGCTCCCCCCGTTACTGGCGTGCTGCCATGTGAACTGGCCTACGTGCCGGACCGAGCAGCGTCCAGGCGACAGCTGCAGGGGGAGGAAGGGGTGCATTAGCACACAACCCCTTTTTACTGTAGCTCTAACAACAAAACGAATTCAAAGGATAAATCCAGCATATTTCAGCCTAGGCTGTTTCCCATGAATGGGTCTATTGTGACTACTGTACTGCTGACTTTGCAATCGTCACCTCCTGTCTAGAAATTTTGGGGATTCCAGCAACAGGGCATCCTACAGTTACCGACACTGCTTCTGTCATCACTTTTGTCTGCTTAATCCCATAAATCCATCTTTTCAGGGCAGCATCGTAGCACGAAGTAAAAATATTTGATCTTTCTTGTACAACTCACCCAACTATGGTCATCTTCTTTCTGAGGATTTGTGTATTGCAAGTTTGCTACGAAATTTAAATCTGTAAAGCGAGACAGAAAATTGCAACAGAATGCATTTAGTGAAAAGCGTGCACATTGATGATAAACTTTATGAAAAAACACTTTAAAATGTAGTATGAAACAATCTCTCTGTTCCTTAAAGTGTTACGTTTGGACTGTTTTAAAGCCAAAAAGGAAGCATCAAATCTTTTTTGTGTGTTTGTTTGTTTGCTTTTTTCTCTTGATCTGATTGGATGAGCACGTGTGAGGGGGAGGAAAGAATGGGGCCGGGGGGCCTCAGCGAGCTCTGAGTAACCTGCTCTGACTCCGAGTAACCATCATTAACACAAATACCCAGACTCGTCTTAGCTAGAAAAACGATGGTGCTGTGTCACTCATTTTTCCCCCTTTTCCTGTAACTGCTGGACTAACATCAGCACCTGGAAAAATTCAGAGGTGTCTTAGGCAAAAGTTTGATCATACACAGTGACAAAAAGATTCCTTCTAGGAAAGTGTAGCTAAATGTAGATGAATTTCTTACTGTCAGGAAACAAAGACAGTTCAGAAGAAATTATGACTGTAGTCGTTTTAAAATAGAGTTACTGACATCTTTGAAGAGATATAATATTATTTTGTAGTTGTATGAACAATCTTTCAGTTCTCCACAGCAGCTACCTGATTTTCCAGGAAAAACTGCACAAAGCTTTTCAATTGTATAACAGCTGTATATATATATGTATGTATGTACATATATATATATAGATAGATAGATAGATAGATAGATAGATAGATAGATAGATAGATAGATAGATAGATAGATAGATAGATAGATAGATAGATAGATAGATAGATAGATAGATAGATAGATAGATAGATAGATAGATAGATAGATAGATAGATAGATAGATTCCAAACCAACAGATCAAATGAGTTTCTCCTTTCGAAAGCTGCAGAGAATAGAAGCAGCCACTCTTCATCACCTTTATAAACCTTACAGCAGGGACAGCCGCTTCTAGAGCCTCTGCAAGATTGGTTAGCAAACCAGCTACTCAACTTCATCAACTGGAAAACTTCAGACAAGTTCGTTATCTACAGTGGAGTGAAAGAGGGCCACGTCTTTGCACCAACAGGACAAACTGGTACAAGGTATACCAACGAAAAGTGACAGACTAATGACAGACTATATCAAGATCGAGTACACGTATTCTCCTGTAAGACAGCGAAACCTGAACACTGATATGACAGAAACTGAAGTTCAGCACTTTTCATATGTGCTGCTGCAAGCATGTATTGAACATTACAGGGCAGAAAAAAATGCTTAACTACACCGGAGTGTAAGTATTCAGCACCCTGCTGAAACAGAGGTGTGCTGGCTCAGGCATGTACTGACAATGGATGATGGCTGTACTCCCAAGCATCTCCTCTATGGAGCTGGCATAGACAAAATGTTCCAAAGGCAAACCTCAGATATGGTGCAAAGATTTCTGCAAGGGAGATGTGAAGGTGATGTGCATCTGAACAACTTGGCCAATCAGCTAGGTAGGCAAAAGAGAAATAGTACACCACAGACACATCTCTACAGTAAAGCAGAAAACGGGACTCGAGTCTGTCTTTAAAGAAGACTGTTCTGAGTCTGACTAGTTGGGACATGCTTTGGCAACCTGTTTATTTATTTATTATTTGGCTAACAGTGTGTCATGCTGATGTAATTTCCTATTATACAGAAATACTAAATTTGAATGACCGGCTGAATGAGGGAATATGAGAAGAAAATTTCATTTCGTTATGTTAAAATACCAATTACCCATTTGTATTGTTAGGTTTGATTATAGCCCCTTCATGATATTACAAGACCTTTTAGTAGAATCCTGCAGCTCTTCTTGGCTTTCTGACAAACTCAAATCTGCTTACTTATGATTTCCATCTTACTCTTTACTTACTATCAACATGGTTAATAGGATGGTTGCAGATAGCTTTCGTCAAAGGATTTCCCCAACAGGAAAAACATGAGAGTTTATGAGATAATCATGATTATTTCTGAAAAGAGTCATTCATACACAAACGTGCAAAAAAAACCCAGAATGAAAACCAGGAAGAGGAAAATACGTTTTGCATGCATCCTTAATAGAATTACTGTGTGCTTCTATTAGTTCTGGGCATTAATACACGCACAGGGACACAGGCATTAACATGTGGAAAACCCCAGAGCTGAAAAACACGAAAAATAAAATAAAATGTGGCTTATCTAATGGCCATTTGAAGAAGGCTCCTGAGGTGAGTCAGTCGCTACATAATCTCATGTTAAAATGCTCCTTGTCTACTTTATAGTACAAATAAACATGTGTACAGCCGGGTACACAAATGCTTGTGGTCTTAATGGAGATTTTCTCCACTCACAACAAATGTCAGATATGTTAATTGAGAACCACACAATGAGAAAAGTTCAGTAAACTAAAGCCAAATCAAGGTTTAAAGTCAACAAATCGGAAATAGAGTCCAGCTTTTACAGAGAAGAGTTACCTACTGCATTTATTATTATCTCTAGTGTCTAAAAAAGCTTCCTGTTCTGATCTGATAACCTTTCTGTGTTTATATTCCTCGTACAATAGGGGTGTTTCCTTCTCTCGGTTAAGGTTGTCTGCCAGACAATGTGAGCAGTGTCATTGTTGGCTGATTGACAGCAAAATCTTCACACAGCCTATTTTTAGTTGACGAGCTTGCAAATTTTCCAAGCCGTGTCAAGTTTCTGTCGGTCACAGAGATTAAAAGTTGACAACACTTTCTTGTGTCACGGTGAACTGCCATGGGCCCAGTGCAAATGGTCTTGTACAATAATCTTTGCACACGTGTGCATTTTTGTTTTCTGTTGCATTTCATGTTAAACTGTTTTACGAGTGTCATTGGACTTTTTAAGCAACGTCTGCAAACTTTGGTAAACTAGATCCAATAAAATGATGTGTCCCACATGAAGTGGGGCATGTGGTCACCCTACTTTGCTGGGTTGGATCAGACTCTGTACACTGGAGTCACCTCCACTTCACATAATGTATATCCTGTCCACAAAAGATGTTCCAGTGGATGACTTCTGCATATTAGCTATTGCCTCCCTAATGTGTATGTGTGTGTCATATTCCATTTTTCCTGGAGCCATCTGTGATGAGTTGATCCAACCTTGCATTTCATTCCATCTTTAGTCTGAGAAAATTCCCTGGTGTAAATGTGAATGTGGGTGGTTATCTGTGTCTCTGTGTTAGCCCTATGATCGACTGATGACCTGTCCAGGGTGTATCTTGGAAAAAGATGGATATATGAGCAGATGAATGGACATTCCCTTCCCCCGGGCCTGCATGGTTATTTTATCTAGACTGGATCAGAGGAATGCCCTTCAGGATGCTCTCTTGGGGATTTCCACAAAAAATATGCAAATTTTAAAACACCAAAACCAGAAACCAGGCTCAGCATAGAGATAAGATGCTCCCAAATTTTGCAACCTTACTGAATAAATAGGGCACTGTGTGAACTCACTGTAATTATCACAGATTTTAATTTGTTTTTTTGTTTTTTTGATCAAATGGGTAAATAGGGCAAAGGAGAATTGCAATGTTACAACAGTTTCCTTTACCGGAGTCTGACCAACTTACTAAGTGTATGTCATCTGTGCCTTAATGTGACACTGTGGGAACCAAATGAACAAAGACACAGTCATACACCTGTGCGCTCACCTGCACACACGTACACACCTACAGTAAATATTTTATTGCTCTTAAGACATCTGTGAATCATATATACACAACAGTCAACAAACACACACACACACACACTTCAATTCAATTCAATTCATTCCATTCAGTTTTATTTATATAGCACCAAATCACAACAGCAGTCGCCTCAAGGCGCTTTATATTGTACAGTAGATCGTACAATAATAGATACAGAGAAAAACCCAACAATCATATGACCCCCTATGTGCAAGCACTTTGGCGACAGCCGGAAGGAAACAAACACACACACACACACACACACACACACACACACACACACACACACACACACACACACACACACACACACACATTCTTGGAATCCCTGACAGAAACCGACATTCCAGCTCATCAAACTGTCATCCTGCTCTGAGGTGACGCCATGTCTTCTTCTTCTTCTTTTTTAAAAGGCTTTAACTTTTAATCACCTCAGTAGTCACTCACAGTGCTATAGCTGAATCTATCACCTCAGCCTTTAGCCACATCTCTCTGTGTGCTTGTCTGTCTAAATATGGCTCTGTTTAGCTCAGTCATGCCAGCTGAGTGAGGTTTTACAGCTCCATTGAGGTCATAAGTTAGTGTGCTTTTAAAACACCTGTGACAAAAATGTCACATGTCAATGTTTAATGAGTCTATTGATAGTTACTAACAGCTTGCCATGTTCCTCTTTGTTTCTTCTTTGAGATTATGTCGCATGACCTCATCAATAAGCTTGAGTGTACAATTTGTGAAAGATTTTTTGTCCTCTCTGTAAACATCAAACACAAACACACTACGTAAGTGTATTCTATGATAGTTTATGATGCTTGTGAATTTATTATATGTATGCCCGATCTTATCTAAACAAAGCAAATTGTACTTTTACAATTTCACACAGAGCACTAGACCTGCTCTGCTTTTCCATGTCTTTCATCTATATACCGTTACAATGGTAGGTGTTCATACTCAACCTGAAGTTTCACACAACAAGGTCAGTGTATATACAAATACTCTGTACGAGCCAAAAGCTCATGCTTCAGATTACATGCCTGGTTTCAGACAGTTTTTGTCTTACTCTTCACATCACTGACAGGGGATGACCTTAATATGGGAATCTCAGTCACTTGAACACTATAACGTGAAAAAGGTATTTCAACAGGTGACCTTCTTTTACACTTGACAAAGCGATTGGACTCAATGTGTCTGTATTTCCTCAAGGGCTGTTTGGATATCTTACATTTTGTTCCTGTTAAAGGTGCCAAATAAAATCAGCAACAAAACACTTCTGCAGCAGTCACACAGGCACACTAACTCACTCAGCTCGGCTTGTTTACATGATTTATGGTATATTGTGGTAAATGCTGGCAGACTGGGGTAGACCTGCAGCACAGACTTGATGCGATTATTAGCTGCAGGGGGTTATAAATGCATTTGTGCACTGGTATACATGCTCCACGATCTGCTACTCCAAACCGACAGTGTGTTGACCTGCTGACGTGAGGTGATGCACATGCTCATATTGCTGAATGACACGATGAGCTCATGCACTCACTAATTTTATGAGATCATATGCAGAGACATGTAAAACAGCAAGACACAAATGCTAAATATTACGAGTCCATACTGACATCATCTTCTTGAGACAGATGTCTTCTTTCTGTCGTTTCTTGAGGCCGTTTCTTCTGACTACTAATGTTTTGAATGTCTAGACTGAATGTGACGGTTTATGATGGTTTTCGTGTTATTTGTGTTGTTAAGTTATCATTAATTTCCCCAGTCACATAGAATCTCCTCTTGGAAAGAAGTTTAATATCATGAAATTACAATTCATTACCTTTTTTAAGCTAAATGATTAAACATAACACATTTGCTTTAATTAAATGGTAAATGGTCTGTATTTGTATAGCGCTTTACTTAGTCCCTGTGGACCCCAAAGAGCTTTACACTACATTCAGTCATCCACCCATTCACACACA
The DNA here is from genome assembly GCF_057381845.1 of Rhamphochromis longiceps. Taxonomy (NCBI): domain Eukaryota; kingdom Metazoa; phylum Chordata; class Actinopteri; order Cichliformes; family Cichlidae; genus Rhamphochromis; species Rhamphochromis longiceps. The sequence continues at coordinate 40,328,157 of NC_140568.1, read as the reverse complement.
CATTCACACCAATTACGATTTTAAAACTGCTTTTTGCACAAAGCTTTGTACAAATATTTGCATTTACGCTCTTTATTTTATTTAATTTTAGCAGTTTTCTCTGTGCCACTGGTCAGTTTTTGTTTTTGTAGCATAATCTTCCAGTCTAAAGTTCAAAAGGTAATCCAAGTTAATGCAGAATATAAATTATATATAACGACATCAACACTGTATCAGAGAAATCAGCTGGTGTTACAACTCAACACAAGTAGACATACCGGGCATGTGCCAACACATCTACTTTCTCACAGTGATACCAGCCAGTTGCGTATTCCACCTGACAGTCTCAGACTTGTGTGTGTTTGTTATAGCAGCCTGCGTGGGCTGATTGAGGGATTACCCATGAGTCAGTGACTCAAAGACCCCTGTGCTCACAGTAAACACCCACACAGGCATTGCTCAGTTTACCTCACATAGCAGTTAGAGTGAAGATTGGTTTGAAAATGCCTCTTGCAACAATGATCAGTTTTGGAGCAGAGAACAGGTCAAACCAGAAACATGTCATCATACAAAGAGTTTTTACTGCACACCAGTGGTGAAACAAGCACTCACATACTTTTAGTCACATGCATTGAGTAAAAAATACATTATCTTTTAAGCATAACACTAACGGAAAAAGGTACTGTAAGGCATGGTCGTATTTATGGAGGCATTTGCATAAACAATTTATTCTTTATTTTAAAAAAGCAGATGATGCGTGTTAAAATGAGTGTAGCAAACAAATTACGGATGGTGCTGCTATATAAAAATACACTCTCTGAATAAATACGTACTTTTTACCACAGGGTTACACACTCAGACAGAAATATTCACAAAATAGTTACAATTATTTGAAATGTTAAAATGTAAGCCTTTGACTGAACATTATTATTTACAATAGGTCATCCTGTGTCTTTGCCGGGCACTACTGATTTGCTTCAAGTCTTTGTGCCACATTGTACACCATGTAAGCTTAGGCCTTTCTCATTTCTGTTTCTCTTCTGGTGACATCTGTTTCATGCTTTCGTCCTTCTCCACATTTCCTTGTTTGTAATGTGGTCACACCAGTTTAACTTTGAGATCTGCCTGACACATCTTCAGTGGAAAATATTACCCTTCTTATCAGTTTTGACTGTACTCATCCACGTTTCACTGTCCCACATAACTGCTGTTGTCGAGCTGGAGTGTCATCTCAGTGGCGGTGACAGAACAGGTGGAGCACATTCTTTGGAAACCACCACTATCCATCCCCAATCAAACTAGCATGTAGAAATGTTTTCAAGAGGAAACCATCTCCACACAGTATTCGAACTTAACCTTGTCTGTGTGGCTATTCCTCTCTTTTACCCTTTTCTCATTCACTCTGTTCCCATTTAGTGACTTTGTCCTCCATCATGCCACCACACACTCCACCTGTGTCTCTGATCCTCGATCCACTGTTTGAATCCTCCAGGGCTCCTCCCCTGTCCATCCTTGGGATGTGCCTAGGCTCCCATCACCAGCCTCAAGTTGACACACTGCTGGATCTGGGCATTGGCTCTCAATTACTGTAAAATAAGTTTTTATTTCATATAAAGAGAGTATTGTATGTTAACACTTAATTATTGATCAAAAAATGAACAGTGTATTTGCCAATATCTTGTGAATCCACAGAATGACAATTTTAAATTCAAATTCAAAGAACAAAGTTCAACTAAAGTTCAACACTTTCTATAAATGCCTATTTAAATTCCCCTTATTTGTGGTTAAAACATGTATGGACATCTTGTATAAAATAGCCATTTAGCCATAAACCCATAACGACCCTTCGCCCAGACACGAGTAAGTGCTCTACACTAATTTTTACTGATCTGCATCAAATTCAGTCATAAAGGAGACTTTGTAGTGACTTCTGAAAGATAAAGACATTAATGTAATGATTCATTTATCAGTGCGTGTCAGTGTACTCAAACTAACCTGTGCAGGTGTGTGGCTCCTCTGTGTAGATCTGCAGGAAGACGAGCACAGACAGGAACAGAAGACAGCGACAGGCCTTGTCAGGAGCTTCCCTGAGTGGGGGCCTCCTGCTCTGAAAGGCTGGATACAGGACCCGACGGGTACGGCGAAACCGAGTTGGAGAGGGAGGTGGAGAAGAAGAGTAGGATGTTGTCAGGGTACTGGATTCTTCCAGAGGCCCCAGGGCAACAGGCACAGGTTTGCAGCAGGAAGAGAAAGGCATTGTCGACCCTTAAGCTTCTTCTTTGTCCTGCTAGTCTTATGTTTCAGCTTCTCTGTGCTTTGGTATTCTGATCTTAATACCTTTATATTATTATCAGGAAGTCTCTATTATAAACAGCTCCTGCTTCTCTTTGTCAGACTTCAGATAGTTTTTGCACGCAGCATATGCATCTGTTTTGCCCTATCTATCTTCATCACCAGTCTGGTTCTAGGTCTGAGTTTGAAGCACACACTCTTTAAATATGTGCAGAGTAGGTGTTGTCAGTCTGCCTTTGGCCAGTTGGACGCCACCCACCTCGGGAATTATTGTTGTTAGGAGTTAAGATTATTTTTGGATGCACGCAAACTCCTTTCCCCCCCAAGGAAGCTTTTCTGCCTCCTCCTCCCTACAAATCCCTGCTGTAGGGAAAATCCATGGTGCAGCTGCATTACCACCTCAAGTCAGAAGGCAAAGTTGAGGATTGCTGGCTCAGTTAAATACTCTCCATCATCACCATTCTGCCATGAAGTTTAATGAAATGTGTCTAACAGTGTCTTGTTGATAATACATTTGACTGGGGCCTTACACACAGAACATTTTTACTCACGGACTCAACAGGTCCACGTATAACGCCACAATTCCTTAGAAGGAACTTTATTTTTCAGAAGGATTTTTATCTTTGGTTTTTACATATCATCACTGGCGGATATGTTCCTTCGGCAGCACGAGCAAAACATCTTCTGGAGCTCCAACTAACTGATTTTTATCAAATAAAAAGTACATTCAAGTCATGTTTTATGGTCAGCCTCTGCAATAAAGGTGAATGCCACAGAAAAAAGATGCACAGTAGACAAGCACACAATTCTAGAGCTCAAAGAGTAAAGCTACAGGTTTCCTCACCTCTCCTTGCGTGTGGGCTGAACTTGTGTCTTCCCTCTCTCCTCAGGCTTTGACCACAGAAATTTGCTGAAATTTCTGGAATGTATTCAGGGTGCTTTGATTAGCTTCTTGTCTGTATTTTTGCACGCGACACACAATATATCATCAAATGCATTACAGTAAAGCTGCAGAGTCATTTATCCCAAAGTGCTGCATGCAACAGGCAGTGAGTGGACACCGACTGTCATGCAGTGATTCCACTAATTTTGACATTATAAGTCGCATGCACTTGAAAGGCTGTTGTAAGAAAGACAGACTTTTTGCTTTTCTCTTCATTTACAGCTTCTTTGTGTGCTGTTAAAACTCGCAAACAGTTAAATCTCAAGTTGCCTCACAGAGCCTCAAATCCTTCAAACATTTCATAATCCATATGTTCTTATTTATCTGCTTCTCCAGTCAAGATTGTATTGATTACTGTGTTCTGTATTATGATGAATCAAACACATTCGCAAAGGCTCTTAAGTGATGACTTTGTATTTGCAGTTGACATGTATTAGATGTGCTGGTCTTCTGTCGGGTTCTTTTGATAAGCTGTAGTTAAACAAAAACATGTTTTGATGTTACTGTTATGGTTTTGAACTAATCGCTCATTTTGAACTAATCACAATTTTAAATGAACATTTTATATCATAAATTCTTAAAATTACTCAAACCATGACACATAATCAATCTCATATTTTGGAGCATTTATTGGAGTTTTAATCTGTTTATTTAGTATGTTAATTATATCTAGTTTGGGTTTAGTATGTCAAGTCAAAATCAATGTGTGGTCAACGCATCCTCAGTAGCATCCGTTGTTTCAACTTTCCAGTTTTAAAATCTCGAGAACACGCTATGCAATCAGAAGAAATATTTTCCAAGCTTGGAAAAAGGGTAAATCCGAGGAGCACGTGAGCGTAAGCTGTGATTCACTTAGGGAGTGTCAGTGGTTCAAGCCCTGACCAAAGGGAACAAATATTTCACTCAAGTATTGTCCTTTAGCCTATTTATATTAAGACTCATGTAATCTTTCTGTCCCCACCCAAAGCTCATGTTTGATCCACAAAGAAAGTGAAAAGGATATAAAAGACAAAAGAAGAAAAATACTGTTGAAATCCTTTTGCTGTGGTTGCAGTTAGTTGCATCAATTTTAGACTGACAATAAAAAGCAACAAAGATGTAAGATGTTAACACACTCAGCTGATCCCACAGACCACAACTGTTCAATGACTGTTAACATTAGGGTAAAATAATATAAAAATACATTTATAAATATTATTTTACAATAAACACTGTAATAAAACCAGCACCTGTATAGGTAGATAAAAAAATAAAACGTAACAGCTTTTGTCATCAGCATTGTTTAGTGCGCGCAGGAACGTAGCGTAAGACAAAGCTCATGTGCACGCGTTGTGCTTTGGAAGCATTAACGTCACTCTTTTGTTCACATAATATAGCAGGTAAAACATTCTACGGTGAATGGTTCACATGTCACACAGTTGTGTGAACACACACACTACTGTGGCAAATTTAGTGTTTTCCTAAAAACAAGAAGCACTCTGAAAACACAAACCTCCACCAAAGCAGGTCAACTCTGGACAGTATTTACTTTTAAGCGACTAGTAGCCTACTACACTTTGTGTATATACATTTTATTTTCTTAGGTTTTTTTTTAAAGTGTACTTTGTACAGAAAAAATCCAATGAGGCTAGCATGCTAGATGTTGAAACATAATTGATAATAGGCATTGATTTGTTAATAGCTGGACATGAATAACTTGAGGTTGTGATATATTATTATAGGCAGCTTGTTCTCTTTCTCTTGAAAACACTTTCCTTAGAGATGTAACACATTTCAACGTGAATGTTAATCATCGCGTTCTCCTAGTTCAGATATAAACTTTTAGAGAAACCTTACTCAGCACTGTGCAAATGAAAGGAAATGATTCAGACTCTGTAGGACAGGTACTGGCATGGCTTTGCCGAGTCTGGTACACCATGCTCATCCTTCTGTCTTAAAATGAAACGGTAAATGGGTGGTGGTAATGGTAATGGTAAATTAATGTTAATTGAAAAGACTCCTTAGTTACATGTTTTGGAAAATTACATGTGGGTATAAAACAAAGAGAAAAGCAGAAACCAATATTATAAATGGCACGGAAAACTACAGACTGTATGAACTGTACAAACTATATGAAGACCTGGGTCTGAATCTACAATAATATAAAATCACATTAAATTGGACTTTCTATAGTTCTGTATTCATGTTCTGTTTCTTATGTTATATCATGGCTTTTTTGTTGTCTGAAAAAGGGCAAAATGTGATTTATTTGTATTTGAAGTTTAAAAGAAATAAACTAAAGGGACAGAGCCACAATAATTTTGATTTAAAAGTAATAGAATTGTGACACACAGCAGGATTAAACAATTTAGAAAATGGGATCTTTATCATAACCCAGTATCTAACAAGGCATAAATTTATTCATTCGTTGTTTGTCGGGTTTGTTTGTTTTTTCAAATTACTGAAAGTGTCGTGATTCAAGGAGCTTTCTGCTTAAAAGAAACCAAACAAGTTCTGGTAAAAACTGCGTTCGTTTTTCCATCTAACTTTGTAACACTAAAATGCAAAAGAAGGATGACGTGTAGGAGATGCCCCCATCGTACGCTCAAATGCTCTTGCCCTCAAGGCTAAACCCACCGGAGGAGATTTAATGCCTCACATCCTTTACCACAAATACATCATTTTTATGATAAAGCACGCTTACTAGTGAACAGAGATGGGACCAAGTCATTGTTTTGCAAGTCTCAAGTAAGTCTCAAGTCTTTATCCTCAAGTCTCAAGTCAAGTCTCAAGTAATGTCAGGCAAGTCAGAGTCGAGTCTCAAGTCACTGGTGTAAAAGTCCGAGTCAAGTCACAAGTCTGAAACTTTGAATTTCAAGTCCTTTCGAGTCTTTAAAAAAAAAACAAAAAACGAAAAAATAATGTTGCAGTTATATGCTAAATGTAAATATTAGACCATGTAATTTTAAAATCTGTGTTTTTCTCAACACATGACAAAATAGTGAACTTAGAAAATATACACAAATTGTGAAATTGCACCTCTTTAAAATGCAGCTCAATTAAACCTAGCTCCAAGAATAATTTTCACCGACAGTTCTGAGATAAGCTGCATGTTATTCTTGGATGCGGTTGTAGGACCAGCTTTAAAATCGCATGACAAAAATATCATACACATTAAAAAAAAAAAAACTGCATCACCAACGTAGCCTGGACAACATTTGCTAGTTAGATGAAGTCAGCTATCTCATCGTAGCATATTTATATGCATATTTATAATCATACGCTTCTTGGAGTGAGTGCATACACTCATGAAGTTTAGTAACTTCAGGTCACTGCAACAAGCCCAGGTACAGTTTACCGACGGATGGGTACAGGACCTTGAAATGCACCGTGTAGAACGAAAGACCATCGTACGTATCATAAGTTTACCAGTCTCACAAATTGTCGTCATAAATACACATTCCTTAACCGTTTATTAATAGGACCTTTGAGCTCAACGGTAATTAATTAGTAGTGGAAATAATTTCTGGTAGCATCACAGAAATGTAGCAGTGACAACAATATTGTATGCTGTAATCGTACTGGGCAATTAGTGATACAAAAAACCTGTTTTATCCTGTGAATAAAAGTATATGTTTTTGTCAGTGTACCATAATAACAGAAGCGAAACGCAATATTGTGTCAGGACAATTCACTATTTATGCACAATAAATAAAGGAGCATAGCGCGACAATTTCTGTTCAGCGCCAGACTTGCTTGTAACCTATATCACTAATTATGTTATGAAAATGACGTATTAACTACTAAAAAACACTGACCTTCGTGTAAATGCTTGGAGCAGACTAACCTGTGAGCTGGAGTGTTCTGGGACGTTATATTTGATCTTTGAATGGCTGCAATCCAGTCCATCCGTCGCGTCTTTGTTACTTCGGAAACATGGCTCGAACAATTTCTCTTCAACGACGTAATCCGATAACAACCGATCTCTTTACCCGTCGGCTTCCCGTGGCTGTCATGCGACCGGCTATTGCAGTTAATAATACAACGGCTTCTTGACATTTTTGTGTTTCTTTTTATCGCTGTGTGACTGATTTTAATTGAAAGCCTGCGTGCGCTAGTACCGCTTGCCACGAGTTCCCAGAATCCTTTGCGGTTCTACCCGTGAATGACGTCACATTTTCAATCTCTATATAATATGCATGTTAAATTTTATATTTGGGGTAAAATATCAAGTCTTTTCAAATAAACCGGTTCAAGTCCAATTCAAGTCCCAAGTCATTGGTGTAAAAGTCCAAGTCAAGTCACAAGTCTTAGAAAATTTTTTCAAGTCAAGTCTAAAGTCATAAAATTAATGACTCGAGTCTGACTCGAGTCCAAGTCATGTGACTCGAGTCCACACCTCTGCTAGTGAATACTAAAACTCAGTTGCCTAATAGCATATTCTTCAGCGCAGGAACACACAGGCACGCATTCCAAAGATTCCACTCCATTCAGGTGGTTTACCTAGGAAAAGGGATCCTGGTGCGGTGGGATTACCAGAAAGTCTTTGTGTATCAGAGGGGATGCGATTGGCACAGACAACCAATACTTCCTCCCCTTCATTCTTATTTTAATCCTCCATGTTTGTCAGCAGCCCTAATGCTGTTTGATGCTTCAGACTCAGCTACACATCGTTTGTACTGGCATGGAGACGGAATACCTATCTCCTGGTTCATACCTGAGAGGAAAAGGCTCGGCCTTTGGGCTGCAGGAAACAAAAGGTTAAGGCAGGTTAGCGCTTGAAAATCAAAGTTATTACAGCCTAATGCTACAGACAAATATTTCCCTGAGCAGTAATCACAGGAGCTAACACCCTGCCCAAAGAATTCAGCTTCATTATTTAGCTTTTGTTTCGAAAGAGGGAAATTCCAGTTTCAATTCATCTAAATTGTGAAATGGGCCTCGTTCCAACTCTTCTTATAATTGGTTTAAAATGTAGGTGGATAATAACTTCATCCAACAAGATTATGGTTTGAATATCAGAACATTTCTACCTCCTCTAAATGAAACCCTCTCAATTTAGTGCCAAACTCGCAGCCTAACCAATTTACCTAACCAATTTACCTAACCAATTTGAGCTAAGTTTTATCCCTCAGACCACTGAAGCCATGTAAAACAAAGAGAGGCATCCAAAAAAATAATAATTAAAAAGAACACACAGCCTACTTTGATCTTAAGGGGGGCTGGACCAGTGAAACTCTCCTTTCTGTAAATGTAAAGAAGTTTAACTATGCATTTAGTCCCTGAGATATCTTACAGTATGGTACACCTCAGTGTTTCTGCATGATAAATGTGTAAATTCAATTTAAAAGTTCTGTTTCTCATTGCCCAGTTGTTTATCTGCTACTTAATTACGTTGGTGTGATATGCATGGCCACGAAGGAGGTCTTTTTCGGTAGGAAACTTTATAAATCATATGCAAATACAGTTAAAATTCCAAGATTTATACCTTTACTCCTTTACATTTTCCAAAGCTGGAAATGTGAGTGGGCCAGATTGGAGTCTTTGCCAGGTCAACTTTGGTCCCGGGGTCTGTTTGATGGCCGTGGTCTGAACCCAACTGGTCCTCACAAAGATAACTGCAACATTATTACTGTGGTGTGATTAGGCAACATCTGTAAACATTGCATCCTTTTTATAAGCAGGGCATGTGAGAGATGCAACTGCATTACATTCATGCAAGGGCCTACTTTACATGTACTTTACAGAGTGCACCTCTATTTACAACATTTTCCTGCAGTGAATAACTTGAAAATATTGTAATTATTGTGGGAACATCTAAATGTTTCTGAGCTGAGATAAGCGAGCAGCATTCTAGTATCCTAACAACATCAGTGGCATTCAGGATGTTGTAAATGGTAAAGGTCAGGTGTAATTTGAGTTGGTAAGTGGTTTCTAAAGGTTTTGTTCTTCTTTGTCATGGCAGTTAAAAGGTATCCGTTTATATTTGTTCCAAAAGCACAACCTGTAATTTGAAGGCTAATAATAATAATCGCAGCACCAAGTGGAATTTATCAGCGAGCACACTGGGTTTCAATTGAACAGCCTGTCCGTATTTGACTTTATGGTGTTATGACAACTGATGAATGCTCCACCTCCACCACCGCCACCACCTGCCACTCTTTAAATTTGCAAACATCCACCACAATCCTCTAGAACAATTCCTAAAGGTTTTTTCGTTTAAAGTAATTTAATAAAATTCTACTTTAGAGAGTTAGATACCCATGGCCTCATGCTTTAGAGCAGTGTGATTGGATTTACTGACTAAAGGAAAATTAAACTGAAAACGTAAATGTTTGATGGCGCTGACTTTCCATCTGTTGCCAGGTAAAACTGTGTTACTACAGCAAGCAAATGAGCCAGTCTCATGCGCTTCATGTCTTTAAATCTCTTTGTGATATTGTCAGCCAGTCAACACAAAATATGAGACTAACTGGAGGAGGAGCAGAAGCTGATTGCTGTGTTCAGCAACACTTGGTGTGCTTTTAGGTTTAATTACCGGCTGCCATGACAACTGGGAAACAAACAGGTAGCATATTCACACACAGATTGGTAAAAACATTGTTTAAGCAGCTATTTCGATGTGTGCCTCTCCCGTGCTCAGCAGCCCGAGGCCTGCAGCAGATCACGTTCTCGTCTCTCATTCTTTTTATCTGTTGTTGCTGCAACTAGGACACAAACTCTAATGTTAATAGGACAGGGTTAAGGTTTAGGTGCTCTTACTGTGGCAAAGTTCAGGAGTAGTCAAGAATTAAAATATTGGTAATCAAAGGACAAGGAGAGAGGTATAAAGCTGGCTGTTGTAGCCAAAGATGGTTTGGGACCAGCAAATACCAGAAAACAAAAAATCTTTGCATAAACATGGAGACATAACTGTCACTGCAGACAGTCCTGGCTAAAGGTTTTAATATTGTGAGATATGACAAGGCATTACATGCAAGGATAATGAAGATTTTTGTATGTTTTCTGTACGTGCGTGTTTGCTCGACTCACATTAAATTTAATATGCAAATAATCAGTGATTATTTGCCAAGAGGAAGAACTCAAAAAGTTTTTTGCATCTTGCTGGAATAATTGATAACTTATAATTCATTGGAAAAAAAAAAGAATGAACCTTTTCTGAGAGTTTAATTTGTCTAAAGTTTCTATGAAATATCTTAGTGCTAGAGTTGTAGTTTTTCACAAAAGGAAAATATATTTTTAGAAAATGAACTCACGACTCGTGTCGTGAGAGCTGAATGTCTTAACCTCCACACCCTCACTTTCCACCACAAGCTGTTTTGTCTCTCTGCTCATGTCTTCCACCATCTAATCCTTTCCCAGTGAGGAAACATATCCATCTCACTTTTCGTGCAAAGAGCACATTATTTTATTTTGAGAGCATCGTCCTCCCAGGGGCCGATGCAACAGAGAAAAACAGACAATAACACAGAGACAGCTGAGTTACAGTATGCCGGCCTCGGGCTGAATATCTGTGGGTGGTGGAGGTAGCGTGCAGGACACTTCACAGGTTATGACAATGTGCATAGGAGAAACCTCAGCAATGATTATGATTGACTGTACCTGAAGGTATGCAAACACAGGTGTATGCTGGGTTTGAACTCTGTTCGAGTCACACGCAGCTAACCAAACATTTTACTTTTATAAGGTCTGACTGAATATTGGAATTGATATTTTTACTTTGTGCCAAAAGAAAGATCGTGCTCAATCTTCAGAAACTGAAAACACATAATTAGTTCTAAATAATATAATTAGATATAATTAGTTTGCCCAGCTGTGGTTGTCATATTGTAACATAGCTACTGAGGTCTGTTATTTAATTAAGTAGTAAGTAGTAGTCTTCATATTAGGATTTTTATGAGACTTCACGCTTCGTTACATAGAAACTTGTAAACATCACATTCACTTTTTAAAATGTACGCCTACTGTTTCCTGCAAAAGACCAAGGATCAAGGTTATTATAGTTTACCAACTGAAATAATTTTGTAAACCTAACTAAAACAAAATCATATCACCCAAAAAATCAAATACCCTAAGTTTTAGTATTTGTTAATTTTGACTTCGGATGTCTACAAGCTTGCGAGTCAACTTCAAAAAACTAAATGAAGACTAAATATTTTCAAACAATAAAAACTACACTGGAAACATAACCTGAAACCAAGAAATGAAAGAAATTAAACTGAATCAAAGTCACAAATTCAAACAAGTGATATGAAAAAAAGAACAAAGTAAATGAGTCATTGAGATCAACTTGATTTTGTGAACTTTGTGTGTCTGTTTGAGACCAAACAGAGTAATTAGAGAAACATTTTGGTTTGGCAGCCACATGTTCAGGGAGCACCTCTATTTGCAGGTATCAATAGATCCGTGGGTTGGACGACTCTCATGGTGCGTCTTTTGTGTTGAGGGATTTTGTCAGAACTGAAGAAGAGGAAAGAAAAAAAATCTACTGACTGATAAAAACTTCTGAAGTCTTCATGTAACCTTTCATCAACCTCTGCTCTCTGTACAAAAGGTGAACAATGCAGTAAAACTGTCAAGGCTAAATTATATACACACATATTCAGTGGCAGTGAAGTGTTCATAACTCCTTCCTCTGTTGCGATGCATCTGCTGTGACTGCATAATTTGAAGGTGTAGTTACGCTTTAAAAGCCCACAAATGTAAGCCTGTTGATAGTCAGAGACCATGCATTTGTGTTCTTTACCTCACAAAGCAGTACTGAGCTTTTGTCATGGGGAGTAATGCGATCAAACCCAGAGCAGACTGACTGTCAGCCAACAGACAAGCATGTACAGCTCTGCAGCTTGAGAGGTGCTGTGTTTCCTCTGCATGTGCAAGGTGGCTCTGTAGACAGATAAGAAGCTCAGGAGCATGAAAACTAAGGGCAGTAAACAGTTATCAGTTACAGTGATTATAAGTGTCTATAAAACCATGCAATTAGTAATTAGGTGCTTCAGGATAATCCCAATACATATAAACAATGATATAAATGACTAAACTAAACTAAAAAAAACAAACTAAAATATAATATATAAAATAAATCAGTTATTATTATCACAATAACTGTATAACTGGGCATTGTTGCTAGAATTGCTAGATTTCCTTTCAGATAATTCATTAATCTCATTAATGTGACTACTAAATTTGTAAACTGAAAATCAACTTTGCAAATAAACAAACGAAAAACAAACTGAAGTCTTAAATGAACCATAACAACCAGCAGACTATATATACATTTGCATTTAGAGCAAATACATCAAGCGCTGAATATTTCAAGCGGTCCCTGAATGCAGCGTATCCTGGCAACAACTAACATCGTTTCTCTGTGCTATTTGAAAATGTGCTGTTAAAGGAGTGGAGATAAAACACAGCACCAACAAGTTTATCGTAAAAAAGGCGGAAAAATCAGCAACTATGGCAGATGAGACAGTTCCTGCTGACAGAGACAAGGCTTTATATTTGACACAAATTCAGTTCTTAGATAAGGAGCTGGAAAGGTAAGAAACCATTGCTCTATGTTGCTGCTCCTCTGTTGGGTAAACGACTTTTAACATAACACAAAAATGGTAAATGGCCTGCATTTGTATAGCGCTTTTCTAGTCCATAGGACCCCAAAGCGCTTCACACTACATTCAGTCATTCACCCATTCACACACACATTCACACACTGGCGATAGCAAGCTACATTGTAGCCACAGCTGCCCTGGGGCGCACTGACAGAGGCGAGGCTGCCGGACACAGGCGCCACCGGGCCCTCTGACCACCACCAAAAATGTCCCAAAACTTTTAAACACGTGATTATAGAACAGCTTCATAGGTTACATGTATCTGTGTGTGCTTCATCAGCTTTTGGATCAAATGGCAGCTATGTTGTGACTGACTGTTTTTATCTTGAAGGTTTCTACAGTACCAGCTACTAATAACATGGTGCCTAACTGCTATGCAATTCTTCTTACATGTGATTTTAAAAAAATCTGAAAGACATTAAATTAAATTAAATAGTGACAACAAACAGCCTCAAATCCATAATTTAATTATGAAAGCTAAAAATTCTATTTACTGTAAAATATAGAAGAATAACTTTAGCTGACCTGGGTTTGAATCCTCTGTCTGAATCTGAGCCCGTAGTTTCCTTATGATCTTTACCTCAGGTGTAAAGAAGGAAGCAACATTACAATCCTTTTTCAGAATCAGAGTCAAGAACTTGAAACTTTCTTCAGTGTGGCAATGACATAGCATTTATGCATAAAATAACAAGAAAATTTTCTGTATCACCATCTGAATATGATTAGACCTACATGCAAATTCCAATGACAATACAACACATATTTCACAACAACAAAACTTAACAGCTACATTTGCTATAAATGCAGTCCATCAGCAGAGACTCTATATCTCTATACTGTAAATAAAAGAGTTAGTGAAAACGTGGCGCTTCCAGATGATTTTAAAGCAAAACTCTGAACATGACATGATCTAGACCAGGTTATCTGTTCAGCAAAAGTTACAATGGCAAAAAGATAACCATCTTTCAGACTCTAGGCTCAACTCACCTCCTTAACCTGTCAACCTCACCTCACCCCTCTGTAAGGACCAAGTAAATTTATTTCTTCCTCAATTATAAAATCTTAAAACTTCCTTTTTCACTATTCTGATGTACCAGCTACAGCAGTTTCAGCTCAGCATCTCATATTAGATTCATAAATTCTAAACCCATATGTCCTTTTTTGTACTGCAGGTGTCAGCTCAGATGTGACGAGCTGAAGAAACTGATAGATGACCTCAGAATTTGGTATGGAGCAATGGGGAGGGACAGGGACGATATATGTAATTACCTGACAGACTCCTCAAATGCAGTAGAGAAAAAGGTTGCGGAGCTGAGTAAGGTGTTGGAGCATCAGCAGCAAGCTGACAAAAAGGAAACCGATGAGCTCAAGCTGCATCTCAACCAGCAGAAGGAGGAGCTACAGAAGGAAGTGGACAGACTCAAGTCAAAGAGCACGTTGCAAAGTGAGATAGACGCTGAGTCAGATCATTTATTATTTTTCATCATCTTGTGTTCGGTTAAGTCAGCTGGTCTAAACATGGGGCAGAAGTTGGCCAGTCCATCACAGAGACGCACCACCACATGCCACATGCCCAATTTAGAATCAGCAGTTAACCTAAGATGTGTATCTTTGGGGTGGGGTGAAGGTGGATTAGCTGGACCCACACAGGTACAAGACGAGCACACAAGGCCCAGCCAGTCGGGAGTTTGAAACCAGGAACCTTCTCACTAAGAGGCAACAGTGCTAATGAGCTAGCTGCTGCACCACTGTGCACATTTATAGCCAGACCAGGAGAAAAATATATTAATTTGATTGTGGGTTGAACCTTAAAATTGCTGTTTTAAATTTTGTGTCTGCCTTTTTGAGAGATTTGCAAAAACATCATAACCACAGTGTCCAAACCATGATTTTTGCAAAACCGTTGTTGAGACTGTGTGAAGCTTACACTGGGATGTTTCTAGCTTCCTGTTTTCATTTGCACCTCCTTTCCACCACTCAGAGGAGAAGCTGGACCAGCAGCAGAAGGAGAGGGAGAGGATGACACAGCGACTGGCCTACGTGGAGTTTATTGAGAAGCAGCTATACACTACGAGGGAAGAATATGGAGCTGCCATCGCCAGACTGCAGAAACAATTGGATTTACAGGGGGCAAAGTAAGGTCTAGTGCAGAGTTAAATTCAAGCTACAGTTATAACTGCAGGAGGAGTTGTTCCCTCTGGATGCTGCGTCGACTTACTGAGCCCTGTTCTCCAACAACAGAGTGTTTCAAGACTGTGAGAAACAAGTGTGGAGCTCCATCAAAAATAAAGTTTCAGCAATTGTTGAGGAGGAGAAGATTCAGCACGCAGAGGTGCTTAAAAAAGTCAAGGAGCTTACAGCAGAGAGCTTTAAACTCTTGAAAGAGAAATCCATCCTGCAATGCCAAGAGAGTGAACTCTGTCTTGAAGTACAAAACATGAAGAGGGACAGCCACGCAGCTAGCCAGGACATCATCCAACTCAAGGAGGTACGATGTCTGCATAGAAGGGACATAAATGTGCCTGCGTAATTCCTAGAGGTTGTGGTAGCTTGAATTGGTACATCTGCCTTCTGTTTAAAAAGTTGATGTTACATTGCTACATGCAACATACAAGTCTTACTGCTTTTTATTATTATGTAGAATGAGGCATGTGGGAAGATATGTATTACCTTAAAATATTGTAACACTATTTTAACTGATAACTCGTTTTCATTCTTCATGTCTCCATATTTATCACCCGATTTACAGAAAGAAGATCACCTGTCGAAGAAGTGCCAGCAGCTCAAGGTTCAGCTGAATAACTACAGCCTCTTGCTGGCCAAGAAACAGGACCTGAGGTCTTTACTTCTTTACTTTTTATTTATTTCTGTTTCTCCAAGATTATTTTTTTAACTTCCTGATAGTAGCAACATACAAAAGCTTTAATAGAGACTTTAACAGAGACAGCTTCTCTACAGTCAGATGCTCTACCACTGAGCCACACCCACATTGGGTCAACTTTTATTCTGTGTTATAATTTCAGACAGCAGCTGAACTTGGATTCTGAAGTGTGCAGTCAAAAGAAAGCTGAGGCAGCTCAGCTGGAGGCTGAGCTCCAGGAGGAGATGAGTAGGAGGAGGCAACTCAAGGCAGACATGGAGAAAGCAGCAAACATTCTGAGACCTGCTGTGATGGTAAGAACACAGCCTGACAATAACTATGGCCTTTAGCCATTTGATTGCAGCCACAGCATATCATAATGTTTGTATGGGAGATAGTTCTGTGCTTGGTGGTCCAGTTTGATTGGTATTAATTGAAGACTGCTGGAAATCCTCCCTATGTTCTGCTATTGAGACAGGCATCCAAGAAACCAGGTATCCAGATATTCCACAACAGGTAAAACTCTGGCATGAAGGTATAAATGTTAATTCACAAATGATACAATGGCATCATAAGACATACACAACAATAACGATGGTATCGTGAAACAGTTATTCTGTGTGTGATACGTTAGATTAGGGGCAGGGAACTTCAGGCCTCGAGGGCCGGTGTCCTGCAGGTTTTAGACATGTCCTTGATCCAACACAGCTCATTTAAATGGCTAAATGACCTCCCCAATATGTCTTGAAGTTCTCCAGATGCCTGATAATGAACTAATCTTTTGATTCAGATGTGAGTAAAATTCAGTAATTTGTTGCAAGTTTGTTTACTTCTATTCACATTAACCTCATTCATTTTAGGTGAAATTTTGAGCCACTGTATTGATTATTGTTTTGCAAGAGGCAAGATTTCATATAAATCTTTCACCTAACTAAGATGTAATTTGCCAACTACTGGTGAGTGCTTTGATTTTTTCTGAACACAAAAAGAAACTCAAAATTCTAACACTTTCACATTAGGTGGCCTAGGGTGAAGTGAACACTATTAACTGATTAGCCTTATTGTCTTTTAACGCTATAGTATTATGAGAACAAAATATTATTTTGTGACTTACCCGCTAATGTGTACACTGTCTCATCCACCGAGATAATGGTTTTGTTCTCTGTCCTCTGAAGGGCTTAGAGAAATTCTCTGAGGCTCAGGGGAAGATCCAGAAGCTGCGTGAGATCCTGGAAAGCAACACATCCCATGGAACAGAGTCCGCTCTTTATAATTCCCCAGAGAAGAGCAGTCGAGGGCAGAAACTGCAGACATCTGGCCCCAGAACAGTCAGGTGCTTGGAAACACTTTGCCCGGTTTGTGTATGTTAGTGTAATGAGTCGTGAAAATGGTGGCCTGATATCTGCTGAAAGCTGCCAGGTTCTTCATAGCAGTGAACTGGATCTTTGCCCGACTGAGGCCCATGAGAGCCAGATTATCTCCCAGTTGGCCTCAAAATAGTCAAAAAACAATGTACGCCTCTATAAATAAGCTTTTGCTTAGTTGCTGTGACTTTTGTTTTGGTTTCAAAAACACCATGATATGTTTTTTTCTCAAAAAGAAAAGATAAAGTGCTAAGGTAAAGTAGAAAATGATAACACGCAAAAAAATGTTAATTAATAACAACAGTCCTGTCATTCTATTTGTCCTCAGCCCAGAGACTTTGAACCTTGGCACAGATCCACTGTTTTTGTTGAGCCGCTACAGGCCGGGCGATCTTGGCTTCTTACCTCGACCCAGATGGAGGTACGTCTCTGGTGCAGGACATCAGTCCACCAGCAGCCAGCTGCCACTGGCTTACAGTGTATTAGATGGAGGAGTTGTACAGGGAGATGGCCACAGGTCGTTCAGTGGTGCTTTTAGGTAATCTCAGTCTCTCACTGAATGTGCTCCTGTGGCTAGCCAACATGTCATGGAGTGGGTGGGAGGTATTATTCAGCATTGTCTTTATCTTGGACAACATTCGACACCACCTTAAGGGAATCCAGCTCCATCCCCACAACATTACTGGCCAATCAGTTTATTGAGTCTTTTTTTGGTATCTGCGACACTGAACCTGCTCCCACAGCATGCAACAACATAGAGAATAGCACTAGCCACAACTCATAGAAAATCCTGAGCATTGTCAGACAGATGTCGAAGGACCTCAGCCGCCTCAGAAAATAGAGACGACTCATCATCATTGATCAGCAGGCAGCCGTTTGCTGAGAAAAAACTCTTACGAAAGGGAATAAAGTGGAGCATTAGGGAGTTCAACATCCTCAGTATGATTTTGGAGTGGGTAGAGGACAAAAACAGAAGTAAAAGGAGTGTGAGATTAATTAGGTTGTTGGTTGTGATGTCATTTCTCAATAATATTTTTGTGCTTCTAAGAATTAGAAGTGCTAAAAAAGAAACTGTGCGGTTGGATTTTGTTTCATTATGCTTCTTTATAAATCTCTCAGGAAACCCGGCTGTCACAAGGCATTGACCGCAGCCTCTGATGATAGGTCTAACCCATCTGACCTGGCTTCTCGGGACACTCATGCAGAAGCAGGACCCTCCACCTCATCAGTCTGCTGAACCCAAATCCAGCAAGAAAATAAAAAAACCTAGAATTCTGTTCCTGCATTTCCTCTAAATGCTGATGTATTTGTCTACAAACATACTGACTTGAGAGCACGTTTAAGCATTTAACACGTCCACATCTGTATGTCAGGTCATGTCCACATAAAGAAAAACATCAGCGTTTAAAAATTTGTGTTCGTCTCAGGAATTATTAATGATTAAAGTTTTATTCCCACACGCGTCATAATCTGCACGGTATAGTCATCATCCAAATCTGGCAATTAAACCTCACTGTTGAAGTTTTAATCATACTGGTATGTATGTACGACAGCCCGCATAAGCTGATAGTTCAGACGACAACCTGTCTGTGCTCTTAAAAAATCTCACATGGTGTACACTGTTTAAGCTATTTTGGCCTGCATACATTTGCTGCGACCTCTGCATTCCTCCATTTATTTTTTTCGCCAAAGTGCGATTTCACGACTGGATAAAATGCACACAGCCTCAGATTTCACTACAAAAAAATTCCTAGGTGACTCTGAGTGCACAGGAAAGCACATTGAACGGTCAGCAGCAGTGAGTGTTGGCGAGTGATGCAACATGACGTAGCAGCAGTGCTACAGCTGTATGTGTGAGTCTGTTGACTTAGGTCAAACAGGAAGTTGAGGCCAATCTGGAATACCCATACTCACACGCATACACACATACGTATACAAGTCACGAGGCTCCGATACACTTGTGGGTTTTACAAGCTTTTCTGCAGCACACATAGACATAATTAATAGCATAGACATCTGTTTTTAATAAACTGGCTCAACAGTGTTTTTCCTGCAGAGGGTGACTCTCCCCTCACAGTTACATTCACCACTCTGGATCCAAAAGCCAGAGAATTTTACACAGTATGAGTTTATTATGATTCACACACAGTTTTCATGGAAATAGACAGTCATAACTACAATAAAACAGAATTTAAAGTTCTTTAAAAAAAACTGGAAAATATATTTCTTCCGGCGCCCCCCGTGTGTGGCAGCCTGTTACAGTAGCTCTGCTCGTTCTGAGTTATCTTATATATATATAATGAGTAAAACCATACATTGCACAAATGTTTGCTTCTGTTACATCGGTTTATTTATGAATTTGTTTATTTTCTGACAGGGGTCAGAAACAACTTGCTTTAGCTTGAGTAAGGGCATAATTTTACTTTTTCTGGATTTCAAATCCAAGTTTTTCACTAATATTGAAACTACACTTGGCTTCAATATGACTGGCACAACCATACCCAAGCATGGATCTTGAACACTCCCAACAACAACAGGTAAAGGTGCCTCCGTGACTGATAAAAAAATAATGAGTAAACTGCCCAAATAAGCCGCATGTCTGTGCTTCACCACAGTTTTTCTTTAGCACAAACTCAGTGAAATTGAATTCTGTTTTATTATATAGCACCAAATCAAAGCAACCGTTGCCTCAAGAGAGTTTAGATTATAAGGTAAACACAGTACAATAATTCAGAGAAATTCCCTAGATTGAAACAATCCACTTTGAGCAAACACTTGGCGACAGTGGGAAGGAAAATCTCCCTTTTTACAGGAAGAAACTGCCTGCAGAACAAGGCTCAGGGAGGGTCAGCCATGTGCAGCGACTGGTTGGGTGGTGGGGGCTCTCACATTTTAATGAAGATTGTGCACGAGACGCAGGGGACTGCAGACATGAGGACAGTCACAACCATGCCTGGTGTCCATATGACCAGGAAGGGTTGTGCATTAATCATCAGATGATTAAGGGGACAAATTAGTTTAGAAATTATAATCAACATCTGACTATGTGGGTTTTTTCTCTGCAAGTCAGATCTGATCAAACCACAGGTTTACTCTTTAATAAAGCTGATTGTTCAGACTCTAAATGAAACGCTATCAGTGATACCCACTTTTCTTAACCTTAACTTTGAATCCTACTTATTTGGTAATAGTTAATAAAGCAAATCACGTTGCTGAAAACACTTCATTTAAGAAATTTCAAAACTAATTTAAGTGTTTATGCAATAGAACTCTGATGGATCCAATGCCAAATAATTAGCTAATTGTATCCAATTACACAGAATATTAACTATAACGTAACAAAAGCAGTTTTCTCCTTTGTGGAGCTCCCATTAGTGGCATCAGGCCTGTTCTTTCTGAGGAAAACCAGACTAGCTGACCATCCAGTCCCGCCCACGTGCCCACGTACACCATGGAATCCTGGGAAAGAGGCAAATCATCATGAGACAATGTGGATGTTCTTCCATCCTTCGTCAACAACAAGCCTTCTATCATACAAACAAAATGTGTGTGTGTGTGTGTGTGTGTGTGTGTGTGTGTGTGTGTGTGTGTGTGTGTGTGTGTGTGTGTGTGTGTGTGTGTGTGTGTGTGTGTGTTGGGCAGAAAAATGAAAGTGTTCTGAATGAGGTCAACGCACCAAAGAAATGTTGCCGTCCTCTCCTGTCCTCGCTTACAGAAAATGTCAGACTGTTCCAGGAGCTACTGAGTGAAATGGTTATTTCTTTATTATATGGGTCTATATGAAGGCAAACAGTGCATTGTAAAAATATATAAGAGATTCATACACCTGGAAGAAAAGTGGGGATGAAAAGTTTTTTATTGTAATTTTATTTGTATAACTTTTTTTCTCTTTTTTGCACATTTATGTCTGCTGTACTTGTGTCTGAGGAATGAAAGAAAGAAGTTGGAAAAAATTAAATGTTGGATGCAAAATGTTACTACAAAGGTTCAGGTCCAGCTCCTCTCTACTACAAGCTACTACGAGATGTTACATTGGGAACAAAGCCTCATATCAGTTTTGTCTCTACAGCTTTTCTCTTAAAAGGTTTTCTATTTGGTTAAAATTGTGTCAACTTGAACCCAACCAAAAACCCTGGCCCTGAACCGACATGGACTGATGGTGACCTGGTTCACTTCCTCCTGCAGTTCCTTTGAAATTCCTTGAGAAAATTGTTACTGATGTCATCCCTCTTGGTTGGACAGTCATTAAGGAGGTGTTGAAATGTGCATCACAGCAGATTTTTCGTGTGGGTCTGATGAAATACGGGCAATCACTTATTATTACTTATTTTGTTTTGCTTCTCTGCTTGCGTGGTTTATTACCTTCTCTCCTTTCTGTCTTCCCCCATGTGACCCAAAAATCAATCTCAGTGCACTGTCATCAAGGATATCTCATTTCTAGGAAGCAAGAAAGAGGAACTAGGAGTGAAGATGCACAGACTTATCCTTCACAGAAGTCTACTTACTAAGACTTAGTCTTTTACTAAGAAATTACAACACAACAGGAACACATGATACATAAGAATACATAAGAATGATGCGTCACCTTCTGAATACAGTTAAAGATAAAACGTTTAAATGTTTAATTGACATTTCTTAAAGGTGATCGCTACAAAAGCATGGCTACTTAACTTAAGGAAGGATTGTCTCATGACTTGTTGCTTCAGTTCCTCTCTCCTTGTGTCTCCGCATAAGGTAAGTAGGTAAAGAAAGAACTCGAGGTTGTAGAAACTGAGAAATGTAATGGGTCTCATTATATACCTCTGCATCATGCATTCTGAAGTGCATTCCAGCTCATCCTCACCACATTTCATGTTATTCCTTTTGTTGTTCTCTTTTTTGATAGTAAGTGCTTTGGATCACCATCATTCACCGTGTCAGGCCATGACACATCACAGGAAAAGTGATAGCGACCTCTGCTGGTTCAGAGTAGACCTTTGACCAAATGAGCTGATGCTGTAGAGCTCAGGGTAGCGAAAGGGCTTGGAGCACCAACCTGGATTTAGTTGATCTTATGTTTCTGGGATTTTTCCCCCTTTAGATCTTGCGAGACTGACAGGTGGACACTTCCCTCGGATACTTTGAGGCAAATCTGTGCAGGATGACTGGTCTCTATGGCTACAAGGTTGTTTCATTGTTCATGGTGTTTTTAAGGTGTGTGCACTGATATCAAGTACAAAATCACCTCTTAACACACCTGTGTACACCCACCCACACAATCATAAAGGACATATTAAAGACATTGCAGCCGACTCACCGTGAGAAACTATTTTGTTTCACATCACGTGTTTGAGTGGAGCCTTTTCAAACAATCAACCCTGATAGGACGTCCTGAGCAGGTTATTGCTTCAGATTTTTAAAGCTTTGTTTCAGCTTTAGGCCATTTCAACCATGAAAGTGTAGAGGTGGAAGAACTGTAAAGTTGATTTTTGCACTTGAACAACGTTTTTTAATGCTGTGAAGTCTGGATTATTTATTAATTATGTAGAATTTTATGTGATTCAGTCATGGCCAGTTCATCAACAACCACTAATTAAGCTAACATGCATGCCTTTGCATGCAGCTGTCAAAAGCCTGCATGCATGCAGGCTTTTGACAGCGTCCACCGGCCGACTCTATGGGCTATCCTACGCCACTATGGAGTCCCTCAGCAGTTTGTAGATGCCTTTCGTTGTCTCTACTCCAACTCCCGTTGCTGCGTCCGGACGGATGACGGCTGCACAGCCTTCTTCAAGATCAATACTGGCGTCCGACAAGGATGCGTGCTATCCCCTTTCCTCTTCCTGTTGGTAATTGACTTCATCATGCGACGATCAGTTGACCAAGCTGGCATCGGTGTGCCCTGGCACGAAGCGCGTAATCTCACTGACTTGGACTTCGCAGATGACATCGCCCTGCTGGGCTCGACTCAGGAAGACCTCCAAAAGTTGACCGTGGCCCTGCAGAGGGAGGCAACGAAAGTTGGATTAAGAATCAGTGCCAAAAAAACCAAGGTACTCCGAGTTGGCTATGCACGTGCCTGCATTCCTGTCATGATCAACCAACAACGTGCTGAAGAGGTGGAGAATTTTACATATCTTGGCAGCATCATCTCGAATGACGGGGTCTCTGATCGGGATGTCGACGCCAGAGTAGGGAAGGCAGTTGGTGTCCTGCGACGTCTCCAACCTATTTGGAACTCGACTTCCCTGAATGTAAGGGTCAAGATCAGACTACTGAACTCTATCGTCTTCCCTACTGCACTTTACGCTAGTGAAACCTGGCGCTCAACAAGTGCAACTATTCAACACCTGAACGTGCTTCAACAACGTGGCTTGCGGCGAATCCTGAGAATTTCCTACCGGGACCGAATAACAAATGAGGAGGTCCTACGAAGAGCAGGCACCCGCCCATTAGCCGATGTTGTTGCAGAAAGACGCTTTCGCTTTGCGGGACATATTTTACGCCTACCCCCTCATCGCCCAGCTAAGATTGCCATGACATGGCGTCCACGAACTGGCAAGCGAAAGCAAGGCCGACCAAAGACCACATGGCGTCGAACATTTATGGACGACCTGAGAACTGTCGACATTGCCTGGGACGAAGCTGAAGCAGTCGCTGCTGACCGACATCGATGGAGATCACTAGCTGCCCGATGCGCCGCTCGGCGTAGGAGGAACTAAGCTAAGCTAAGCTAAAGCATGCCTTTGGACTGTGGGAGGAAGTCAAAGTACCTAAAGGAGGCACAGGGGAAAATACCACAGAAACTCACTTCTTTCACACTGGGTTCATTTTTCAGCCCTGGAGGCACCCTTGTGGTTTGAAGTTACCTCTTTAATTCCAGCCCACACAGGTGATTCTCAAGAAATCATGTAAGGGGTTTACTTTTCAAATATTCCTCTGAAATGAGAGAGACATACATTTTTTTCCTCTTTCATTCTGAGATGAGTGGGAAAATTATATGACAAAGGAAACCAGAGGGGATGACTTCAAATGATTTAGGAGGAACTAGACAACAAATGAATCCTCAGGTGCATAGGACTTCTGTCTCCTCCTGGGGTCAAACAGAAGATCTCTAGCATGTTAGGCAAATGTGTAAACCGCCCCACTAATCTACTGAATGAGTAAGATTTGATTTCTCCTTTTTCCTAAATAAAAAATAATTTTGTGCAATTTATATATATTTTTAGTCTGTAAATAAGGCTGTGTGTACATGGTATCTTTGCCTCTGCACATTTAATCAGAGAATCTTTCCCAACCAGGTCATTTTCATCAGTGACCTGATCACTTTTGCACATATGTGGAAACCAACATATCAATGAAACATGTGACTCTTTCTCTCTTGTATGTGGCCAGATACATATTGTGTGTTAGTACTATGCCTTTTTACTATGCCTACTTTATAACTGACATATCTGTCCTGTAAGGTAGATTTCTGATCCAGGTGATGTGTAACAGCCTCTTTAGGCACAAATCTTACTTCATATGTTGGTGCTACAGCTCCACCTGCCGAATCCAACAGGTAAAACAATAAAGTGGATTATTAGTATGGGTTAATTTTTATTCAAAATGTGCCAAATATAAAGGCGTAATAATTCAGATTTAAAATAAGAACTGAGAAGGCTTGATCCAGGATCACGCACATCAGATTGGTAGGTTTGATCGAAATCTCCCTCGCTAATTATCACTAAATAACAAACTAATAAAATATCAGACTTGCTAATCAAGAGCAGACAGTTACTTCCGATTACAAGTAGAGAATAATAAAACAGTTCACCCTTAGCAGAGTTATGAAAATGGAAACTGTCCAAAGAAGCCAAAATCGATTTTTGTACCAGAGCGTAAACATGTTTTTTTTTGGGGGGGAAAGAGACTGGAATTCATTGTATCAAGTTATCATCGATCAAAAACTAAGCTAACATGCATGCCTTCGGAATGTGGGAGGTAAAGAAACCAGAGACAGCACAGAGGAAACATGCCAACTCTACACGGCGGTAATTTTTGGTCCTGGAAGCTCTGCAAGCAGGCGAACCTTATGGTTTGATGTTACCTTTTTAATTTCAGGCCACACAGATGATTCTGAGGAAATTGAGCAACATGGTGTAGGTTTACGTTTCAAATATTCCTCTTGAAATGATAACAACAGAAAAGTATACATCTGATCTTTCCGGCTGCCCAGTTTTCCAGCCACATAACTGACTACAGATAAATATATGAACTGCTCTATTTATAAGTGTTTAATACTTTGTTGCCCTGTTCAGAAGTCATCTTTTTTTGTAAAACAACCCTTTAGCAGTCGGTTATCCACATTACACTAACATCTGCATGGAGCAAGGCATTGCTGGAACTGTTCCTGGCTTTTTGATGCCGTAAAGTTGTGTCTTTAGTACTTTTATAATCTTACTGATCAGTCAAGTACTTTTAGCAAACCACATTTAACTACACGTACATACAATGCATACAATACATATTCATTTTTATTTATTTACATCCGTGGAAAATTTAGCACCAGATACTAGTAAAACTAACATGCATCTTTCTGACTCTGGGACGAAGCCATCAGGAGGGACGTGGAAAACATGTCAACACCAGATAAAGGCTGTTTTTGGCACTTCCAGATCGGGTTGGATGGTTTATAGTTACCTTTTGAAATCCAGCCTACACACATGATTCTAATAAAATCTTTGAACATGGTGTGGATTTCAGCACATTTTAATATTAGAGCACATTTTAATATCATTTCAATATTTCCCAGAAAGCTTCAGTTTGTCAACCATATCACTTACTTCAAACATCACTTTGATGGACCATATAGACCAGGGAAGGGCAACTCCAGGCCTCGAGGGCAGGTGTCCTGCAGGTTTTAGATGTGTCCTTGATCCAGCACAGCGAGTTGCCCACCCCTGATATAGGCCCTACATTTTTTCTACATTAAAAAAAAAAAACTGTTCTGGGCATTCAGCCAGAGACGTGTAGCGGTTGATAGGCAACAGTTTAGTTTGGTTGTGACGCACTTTGACGTCACAACCAAGGGATATTATATCTCTCTACCTCTATCTTGCTATATATATATATATATAGATATATATATATATATATATATATAGATATATATATATATATATATAGGTGTACATATATATAAATATACATCACTTGTAGGGCAATTGTTCAACAACATTACACCTGAGAAGTGGGATGAGTTTCTGTCAGGTTGCCCAGACGACGTCACCACAGAACAGCTCTCTAATTTTGTAGGAAACATGGTGGACCTGTGCTCGCAGTCGACAGCTGCAGATCTGAGGTCTTCCCAGGGCACCCCTGCACTCGACGTCTCCTCTGTCACTGCCACTGCTGGCAGAAAAACAGTCAAGCCAAGGCAGACGGCTCTTGAAATTGCACGTGGATGTTGGTTCAAGAATAAACTCAAAAACCTGTGGATGTGCTGCAGGCAACAGTCAAGTCCTGCCAGCCCCGTAGATGCAGTTGACCGTGCCACAGGATAGCCAATCAGTGTACCAACTTGGGAATTTCCTAAGGATTACGCCGTACACCTAGACATTTTGATGGTGTCATTTTACAGGCCAAAGAAAAAGCAGTGCTCCTCCCTGGTGAAACTTTCAAGGTACAAATGTTTGACAAACTCTGGCCTGAAGTAGAGTCTAAAGAAATGAAAATCACTGAAGACAATATCGAAAATGTATAAACAGATATAATTACAATAATCCATAATTATGTGGATATGCATATTATACAGTTTTTATTGAAATATAAGTCCTCCAGAAAGGCAGGAAAATCCCTGTAACTTACTTTAAAATGAAATATGTTCCCTAAAACGGTAGACAGAGCTACAGACCCAATGGCACCCTTAGCCAGTTAGCTAGCAGCTATGACCAGCACTACTTATACTCCCGAACGCTATCGTCTACACTGTATACCCAACTTACTGTTTTTGTTGTATCAGTCTGCGTCTCCCAATTAATTTCTGTTTCTCCTGCACCGCTTAGATGGCAAAAATGCGCGTGCTCTTTGCGAGCTCGTTCTAGCTCGTAACCAGCATCAAGGGTGATCATTGGTTAATGGTAGTCATGTGACTGATGCAAACCAGATCCTTATGTTCAGCAAAACTTTGATTAATAGTTAAATATTAATAATAATAATTAATAAATCCTGTGCTGTCATGTAACCGGCTCTCCGAACACACATGAGAACAAACTGATTTCAAGGGGAAAAAAAAAAAGAAAGCTCAAATTTTAAAAAGTTTTTTTTTTTTTTTTTTTTTTAAATGCATTACCTCCTTAAGTCATTGTATGACAAGATGGATGGTGTCATAATATTTTAGTATACTTTTGAACTGAGGAGAATAAAGAGTATTTTACTTACCAATGTTGTGTACTAAGCACAAATTAATTTAAAAAAGTTTCAATTTGAGTTTCAATTTAAAATTTGCCAAAATGTTTGAGCAAATGTTGTATTAGGTCATAATTGTAAGGTTAAGGATATAAAGAAGCACATTTAATGAGTTACAGTGAAAGGAATTGCCTGTAATATAAACAGAACTTTGGATTTTTCTATTGATGGAAAAATTCTGTTAATGATAAAAAAAATATATATACTGTGAATAAATGGAATTTTCTGTTTTATAGCTGAAGGTAATGTCCATAAATAGTACAGAGTATACTGTAAATGTACAGAATTTTCCATTTTATCATTTATGGAAAAGTCTGTTAACTTCCTTAAACTGAACAAACAAACAATAAGAAAAATCATTCAAACTTCTGGGGTGTGTGAGCCGTTTTAGCAACACTTTGGTTCACTATTGCATGATGTAGAAGGCCTTGATTTTATTTAAGTTTTTGTTGAAATTCAAGCAATTCAAGTCTTTAAAAGTGTAAAAAGTGAGTTCAAGCGTGAATCAAAGTAAAATAAAATTTCAGGTCAAAAAAGAAAACAACAACCAAAACCTCTATAGTTCCTGGGCTAAAACAATTCATCACTGAAATTATGTTCACTGCTCTCTTGGCAAACACACTGTGCTGCTGCACTTCTGATATATTAATGAGACAATACTCTATTTTTGGGAGGCTAATGGATAGAAAAGGTGAAAAGAAGAGAAGTAACAAAGGAAGACCGGCCAACAAGGACACAGTGGCTTCTTGTTTAGACAAACTTTACTTTATATGATGCTATTGCTCCACCTGCCATAGCCAGCCAGCAGGTACCATCAGAGAGATTAATTTAATTTGAAAGTGGTTTTCCAAATAAGGTTGATACAGTCCAACCTTGATACAAACGCAAAAAACAAAAACAAAAACCCAAGCAACATTTTGTATTTAAAATATAATAAATGCATAATAAGGACAATGACAAATTAAAAACAAAGAAATTTATTTTAGTATCACAAAATTTTTTTGCAAGCTTTCCCTAAACAGTTACATAAAATATATAAAATCATTTATTTTTCACTTCACCATTTATTCACAAAAGAACCTGAAAGACTTTCTCGTGCATTTTAAAAAAGAAAAAAAAGAAAAAAAGAAAAAAACCACACACAACAAAAACAAACAAACACAAAACAGGAAAATAGGATGGTAAACTTTTAAATATATTCACGCTGTCAGTCATAAACAACTGTTCGAATCTGCAGTTAAAACTTGGTTTTTGGGTATACATTTTAGAAGGCATGGCTGGGGGGGGGGGGGGGGGGAGCAGCAGCATTTTCATCTTTGATTTGCAAGTCAAAATAGTTTTACAACAGGTGTTGCTTGATGTCAGAGGTGTAGATTAATATAATATCAACTGGAGTGAGAATCTGCAGTATTAGAGCAAATATTTTGTATATTGGGGCAACATTCACCAGACATCCCACAGCTCAGCCGCTTGCTAAATGTAACAGAATATGACATGCAAACCCAAAGTTCACACATTTAAAGGCGATTTTACCCACATACCCCCGTTTTGCCTTTTCAAAAATGAGCTGCATATCCTTGGATAATTTATAACAGTTTAGTTCATAGTACTCACAGCATAGAAAAACAAATATGCATATAAAAAAAAAAAAATTCCTTGTCAAAGAGGAGAAGAGTTAAGTGGATATTGATCTAAAACTAAATGGATAAGCCTTCAAGTCATTCCATTGTGGCTATGAAGAATTAAGCAGCAGATAACTCGAACCCTAGACATATTAAAGTAAAACTACGTGCATGGAAAACCCTACAGTGTTGATGCTGAAAACACAAAAATGATCCAGCATCTATGAAAATGCAATGTGCGCAAATTGCGGTTCAGGTGATTTGCATGAAACCCAAGCTGCAGCTCCAACTAAATGAAACCTGTTGTTAGCAATACACGTATGAATCAAACGTGCAACATTCACACTTCAGGTTTCACCCCTTTAAAGTGCTCAAAGTTTCCCGGGGGGGGGGGGGGGGGGGGGGGAACTGTGCTGCAAAAATAAAACAACACACGTACACAGAGCAGAACAAGGAAGGAAGAAGGCAATAGCTTGTGGTAAGTTTAAAGAATCTCGTGGTTAAAGTCAGGCAACCAGACCAAAACTATAGTCTATAATAATGGCTTTAACTTATTAAATGATAGTAACAAAATTGCAAAACAATTCTTTTTAGCGGTTAAATGTAAGCCATGAAGACTTTAACATGCATTTTGAACCTGACAACCAGTTTTTGCTCTTAGTGCGTCATCCCTCATCTTTAATATAAAGCTTTTTTTAAAACATCAAACACAAAGATTTGCAAAAATGCTACAATGAAAATCAACTGGATCTACTTTCTTTCCCACTACTGTCCGTTCTTGACCATTTCATGGCTTGAACAACAAGATGTTATGTTAATCAAGTTATCAACAGCAAGCTGATCATGTAG
Organism: Rhamphochromis longiceps; assembly: GCF_057381845.1. Taxonomy (NCBI): domain Eukaryota; kingdom Metazoa; phylum Chordata; class Actinopteri; order Cichliformes; family Cichlidae; genus Rhamphochromis; species Rhamphochromis longiceps. The sequence continues at coordinate 40,298,233 of NC_140568.1, read as the reverse complement.
AGCCTTTGGCACAGGGGAGGCAGATAAAAGTGCATTGATAGTTTGTAAAACTAAGGAATAAAACAAGAAAAGATACCTGGGCAGTTATTAGAAGCTGAAGTGTTATGTTCACGATTAAAAGTCCACCTTCTTCTAGCTTCTCAGTTGTCTTTATCCAGTTTCCGCAGTTTTGTATTTAAAAAGGAGCTCTTTGCTTTGAAGCTCATTGGCTAGTTATAAGCTGTTTAATCCAACACCGCCTCAAATAGTGATGTTTATTGCACATCTGGATCAGTCTTTAAATAGCAGCAGGAAAAGCTGTTGCTTTGTGTGATTAAGGAGAATTTTTTTTTACGTGACATGACACCAATTTTTATAAAAGACTTTGCAGGACAAGATGTCACTCAGTTAATTGCGGTAGGTGAGGAGGAAGATAATGACACCAGTCAGAAGCACCATCATCATCACCACAGATGTTAGGAGTAAGGCACGACACACCGGGTGTCTCGTCAGTCTGAACACAGTGCCGCGTGAATGACCGTGACCTTCTGCGTTCCCACTGGGAATGCCCACGTCCAGAGAGCGGTGGATGGATCTCAGAGACGTTAGCGACTGCCGAGGCCACCGACGTTGTCCGTCAGTAGACCTTAAAAACAAAAATTAAATAAATTCAAACTAAATGTTTTGTGCATTTATTTAAATAATTTAGTTCTGCGCAGTTACCAGTGCAAAAATATTTAGAAAAAAAATACACAATCCATCTATACACACACCTTTTGCTGATTAATAACTGATATATTGCTCCGACCCAATTTCACAGCTCTACTATCACCAGTAAAATACATTTCAGATAAACAGCGCAACTTGTTGATTTCACTCCAAAACAACATTAAGATTAATATGAGTATTAAAATATTCCTGCTATTCAGTTTTTCCTTTGCAATACTGGGGAAATCTAGTAAGAAAATAGTTGAACTTTCAAAGAACCACTTGGACAAAAAGGCAAGAAGAAGGCTTTCACCCTCACTGACCTTTTGACCTCCAGCTTCCCTTTGCTGCGGAGGAAACGGATGCTGTAGACTCTCTGCATAGCAGCTGGAAGGTAAGACAAAACATCTGAGTCTGTGGCCAGTTTTGGCAGGCCGAGGGAAGGCAAGGGTGTAAAGCTGCGGCACAGCGGACACTGAATGGCGTTGGGCTCGGCCGACTTGACGTTCATGCGAGCCAGGCACTCCAGACAGAACGTATGCTTGCACTGCAGCATCTTGGGGCAGCGGAAGACATTGTTGAATTGACTGAAGCAGATGGCACACTCCAAGTCTGGACAGTTTTCCTCAGAGCACTGAGTTGGGAGGGGAATGGGATGGAGGTCTGTGGAGGGGATGATCACAGAGATCTGATATGAAGACGGGGTGCCAAACGCAGAGTAGGGATTTGCTGTGAAACCAGGTTCTGGGGTAGAGACTGAAGCTAGATCAGACTGAGACCTGGCTCCAACACTGAAGTCTGGATTTGAAGCTGGAAGCGGGAATGTAGAACTTGGCGATCGGACCAGGGTTTGGGGACCTTCTTGGTCTGATGAGGCCTCGTGTGGAGGAATGTTGTGGCCTGAAACTGTAGCAGAACTATTATCTGGGTGGATGACTGGAGAAGACTGATCGCACGATGGCACTAAAGCCAATTCGTGGGGTGAACTTCGAGATGCTGCGGCACCACTCAAATGAGAATCAAGATATTCATTTCCGTAGGGATTCATGTCTCATGTGCTGACGCGCTGACAAGCTGACAACACAGGAACAACAAAGCTGCAACGAGATGAAGCTTGAGCCTTCAGCAGTAACCAGGGACGAGACGCATCAGTTATGGATTAACAGACTGGACAGAGGGATGCTGCTGCTCCCTAATCTTCAGATCATCACACCCTTTCCACACTCTAAAAAGGAAACACACTGTCAATAACCAAAACTACCACTATTAAATCTTATTGCCTCAATTGAATCTAAACACCGACATTAGCATTTCCCCTGTGTGAACCATTAAAATAAAGTTATTCCCAGTTTGATGCCAATGTTCCCTGCCCTACACTAATATCTTTTTAATATAATTTATAATAGAAATAACATTTGGACATTTTCTTCAGTGTGGTTCTACCAGCAGAGCAACAGCCAAGGTCAAAGTCAGATACCTGTAATATCGACTGGATATTTTGTAACATAGCAACCAGAGTGTCTCAGCTGACAAGATACTCCAGATTCCGAAGCACTCACAGCTGGAGTTTTTCAGCATGGTCAAAAAAATGTTTTTGTGTTAATGCACTCTTAGAAAAACCTCTTTAAATAAAAATTTAAAAAAAAAAAAAAAAAAACCTCTTTAAAAATTTTTTATTTTTTTTTATTTTTATTTTTTAAAAGGGACAGGGATAGCTCAGTAGGTAGAGTGGTGGCCCCATGATCAGAAGGTCGGGGGTTCAAATCCACTGAACGGCTACCCTGAGGTACCGTCCCTACACACTGCTCCCCGGGCGCCCAGTGGCTGCCCACTGCTTCACTGAGTGAATGGGTTAAATGCAGAGAGGAATTTCCCCACGGGGATCAATAAAGTATACGTCATCATTATTATTATTATTATTATTATACTGAAAGACCAACTGTGACCCAAGAAGCGAGGTTAACACAATATTTATGTAAACACAGGTATCGAGGGGCATAAATGTGTACTGGATACTATTGTTTAAATACTGCAATCTGAAGAGGCAGAAGTAGCTTACGCATCATATTTATGGCTGTTGTGGGCACTTAACAATTTTGCTCACCTATATCAGTGCTGCTGCTGGTGAAGCAGACACAAGAGTGCTTCTCCTTAAAACATCAGATCTGCATAAAACTATATTCAACTATTTTAAAACTACCAATTTCCAAGGGCCTGTGCATAAAAAAAATACGCCACTTTCTTAGAAACTACAGAAAAGGACAAACTGACAGTTTGCGAATTCAAAATGCAACAAAAAGCACAAAAGCTTTTCACTGAAGCCATTCCAGCTTTGCAGGCAAAGCACACTTCTACATTCACATTCATGCTGTCTCAAACACAAAGTCCACATACACTTCTCTACCAAACTTTTGACCACACGTTTGATCTTTAAGACCTCAGTCTGAAATTGATTGGTAATTTATTTCAACATGTGAACAATATACAAGTACATTTAGAAAAGAAATAAGAGAGAAAAAAAATATACTATACAAATTACATACAAAAAACCATTCTGATTAATTTACATGTTGAAAGGGAGTGGGAAGAAGTATACACTTATTTAATCCCACCCCTTTGCCATAAATTATCAGTGAATATTTAGTCAGCTTCCTTACTGATATAATTTGTAATAAAAATAGTGAACAGATTTCTGATATACTATATACTATAATATCACATCATGAATTTTTTGTTTGTTTGTTTTTAAATAGAGACATTCACTTAATTTAAATATTTTCCTTTTCTTTATAGATCGAGAAGATCATATTTTTATAACTCTTTTTGAACAGTTTTATGTTTGGACATTGCTTTAATTCCATATTCAGACTGTTCCATAGTTTCACTCCTTGAACAGAAACACAAAAGCCTTTTCTTGTAGTACGTACCTTCATTGTTTTGAAGTTACAAAAACCCCTTAAATTATAACTTCCTTCTTTAAAAAAAAAAAAAAAAAAAAAAAAAAAAAAAAAACACACACATACTCTGAATATTACCTGGCAGTTCTTTATTTTTTGCTTTGAATAGAATTTGTGCTGTTTGGAATTTCACTATATCGTCAATTTTCAATATTTCAGACTGCAAAAATAGTGAGTTTGTATGTTCCCTATAACCTGCATTGTGGATGATTCGAATTGCTTTTTTTTGAAGAGTAAAAAGTGAATGTAATGTGGTTTTATAGTTGTTGCCCCAGACCTCTGCACAATAGCTTAAGTATGGTGAAACCAGTGAACAGTAGAGAATATGAAGTGATGTTCTGTCGAATACCTGTTTTGCCTTGTTTAGTACTGCAATGCTTCGTGATACTTTGGAATGAATATATCTTACGTGAGCTCTCCAGTTAAGTTTTTCATCTATTATTACCCCCAGAAATTTATTTTCACTGACTCTTTCAATATCAACACCATTTATTTGAATCTTTGCATTTGTATTTAAACTACTATTTCCAAATAACATAAGTTTAGATTTATTCAAATTTAATGATAATTTGTTTTTATCAAGCCAGAACTTCACTTTACTTATTTCATTAGTCATATCCTCCAATAAATTCTGCAGATCATCACCAGAGCAAAAAATGTTTGTATCGTCAGCAAAGAGAACCATTTTTAATACTTTGGACACTTTACAGATGTCGTTAATGTACAAGTTGAAGAATTTTGGACCCAAAACTGACCCTTGGGGTACACCACAAGCAATGTCCATACATAAGGAGCAACCACCATTTATTTTCACAAACTGCTTTCTGTCACTTAAATAACTCCGGACCCAATCTAAAACTACCCCTCTGACACCATAACGTTCCAGTTTTCTTATTAATATATCATGATCTATAGTGTCAAATGCCTTTGTCAAGTCTATGAATAACCCAGCCACATATTGCTTTTTGTCTATGGAATTTGTGATGTATTCTATTGAATCTAATAGTGCCGATGATGTTGATCTGCTTGATCTGAATCCGTACTGACTCTCAGTGAGTAGTTTATGTTTATCTATAAATTTTTCCAGTCTGTTTTTAAACAGTTTTTCAAGAACTTTTGAGAATTGAGGTAGTAAAGAGACAGGCCTGTAGTTTGTGAAATGGTGTTTGTTTCCAGATTTGTATAGAGGTATAACTTTTGCTATTTTCATTCTGTCTGGAAATCGACCAGTTTGAAATGATAAATTACAGATGTATGTAAATGGTTTTATAATAGCCTCAATGACTCTTTTAACCACTATCATATCAATATCATTACAATCCAAAGATTTGTGATTTTTACATTTTTTGACAATTTCAAGAACTTCATTTTCATCAACGGCTGTGAGAAACATAGAATATGGATTTCTGTCAATCAGTGTATCGGGTTTTTCCTGTGCTTTCCCAGGATGAGTGATTGTTCTTGCTAAATTTGGTCCAGCAGTTACAAAGAATTCATTGAGACTATTTGCCACAACATCCATATTGTATTCTTCATGGTCATTACAAATGAAATACTTGGGATAGTTCTTTTGTCCAGTCCCACATTTTATAACACTGTTCAGGATTTCCCATAATCTTTTATTATTATTATTTCTATTTATATCTAATTGCTTCTTATAGTATTCCTTTTTACTAAATCTAAGTATATTAGTTAACCTATTTTTATATCTTTTGTATCTGATTTCAGCATCTTTAGTTCTCGTTCTTAAGAACTCTCTGTATAGAGCATTTTTCTTTATACATGCATTTTGCATGTATAAAGAAATTGACACAAATGACTTTAAAATATACATATAGGGTGCTCAAGACACCTGGAATAGTTTTTAATTTTCAAAACTAAGGATTTCTAGCAGTCGACATTAAAAAACAAACAAAGAAAGCGCTTACCGGTACCACATCCTGTGGTTCTCTCACATCAGCTCTGTATTAAACTGGCAACAGGTTTCCACTGGTTTGCATAGCTTTACGTAAAACTGAATTACAGTCTGTGTTTTAATAAACAACATGGTGCTAGAGCCACGTTCCACAGAGTATCCAACTGCACAGGAATTTGCATTGTCCGGTTTATTTACAAAAGGCAAATGTCATGCAAAATAACACCGGCCTGCTCGCTGTGACAGTCTAAAGCACACTGAGCAGGAATCACCTCAGATGCTTTAACGTGTAACTGAACTCCAAAAACTTTTACATGAGTCATCCTCTCGAGGTTAGTATTTTTTCGTATTTACATAAAGACTGGCATTTCCTAAAAGAGTGGACACAAATATGAATGAGTCACAAAAGCCAGTCTGTGTGGCGTTTTTAAAATTACCCCCATAAGGAGTTCATCAATATGGATACATATAAATAATGTTGCGGCATTTCAGATGTTTTCTTATATTGCAGTAGGCCAAGTTTTCAAGATGGAAACGATGATCCACAACAAGGTGTTAGGTGAAGAGTTAAGTGGGGCATAAAGTTAGCTCGGAAAACCAAAACAAAACTTGAATCTTCATCAACAACAAAATCAACACATTACACTCTTTAACCATAAAGAGGATAAAACGATGACACCATTTACTTCATGTAAAACAGCTGGAGTGGGAATTAAAAGACAGCAAAGATCAGAAACGATCAGTTCTTTCGTCACAACTTTACACAACACAAAGCCGAATTCGACTTAAACCTCTCTCGATGTGTAAAACCTCTACGACAAGTCGTTCTGCCCAGTGTATGCGCTGGTGTATAAACAACAAACGTAAAATTGTTTGATTTATGAGTGAGGTGTGGTGAGCGTGCAGAGAAAACTGCTCTTACCGCTCATAATCATCGCTATTTGCAGCCTTTTCTTGCCCCACGCTTCACCATTATGAGTCGGTGCCTCGGATAAAACGACCCTTCGGGTTTAACTGTAACTGCCAAAGTTGGTTTTGACTTCTGTCCAGCTCAACTTCTCGCTTTCGTATTTGAATGAAAGGCGGAAACGGCTTTAGTCAAATCACCCACTGGCCCAACACTCCGGCTAGGCTGTTTAAAAGCTCATACACACCTGAACACAGTGATGCTGATTAAAGGATCAACGGAGAGGAGAAATTTTCCTCCTGGTTTCACACCAAGTTTCAGCTTACGCTCAAACCCATCACTTGGAAATCAGTGTATTTCATTTCCTCCATCGTTTCCAGGTATTCATTAAAGCGAGTTTTACTACCCACCTTCGTAAATGTCATCATCTTTATTCACTGTAATATTTAACTTTTGGGTGACAGCACAGGGAGGAGAGGAGAGAGCAAAGAAAGACAGAGCAAAAAGAAGCGGGTAAGAGTCGACATGTAGTCAAATTCTCCAATTATTATAAAGCTGTAGCTTCTATTTCACCCACATTCAATTCTGATGATTTCACATAACTTAGCAGTGTTTTGTCCTGTTGTCAACTGTGGATCCCCCACTTGCTCTTATAATCATAAGATTATATTTTTGTTATTTTCTAGTTTGTAGCTGAGTGAGGAGGATGAAGAGAGGGAGAGGAGAGAGGTTGTACCAGGTGAGGAAGAATGAGGGAGGAAATACTGAAGCTAGCTGGAAAAACAAGAACTAGTTTTCACAATGTAGTTTTTCATGCGTTTCATGGATGCTTTGCGTGCTTTGCAGTAGCACACTTAAAAGAATGCCAATGGACACTGCAAACAGAGCATACTGATATGGATGGCAGCATTTAACAGGATTAACTATAAACAGGATGGCTGCCACTACATTGATGCCACGGACTACAAATCTGTTCTCCATGTGTGAAACTGTGGCACATGATGCTCTGTGCTTAGTCTGTGCAGTAAAGGGAGGGTTTGCATCAATTCAAAAACTTTAATATGAAACAACTCTGTTACCAGTTTGCTTCGTGTGCAGGTCTGTGGAGTGGCAGGGTGATTTTCCAGTGTCTGTACTGAATAATGTTACTTTAAGTGCTTGATAATTTAGTGGACTGCCTCTATGTGATCTCATCTCTCGTCTTATCTGCTTTGCCACAAATGGTTCTTTAAGTTTTTCCTCTGGTTTGACAACTAAAAGCTCCACCCTAAAACAGGTGGATTAGATTGAAATCTGATCATTCGCTATGAATTATTCTTAGACGCTAAAATATCCAACTAATTATGTTGCTTTTCAATGTAACATTGTGATATTTACCCAATTGAATTGAGGTTTGCAAATGTGAAAAGGGTTGATTACATAGTATTAATGACAAGGTACATAGTGTGTTTGGTGACTGACATAAGGAGAAGGATTCATGTAGTATCGCCCACTATCACAACTCATCTATTCTACTTTAAAACTTTTAGAGAAAAGATGTGAGGGCCACTTTTCAGATTCAATGTATAAAATCTATAGTGCTGCTGAATGTTATGGAACTGAGTGACACTGAATGACAATGAGGGGAACCATTATTTTGATTTAGAGAGGGGACTGTCCCTTTGAATGATGCTCTGCAGCTTTAGTTAACTACCTTTGTTTTGGGGTTTTTATTATAACGTCTCAGACAGTGTATGTTGGCAGGAGCTCTCTGTGGTAATTTATTAAAACAAATGGAAAACAGCAAGCAAAACCAGAAAGTAGGCAGAGATCAAGGTTCACAAAAATGTCATGACATCAGAACAGGTTAAAAAATCAGCAGGTTAAGGAACATTTGAGGCGGTTACGATAAAACGGTTGTTGTAGACTGAAAGACGAAAAACATCTTCTGCTTTTTCTTATGTTCCAATTATGTGCAAGTATAACTGCAGTGGAAGAAAACTCCAGCTATAGTGTCACTTTGCAGCATTTTTATTACTTACTATTAACTTACTGAGAAAGTAGTGCAACGTATTAATAACAAAAACAAGTAAAGAGTGTAACGATGAAGTATGTTGATCTTTCAAATCTTTTTATTGCAGTAAAAACGTTTTAAGGTACAAAACAACATGAAGGAGATATCAGAAAGAGCAGTGCTAAGTTGATTTTTGTCATGTCTGAGAAACAATTGTCAAAAATCCCTTATGTTACACTCAAGGCAGCAGATGCAGTAATAATAAAAACAAACTCATAAATGCTGGAATTTATATGTATGGCTACCATTTATTTTTTTTTAATATACCACTTGGAAAAGGTGTTTTGGACTGCGACTACCCTTAATTAATTTATTATGGATCAATAAAACAGACAAAACTCTGTTAAATTATGTTTAACTGTTTATTTTAACAAGATTCTTCCCTCTTCCTAATTAAAGATGCCGTCCAAAATAAAAGCCATGCTTGTGACACGTGCACAAGCATCAAAGAGCTCTGGAGGATTTGCATTTTATTTATTTACTAGATGTCAGAAAAAATGGGAAGTTGGATCTAATGTAATGAAATTAGAAACATCTGACTCAAAGCTCAACTTGCTCTGTTGATTTTGACTTTTGGCTAAAGGTCAATTGCAGTATCATTTTCCAAAACAACAGAAAATGTTTTTTCCGTTTATACTAACTCTGAACTGTTTCTATAAAGAATGCCTGTACTGTAAATAATGTAAATAATAACTGTGATATAAACCAGTTTCACCACACTCACTTCCAGCATTAATTTCTGTGTGACTTTGTAGTTTATTCTAAAGTCACAATGTATGAAGCCTTTAAAAAGTATCGTTGGGGGTTAAATTTTACAGAGTCAACATTCACAACTGGACAAGGAACAAAAAGGGGAAATCGGACATTAAACATCATTAATTTACAAATACCAAACCAGTTTTGGACCACTGTTTAAGCTTTCAGTGATCGTTAATATAACAAATAATTGAAAATCACTGTATAAAATAACATTTTTCCTTTTTGAACTTAAAACATCTGCAATCAGCTTTGATTTGTTTTTTTAACAGCTTTATCTTTGATCAAACATTCTTAGTTGCATAAAATAAGAAAAGTAAGAAAATATCATTTTATCTGAATAATAAGGCAGCATGTGCGTTTTCTTTTGCTCCAATTTTTAGCAGGCTGATACAACACTTGAAGAAAGAGATGGTGATAAAGACAAATGCAGACATACATTACAACTTAAAGCAAATAAATGAAATTCAAATGAAAGTGATTACCAAGCACGCGATCTGATAAATACAATGAGGTATAAATATTATTATTTATACAGCACAGTCCATAGGAATGATCTGAGCAGTGTTTTTAAACCCTGTTCGGTTTTAATGCACGAAAAAGACAAAAAACAAAACAGGTGCTCAGTGGCATGAAGACAAATGTGAAGCCAAATGTGTCCCTGAACGGATTAAAGGATTTCTTAATCAACTCTGTAGTGTGTGTACATTGTGATAAACCTCCCAAACACAGGTAGATGTTATCAAGTTTCTACAGCATGTCTTACTTGGATTAGGTTCTATACAGCCATTAGAGTCCACTTTCTTGTTCGATGAGGAACAGGTTCCCCTTTTGGTTTTGCTAGTTTAATGGCAGAGGAAAATCGGACATTAGTGAGGAGGCACAATCTGCCACAGAAGGTGTGTTTCAGACACACCGGGATGCCGGAACTCAATTCAGTCTGTTAGAAACAAGCTCCAGACAACATCTGGATGCATCAGCTGCTGTAACCAAAACGTAAATCAAAAGGAAGGAATATAAAGTTGCACTGCAGAAAATTGAAGACCACTTTGTGGAAACATAAAGAACAATCTGTCCTTTAATTTTTGGTAAAAAATAATAAGCCGGTAGACCGGAAACCTTTGGGTTGGTATCCCCGTGCTGTTCAAGTAGGATATGCCCTTTAACTTATTTACATTACCACTATGCTCCACATGTTGCACCATTTGATGACTACAGCACAGCCACATAAACATGAAAGGGTTTGTTAATGTATAACTGCAAAAGTTATTTTTGGTCCACTCTCTTATAATGAGATAAAGTTTGGGTTGATTTTGATTTATAAGATATTGACGTAAAAGCCTTGAACACCATTCCCACATTTGTCACCAAGCTGGGAATGTTTGGAGTCATTCAACCAAGGAGTCATATCTTCTCGTTAATTCTGTTTACACGCTGATGACTACTGATACAATGTCCAAAATATTTGTATGTACTTTTCACATATCTCTTCAATTATCTCGTGAGTTCCTCACATTTATTTTGCAATTTATCCTTAAAAGCAGCAGACTGGGATCATTGAACAGGTGTTTAATATCAATCAAATGTGGCAGAAATCAAAAACGGGCAGTGGGCTGTGGGGCTTCATAAGAAATTGACCTTTACTAATAATTTGTTTTAGGTAAGCAATAACTTACTTGAAGCAAAGAGTATACCTCATTATACTCCAGGATTTATTTTATTATTTAAATATCTAAACAGTTTGGATGTAAATAAAAAAAAAAGATATTTTTTGCCAAGTTTTCCCAAATTTGGCAAGTTTGGTGAAATGCTTTCAGCACACAAGAAAACAATAAACACAAATAAAAACAAACAAACCACAAAGTGTAAACCTGGAATATTATGGCCATATAAACATTATTATTGCTTTTTATTTTGGTGTATTATGGGGTATTAACAGTGGTGGGTAGTAACTAATTACATTTACTCAGTTACATTTACTTGAGTAACGTTTTGGAGGAAAAAAATGCTTTCAAGGAGTTTTTCTACACTGTACTTTTTACTTTTACTCGAGTAATAATATTATGAAGTCTTGTTACTCTTACTTGAGGAAGAAATTCTTGCTACTCTACTCAGTGTAACTTAATTTAATGAATAATAAACAATAATAAACAAAATAATAACCAAAAATGCACGAGACACAGACCTACAGTTTATGTCAAAGTGAGACTTCTTGTTTGTACATAAGGTTTGTTGTTTTAATGTTATTCTATCTGCTGAGCCTGTTGTGCCATTTGGAGAAGTAAAGTATCACCATGTATTGTTACTGGAAGTACTTTACCCAATTCTAGCAACATTTATATTACCTTCTCTAAATATTAGTTTCATAATGATTTTGAAAAGATTAGATTTATTATTTTGTAATTATGTTTTTTTTTTTATATGTAGTATTTTTATTTTGCTTTTCAGTATTAAACTTCAGATTTTTGTCTGTCTGATTGGCTCATTTTTAAACATTAAATCAGATGTTATTATCAGTTACTCAGTACTCAAGTAGCCATTTTCACTAAATACTTTTTTACTCTTACTTGAGTAATTTCTTGGACGGCTACTTTTTACTTTTACTTGAGTAAAACTATGTTGAGGTAGTGCTACTATTACTTGAGTACAATGTTTGGCTACTCTACCCACCTCTGGGTATTCAGGGCGCTCAACTTTAATAAAATAAATAAACTCATTATGGGGCAGAGACCTCACAAATTTAAATTTTGTACAAATGTTGCTACAACGCCAACGACATTTCTCTCCATTGAAATGTTTTAATTCATTTTTGGATCAATAACAGTGTTTAAATAAGTCTCAACTGACTCTATCAACATACCAAAATCTACTTTCTGTGACTTTTTGGTTTTACCAAACCTTAAATTTAAGTGATGCGATTCCTCGACATTTCTCTTATAAATTTATGAGTTTTCTTCTCTGAGTATTACACCCCGCTCCACCCCTGGGCCCTTAATATGGTATTGTATTAGAAGAAGCAGTTTATGATACGTTTGGTTATTCCCCACTGCCACTGTGACACAGCCAAAGTGCTGACCGCTTGTACAGCTTTCAAATTAAGAAAATAAAATGCTTTAAAAAGATTTTAAAAAGTCAATATCTTGTGCAACATGGCTTTGCTCGTTATTTCCTCTGCAAACACTGCTTTCCAGCTGGACTCCCAGGTGGACTGGGTAGCCTGTAAACATGATGACATATTGTTTCCTTTCCTATTTGAAGACAAAGCACCCGGTTGTTATCTATATTGACAGAAAGCTTTCATTAATCACCCTCTCATCCGCTGGCATCTTAAGAAGACGATTCATATACCCATCATAAGTGGCTACATTTGTTGCTGTAGTTCCCTTTGATGACACCATTTCAGAGAAAAATGTAAGGAGCTAAAGTCATGTACTCTTCAAACCTCGTCTTCTGTGTAGGTATGAAAAATCTTTGACATGAACTTCTCTGGAAAGCCCAAGCAAGCTCTTCATTGCAACAAATAGGACCTTTGAACACTTCTGGCTGCCAACATCATGTAGCTCTCCAGTCAGTAGTTAATTATTTGCTCCCAAATTTCTCCACAGAGTCCTAAATGTGCTGTCCATCAGGGAGCAGAATCTGTGATTGTCCTATACATCTGCAGGGAAGTCACCTCCACGTCTGGGACCTTGTTATTCTGAGGACGTCCCGTTGGGCTGTAACCGGCCGATCGTCCCATTGGACTGAAGCTAGTAGTGGTGCGGCCTGCGTGGGTGAAACCAGAAGATCGTGTCAGGGCAGGACGCCGCAGGAACCGACCCGATGTCACCAGGTCCCCATAGCCCTGTGCGTGCGAGAAGGCGTAGCCCGAACGGCGGGAGCTGGTGCGACGGATGCGGGCACGTCGAGTTGGTGGAGCAGGTGTTGCTTTCGCCTGCCTCACTTTGAACATAACCTAACATTTGGGGAGGAAATGAGACAGTTATAATGCAGGAGTGGGTGTTTTAAGGAAACATTTAGTTAAATAAGAAGCCAGAAGGTTAATGAGTCCATCTTAAACATATTGTATATGTGAGAAAACCTTTAAAAAGACAAATCCTTTGAGAAACTCCTCAGAGAGCCGTGGGTTTGAATCTCAGGAGTAAACACATCTATCCAAATAAACTAGTTAAAGGATGAATCACGTCTTGTTTGTCTATCTTGTATCTCAGGTACACAGAATTCAGGTTGCACCCTCAAACTGCAATTCAACTCACTGACCCTTGATTCTCAATAAGCTCTGCTTTTTAACCTGTACTTGTTTTTGGCAAGTTAGCTGTTGAAGTACGATGAATTAGTTTCGAGTAGTTTTCTATGCCATGTTTCTAGATTACTTTGTTGTGAGTAAAACGTTACTGTAAAATGACCTTTTCCCTGTTTTTTGACACTTGTTTATTAGCAATAGTTTAAAAAGGACACTGAAGATGATTTCCTCAGAAACCGAAAGTCACACTGAGAGGAGGAAGCGTCTCACTGCCCTAAACCAGCTTCCCGGCAGATTCTTAAAAAGTCTAACACCTAAAAAAATGGAGGTGTGAGTTTCCCATGATAGTCAAGCACAGCAGGTAGAGCTGCATCTCCTCTGCTACCTTATCATTGATGGTGGGGCAGAGCTGAATCATCAGGAAACGGTTGGTAATGACGGGAAGGACACACAGGATGGAAGTGAGGAAGATCGTCAGCCAAACGTTGGGCTGGTTCAGGGAGTTTCGTGCTGTTCCTGAATAAACACACACATACATAAGGTTTGTATTATTACAGGTGTGAAGAGTTTTTATTTACAGTACTCCTGGCCCAGACTTTTATCCCTATATATGAATTCTGTTCTATTTTATGGATATCAAATTAACCTGTTAACCCTCAGAGCAATGAAAACATGAAGAATATTGGATTATTCTCCTAACAACAGATGAGTCATTAGAAAGGATAATTAGTATTCGTGGAGTCCACAAATAAAAAAAGGTAATAGGTGTAATAGCTCCACTTTACTAAAGGTTACAAATGTTCATGTTGAGGCAAAATAATCAAAACAAAAAGAAAATAACTTGGGGTAAATATCATTTTAAATGTTTAGACACACGTGAACATTTAGTAAGACCAGGCTGTCCTCACATCGAAATACTCATTTTAAGAGATTGTATTACAGGTGATGTGTTAGAGTGCAGTATCTCTGTTCTCAAATTTATCCTTTCCCCCCAAAGAGGTTTTTTAATTATCTCTTATAAATATCTTGTTATTAAAATCATTTTAAATAGTCTTAAAATTATTTTTCCTAGACAACAAGCCAGGTCGCCACAGATCATTGTGACCCAAAAAGGCTCCATTGCCTTGTCATTTCAGACCTCCTTAAATACTGACACCTCAGTATCAGAATCAGAATCAGAATACTTTATTCATCCCGAGGGAAATTAGGGGTTACAGCAGGCAGCACGCTAATGGCGCATGCGCACTCACAAAGGAACCTTCTGACCAACTTTACACAAACATCACATTGGGGAGACATGTCAGAAAGGTAGGCTGATAGGAAAAAACAACGAAAATACACTACATGAGGTAAGAGGAGGAGAAAAAAAAACTCCACTCAGACTGAGCTCCTGGTGGGAGAACAGTTTGATAACAGAAAAAACACCTCAGCACAAAAGCACATGACTATCAATACACCATAGAAACACGAGACAAGCAACAGGGGCGGGTAAAGGGTAAGAGAGAGCCGGCGTAGACAGCGCATCCGGTCCTGCAGCATCTGCGCTGGTCCAGTTGACTGCTATCATCCCCGGTAGGGCACAAGCATCGAAGGCGTTGGAAAGGGAGGGGGATGAGTGAGTGCTTGTCAGTGTAAGTGTGTGTGTGTGTGTGTCCAGAGTTCAGCGGAGACAGTGTCCTTCGCACTATCAGGCTAAGTAAACAGTCTGCCAGCCAACCCAGGTGGCCTTCATGGGACGGGAAGAATAGTCATCACACAGTCATTATCAGGGAGTTGTTTTGGTGGGCTCCAGCCTTATATATAGAGGTATCTACTGTAAAACACCAGGGTGAAGCAGTGAAAGCTCTTAAGCTGGGCATGCACTGTGCGATTTTTTTCAGTCGCGTTATTCAGCTCAAACTGTACGATTGACTCGCAGGGGTTAGAAGTTCGTAGGTCACGATGCAGGGTCTCCCACTATACAGCCCGATGCGACCTGAGTGCTCACACTGTGCGTCCATAAAATGAAGGTTATAACACAAAATCTGCCTCTTGCTCTCTGTCTTTCACTCACACAGACACGCACACCACCACCATCAACTCTGCTAAATTGCTAATGAAAAACAATCGGGCAGCTGTGATTGAGCAGCATTGTCCATCCAACTATTTTCATGGTTGTTGCGGTCGTGATAATTTTGTGAGGCCACATCGAAATAGCTCAGATGAGCTTGCCAAAGTTCTACAAGTTGTGCTTTCATCGCTTGTGTCCAGATCACACGCCGCACTGCCGTGCTGCGCCGTCTTTTCACTTTCATTTCTGTGTTTGCGTGTGCGCAGTGTGAGAGGCTGCGGTGACACCCTCACGGCGGCAGACAGGATTTCAAACAGGTTGGATTTTCTTACGACCAAACGACTGATGATCGGGAGCTGGTCGTGAGGTGTTAATCACTTCTCGTTACCCCACGTATACTACACGATGCACGACACATGATGAAGGCGAAACTCGGGCCAATCACCAAAACGGTCGCACGACTGAAAAATCGGCTCAAAATGGGCCAGAAATGGCACAGTGCATGCCCAGCGTTAGAGGATTGTGTGTTACTTTAAACGGTGTCTCAGCTTTTCCCAGTCTAAAGACACTCAGACTGTCAAATATTGTTGCACATTGTGGTAGCCTAAAAAGAAAGGCCTTTAAATCAAGAAGGAGATTTTATGTAAAAAAAAGTAATGTTTCAACATTTTAAAGTATTAAAACAGAACTGTTTCAATTTAAGAAAAATTGAATGTTGATTTTGTATATAGAGAATAAGCGGGGGAAAAAAGAAGTATTTATCCCAAATTTTACAACTTTCCAATACTATGTAGATCAATTTAGTGAGAAAAACAAACATGTTGAAAGCCACTACCACGTGACCTCATAAAGCAGACGTTCTGCAAAGATACCAAACACAATTCAAACACTGTTAGTCTTATTTGAATTACTTGAGATTAACTTTAGCCTCATATAAAAGAGTGAGCAGCCGGAGCAGACATGCAGTCAAAAAAAACACATTGTTACATTTATGGATTGGATACTCAAAGCTGTCAGAGATGGCAAGTTTGTCACTCACCTATGAAAGGGAAGGCTGATGGCAATATGGTGAACATGCCGTTACTGTACATGGTGAATGTGACAGCAAAGTACATCGCCAGGCTTCCCAACACGAAGAACGTGTTAACTGCCGTCCAGTAGGACATCTCAAACCCCAGCTATGGGCAAAGACAGCCAGCAGGTTCTATAGTTATATACGTTTTATAATAAACAAATAAACATTTGAAAAATTATGCAAAAGAAAGGTTTCTGGATACCTGGATGCTGACGGCAAACAGCAGACATGTCTGAGTGAGGAGGGCGAAGGACTGGTAGTCAGCGATGTCCTTCCCATCATCCCTCACTGTGTCATACATAGCAGCATAGGGGATAAAAAAGAGCACCAAGGAGCTGTAGCAGCTGTGGAGGGCGCATTTGAAGAAGGACTTCTTGCTGAAGTACAGGTTGAGTTGACCTGGAACATAGAGCTGAGGATGCTGGAAACTCCACACATCATTCACATCCTAACCAGCAGGGGGAGACAAAGACATTAGATCCTTTTTTAGTTGGTTTGGGTTTGTTTTCGGGGGTTTTCTTTTTCTTTCTTTTTTTTTGGCGGGAAGGAATTCATTTGAGCTCAGATTTATGGCCATGATATTTTCATGCATACAGATGATCCCATTACCTGATCAAATAGACTCATTCCCAGTACAGGTAGTGCTGTGTACATCAGATTGTAGAGCGTTATAAACCACTCATCATACACAGTCTGAAAAGCAAAAACAGAAGTGGACCTTTAACCAACTTCTTCAATTTTGGACTCAATTGAAATGAAGTACATTAACAGACTTCACATTATCATTCAAAATGTGCAGCATCGTATTTGAAATTTGTAAACTGATGTTATTTTTTGTATCTCTTATTTTCCTTTCAAAATAATTTGGTATTTTTCTTATTTACACTGACCGTACCTAGGCTCTGGTGTAACTGGTGTTATTCTGCTTCATGTCTCATTTTTTAAAATTACTGTATAAAGACAAATCGTTAATAATATGACTGCTGTTCAGAGTTTTAGTACAGTTTGGGGGTTTTTCTACCCCTTCCATTCTCATTTACATACTAAAATTCAGATCTCACTATGACTTCTCTAACTGGTTTGTTCTGCCTTTTCATGACACACAATGAAGTGAGTGTTTATATATAATTATTTACAGATTGAATGTCATATTATGTTTAGTCTAACTTGACTACAAGGAAAATGCAGGTTAAAGGCATTTCTGCAATGGCTCGATCATAATTTTGTAACTACTCGTCTCTCACCTGCGCAGAGAAACCACAGAAGAAGGCAAACCAGAAATGGACGAAGGTGAAGGTGAAGTTTTTGTAGAAGAAGTAGCGCAAGAACTTGCACATGCGCAGGTAGGACCAACGGCCGTGCACCAGCAGGAGGCGCTGCAGGAAACGGAACTGGGCAAAGGAGTAATCGCTGGACAGCACAGCCTGCATGCCCTCCTGGCCTGAGATGCCCACACCTATATGAGCCGCTGTGTGGGGAAAAAAATGAGAATGAAGAAAGACTAATATATATATATATATATATATATATATATATATATATATATATAAACTTGGGAAAGCATTGGAGAACAAACAGGAGGTTCATATGAAGCAGTTTGAGTTTCTTCTGCTACCTTTGATCATGCTGACATCATTGGCTCCATCCCCAATTGCCAGTGTGACTGCCTTCTTGTACTTCTTGACCAGCTCGACCACCTGAGCCTTCTGCAGAGGAGTCACCCTGCAGCAGATCACTGCTTTGCACATGCATGCCGTCCTTAGGAACTCCAGCTCCAGGCTGTGCTCCAAAGCGTATGCCTGAGGGACAGAGGGGGTAAGAAAAAGGTGAGCTTAGAAGAAGACAGGCAATAAAAAACGTGTGACTGACAGAGCCATGACTGTTAACAAAGACTGGAACATGAGCACAAGAAAAAGGTCGGGCTTTTTTTGCATCTCTGTTTGATGATTTTAAATCATAATGTCTTTCAAAATAAAGTTTCATGGATAGAAAAAAAAAGTTCCCCACTGTAGCTACAGTACTTTTATTTTATTGGACTTCCAGAAGAGCTTGTTTCATCAAATAAACACATCTTTCATACTCAATAAAAAATTAGGCTCTAAGTAAGAAACTGAGGACAGCATTTGCATACGGCAGCAACTCGCCAGTTACAAAGTAAGCACATCTTTTAAAGTTTGAGAGTGACAGCATGCACATAAACTGAAATTGTATGTATGTATGTACCAAACTATGTCCATTGATGACCAGGCCGTACTCCCCATTCACCACCTCATCTGTGACCACTTTCACACCTTTATCCATTTCGGGTAAAAACTCTGAATTCTCAGCTGCATCTGGCTTCATGGAGGTTCGGGCATTTCTAGAAAAAAAATCAACAGTATATGAAAACCTGTCATAATGAGATAGTAAAACATGTTTAGTCTAAGATTTCCTCTGACCTCAGTTCCTGCTGGACATCCTCAAGTGAGTTGCCCGAGATGATGAAGACATCATTCATCTCTTCCCGTAGCAAGTTGCATGAGTAACCAATGTTCTCTGCGGTTTCTGCAACACAGACAATCAACATCACCGTGTGTGGACTGGAGTCTGTTCCCCATACGCATTAACTTTCATCTTATTCAAAGTTATGTACCTTGCTTGTCACCGGTCAAAACCCAGATTTTGATGTCAGCCTTAGACAGCTGCTCGATAGTCTGAGGTACTCCATCTTGCAACTTGTCCTCTATGGCTGTTGCTCCAAGCAGCTGAACACACACAGAACACACACATAATCAGAATGCTGTTCATTTTACCACACAGTTATGTTTTTACAGTATGAGCTGCCTTTATCGTCTTACCAGGAGATCCTTCTCTATCTCCTCATACAACTGGTCCAGTTTGCCCTCTCTATCCTCCAGTGCAGTGTTGGCCTCATGGTGGCGCTGTATCCACTGGTTAAAGTACTCCTCATCCAGATCCTTGTAAGCAAGAGCAAGAGTCCGCAGCCCATCCCCTGCAAATTCCTGCAGAAATTCCACATGCGTATACTTATATGGATGAACGCTGGATACTAGAAGGTACACACACACACTAATACACAAACGCACACACAAGCTCAAGGCATTTGCACATATAAACAAAAGTCAAACTCTTGCTCAGTTCAAGATTAGAGGAGCAAAAATGACAGCGAGAAATTAATCAGAACTTTCCCAAAACTTCCCTAAAAGAACAGACGTAGAAGAAGGAGGAATAATGCTTCTCTCAATGACTATCGCCCTGTAGCCCTCACCTCAGTAGTGATGAAGTGCTTTGAACGCCTGGTCAGAGACTTCATCATTTCTTCACTACCAGACACACTGGACCCACTACAGTTCGCTTACCGTCCAAATCGTTCCACAGACGATGCCATCTCTCATCTCCTCCACACATCACTCACTCACTTGGACACTAGAAGGGGGAATTATGTTAAAATGCTCTTCATAGACTACAGCTCTGCATTTAACACCATAATTCCCTCCACACTCACCACCAAGCTGGAGCATCTGGGACTCAGCTCATCTATGTGTCAGTGGATCTCCAACTTCCTAACTGGCAGACCACAGGCAGTAAGGATGGGCGGACATGTCTCAGCCTCCACCACTCTCAGCACTGGAGCCCCCCAGGGGTGTGTTCTGAGCCCCCTGCTGTACTCTTTGTACACATATGACTGTGTGGCCACTACCAGCTCCACCACCATCATCAAGTTTGCTGACGACACCGTCGTGGTGGGCCTGATCTCTGATAACAACGAGACGGCCTACCTGAAGGAGATTAGGAATCTGGAGAACTGGTGCCAGAGGAACAACCTCCTTCTAAACGTCAGTAAGACAAAGGAGCTGATAGTGGACTTCAGCACTAAGCAGGAGAGGAACTACCAGACCCCCGTCATCAACGAGTGCCCAGTGGAGAGAGTGGACAGCTTCAAATACCTCGGAGTTCACATCACGCAGGACCTGTCATGGTCCTGTCACATCAACACCGTGGTGAAAAAGGCCCGACAGCGTCTCTACCACCTCAGACGCTTGAGAGACTTCCAACTGCCCTCCAAGGTGCTCAGGAACTTTTACTCGTGCACCATAGAGAGCATCCTGGCGGGAAACATCTTAACCTGGTTCGGGAACAGCACCATGCAGGACAGACGAGCTCTACAGAGGGTTGTGCGGTCAGCTGAGCGCACCATCCGCTCCGAGCTCCCTGACCTGCACTCAATCTACAGCAGGTGGTGCCGGACCAAGGCCAGGAAGATCGTGAAGGACCTCAGCCATCCCAACAACAGACTGTTCTCTCTGCTGAGGTCAGGAAAGCGATTCCGCTCCCTGAAGACCAACACAGAGAGACTGAGGAGGAGCTTCTTCCCGCAGGCGATACGGTCTCTCAATCACACCACCACACAGTACTGACCCACACATATGGTTCTTACACACACACTGGACTTTCTGGACTTTGGTTTTGCACAACACTGGTCACTATATTCTTCATTTCCGGTTAATACTTGTACAGCTGCTGTTATTGTGTATATATTTATTTATATTTAGATTTCTTCATACATTCTTATATAGTTCTATATTGTGTATTGTGTATTTTGTTGTACAGTTATTTTATTTTCAACTTTAATTTATATATTTATCTTTATCTTATTCTTCCCAGTTAAATTTACCCTTCATTCTAATTTGTGTTGTACAGTTATTTCATTTTTAACCTTAATTTATATTCTATTCCTTCCTAGTTAAATTTACCCTTTTTAATTTTTCATATTTATTTCCTATCTTATTCATAGCCTTTTCCTTTTTTGTTTTCTTTAGGTCACGAGCAGTTGTCCAAGCATTTCACTACATATCGTACTGTGTATGACTGTGTACGTGACAAATAAAATTTGAATTTGAATTTGAATTTGAATTTGAATTTGAAAGAAAGGCACTTTGAACATGGCAGCTTTTTCTGACGTACCTGCGCTACAGCTCTGCTGTTGTCCAAACACAAATATTTAAAACAAGGCAAATAAAGTCAAATGAAGCTGTGGTGGATATCTATCCCCATTTATGATGACTATGAGAACTGCAATTTATCTTATATCAAACCCACACAAACAAACTCCTTCCATAAAGCATGAATTTAAATCTTTTATTTCCTTTCCTGTCAGTAAGACAAAGAACGTACCGACACGTTTGTTTAAAAATAGTGCTATACTTACAGCACTTTACTTAAAGTATTATGTGAGAGGTTGTGCCTGTTACCTTTACAGCCTTATATTGCTCAAGAATTAATGTGTACTCAACTCCACTTAACAATCCACTAGTTTGAACTGCTGCTTTAAAATGAACTTAAAAACATCTATTATGTTATGTCTCTTTATTCTGTCAGTACGGCCTCAAATTTGGGTCATTAGTGGAGATTGAACCTGGTTATCTTTGCACTCGCTCAGACATTTTGGACAGTGCAAAGTATTATACAAATTAAGGTTTTTCATCATGATTATCAGAGATACTTGTATATAAATTCAATAATTTGTTGCTCCGGGGAAGCATGTTCATCCCAAATCCAAATGCATGTAGGGATGAACTACGTACAAATGCAGTTGACATAGCCTAGCAGAGTCAAATATCTCTCTTTGAACACACACACAGAAATAATACTAACATTAAGATGCTCTGTCGTGACATCCATCAGCTTGCTGCAGGACTGGTGCAGCCTTTCGTAGATGATTGTGTCGGCACCTTTGCAGTAAAGAGACAGCTTGCCCTCTGGACTCCTCACTGCATACAAAAATGTACATACATGAAAACAAACAATGTTTCAAATTGCAGTGGAAAAAAGAGCAGTCTGTATGAGAGCTAAATAGGAAAGCATATACAGATATATAGATACATATATAGTATGTATATACCTATGACTGACATCCTCTTGCGGACATTGTTGAAATCCAGGATGGCCAGGAGTTCATAGTTGCATTGCTTTCCCATTTCCACGATGGAAATACTGTCTGGTGTTCGTGAGCGGAAGACAAATCCAAAGTTTCTGGCTGCGGTCACCAGAGCCCCCTCATCTGGCGACTGGGCCTGGTAGAAAAGCTCTCCTGGAGAACAAAAAGTTTATATTTAGCAGGGCAAATATGATTATTTATTAAAGTTCATAATTCTAGCTGCAGCAAAAAATGCTTTCACGTTGATCAGTTTCAAGCCAGAGCTTCTTTCATTGGAGGACCTCTACAATAAACTGCTGAATAAAAAAAGGACTGGAAAACACACATACTGCCTTTTAACTGCTCACTGAAACATCTGTACCGTCCTCACCTTCTTTCTTCTCCTCGGCCATGACAGTGTGGCAGAGAGCCAGCAGCCTGAAGAAGGCGTGGACCTCCGTGTTCTCCAGCTTCACCGCCTCCACCAGAGAATGGTCGTGGAAGACGAACCGAGAGTCGGCTAACGGATTGAAGGAGAAGTCTACTGTGTCTGTATACTGCAGGAGTAAATGTACAACAAGAAAAAAAGAAGTAAGAAAGAAAGAAGGATAAAGCAGAGAGGGAAAGAAATGTAACTGGACCTGCTTAGGCTGATGAGGAGAGGTGAGAGGAGTGCACACTGAGTCTGTTATAAGAACACTAAAATGTGTCAGAAACTTTAACTAATTTAATAATATAATCCTGTGAAATCACTGCAAACCTGGTAAAGAACTAAAGTTGTTTAACTGTCTAAATATAGAAATCACAGAAAGTAAAGGAGCAGCAGTCTAAAAGGAAAACTGTTCAACATACCAGGGACCAGGAATTCTGTCCAATGTTTCTCTTAACTACCTTCCTTAAACCTATCCAAAAATTCTATTTCAGGGAAACCAAACTTTACCACTGCATTGGAGACGCCATCTGTCAGTCAGTCATATGGACCAGTAAACTATTTTTTATTTATTTAATTTTTAAATCTGCATATGTAAACTCACCTCATTCATTTCTAGTCTTTGGCCTGTGTAGTCATAAACATCTCCTGCAGAGCAGAATAACATTTTTAATCAAACTTTATTATACATGAAGAGAATGTATTGAACAAAGCATCAGCTGACGTAAACCTTTGTGTGCGTGAAAAACCATCCAACTTCTCCGAATAAGGAATCCAAAAATGCATTTTTAGAAAGTCTCAGTAGAAAGTCTTCTTGTTTCAGCTTCATGACTAAAACTCTTACCATAGCATTTGCCATTAATAGTGCACTTGTTGAAGATCATGATATTCTGGGTGAGTGTTCCAGTTTTGTCACTGAAGACGTATTTGATTTGGCCGAGCTCTTCATTCAGAGTGGTGGTACGAGCCTCAGCAGGGGTGTCATTGCGGGCATAGTACATTTTCCTGTCCCAGTCGATGTAGAAGCTGTTCCCCAGACGAATGATCTCCACACTTCAAGCAGATATTGAAAAGAGGCACGTGTAGTCATATATGTGTTTTTTTGCATTCATTTTGTTAAATTCATTGTAAAAAAGTAACACAAGGTAATAAAAGCATCATTTCACACTTATTACCTCACATAGAGAGAGATGGGCACCACAGTGTTGAGGATGATGACGTAGGACCAGAATGTGAGGAAGGATGAGAAAGCAGGATCATCCTCCAGCCTTGGCAGGAAGACAGTAAACTGTGAGCCCTCATTTCTTTCCCAGATGTAGTTTCCTATCGCCAGGACAGAGCACATGAAGGCTAGGAAACCAAAAATCTGCAGAAAGAGTAGAAAGAGGCTTTATTTTGTCATTTAGGAATACAAAAAAAAACCTGTGTTGGTGTATAAACTTCAGCTACAACTCAGAAACACAAATGTCGTAGATCCAAAACAGAGACAACCATGATCTGCTTAAGCTTGAAATAAAAAGACGTGTGAGTTTGTGATGATGTCATCTGAGAGGAGTTTCAGATCTAAAAACAAATGGTGCAGAGTCCCAGGTACTCTATGACCCCTAGTGGAGGTCGTCCTGAGGGTCGTTGACCCACTATTGATCATGTGAGTTGTCACATGAGCCATGGTGTGAAAAAAAGATGTGGGTCAGTACCATCACCACGGGTTCAGGGGGAAACCACTACGGGATCTTCCTCGACCTCATCATGTGACGTTGCGCATACAAGCTTGTATATAGATGTATAACCATCTCTCATTGCCGGTAATGATAAACTACCAAAAACATGATAATTTTTTATTTTAATCAAAAGTTTGGAGTTACTTTGAAATACCATTATAAATTTTTTAAAGAAAAGCTCATTTGTTTCCATTTAATAAGTTTATAATTATCGAACTACCTCAGCACAGATGAAAACTGTTCTGTTGTTTAAAGAAGCATTTGACTAATTAAGCATGTGGAGCATCAGTGTTTGTGGGAAAGATTACCAATTTAAACTGACCGACTTCAAAATAAAAAAAATGGGGTGATCTTGTTTAAGAGGTTAAAGTTATTTCATGCATATTTTGCACAAATAAAGGGAACATTTCATACAACCATGTACAGAAATAAATACATTTATGGATGCTTTATTGATTCCACAAGGCAAATTGTAGTACTTAATGTAATTTAATTATGCGGTTAAAAAAAGGGCAGACTGTAGTTTAAAGTTTGGTTTAAAAGTTTTACATTTTTAAGAATGAGTGGTACTGATTTATCCAACTAAATTAATGGCTTTGTCTTCCTTTGCTGTGGTAGTAGCTACTCCATTGCACCTTGAAGCTTTAGCGAACTATGCATGCATCCCCTTTACGGTCTCGGATACATCACAATTTTCTTGCTTTCTCCTGTTCGCGCTGCTCTACTGCATCAGATCTTTTGATTTTAAATAAATCGTTAGTGTTGGTGAGGAGAATGTCCAATAAAAAAAAAATTGTGGTGCATTAGCAGAAGGGAAATAGTGTAATGAACTGATTTAACTGTAAACTTAAACTTCAGTACCTCAGCAGCAGTCAGCTCATTTCTTCACAAATCTCATTAAAAAACAATAAATTATTGATGACCCTGAGATGTGATAAAACAAATGCACTCACAAAGAGGACTAAGATATTCATTAGACGGTCTATACTGGTCCTCTTGAACGTGCTCTTCCCACAGTTTTGCATCAGCTTTGTTTCTGGACCTGCAAAAGAGAAACAGAATGATCTGAAGTCACAAGTTTCATAATTCCCACTACAGTAGTTCCCTATTAATGTGTGTCTGACCTCCAAATAGCACCAGTCCAAAGCACCACTCAGTGTTCCTCAGGGTGCAGCCTCGCAGCAGGATTTTCTCATTGTCAAGTGAATATTTCTGACCTGCGAAGCTCAGCACTCCTGTGAAGCGGTCGAGGCGGTTGTTGGGGGGTTCACAGCGGACCTCACCTTGAGGAAAGGAAAGACACGGCCAGGTTTAGATTTAGAAAGAGTATGACATCTACCAATTTGAAAAATCAAAATACCTCCATAACGTTCACAAATTGTCTTCAGATGAATTAAAGTTAAATGAAGGTTAAAAAAAAAAAAACATGGGTTAGAAAATACGTGAGCCTAACATGAACTTTTTCTTTCTTTGCGTTTTCACTTATTCACTTTCATCTGCTGATCGTTGCTTTATTTCTGGCACTTGCTTAATTTTAGCGCTTTTTTACTATATAAGACGAGTTCAAGATAAAACCTTGATGAGAATAAAGAAACAGTGTAGAATAACTATAACTGTAATAGTAACTGTTACATGCCTCGGCTTTATTTAATTTTTTCTCTGTCTATTGTTTTGGGCATAACTGGTTTAGAAAATTACCAGCGTTAATAAGCATTAATGGAAAGAGTGGCATTGACTACATTCATAAACATGTATTTTGTGTAGTCAAAACATGTAAAACTACAAGGAGGCCATAAACAATAAACAACATTTCCAGATTTCTTTACAGAAACTGTGAATGAAGTTTAACTTATTTATTATGTCTTACGTTGAGTATTGCGTTGGGTAGGTTGCCATTTATTTATTATATAAATAAAACCTTCTATGTATACTGTGAGGAATAACCTTAACAGGGTAAGTCATTTTTATTTATATAGCACATTTACATTTAACATCAAAGTGCATTACACTGAAAAAATTGTGTGTGTGTGTGTGTGTGTGTGTGTGTTTACAGTCTCACCGTTAAAATCTGCCAGTTTTTCAATATCATCCCCCAGGTCTCCCGTCACTGGGAGGGCCTGTCTCACCTTCAGGTTAGTTTCTCTGAGGAAGAGAAGCCGAGAAAGTTAAAAAGAGGAAGAAAGAAGACGGCTGCATAAAGCGGAAGTGAAAACAGAAGGATGTGGTTAGATGTGAAAAAGGAGGAAAAATAGACGAACCCATCGAGTTCTGCAGTCTCAATGTACACAAGGTTGAGTGGTTCACTGCTGGAGAGCAACAAGAGGTCTGCCTGAAATCACAAAGAATTTATAAATGGTAAAAATGTATGTGATCAATGACAGGATTTTATTACTCAACTAAAAACTTACGTTAGGTTTACTGACATCTCTGATTGTTCTTTTGTCTTTTAGAAAACGTCAAAATTACAATATGAAAAACTTCCCCTAAACCTAATTTGGTTATGAGTCTGTTCCTTTGAACAGACATGCTAAAAGTTCACCGAGTCAACCCACAAGAACAAAATAAAACATCCAGAGGAAGTCAACAATAAACTGTAACACAATGAAGTACAGTTTATATTCTATGTGTTGGGGAAGAGAAAAACGAACAAATAAGAAGTACTTCCACCCTCTGATGCTCTACTTACTGTAACAAACTGGTTGTTTTCTAGTTTGATGATGTCTCCCACTTGCACATTCATCCATTTCTCACTCCATAGCCTGAGAACAGGGAGAGGTTGGTAAGTGTGTGTGCACAGTATCACTTTCCCTTTTCTTTGAAGATGGTCAGGAAACAAATGCTCTGAGGGCTCACAAATAACCACTGAACACCAAGGTCATCCTAATATTAGTCATTTTCCTTTTGCTGGATGTTCCTGCCAGTGTCCTGTATTATCTCTCTGTGTATTTATCTGCCAATAATAGCCAGAGTTTTTAATAGTTGGCTGGAACTGGATGCTTTGCCAAGTTTCCCATTACATGTTTCTGCTCATATTGGTGTTTCAGATTCCCACAGCTGACATATTTTTAGGATGATCTCTTTCTAGTTTGTAAGTTTTCTTAATATTTGCAGTAATCTTTAACATGTCAAAACAACGTAAAGGAATAATTTTCACATCAGTTTTTCAAAGATTGTAAATAATTTTCATGTATTTTTTTGTTATCATTATATAAACAGTACAATATTTTTGTTATCAGGGTTTTCTGTGTTTTCTGTATTACTGTAGGTCTTTACCTTACAATAAAAAGCACCTTGAGGCTACTGTTGCTGGGATTTATGTATTGAAAAGGTTTCTTGGATACTAATGGCACTATTGAATTTTTTAAACCATTATTACTATTTATTGTATTAATAAAATGATTATTACAACCCTGTAATCAGTTCTTTTTAATAGTATTCAGCATTTTCCTTTTTCTGATAGGATATACTTCATTTTTCCTCAAAGTTGCAAAAAACTGAAGTACAGGAGCAAATATTAAACACAACTTATAAGAAAATGGAGCTTAGGAAATTACAATAAAATATGACAAGAAAAAAATCACTCAGTAATTTACTGATAATTTCTAATTAAACAGAAAAAAAGTACACAAAATATAGGAGAGTAAATCTAAATGGAAAAACAGAACAGAATGTAAAACACAATAAATACAGGTACTGTGGTATGAGTTTGTTTCTGAATCTCAGTAGCACAGCTGCTTCCCCAGTGACTAAACACAGAATAATGAACGGGACATATGCTTTAGTGAAATAAACTATTTACTCCAGTCCTAAAAATGAAGTGATCTTTATTTTGCGTATTTAACAGAAGGCGGCCTTGTGTCAGCAGGAAGTAAACTTTTTCCTGCAGCTGCTTGTGGACTAAACAGTGAGCAAGGCAGCCAGGAGGAAATGAAGACATATAAGTTAAAATATTTTTATCCACCACACCTTTCCTAAGTAAAAATACAAATGGGGGCTTTATCTCTTATTTGATTATAACATCATCACGTCATGGTATACAGGCCTTGTGATAACATCCCATATGGCAATCTTGAGACCTTAAAACAATTAGAACCTCACTTGATGTATAATGTTTAATTGTTCTGATAATAGCCAAGCGCAGTGGATATTTTTGAACCTGTATTTTCCTTTTTGCGCTCCAATATAGCCACAGGAAGCAGCTGCAGGATGGTGGGCAGCACTTGTTTTGTTGTTGCTCTTACGTCTACTATTTCAAATATGTGAGCTATGCTCTATTTGGGATCTCACAGGCACATAAGTGACATTCCACCTTCAGAGCTGAAACATCAAATACTTTGAATCCGTGCATGAGGATATGATTCATAGCACCCACCCACCCACACAAACACACACAAACTTACTTTCTATCAATAAGGACTTGGACTTTTCGGTTGTTAACTCGATTGTCGCTCCTGTGGCGATTCTGGGAAACAGAACAAAATGACAGGACTGAGTCAGAAAAGGTCACAGGAAACTCAAACTGAGTTCACTGATTTGTTGTTGTTTTTTTTATGACCAAATTTCTCTTTAAAGGTATCAGTCACCAACTAACAGAGTATGCGAGAAGAGATGATAATGCAGTGACTGTACAAAATGAAGAGGGTTTTAGCTGAGTTAAACCTCAGACTCTTAGGCAAACGTCTACTTCCCTCCATGATGACACTTCTTTGTCTCGTCTCATAGACTTACTATTTATTTCTGTATGTGAGACAGAGAGTCTGCTACTGAGCTAAAACTGAAGGGTGGCTTCCCTTCTGAAATTATATTCAGATTACAAAAGGGTTAAATGTGGTTTATTGATTGGAAACATTTACTGTTACTACTTGTTTCAAATATGAATAAGGCCCAGCTCAGATATGGCAAACTCAGTGAAGCTTTGCACAGAGCAGAAACTCATCTGTACGGCAACACATTAAAGAGATGCTGATCAGGCTGTTGAAGAGAAAATGAAGGTTACAGCCACAATAAAATAAAGTTAATGTTGAACTTGTTCTTTCTGTGTTACAACCTGAAGAGGTTCTGTCTGGATTTTATGTTCTGCTTTCTGGGAAGTCAAAGTCTTATTTTTTTTTCACCTTTTACATTCCACCTTGTTATCACCCGACCTTTTTATTCTAATTCTTTGTGAAGAGATCACATCAAGATAGTGGTTATCCAAAACTGTTAACTTCTGTTGTCAATTCTCTGGCAATTGCTGATGGCTGTTGATCAGTTGAATTTATGACGGTATTTTTTAAACAGAAAAAAAACCTGCAATTAATTGTTTTAATGTAAGTAATTTCTAAAACCAACAATTAGTTTTCTAGCAACAACTCATATGTGAATTCTCTCATCTCCAATTATCTCATTTTTTTGAACAATTTCTTGTGTTATATTGAGTTCCTGTACTTTCTGCCGTTGTCTGATATTTTTTCCTAATGTTTTGATTATCTTGCTTCCTATCTTTAGCTTTTTTATCTGCATTTGTAAGTGTTTGCCCTACCTTTAATTAGTTTGTCTTGTGTTTAGTTACTTTTATTGTTCATTTACATGCCTTTGTCCCTTTGATTTGTCTGTATATCAGTTTTCCCTCCTCTGCTTGGATTATTTGAACACGTCTCCCTCAAGAGTCATTCTGTTGGGTCTTTTCCTTTTGTGAAAAATTTAATGGCAATTTAAGTGATTTAATAGAATAGCCTTTATTGTCATTGTACACAGTACAACGAAATTGGAGTGCCACTTCCTTGGTGCAAGATTCAATAATAAATATAAATGTAAAATATAAAAAGTACAATAAAACAATCGCAAGTACTCAAACAATAGTAAGTATGATATATACTCTCACCAGTATAAAGCAGGAAGATCGAGCAATAATTACTCACTATTGGGATGTAGCATTACTTTAAATTCATTATTACAAAGTTTGAAATCTCTGCAGCTGACTTGAAACTAACTTGTAAAACTCTCCTTTTACAACTGCATTCCAAACACCAGCCATAGTTTGCTTTTGCAAGGTCATCTACCTCACCACACTTGGTCACACCTGGAATGCTGAGATCAAATTAACCCTGAACCAAGTGACCCTGTGAAAGTAGCAGACGTTTACCAGTCAGGATCTCTGCTGCTTAACAAAAAGACTTCTGTTTCTCTTCCTTGAGCCAGTCTTAATGGTTTGGCATTAAGTCCTTTTCCACTCACATGCAAACACCGGCACACATGCACATTTGTCTGGTTGACCTTAACTGCTGAAATCATTGTTTTATAAGTGCTTTTTTTTCTGGTTTGCTTCTCACAAATTGATAAAAGAATAAGGAAACATTCTGACAATTAAATAAAAAGCCGTATCCCTTTTGAACTTGCAGCTTTCGGTCATTTGTGTTAAGCACATTGGGTTTTGTTTAATGAAATGTGCTGTCATTGTTTACCTGACTGGTAAACTGTCATTGCCATTTGTAGAGTAGACGTAGAGAGAGGGGAAGTTATTTCTTAATCAGTTTTAACTCCCAGATGACGGAATTGGCTGAAATTTTCGCAAAAATGTCTGAAGAAATATTCAATTGAGCAACAGTTTGGACATGCGTCCAATCTCTTGATTAAAAGACTGGCTTGAGTGCAGACAGCTGAAGGAAGCTGAAATAATGAAAATGAGTTGGCTATGAGAATGTGGCAGCACGCCTCTTAACTGAAGGCACTAGAAGGCATGAGCAGATCACTCCTGTCCTCGCTAACCTTCCCGTCAAATATCACTTGATTTCAAAATCCTTCTGCTCACTTTTAAAACTCTAATTAACCTGGCCCCTAGCTACTTAACTGATCTCCTTGATCCGTACAACCCAAAGAGAGCACTAAGATCCTCCAGCCAACTGCTCCTAATGCAACCAAGGTCTCATTTAAAAACCAGAGGTGACCGTGCATTTGCCATCCCTGCCCCTAGACTCTGGAATAATCTCCCAGTCGAAATCCGTACTCCGTCCCATTTAAAAACACACTTGTTTAACTACGTTTTTGAAACAAATTAGTTTGACTTTCATTTGGCCTGCACTACGCCATGTCAATGCAATTTAAAGTATAATTGTACTATTTGTTCTTTGTTCTGCCCGCGCTGCGGTTTCATTGTGAAGCACTTTGATGAACACTAGTCTTTTAAATGTGCTATGTATATAAACTTTGACTTGACTTTGACTTGAATAAACAGTAAAATGATTACACTGAACAGTAAGCCATTAAAACAAAGTGAAATAGAGAAACAAACAAAGGCATTAGTAAGCAGAGATAGGAAAATTCATGATAATCCAGAGAAATGAGTAACGATACAGCAGTTAGTGAGCGGTGAGAATTAGCAAGTTGGAATAGGTTGAGTTTTCAAGCGTGCTTTAAAGGATTGAATGGAGTCAGAGGCACGAAGGGTAGCAGGCAGAGGTTTGGTGCTACAGAGGCAAAGGCACGCCTAGTCTGGGCTGGGCCAGAAGTAATTTAGTAGATGATCGTAAATAACAGCTGGCAGCATAGAGCCTGAGGAGGTCGGTGAGATAGTCAGGCGCAAGGTTGTTTAGGCATTTGAAAGTAAGCTGCAGAACTTTAAAATCAATACAAAATTTAATAGGCAGCCAATGTAAATCAGAGACCACTGGAGTAATGGAGGCAAACTTTCCAGTTCCGGTTAGGAGACGAGCCGCAGCATTCTGAACAAGCTGCAATCGTTGGAGGTGAGCGAGTTGGAGTCCAGAGTAGAGTTACAATAATCATATCTACTCTTCTCTCAGCTTCATTGGCAGCTCCCTCTCCTCACTTCTTTATGTTGCTGCCTTTATTCAACATGTTGTTGAATGTATGTCTTTTAGGCAACAGAAGTGCCTGGATAGAGTGGAGGCCACAAAATAATGTTAAATTTACCAAATATTACTTGCTCTAGTCTCACATCAGTACTATCTAATATCACACAGACTATGCACTAGAGAGATGGTAGATTATAGTGTGAAAAAGGTAATTTTATGGTAGGACAGACAGCCACTACAGCAGTTTTAAAGGACAAGTTTAAAAAAAAATCGAGTGAAACACAGATAAATAAGTCGTAGACAATATGTGTATAATGACAATATGTCAGGTGTCCTCTTTTTGTTAATGATTGATGCAAAGTCTGAAGTGAAGCGAGGTGGGATTCTCATTATTCAGTTTCTGAAGGAGATTCTAGTTAAAGTTTGACATGGGGGGCAACGCATAATGAGTGACTAACAGTTAACATCAGATCCAAAATCCTATTATTAAAAAGACAGTTGCATAAAAGTTGTTACCTGAAGAGGCATTGAGCTTGAGATGGGCTGTTTGATGTTTATATAAATTGACTGAATAGAGAATCCCAATAGTGATGGTTGTATGGTCTTCTTTTGGGTGTTGGGGTGCGTGGGGGATGTGTTTGCATCTTCTGACATGCCTGTTTTGCATTTGGAAGCTTAAAAGTTAGAGTGCCAAATCTCATCACAGATACGGTAACTTTGCAGATTGCAGTCGACTGAATTCTGTTTTCTTACCCCTCTTAATTCAAGCTACTTGGCTGCTGTAGAACAAACAACTCTGGCAATATGCCGAGTGTCCAGGTCTATTTACTCCAGAGGAGGCTGTAAAGATTTGTGAATGGAGTCCAATATGAGTGGATGAGTCAGTGAAGCTCACTCCTGTCTTATGACAGTGACAGTGAGGTGAGTTGCTGAGGATTTCGTAAGCTTTATTTTCGGTAAGTGTTGCGCTCAGCCTCTGCTAGCTGCTGTTAGACGGCTTTAGTGAAACTCTCTTTGAAATGGATCTAACCTTGTTGGACTCAGAGGGAAAGTGTGATTTTTAGGACGCTTCAGTCTAGCATTTGCTGCCAAAAGTTAGCTTATAACCAGCTGTTGTCTTTGTTTAGCCACTCGCTGTTAGCTGTCTGGAGAAGGGAGGGTCGCATGTCTAATCTACTGACAATAAGTAACTGTGACAGTTAGAAATTAATTAATTCTAAGTTTATGAGAAGGATAATAACAACTGATAACATATCTGTACTTGAGGTTTAGCAGGGTGCAGAATTTAAAATGTAAACTGAGAAATCTGTATTGCAAACTTAGAAGATTTGGATACAAACGTAACCTTTTTATTAGTTTCTAATTTTTCTAATAGTACAATAAAGGACATGAATTATTTTGGTTGTAGATGTTGGTTTTTTCATTGCTATCTAGCCTTAAAAAAGCAGAAGACATTTTCAAATGTGCTCACAATATCATCAGTTGCATCCTTGGCAGCGGTGACCGTCAGCACGAGGATCAGGGGGACGACAGTGGTGAACCAGGACAGCGAGGAAATCTGAGGAATCACCTGAAGAACACAAAACGCAGAGAAGAAAAACTTTATTTAAACTCAGGTTGGAATAAAGTAAAGAGCCATGGGCGTATGTTTACTTACATAATGAAAAGAAAGGTGTGTATAAAAAGGATTGTGTGCATTATGCCCATTTTAAACTTGAAAAGAGGATCTTACTTTGTCAACACAACTTTTTATTAAACAATATTATTGCTATTTTTTTCTGTTTAATTATACATGTGTGTTGTGTTTGCCGAGTAGTGTTTGAGTTGCCAAAATCTGCTTCCCATTGAAATTTTGTTTCAATAGGAAATCTAAATAAAGCTATTTTCTGTTTTGTGTACTTTGGTGGATTAGATGCACTTATTAAGAAAAAAACAGATGTTGGTTATTAATCAATTTAAACTGCAGTGTCTAAGTTCCTTTGTTATGGTACAGTGGTCACTTTAAACTCTGTCGTGCAACGTGACTGTTTAGCACATAATGAGGCAATTTCCTGTTTTTGGATTACTGCACACCCTTAAATATGGTAAATGGTAAATGGCCTGCATTTGTATAGCGCTTTTCTAGTCCCTAAGGACCCCAAAGCGCTTCACACTACATTCAGTCATTCACCCATTCACACACACATTCACACACTGGCGATGGCAAGCTACATTGTAGCCCCAGCTGCCCTGGGGCGCACTGACAGAGGCGAGGCTGCCGGACACAGGCGCCACCGGGCCCTCTGACCACCACCAGTAGGCAAACACGGGGTTAGTATCTTGCCCAAGGATATTTGGCATGCAGGCAGGAGGAAGCCTGGGATCAAACCACCGACCTTCTGATTAGTGGCTGACCTGCTCTGCCACCTGAGCTACAGCCACCCCGGATAAATATCACTGCAGTGCGAACCGTGGACAAACTTTAAGATTCCTTTGATGTTTTAGGAAGTGATTCTGACAGTAAAAGCAAAACTGAACATATATCAAGTTACTGATTAAACATAAAGAAGTTGTTTCAGAGGTTAATTTTTTTGGTTTCTTGGACAAACTGGGAGAAGAGTTGGAGTCTAAGAACAAAATCCTTTTTCGGGAATAAGTCATTACATCACGTCTTTGTGTTATCTGTGGTTCTGTTGATTCGTGCGGCTGAGGATTGTTTCCTGTTTCTTTGCGTAATTATTCTGTTCCCCTTTGTTTGCATCACGCTGTCTCTGGGAGTTTGGTGTTATTCCCTCTTTCAGTTTTATTTTGGACGTCAGATCCTTATGTGGGTTTCTGCATTTTTAATTCCTTCTGTCTTTCTTTTCCTTCTTTAGTGAACAATTTAATTCATGTATCCTTCATTGTTTTCTTTGAGAAGTTAAAGATTAAAGTGTCATACACACTCCGTAATTAGTGTGTCAGGCAACTAACAGTGAGACAGGTTTGCTTAAAACTCACCTGGAGCACCAGCAGGAACAGGAAGTAAGCGTTAGCAATCCTCTGGAACTGCTCAAACAAGTTGAGAGGTAGGAAGGTGAAGAAGTTGTACTTGGAGGTTTTGATGGCATTTGTCTGTAAAAGACAGAAAGAAAAGGAGATGTGACAAAAATTTAAGAATAAAACTGACAGCAGAGTTACTTTTGAGAAATTCTGGAGTTTGTTGAATGAAAGTATTTGTGTCATTTTTTTGTCATTTTTTAAGGAAGCGCAAAGTGTTATTAAAGTTATTAATAGACCTAGGAAACAAAATTAGCTGTCCCTACTGTGAATTTGATGGTGAGCCTTCTGTTTAAATGAGGGTTGTAGTTGGAGAATGATGGGTGGAGGTGTCGGGTAACTCTGGACGAATGGTTAAACAGCCAGAGCGTTTTGTGAATCAGGTCAGTTTAGGTGGACTGATCTTGTAATTGCATCTTGGGCTTCCCCGTACTTGCTATGACATTTCTGCTGCATGGGCGCATGAGACTGAAAGTCTTCTGATGTGGGGGTCTACACAAAGTGCAAATGCAAGTGGTCAGTGTGGGATTTCCACAGAGTGATCTGTGTAGCCCGAGTGCTTGAAATGGCACAGAGGTACACAAAGAGATGAGCTTGACGGACAAATTAAATGAGATATGGCATGGTTTAAGCGTTTTCTGTGAGGAGTTACATCTTGGAAACTACTGGACAAATAAAGCCTTATATCCGAAGCATCCGGTCACTGTGTGAAGCTCTTACTCTGTGGACTGCACTTATATAAATCTATAAAACCTTAATGGCTTGCTTTATGGAAATTGGGCTCTAAGTATAAATGGTGATAAGACAGTCAAATGGTAGGTAATCACATTTAAGGCTTTTAAGAAATATTTGCCTGTGCTTTTGGTCATTTGGAAACTGAATGGCTAAAATTATGTTTGGGTCCAAAGGCAGGTAGCATAAAGGAGAGTGAGAGTACAGCTTGAATATTCCTGAAAAGATTCTCAGTAACACCAACTAATTTAATAATCAGAGCACTCTGTAATCAGCCTGAGAAAGTAATAAAGTTAGAAAGCACTTGTTCTGAGTGAGACCTCATATCCCTGATGCAGTTCTGTGTCCTCAATAAGACATTTTCCTATGTTTTATTCAACAAACTAAAAAAATGAGCCAAGCCTCTCTGCCTTATTTCAACAAACTTCAGTGACACATCGTACCACGGTCGCGACACCAACAGAGAATGTTTGTCATGGATTATCCTGTTACTCTGGATCTTTACTGAAAAAGCAGCAAGTCCAGCAGCATCTGCAAACCAATGTGAAACATTATATTGACTTTAAGCACAGTCAGACTTTGTAATTATTGATTAAATTAGTGACTGAAGATGAGATTAACTCATTACCAAAGGGTAAGACTTTGAGCAAACAGCCACAAGCATTTCTATAAAGGTAAAACATATATGAGCATTCACTAATTTGGGTTGTCTTACTATTCAGTTCAGTTAAGGTTTATTTATATCAGGGGTCTCAAACGTTCGGCCCACGTCACCTACTTGCGGCCGTATATTGACGTGAAGAACTATAAAGCAATTTGGCCTTTGAAGTTACATTTTTGTTAGAGAGGATGTGTTTGTTGCTGAGTACAGCGTTAAAATAAGTTCTTTAAAAAGCAAAAAATGATATATTAGGAAGGCAATATGAGCAGAGAGCAGAAACATGTTGAGGGATTGGTACTACTTGAACACTAAAGTGGCCTCATGTGAGATGACAGTGCCAGCAGAGGCCCCACAGCTTGAGTTTGAGACCCCTGATTTACATGGTGCCAAATCACAACAACAGTCACCTCAAGGTGGTTTATACTGTAAGGTAAAGTCCCTACAGTATTTAGAAGGAAACCTTAACAATCCAACGACCCCCTGTGAGCAAGGACTTTGTGACGGCGGGATAAAAAAAAAAATCTCCCTTTTAACAGGAAGAAACCTCCAGCAGAACCAGGCTCAGGGAGGGGCGGGGCCATCTGCTGCTACTGGTTGGAGGGTGATGGGAAAGAGAAAAGAAAGAAAAGAACTTTCAGAAACAGGACAAAACACAGACTAAGGGAAAGAATGTAATTACATGTTTGCAGTGGTATATACAAAAACATGGTGAATGGTTCACTGCTTAATGGTTTCCTACCATGTTTTTGTCTATGTGATTACAAGTCATCTGTGATTAAGTAGCAGCATACACACAGTAATTTACTTATCAGTAAAAGTGACGTGACTGAGGCTGAAAGCAGAGGTTCTACAGAAAAATAGATAAATAAATAAAATAGAAAAATGCTTTGCCTCACAAACGCTCGAGCTTCTATCACTGGTAAAAACAGATTCCTTAGCTGCTCAATGGTTATAAACTTTAGTGTATTAAACGATTCATTTTGCAACCTGTTTGTGGCATTAACCACTCTCAGCGTTGCTCAATTTATATTTTTTTGTAGATATTTTTAGGTCGTTGTAGGACAATGTCTCACTGATAATTACACTACATTTCCTAGGAGCATCTCTCAGATTAAGTAAAATTAACCCATTTAAAAATGTTGAGGTTAATCTGTTTGAACCAAAATACATACACAGGATTAAATATCCTCAGAGAAGTCTTTGTCTACGGTTTAATCAGATCAGAATCTGTAATGAAACTCCTCCTTAAGTATCACAGGGTTTTTCTAATGGATGTTATGTGACTCTTCTGACGTCCCTACAGATATCTGAAAGAGTGAGAGGCATTTTGTCTGCACCAGGTGGATGTTATCAAGAAGCCCCACCGCCTCGCTGGACTGCAGCTCACGTGTCACGCTATCTCTGCATTTCTTCCCTAAGAACAACCACCCACACGCTTGAAAGTTTGTTTTGACTGTAAAATGTACAATTACCCAAACAGAGGAAATGACTGTTTATGTCTGTTTTCATTTATTTGCTAATGGCTGTGTCCTCTTTAAGCCGAATGTTAGCATACAGCTAACACACAGCTTAGCGTTAATAACATCTATTTGAAACACCTTTTGAAAATTTTATTATTTACAAATTTTTTATTCTTTTTTTTTTCAAGTAACAGCATCCTCCATAAAGAGGATTCTAAATTCTAAAAGAACACACTTTATATGATGTCTGCTTTGGATACATTTTAATGATTATGTTCACAAGACTAAAAGAACTTCTTGTTCGCGTTTTGGTTTTTAAAGCGTAACATTTATTGATACACTGGTTTGGCCTTGACAGCAGCAACTCAGAGCAGAAAATGAAGGCATTTACTCAACAACAACCTCAGCTCTTTGGTTTTGGCTGACAGCCCGTATCTTGATAAAATCCAGACACATAAACACAGCCCCAAGGAGGTTTTTTTCCTGTTGTTAATATCGAGACTGACAGAAATTGTGTTTAACAGTGTTTTGTCTAAAAGATACGTGGGCGACAACATCTGTTGTTGATCTCCATCTCTATTTTAGTCATGTTTGTAGTGGACAATAGAATTTCACTTTGATGAACTGTGAGTGGAAAACTCACCAATAACACACACGCAGTGTATACTCTATTCAGCACTTACCGCATATTTAAAGGAGAGATTGTACTCGCGGTCGTTTGCTCTGATTTTCCTTTCCAGCTCTGCAAAAGAAAAGACAAAAATGAAAAAACAAAAAGCACGACCATAATTGATTTGTATCTAAATATTTTTTTTAACTGCGAGTAGATTTTTATCTTTTTCTGGCATGAAAAAATAAAAAACTGTGTAGAAACTATAAATGCTATAAATTTGTGAAACGCAAATAGCAGTGATTTTTTCCCCCCACTAGTATTTTGACTTGTCAACAATGCAATAGGGCCTTGTTTAATGATACACTGCTTTAGTGCCAAATTTAGAAATTCTTTCAAATCCAGTAATACAGTATAACTTGTTATAGAAAAACTAACTTTTATGCCCTCTTTTTTACCCCTGTTCCGTTTGTTATGATGAACGCCTGTAAAATTGGAGGCAGGTGCTTTGGAGTCTGACCTGAACCCCACTGGAACCTATTTTATGCTGAATTGGTGCTTTTGGTGGTGCAACACCAGTTCTGTCCTCATGCCATAATGGAACCAGTCCATATTTCAACAGGTTTGCAGCATTTTATAGCATCTCCTAATCTTTGCTAATTTAGGAGGGGAAAAAATAGCAAACTGAATCTATGAGCTGCCTCCACCCAGTCTTCTGTTTGCTTGTCAATAACCCAGCTTCCTTTCAGTCTGCC
Organism: Rhamphochromis longiceps; assembly: GCF_057381845.1. Classification (NCBI taxonomy): domain Eukaryota; kingdom Metazoa; phylum Chordata; class Actinopteri; order Cichliformes; family Cichlidae; genus Rhamphochromis; species Rhamphochromis longiceps. The sequence continues at coordinate 40,258,493 of NC_140568.1, read as the reverse complement.
CCGAAGCCAAGCTAATTGAATAAACAGTCTCGGGACCTGTTTATCTGCCTCAATGACTCAATTAGGGTTCACCAGAACGATCTGCTGTAAAGCAAGTTCGACATAGCTGGGCTATTTTTGAGTTTGCTGGCTCGAGTATGCAATAGTAGTTATCAATTTCTTAGTAAATCCAGGCTTTCTGCTAGTGGGCACACTAATGTGCAATATTAATGTCTATATTCCACATTTGTCCACACAGTCTACCACTTTGTGTCTTCCTTTTATATTTTATTTTTCCTTGCTGTAAGAGCTGTAACACCGAAATTTCTCATTCCTGGGATAATAAAGGTTTATTCTATTGTATTCTACTCTATGCCAAAGAAATTTTTTGTACTGAAAACATGTATAGAAATTTATTAGTGAAAATGCATTTTAAAGTGAAACCTTCAACCTAACTCCAGTATCATTTGTGAGACTGAAATCTCTGGCTTTTGGCTTAACGTACCTCACTAACCCGTTACTCTTGCTTCCCTGACACTAACAAAAACAATCCCAGGTCATCAGCTGAAGTTCTGGAGCTTTCACTTACTGCCAAGTTTTTCGCTGTTGATGAAATAAAGTTGCTGTCGAAATGTTGTCAAGCACTGTATATAAAACAACAATAATGTTTAGAACTCTAAATATTAGAATTATTTAAACGCCATTATAAAAACACTAAATCTGCTGGGGAAGTTCTTCCAAAGCTTTAGGCTGAGACTGTTTTTCATTTTATTTTTTCAGTAATGTCAGTAGTGAAAATACAGACGGTAAATATTATGGCGATCTGCTGATATTAATAAACTAAACCTGCTCAAACCTTACCCCTCTCTTTCTTCCTGACACAGTCCAGCCCAAAGAATGACATCTTCTTTTCCTCTTCTTCCTCCTCCTGCTATCTGCCCATCATACCGATCTGTTAAGATCAAGAGAAATCGTCATAATGTGGCTTAACAAAAGATACAAATGAGTCACTAATTATCTCCCTTACAGGGAAGTAAATTCACTCTCGAATATATTACTGCCTTTCTCCTGGAAACTAAGAGTTGAAACATCAGTGCTGTTAAAGTAGGAATTGCTGCCAGCCGTCATTAGAGCATTTTCCCGTAATGTGCTCTATGAGGTAATCGTTCCTCAAAATGCCCTTTAAAAGGCATTTTGTTTCTTACCAGAAACAATTTTCAGGCCAGGGAGAAAAGGTTTAGACATCTAAATGGAAGGTGTGTTAGGAAATGGTTACGATATAGGGGGAAAAAACTGAAAAAACACAGCTCTTAGGCTATCTAATGAAGGAAAAGACGTCTTTTTTGTGCCAAAACCCCTTGCTCTAGGTCTACATCAGGCCTCTTCATACGTTTCCCATGCTGGACAGCTTGACTCAGGGGGATACTCCCCTCTTACGCCACAAATCCACTTCTTCTTTTCTCATTCAGGGCAGGAAGAGGGCAGAGCCAGGAGCAACATCTGGACGTGGTATCTGTCTCCGCCAAGTGAGGAACACCATGTGTAGCTGTTAATGCCAAATGCCGAACCTAACCACATGGATTATGTAAGAGGATACGCAAATCCCTTTAAACCAGTAACTTGTCAAAATGGATTTAGTGCAAAATAAATAGACAAATTTTATATGCAACAAGAATGATATGTCATTACTAAATCATAGAAATTTATGTAGATTTAAAAAGGGTTTGCTTCTATGACAAAAAGGTGTTTGTAATTCTGGTGGGAGCACATGGCACAATTTTAAACTCACTGAAAGAAAATTATTATTAGGATTTAATATTATTTAAGAATTTGATCAACAGCAAATGCGTAAAACTCTAATGTTTCAATAAATTTAACATCCCAAATTGAATTGCAAACTTGTAAGAGAGACCCATGATTACAGAAGTCGAGATTATTACCTCTACCAAAGAGCTGAGGTTAGGGTTGGTCGGTTGGTTGGTTGGGTTAGGGTATGGGTAAAACACTGGAGATTTTTTCAATAAATTTAACATCCCCAAACTAATTGCAAGTTTATAAGAGAGAATCATGATTACAGAAGTCAAGATTATTACCTCTGCCAAAGAGGTGGGGTAAGGGTTGATTGGTTGGTTTGAACTAGAGCCTTGGCCCATCTCAGGAATAATTACCTTTTAAAGTCGATCTTGATCTAGATTCTAGGTCAGGAGCTCTAGATCCAGAACTAGATCCAGGAAGGTTTGGAAAACTTTTATTACCTTGGCAAGGTAATGAAAAATTTTCCATCAAATCCTTAGAAATAAATATTAAATAAAAATAGTAACAAGAGCACAACATTTAAATGGAATAGTATTACATTTTGCATATATTCATTTTGTTTTCTTCGTTCTTTTGAAACATGCTTAAAAAGTTTATAATGCAGTAAAAATACAGCATTTTGGGGTCAACTTGAAAGAAAAACAGATGTGAAATGCAAAAGTTAGAACTGTGAAATCTGTAATGTGATATTTAGAGTCACTTTTTGCAAGTATCGTGTCCCAAATTTTGCCAATACAAACAAATGCAATAGAACTTTAAGTGTGGTTTTAAAGACAAAAGTTTGACCTTATTTGACTTTAAAGAGGCAGTCATAGGTCCAAAGTAGTGTGATACTTAGAACCCCCATTTATCATTTCCTGACATTCCCCGCTAACATTTTTTCTAAATATTGTTTGATGTGACATTTAAACTCTCAAAATGCTGAAACATTCTTAAAAAGACAGGATTTTAAACAAACAACTTGATGCAAGTTAAAAAATGTTATGTGGAAACATCTCATACAGTTGAAGGAACCATAATGTCAGTTACACAGGAAATTATGCAACTTCATTTAAGCAGCAGTAGGAATCATAGAGACAGTCATGATGACTGTTATCAGCTATCTCACAGCCTTGCTTATGGCAGAGCTGGTGTTTGTCAAAAGCAAGGGGGCATTTGTCAGAAAGGTTTTGCTTTTTCTCCCATCTCAATGTGGGACTGCATTGCTGTGAGGATGTTGTGTTTTAATGCACTGAATAAGAAAAGATCTGCTAATGTTAAAAAGCAAATATACAGCTTGTTGTGTAGTGTTGACGTGTGACAGCGACAAGACTGACACACCCACACATACAGTGCACAAAACATTTAGCAGGTTCAAGAAATGTACAAGAACAGAGCATAAATGTGGTTATGAGAGAGAAGCAAGCGTGTGTCACAAAAGTAGTTGTGGTTTTTGAATCCCGCCTCTCAGCTTTGGTTGCCAAGGTGACGTCAGCATTGGAGCTATAAATATCAACCATATGAGTTTGTTGAAGAATGTGAGGAAAGTATGGAAATACATACAGAACACACAAACACAGACACACACACACAAAGACACTAATACAGTCGGGGTTGGGCAATTTAACATAACGAAATACAGTGTTCACATGTTTTTATTTTCTTAGCTAACGTAACATAAAAACCATTTGTAAACTATTTATTCACTGATTGAATAAAAGCTGTAACACCTCTCTTATTATCACAGGATTTTCTGTAGCGTTAACAATCACAAGATCGTGATTGTTGTTGCTAGTAACATTGTCTCAGTGTGACCCCTCTGACCAAAGTTCTTCACAAATGATGGTGTCAGGAAGTGACTGATGTGCAACTATCTTGATTTCAGTTTTGATCAGATAGCCGCCCATCAATGACTTCAGCAGCATGCATGCTGGGAAATATATGAAGAGTAAAAAAAATAAATTAAAAAAAAACATCCACCGGATACTTATGCAATGCATTGTGAAACATACTTTCATCTCCAAGCATCGCACGCTGACGCTTTGTTTGAGGCATCGCAACAAAAAGCATCAGATGTCCTTCGGCTTTGTTGATTCGTAGCATCGTGAGAAGCAATATTTGATGCTGTGAGCTAATGGTCTGTTTTAAGAAGCCAGGGCCTCAGTTTTCACACAGTTTTGGAGTTTTGTGTTCAGACTTTGTTTTAGGATACTTTTAATTTTGCTTTTGCTCGCTGGTTACAGTTACGTGCCTAAAGCGGCTCGGTGTTAGTGCAAAGCAGTCTGGGTTCATCTACTCCCCTTTATCAAGATTACCCTGCAGATTAATGTTGCACATTTTAATTGCGATGTCCTTTAAAATCTCATGACCCTGAGGTGATATCGATAAAACAGAATTATTCAAATGAGAGTGGGGTAGAAAGACGAAATTAGACAATGAAACTATTTGAACGATCTTAAATCTGAATGTTTTCACATGAGGCTGTTTTTCCCACTCTACATTTGGATGGTCTCCTGGGCTGGTTAATTTGTCATCCATCTAAGACAAAAACATGGCTGATTTACTACTGGTAAATCCCTTTGCTCTCACTATGAAAATCTGGTCACTGCTGGTCTTCAGCGTCATTCAGCTGTCTCGAGTCTTGAGTCCCAGTGTCTGGCAAACTACCTCCATTAACTTGAACTGTAACTCATGGTAATAGACCTTGTTCTGCTCTGTAGGTCCACCTCAACCCAGTGGATCACTCTAACCAGACCTTGATTCATTTTAGAAAGAGTAGTTGTGCCTCCTTTTACACACACAACCTTGCTACAACCACAAATGATATATCTAATTCTATGGAAAACATTGTGGGGCGGTACTCCAGCACCTAAATCTGAAAGGTCTGTTAATGCATACTTAGAGATATTTGCAAAATAACAAGAAAACAGTGACATCCCACAGTCCGCCTAAACCAAGACATTCTTCTTTCTTTAGGCAGTCTGGGTCGGTTTAATCCAGGCTAAACTTGGTAGTTTATAGCAATGTGGTAATAATGCTCTGTAATGCAGTGGTACAGAGCAAGCTGTGGTTTTCATGGGAGATGTGAGGCACACCAAGGGTAGCAGACATTTATATTTTAGGTGATATTGATTAGTTTCGCTCACTGAATTCTATCTGTTATTCTAGCTTTAGGGATATCTTCAGTTTTGGAAATCATCCATGTAGCTTGTGACATATCTGGTTGTATCTTGTGGAAAACTCCACAAAGAGCAGTGAATCTCGGAATAGCAGCACAGGTGAATGGATCACAGCCTGTACACAAAGAACAAATGAATTATGTCACTTATTTATAAATAATTCGTTAACCCCACGGTGGACTGCTACGTTTGCCCAACTTCCAAATCCCACTTTAAACTCTGCTTATAATCTTTCTTTTTTTTAAAGAAGAATTTAATAGGAAATTTTACGGTGGAAATGGTGCGCTGAAGTAAAAACTGGGTTTGACGCATTGCCCAACTAAAGTCAACAGAGCTTACTTGCTTTGTAATCAATGATAGATTACAAAACAACACTATCAGGACTCACTTTCACTGTGATAACAGACTAGTTTTGTTTGATGGAACAAGTGAGGTTTCTAAGGAAACTTGTTATGTCATTATTTACACCAAAAAAAATACCAGGAAGCCAGAGTTTCTCCACGTGTGCAGCTGTGAGAAACACAAACACTTATAATGTTCTCCCCTTAAATGTTCCAAAAGGTTGATTCTGCTCATCTGGATGTAACGTTTTCAGGGGGAGAAACATTTTGTCACCCATCCAAGTGACTTCTTCAGTCTCAGCTGACTGCAGGTTTCCCCAACCTTAAAAAGTACATTTGCACAATAACTCAAACCAGCCTACTGAAGGAGCAATATCTGTGAGGTCTGAGAAATGTTTCTCCCACTGAAAACGCTACATCCAGATGAACAACCTTTTGGGATTTACTTACTTGGATGATTGAGCACGCATCAAGACCCCTTAAATGCTGGGAAACAAACCCCTCATTCATTCACTAAGTGACTCAGTTGAATAAAAAAAAAATCTGTCTATTCTGCAGACAAACACAGAAGTCATGTGGGTCGACAGCGAGACGCGTGTCCAGCCTGGTGAAAGAGGAAAAAAAGTTTCATTTTATTCCTCTGCAGCCATCAGGACGACTTAGCAAGATTTCAAATGTCAAATGGCGTGGATTGTTCAAGTTTCTCTGATCCATGCAATTGGTTTTGGCAGACTGTGACTTTGCAAGTTTTACTGCTGCGTTGACACACCACAAAGACCAAACTGATTCCACTGAATAAGTTATGGATGGTCTGAGAGATTTACCAGCTGTTTTAGCTTAGAATGTCGCTAAGATCTGATCAATTACAACGTACAAGTACTGTTAACAAAATATAATTAAAGTTACTTGTACTCTGTAAACTGTTCATTTTTTTAAGGATATTAATGCAAATTTTCTTCATCTAGGCACTGCATGAGTCGCAAGATAAATATAAGGGTTTCTCCTACAACTATACACACCTGTATTGAATTAGTGATAAGTTTAGAGTGAATTTTCTTGTGAATTATTTTTTATATTAACTTTTTCTGATCTTTAAAAGAGATCTGGCACCAATATGATGTTTCATAAACTTTTTTTTGGAGTGACGCATAATGTTTCTGTGTTATTGTGCAGCGATATCAGAAGCATATTCAAGAATTGCAAAGAGCTTCACTGGTATAAAAACAAATTTAAGTGCAGACATTGACAGTATCAGCACAGGAGAATGTGTTTGTATCGTGTTTTAATTTTCAGAGCAGACTTATCAGTATATCCTTATCCTGTGTTAGGTTATATGCAAAGAAACTTGTGCAGCCATCACTGCTGCACAAAAGTCTTTGCATTTAGTTTTGACTATGTCTTGTAAATTCTTAAAGAAAGGCCCAAAGGTTTTATATACACACCTCCTTTTTCCAGAGGAGCACAACATTTTCCTACGTTCACTTCTTATGTAATCACAGTTTCATGGAGATATTATAGTGGTTATAGTTTTGCAGAACATTTTTTAATGTAAGTTTGCAGATTTTCCATGTTTTTATGGATCCTGTGAAGCACCAGGCATCCACTTTTGTTATGTGTATTTTGTTATATGACACATAAACAAAACAAAACATTCTTTTGCGTTTAGTTATGTAATTCAACCTGCAGGCTCATGAAACATGCTGGAGTTGTGTAATCTCTTACTGTAAATATCACATGTTCACTCACTGATAAATCATATCAAGCACGAGAAGAGTCTGATAATTGCTTTTTATACAGTACAGTGCAGATATGGAAGCCAATAGTTTCCTGGTTGCTGAAATTTCAGGTACACGGGGGCATGGATTGCGAAAAGCTTAGCTATGTAGGGAAATTCTTACAAAACTGAATAACACAAATCAAGAACAAATCTTTCAAATCCTTTAAATATTCATCTGTCAACAAAGCCAACCAAAGAGTCGAAAAGTCAAACATCCTTAAAAACTACATTTCACATTGGAGTGGATGAAGACTTCCTCCAGTTATGGTACTTGTGCTGTTTTAATCATTTTGAGACTCACGTTTGGCTTTAAAACCAAAGTGGAAAAGAGATAAGTGAGTCAAGGGGAGACTGAATATAAACATACTGTGGTTTAAATAAAACCACTTTCACAGATGAATGCACTACTGTTTGTTTTAATTATCTTCAACGTGCACACACACAGACACTCAAGAATCAATTACACTTAATCATCATTAACATAACTGCTAGCTGCCCAATTTTAATTTACAATAAAACTTGTGCTAAACTTAATTTTATCCCAACCTTCATCAGATCTTCCCACTAAAATCGTCCAGCATAGATCATACATATATAACGCACAACAGATTTATGCATCTACAACACACAAACACACACATGCACACTTTCTCTGTGCAGTTCTCCTCTTTAAAGTGCAGCAAACACCATCATCATGCAAACAAAGGTGTGTAAGAGTATCCAAGTTGTCAGAGTCACCTGTGGCCGGTCAGAGGTCACACAAATGAAAGGCTGTCTTGTCCAATCGGTGATCTCTGGTTTCTGAGCTGAACAGAGCTCTATTATCAAAACAGACTGCTTGATTGCAGCTGAAAGAAAGACTCTTTTCCTCTGTGTGCATGAATCCAAATTACAGAAAAGCTCCCTTTGTATTTGTCCAGTCTGAAAAAGGATGGTTTTCTACTACTTAAGGCTAACAAAGCAATCAAATGACTAATTACAAAAGCGACTTGTGGATTAACAAAGGTGGTGTCTTAGTTTAAAACTTCAAAACATGTTTTTTAAAGGTTAGAGGAAACCAAAGAATTCCCAAGATAACATACGTCAGGCTTAAAATGCATTTCCGCTTCACTGAAGCGCTGTGGTTATAATATTTATGTCAAATTTATAAAGCTTCGGTAAAAGCTCTCCAACAAGCTATCAACATATCGCAAACATCAAATGTCAGTGCCATCCTGAAATAGACATCAACACTGCACATGCAGATGAGAGCTGTTGCAAAACAGTTTCCATAAAAGAACCAATCAGACGATGACCTGCAGTAACAGATAAGCCAATGCGCACAGCTGCTGTTTTTTCAGAGCCCTAAGCATGTTCCCTCTCTGTGTGTTTTGTCTAATGGCAAACAGAGCTTTGGATAAATGGGCCCTGTTTTCACTGTGGAGAAAAGGTGTGTGTAGAAAAGAAGGAAACATTTACAAAAGTTTCAGCAGTGGAAAACTCTTAATGGCTATTAAATGTTATCACAAGTTTAAGAGCTTCTCAGTCAAAGATTAAAGGAATATAATTGTTTGTCAGGTGTTTTCTGTGTCTCACAGTAACGCACAAGGTAGACTTTGGTAGCAGTACGTCACACAACACAAAGAGCTACAGCGTCTCTAAAACAGAGACATTAAAGATTAAATGAAGAACGTTGGACTATTTTACGCTTTGTTCGACTCATTTACATCCAAACTCTTCTTAGCTTTATATACTAGTGTATCCATGTGGTTGAGACGTTTGCCTAATAAGAAGAGGATCCCAGCATCTGGTGTACAAATCAGACAAAACAAAAGTGTGGAGTTATGCTATGAAGACCCCATGTGTATGAAGAAGATGTTGAAAGTAGCTGTTAGATTTATACACCAATAAGAAAAGAGTGTGCTTTTGGTTCAAATGCATCTCATTGCAAGAGTAACACTGACTGATGAAAAATGATGCGTTGGAAGTGACAGAGCCTTCTCATGAATATTATAATCCAGTGACACTTTGCCACACCAGTAGTTTGACAACACTGCATTATCTGACACACAATGATGTGTGAGATGCCTGAGCCTTCCTACATCAGCTCCTCTGAACAAATCAAACTTAGTTTAGTTAGTTCCCATAGAAAGCATCGTGTAACTCTTCCTCTAATCGCCGCATGGTAGTGGTTTCATTTTAACACAGTAAAAAAAGTGAAACAAAAAACCCAGCAGACTTTTGATGAGACTGGAGTTCAGCTCTTGTTCTTGGTTATGTTTTGCTTTCACTCGCTGTTTTACTCTAGTGACTTCCTACCTGATTATGTTTAGGGATGGGAAAAGCTCACAGATCAAAAGATGAAACAAACAATGCTTAAAGCATACCTACACATCATAGGAGCAGGATGCACAAAAAAATTTTTGGATTGTTTTCTGGGGGAAGACTAGTTTGCTTCCTACACTGGACGAATTCAGACTTACCGTAGTAAAGACACAAAATGAGTCTGTTGGTTTCTCATAACTGATGCGATTGTTTTGGGTGTTTGCGGTTATTTTTTTCCCCACCTATGTATTTTTTATCAGTCATCTCTCTGACGTTGTTTTTGATTCTTGTCTTCTTATGTTTTACTGCTTTTTGTCTCTTTGTGGTTATTTAAACCTTTGAAATGACAGCAGAGATAATGGTGAATTATCTTTGCAGTCATTTCCCACCTACTATATTTGTAGAAGGTGTCATCGTGTTCAGTTTGCATATCGTTTTACTCTGAGCTCTGTGACTTTGTGACTTATAATCTCAGAATGATTAACAGAAAAACTGAAATTTGTCTTTGGTGATCCTGGTTTTCAGGGGTCAGCATTCCCAAACCTCCACCCTAGGTTTTCTCCTGTGTCTCTATCAGCAAGTACTTGTGTTATCTGTCTTTTTGCTAATAATAGCTGCCTTACAGTCTGAATGTTTCCGTACACTTCAGCCTTTTGAGGTAAGTAGAGCTGCAACATATAATTGAGTCAAAAATTAGCCAATCACCTAAAACTATTTTGGGGATTAGGAAATTATGTCTGTCTTCTTCTGTTTAGCTTTCATTGTATTCATTCATTTATTCAGTGGGTATATTGGTTGGTAGGTAACTTCAATAGATGGTAATACTCTGGCATTAACTCGGCCTCCATTAACATCATGAGGAATCTCAGAGACATTTTTGACCAGGACATGTCCTTCAGTGTGCATATTAAACAAATATTCATTCCATTTGTGCAATATCACTAAAATTAGAAGCATCCTGCCTCAAAGTGATGCTGAAAAACTAGTTCATGCATTTATTACTATTATCAGGATGTCCTAAAAACTCCTGAAAAGCCTTTAGTTAATTCAAAATACTGCAGTGAGAGTACTGACAGAGACAAGAAAGAGACAGCATATTTCTCCTACACAGACTTATCTTCATTGGTTTCCTGTTAAATTCTGAATCAAATTTAATTTTATTGAATAAGCAGAAGCCATCTTATCTTAAAGACCTCCTAGTACCATATCACCCCAATAGAGCACTTCGCTCTCAGACTGCTGGTTTACTAGTGATTCCTGGAGTATTTAAAAGTAGAATGGGAAGCAGAGCCTCAGGCTCCTCTGTTTTCATTTGGAGACAGACACAGTCGCTACTTTTACGATTAGGCTTAAAACTTTCCTTTTTGGCGACCCTGAATCCTCCCTTAGTTACACTACAATAGGTCTCTTCTTCACTAACCTTTTTATGTGTTTATCCACCACTCTGCATTTAATCATTATTTATTGTTCATCTCTGGCTCTCTTCCAAAGTGTGTCTTCGTACTGTCTTTCTCCCCTCACCCCAACCAATCACAGCAAATGGCCGCCCCTCCCTGAGTCTGATTCTGCCGGCTCAAGAGTTGGGAGGTTGCTTTGTAATCAGAAGGTTGTCGGTTCGAGCCCCGGCTTGGACAGTCTCGGTCGTTGTGTCCTTGGCCAAGACCCTTCACCCGTTGCCTACTGGTGGTGGTCAGAGGGCCCGGTGGCGCCAGTGTCCGGCAGCCTTGCCTCTGTCAGTGCGCCCCAGGGTGGCTGTGGCTACAATGTAGCTTGCCATTACTAGTCCTTAGGGACCAGTAAAGCACTATACAAATAAATTTTTCCTTTCCAGCGTCGCCAAAGAGCTTGCTCAAGAGCTTTCTTAATTTTTTTGTATTATTGCCAGGTCTTTTCCTTACTATATAAAGCACCTTGAGGCAACTGTTGTTGTGATTTGGCACTATACAAACAAAATTTTATTGAATTGAAGTAAAGCGCTTTACCAAAGCAGAACTATACAGTGTTAACTACGCTGTGCAGTCCCATGAAAAACTAAGTACACCCTTACTACTTCTACAGGCATTAAGAGGGGAAGTAGCAGCCAGGTGCTGTTAATAAAATGCACTTGATTAACTGATCATCAGCCAGTGCACACACTTCTATAACAGCCATGTTGGAGAAAGCCAAACACAGGATATAAACAAAAACCCACACTGCAAAGCACGGTGGTGCAGGGGTGTTAATGTGTACTTGTTCTGTAGCCACAGGACCAGTTATTTGACGCAACTGTGAACTTCTCTGCACACCAAAGTATTCTAAAGTCAAATGTGAGATGTGATTTATATTTTTAGGAATTCGACCTTCTCTCTGTTTTCTTATTCTGTTCTTATGGCTAGAAGGAAAGGCTCCATGGTATTATGTTTTGTCTTTATAAAACCCTCTGTGTTAAGATTTACTCATCTGTACAAGTTGTCATTTGCGTGGAATGTTCTGAGTGCATTCTGTGGCCATGGTTGGTAGATAACTTTGTTATTCTTTGTCAAATACCAGTAGTGCTGCTGTACTCTGTATTGTTATTTGACCCCTTTGCAAAGGTAAATTATAACCTTACAAAGACAAGCCAACTGGTTTCAGCAGATGCTGCCCACCCTGAGCCTGGTTCTGCCGAAGGTTTCTTCCTGTTAAAAGGGACTTTTTCCTTCTCACTGTTACCAAAGTGCTTGGTCATAGGGGGTCATATGATTGTTGGGTTTTTCCTCTGTATATATTGTAGCGTCTACCTTACAATATAAAGCGCCTTGAGGCGACTGTTGTTGTGATTTGGTGCTGTATAAATAAAATGAATTAAATTGAACTTATTTCTCTAGATAGACATATCAGATTTTAAACAGCAAAATCTTTTCCAAAATTATGTTATGCAACAGGGCAATGATCTCACCCCGGCAAATCTACAACGGAATGACTGAAAATGAAAGGAATCAGGGTGTTGCAATGGCCTACTAACAAGCCAGACCTCAGACCTCGAAAAGCTGTGGGATGTCAAGAGAACCCTCAATGAACTGAAAGAAAGAAGAGTGTGGCAAATTTCCTCCGCACAAATAAGAGGGTGGTGTATTTAAGGGTTGAAAAGTTAAAGAAGCAATGTATAAATCCAGCCTGATGTTACGCTACACACGAATGATCTTACCCTAGGGTGAAGAATAGTGCTTATTAATTTAGCCCACTACAAGTAAGAGAAGCTGTTGGGGGGGTATATTTCAGATTTCTGTCCCGAAAACTGTTGCAGTAACTCAACAATTGCTGGAAGTAGTGCGATCTTGTAAAATGCCCTCAACAGCAGAAGATGACTATAAGCCAAATCAGATAAATTCTGAATAAGTCTTAAAGACCAACACCCTTTCATGCTTCTACACACACTGACAGAGACTGTTATTTTAATCTTTCACTCGTGAAGTTTTTAACAAAGTGATTCAACAAAGAAAACATTTGTGCATTTTTGAGACCTCACAGTGTTTCACACTGGTCATAAAAACCAGGAGATATCAAGAGATTTATCAAAACAAAGAGATGAAGTAGTGATAAAACAATAAGAATTCTAAAGTGATTATCAATCTTTTTTTCTCCACTATCACTTTATATCTGCAGGAATCAGCAAGGTTTTTGGTGATTCGATTCTGAACAGTACATTTGAACCCACTTCCTGACAGAATGAAACCAAAAAATGCTCATTAAAATGTATCTAGATCATTGAGTACAGCAGTTTGTAAAACTTTCACTCGGGCTCTGGATGTCACCTGGCCGCAGTTAAACCACAGGTTCAGCGAAACTGACACTGAGTTTGATGACTCTGACACACGGTGGTCTGGATGGAGTCGTAGAAAACTAGTTTCATTTACAAGGAAAGAGTAAAGAAACTACACAGTGAGTGAAATTAAGTGATCCCCTGCTGAATTTGTAAGAGAAATGAAATTTTTTTTATGGCAGCTTATGTTAACATCTCAGGAGAGATTTTGGCCCAATAAGACCTCGAGGTGCCGCAAGATTTCAGTCCATTACAGCATATTGTGTTGCTAATGGTGTTTTTGACTTCTGGTCCCAGCTGGCTTTAGATCTTTCACAAGCTGCTTTTGTGTAGGTTTGGCTTGATTCACCACTTCCACGTGGAAGTGCTCTTGTAACGTATTTTAGCTTCTGAAAACCAGTTATGTTTCTGTGGAACAGCTTGTTCCAAAAACTTTAGTAATAAAGTTCTTTAGCCCTTTGTTACCTGCATTTCCATCGTGGGCTGAAGCCCCGTGAAGATTAAAGACATGAAATAGCTGATCTTTTAAAAAAAACACTAATCTTTTTGGTATTTTATTCATGCAGTAATACAGAACTATTATGGCCAGAGGAAAAAATAATGTAAATGTTAAAACGCTTGGGGAAACCACTACCATAGTGGAAACATTTAGCAATCTCTCGCTTTAATTTCCCTTAGATGCTTATTCCTTAGCTGCAAATGTCTACGAGGGCAAGTGAAACCACAAGTAACCAGACGCGTGGAAATAACTGTTGGAAAGATTCACCTTTGCAAATATCCAACACCAGCAGATGCATTTCTACTGTAGGAAGCTGTGCATGGTGAGATGGCATGAAGTGTTTAATTGAATGAAATCCATCCATCCATCCTCTTCTGCTTATCCAATTCAGGGTTGCGGGGGGGCTGGAGCCTATCCCAGCTTAGGGCGAGAGCTGCGATACACCACGGGCAGGTCACCAGTCTGTTGCAGAGCTATTGAATAAAATATATGACCTAAAAAAGTTTTTAAAAAATAAAGAAAATGCCTTTTTATGCGATTTTACTATTAATATGTTTTAATAATATTTTGTGTATTTAATTATCTGGGCTGTATTTGAATTTTTTTTTTAAAGAAAAGAAAAAAAAAGGAACCAGAAGATGCTGAACCAAGACCAACTTCTTGGGTGGTGGCTATTGCACTGTTTCCCTGCAACCAAACCACAAACACCTTATCCGAAAATATTGGTGTCTGCAAATTCTGAGAAAATAATAACAATAACGTCAACTTTAAACATAGCGAATAGTAGAAAATAGCACCTTAACAGTTTTATTTACAAGTCAATTCAATATGGGATATAGAACTTTGTTAGTGTTGCTACACAAAAAAAAACCCCTAACTTTTTTTTTTGTTTTTGTAACTAATTGTACAGTGCAGCCTGAGTCGGTTCCTGGCTATTGTTTGTTAATTTCCCACTTATCTGATTTCTTTGTTCCTCCTAACGTCAGTCACGATGTGGTCAACGGACCAAAAAAAAAAGAAAGAAAGAAAATTCAGTATGACCGGGAAATAGGTTGAATAAACAAATAACAAACTGGGTTATATGTTGGTTTGTTCAAGGTTCCTGTCAGTTAATGATTAACATCACTCTGCGCAGTAGCTCTGCATGAATCTGTGATCACATTCTCATGACTGAAAACGATCACATCTCTCTGACTTACATTTTTTCTTTTTAAAAATACAAAAAACCTTTAAACAACATCCCTCCATCTTGAGACAACGATGCCTTTAAAAGCCTTAAAAAACTGAACAGATTTCTTGCTTGTTATTTGGATAGAGGTGCATTTACAATGCAAGCCTATGCAGTGACCTGAAAAAGACCCACTGGTGACAGACATTAACAAAGCAAGAATGGGAAAGTGTTATGACATAAGGACACAATACAGTATCTGTGCTTTGAGCCCCGAGAGCTGCACCAAAAGACCCAAACAATTAACCTCTGAATTATTCACCTGACCTCTCAGGCCACCGAGCCACTCCCCATCTCCTCTTACATGATAAAACACTGACATTATGACTGACCTTTTAAACCTGATAAGATTCTCATTGTAGCATAAAGACTCAGATGTTTTAACATTAAAGACCTTCAACATGTGACAAAATGGATTTTCATGCGTGATAAATGCATTTGCGTAAGGCTGGACATTACTGAGACCTCACGTGACCTCAGTCAAAGTTTAGTCAGGGCAGCTGACGTTCAATCACAAGTTTCACATCTCGTAGCATTTTCTGATTAACCAAACAGCTTCAGTTTTCTCTTCACACAGAATCAGTTTGTAAAGTTTTTTTTAAAATCACACTTCTGTTCATGACCAGCTTGACTAACTATGTTTTGACACCGATTGCTAGCATCATCAGACTGTTTATAGACACACTTCTTTGGCTCAGACAGAAATTTTTTCAGCAACTTCTAAACAATTCGTGAAATGTTTCAACAACATTTTCTCATCACTGTCAAATATAGACTTTATCCAACACTTTCATACATCATATATTAACAAAACTCACCAAAGCTTCAGATCGTCTTTGTTGATATTCACATGTTCTCATAAAAGTTGTTAAATCGGGCGACTGTGAGGTGGTAATGGCGGGGATGTGATGCAATTTTACGTTGGACGCAACATTAACACTAATTGCTCATTTGTTTTGGGGGAACAGAGAGCACAGCAGACCTGATTTTGTGCACGTACACAGGAGTACGAAAAGAAAGAGAGATGGAGAGTTTATTTTCCACTTCATTATAATGAGAAAAATGTATTGATACCAACAGAAAAGCATCGACTAATACTTAACCTTGTTTACACACAGCAGTGAATGATTAAGCCTACTTTGCTGAGTATCAAAGGATAACACAAATAAAACAGTATGAAACCGTAACTTCTGCATGTTCCTTTTTTAAATGTTTTTTTATCGTTTTTTCAATATGTTTTATATGTAAAAACAGTTCACATGAACAGTGGACCAGCAGGGGAGTCATCTTAAGTCGAGCATGCCACAAGACAGTTGCAAATATTAGCGTGTCAGCACCGTGTATTTGAAAACAGACAAACAACATTAAATCTCTTTATCATCAGCATTTAGCTAAACTACAGAGTCACGTAGTCATGCCATCTTTCCTGTTTCACATTTGAGTCAAAATTGTTATTAGCACCAGAATTAACGGGATCACTGTGGCCCTCTGGATTATTTTTCATCTCTAATAAAAAGATGGAGCAAACAAAGCATTGTTGTAGTCTCGTGACATCTGTGTAAGTGAAGAGAGACACTGAATAAAGCCTGAGCCCATTCACTCATTTAAACTGTGAATGGCTAAATGGCTCTTTTCCTACACAACAGAAGACTAGAGTTAGGTCATAAACTAAACGCACTTAACTTGGTTACATAAGTAAATTGCAATATAACTGCAACTACAGATGGATTGGGCAACCGGTATGAAAAGAGTAAACATTTAGAATCTGTGACAATTTTTAAGTGGCCAGTCGGAGGAAGAACCCGGGGGTTACAAAATAGGCCTGATTATACAGAAGTAGATGTGAAATTAACCTTAAGTCTCACCACGTGTATGACCTTAACAAATCCTTTCCCAATGAAGTCTTATTTGATACAAACTG
Source organism: Rhamphochromis longiceps (assembly GCF_057381845.1). Lineage (NCBI taxonomy): Eukaryota > Metazoa > Chordata > Actinopteri > Cichliformes > Cichlidae > Rhamphochromis > Rhamphochromis longiceps. The sequence continues at coordinate 40,241,690 of NC_140568.1, read as the reverse complement.
ATGTTTGGTTTGTGATTAGTGGTTTCATGGAGAGCAAAATAAACAATAAAGCCCGATATGCTTTAAAAGTGGGATCATCTTGTGACTGATTGTCATCTCTCTTTTCAAAACACCAAGATGACTTTGACTAAAATACTTAGTTCAGAACATTGGGTCAGATAACTGAGGCCAATGCAGAAGACCTTAAACCTCTTTCTTTATCTGAAGGCCAGCAGCTGGCAATAGCTGTTGTTGCAAAAACACTTCCAGCCCAATAAAAAGTCTATGAGAAAACGTCTTTCTGTCTTGAAATCCATAAATACTTTCCTGTTAAGTTTATGGGCTCTGTCACTCATTTTTGGCCACAATGTATAAAACAATAATAATATCCATCCATCCATCTTCTTCCGCTTATCTGGGGCCGGGTCGCGGGGGCCACAGCCCGAGCAGAGAAGCCCAGACATCCCTCTCCCCAGCCACCTCTTCCATCTTGTCCGGGGGAACACCAAGGCGTTCCCAGGCCAGCAGAGTGATATAATCTCTCCGGCGTGTCCTGAATCTGCCCCGGGGCCTCCTCTCAGTAGGAGATGCCCGGAACACCTCACCTAGGAGGCGCCCGGGAGGCATTCTTGTCAGATGCCCGAACCACCTCCACTGGCTCCTTTCGATGTGGAGGAGCAGCGGCTCTACTCTGAGCCCCTCCCGGATGGAGAAACTTCTCAGAAATTCTGCCCATAAAATTATGAACAGAATCAGTGACAAAGGGCAGTCCTGGCGGAGCCCATTACCCACCGGGAACAAGTCCAACTTATTGCCAGCTATGCAGACCAAGCTCTTGCAATGGTTGTATAGGGAGTATGGGGTCCAGACACCCCATAATAATATGTCCATCTTTTAAATCTTTGTACTACTGTGTTAGCTGTGGTATACTATGAAACCAGCTCATTGGATAACAGCTTGTCAATCACAATTCGTTAGCCAATGAGCGTGCAATTTGACAGTCAGGCCCATCCTTCCTTGTCATATTTTTTGGGTATGGCAGCCTTCAAAGATGTCAAAAACCAGTGGATAACATCGCACTAACTACATCCATCTTTTACACCATTTATGGTTTGAAATCAAAATGAAGGCGAGACCGACCATTGAACTGAGAAATCAGCCTGTTTTATACAAACAAATTCAGAAAGAGGCAGCGAGCTTGCCTCATGCTGATCAAAGCTTTTTTTTTAAGTTTCCTTTCCATGTAAGTGGTTACACCCTAAAACATCAGGCAGGCTTACTGTTCAGTGTTGAAAAGTGTTTAAATGCTTTCGTTTTTATCTTGTATGCAGTATCAATCAAAACCACACTTTAGTTTATCTTCATTCAAAAACTGAGACAGGATGGCTGAAATCCAGACAATCCAACAGTCCATTTCTAAACCAACATAACAGTCCTGGTACAATGTAAACAAAATGTTAATGTGCCTGCTGTAAAAACTCCTTTTTAGTTGTTTGTTTTTTAAATGGGAACTCCATCCATTGAGCCAAATGTTGTTAATTTGGCCTTGCAGTTGTTGAGATGTTTCTGGGTGAATTTGGGAGATTCAGGTGGTAATTTATAGGGCTTAACGTCCAGTTACTTTTTTGCTACGCCTCTGTGTTTTGAACATACACCTCCTCAAAGTCACAATTAACACTTTAAACACCTCAGTGTTTGGCTGGGAATAGAAAAGTAATGCTTCTGCACCGTAAACACAGGATGACTTCCTCGCAGTCTTCCGCTCTAGATGATGAAGAAATTACTCATCACTGACATCAGTGCTAAAACCGCAAAATGTGCTGACACACAATGTACAGCCATATCTTCTCAAATGATCAGTGTCACTACAGTTCCCAAGAACAAGAAACAATTCTTATTATACCAGGTGGTTTCTTTCTGAAACCAAAGAGGACTAAACTCGGGATCTGACAGCTGAGCAGTGCTGCGTGCTCAGACACCGTCTACAAAACAACAAACACACTCTTACGAGGAGCGCGCTGATAGAAAGTTGCCTCCTGAAACAATTTTCGGAAACAGCTTTTTGCTAAACCGACACAACACAGAAGTAACCCATTGTTGTGGAAGCTTTCACGATGACTGCTACTGCAGTGAGGAGGGGAAAAGAAAGCGAAGCCGATATTTTCCCTTTCGACACCCAAGAATGCCAAACTTTTCTCTCCCACCAAAATCTTTCCGTTACTTTTTTGGGTTGCTTTTTCCTGGAGAGCGCAAAGGCAGGAAAAGCAGTGGAGAGACAGCTCTCGCCTGTTCACTGCAGCTTCCCGTTCAGCTATCTCGCCTTTCTTCTCCATCTCTTCCCCCAACTTCATCTCGACACTCCCCCACCCTCCAGCGTCTCCTTGACTCCCAGACAAGGTCAGCAATACTTGAGCAGCGACGCGGTACTTACCGTGCGTCCTGGCTTGGTGGAGGTGCAGTCTGAGCTGTGGCTTCCCTGCCTCTTCGACAGTGAAAAGTATCCCAACTACGTGAAGGATTGAGAGCTAATGTTTTCCTCCTGTCCACCAACTCGCTCCTGCCTCATTCCCCTCCTTCTCGTACGCTCTCCCCTCCTCTACTTCCGTCTCCATACACTCCTCTGCGAGGGCGCACTGTTTATTCGCTCAGATTCAACTCACCAAAACACGGAAATTTACTATGACAGAAAGTTCTGAACGGAGAAGAGGCAAAGCAGCAGACTGGTCACGTTGTGTGAAAATTTAGTCAATCGTTGTGGCCCAATTGTGACCTCTAGTTGGCGAGCCTGAAACAAAACTTTTAAAAAGAAAACAGGATACCGGTTTCCTAAAAACCCACTTCTTCTAGAGGCAAAGGCAATTTAATGGTTTTCTATATGAATCTATAGGCAGCAAAATGGTGTCACACCCCCGAATAAAGGCTAAGGGACCAGGAACCAGGAAAAGAAAAAGCCAAAACACAGTAAAGTGTAAAACAATAAAGTTTTATTGACAATGACTCAACTACTCAAAGAAACACACCGCTATTTCAACCAAACAAGAGACCCACAACCTAAAATATCCTGCTAAAAAAGGAAATGATTCTCCAAGTAAAAGGGAAACAGTCCTGCTGCAAGAAGAGACTAGCTATTCACTATGCTTGTGTAGTCATCCAGGTCATGGTTGACTAGCTAGTCACTAGTTTCAGACATACCCTGTAAGCCAACGCTACAAGGTGACCGACTCACTGACTGAGCAGCTGTTCGCCAGCTTTTATTCTGCTGGGTGGCTGAATGAAGCCAGCTGTGCACTCCTGAGCTCCTCCGGAGAAACGGGTGGCAGCTGTGTTCAGGAAGAGATCGGGTACACCCTCCCAACACAGGCCTGCCTGCTGGACTGTAAGAACCAAAACTCAAATGAAATTCATCTTTCAAAGAAAAAACAAATATATATTCAAAAATGTTATTTTATATCAGTGTTTATAAGTCAAAAAAGAAAGAAAGAAATAACACGTCTCTTTAATGCTGTTTTATAAGAATCACAGTCACTGGCTGCATGCACATAGTAGCTTGTTTAAGTGGTCGCAACTGATTCTTAAGGATGAGTGCTCTCATTTTAATCTTTATTGAGATATACTTTGTAAAAATAAATGCTAATAATAATCTCCCCAAACCTCAGCTGACACCTTTCAAATGCTAAAGGGGTTTGAATAACTTTAACTGAAGGAGAGTTCAGTTAAAGTTCAAGAAGGAAGTGGTGGGAGGACTAGCCTCTTTAACCTGCACACCTGTGACGCTCATTTCCAGACCTGTTTTTATTCTTGATGTGTGGAGTATCTTTGCCTGATTCAAAGTTCAAAATAATCCTTATTTATTACCTGGCTGCTCCAGACTGCTTTCAGTTTAAGCCAACACTCTGACTTGCTGCAACTTGCAAACACAAGGTTTGAACAGCAGGTGGGTGGAGCTTCACGGCCTGAGATGAAGATTCAAATATCTCCTTCTGTTTATTTACTGTGATACAAAGTGAAGAATAGGAAAACGTGAAACTGAACTTTTAGAGCAGAAACAAAAACATCTTTATTTTATCATATTTAATAATGGATTGGATTTATATAGCGCTTTTCAAGGCACCCAAAGCGCTTTACAATGCCACTATTCATTCACTCTCACATTCACACACTGGTGGAGGCAGCTACGGTTGTAGCCACAGCTGCCCTGGGGCAGACTGACAGAAGCGAGGCTGCCATATCGCGCCATCGGCCCCTCTGGCCAACACCAGTAGGCAAGTAGGGTAAAGTGTCTTGCCCAAGGACACAACGACCAGGACAGAGAGCCCCGGGATCGAACCGGCGACCTTCCGGTTACAAATACGCTTCCCAACCCCCTGAGCCCTGATAAAAGAACCCACATAGGCAATAAGGAACAACATGTCAGATGCATTTTAAATGTTTGTCTTTTTAAGGAAAGGCAAGTTTTCTCACAGGTTGCTAAACTTATCTGACGTGTAGCTCCTAGTAAAACAGTGACACATTTAACTGTTAAAATACAGCTTTTATTCCAGATTTGCCAGCTTTAACAGTTCTTTTACTTTTATTCTGCTGCAGCTGTGGTAAAGAATGTTTCATTGTGGTGCTGTACAAAGTAAAAGCTGACCAGGTTTTCTATTAGAAAACTCGTATTTGTTAAACTGGTGCTAAATGTAGTGTAAAAATGGCAAACGCTATCCGAGTAGTTAAATTGTCTTTCACTTTCTTTAGCTGCTGCACAAATCTGTTTAGTACATTATTGAAATCTTCAGGATGTCTTGACAGTTTCTCAAAGTCTCTTCTTTCTTACACCTTCATTTCCTGAAACTGGCATTTACGACTTTGTTTCCTTTTGTTTTTACACCACTGACATGTTCCTTTCTTTTTCATCTCAGTTTTGTTTGGTTGAAAGTTTCTGCAGCATTTCTCACAGCTCCCTGTCTGAGGTTTCAGTTTCCTGAATACCAAAGGAGGAAACCACTACTGCTTAAAGCCTAAAGTCTAACGCAACTCCAGAAAACTCAGAGAAAGGTTGCAATGTTCAGCAGCTGCAACTAAATGATTTTTATCAGTAATTGATTATTATAAAGGTGAAACGTGCCACAGTGATGACTGCATAGAGTATATGTACCAGTAGGAAAGGTTGAGGACAACATTTTATAAGAATGTATAAAACAAAGAAATTAAATGTTGCCATATATTGTAATCTAACAACGTATTAACACTGTTGTGTTCGTGTGTGCTTCTGTGAACTGAGATCTCTACTGCAACAACCTTCTCACATTTTGGCTTTTTTATGGAATTCAGGCTTTCACGTCACTTCTCGTCATAGACCGCCATGCACAATGCTGAAAACAGCATTGTGCATGGCCACAAGGTGTCGCTAAAAACATATTTTTAAAAAGCACCTTCATGTTCAAAGTTTCATATGTTTTATTCTTCATTTGTTTTCAGTAATCATCCTTTTCAGATGGCTCGCCTTTACTTTACACACATAAATTATTATTAAAAACATAAAAATCCATCAGCAGTCAGTGACTGCAGCCGGGAAATTCTTAACCACTTTGGTCATGGTCTTCCTCTAATTCTTCTTTGTCTTCTTACTCTTTTCCAGGAGTGAACACGTCATTCAAATAAATCATTTGGACACATTTGAGTGGTTAAATGTCTCTTTAGGTACTTTTTTTACTAGTAGCTTGCCACAAAAGACAAAATGTGTTCCCATTTCTTTAGTTGAATCTGATCAAAATGCCAAAGATAGTTTGACAGGAATACATTAGTATTTTTACACCAACAAGGTGATTCCCAAATAGCTATTCACAGAACATTGTGTGTCCTTGAAAAATATTTAATGAAACAAGTGAGGGGCATATTAAAGAAGTGGCAGGGCTAAAAGTAGCTGATGAATAGTATCTGAAAGTCAGGTCCTTGAGAAATAGGGAGAAAATCCAACAAGGACAAGTTACAGAACCTGAGAGATGCATCAGGCCTTCAGTTGATCCATGTACAGTTCACTGTAGCATCATCAGAAGGGGTCTCAGTGGAAGTGTGGCTGTGAAGAAGCTATTTCTAAGGAAGGGAAATGGGGAAAAAAGACCGGGTACACCAAATTATACAAGAACTCAACTGAAAATCAGTGGCGACTCATATTGTGGAGTGACAAATTATGAATGCAGAGAAGTACACTGAAAAAGGAGACTGGCTATTTCTTGCAAGTTGTCTTGTGTTTTAAAGTTAAGTGTTAATTTACCTCAGTTGTTTAAGTTGCTGCCAAAGAAAATCATTTGTGCAACCAATGTCCACTAGTGAATTAAGTAAATCCAACATGTTCTTTTTTTCAGTGTATGGTCAGAATTTTAATACTATCACTACTATCAGGAAAGCAAATGATGGACCTTACAATGGCTACATTTTTCAGCTTGACACAATGAAAGAATAAATAATAAAGGTTCATGTTGTTCAGTTCCTCGAATTATAGAAACAGAAACATGTGCGAGCTTCTTCACAACCCTGTGAGGAGGGCTAGGTAAGTTAAATAAAAATTTGAAGGAAGTTTAAATTAATCAAATGAATAATGTGGCTCTTCATGTACTTCCAGGTTTTTCTCTAAAGAGAGATTTGTGTTACCATTACACATCGTACAGTGGAGAAGATTATAAAAGGATTGGTGACAAAACACTTTATTTCTTCATCACGTCCTCTAAAGTCTGGAGAACTTTTGTTTTTTATGTTTAGAGTATGATCCAAAATAAAACAGAAATAAGAAAAAAGTACACACAAATTAAACAAAAAACAAATAAAAGAAAATGTATTTAGAATATACTAAACACCTCTAAATTCTACGTGCAAACATGATTACCATACAATGAAATGAACATATTGGTTTGTTTGTTTGTTTTTGTTTCTCAAATATATTCAATGTAACAAAGCCAAAGAGGTGTCTTTGCAGTATTTCCATGGATGAATGAGCAATATGTGATTCTCTGTTGAAGACAAGTTTAGCTTACAGTGAGATGCAGGAAATCATGCATATCTTTGCTAAAACAAGACTTGTTTAAGGTTAACATGAGGAAATAAAATGGAGTGATAGTGTACAGGCATCAGTATACAATCCTCTGAAAACAAACTAATCCAAACAACATCTGATTAAAGGTTGAAAAAAAGGCTACAAGTTACTGTCAGAAGGATGGAGGAAGGCAACAGTTTTAAAAGATGTTCAAGAACTAGAAGACCTAAAGGTGGGAAAAGAAGGAGTGCAAAGAGCCTGAAAACAGGTTCAGATAAGCTGTCAGATGGGCCAGAAACATTTTCCAGCCTGATCTCAGCGGAGAAAACAAAAAAAGTTTTCTGTCACTAATTACAAGTAAATGCAGAGAATTTAATCCTTTCACTGCAGTTTTCACATTTTACAAATCCATCCAGTGAACTGAATTAGATCCTGTATGGGTGTAGCTGCATGCCTGAAGGCCTTTATTATGTATATACACAATTCTGAGCCTCATTTTTACTTAGAATCATTCGATTAGAATCATTCTCATTTCCTTCACTATTTTCACACCAGCACGTTAGGCTGCATTCACCACGGTTTGACCACTAGATGGTGCTCTGCCCTCAATAATTGCATTTACATACAATGTCAACAAAAAAGTAATTCAAGATTAAAGTAATACATTTACACACGTGGTTCTATTTACCAGCATCTTTTCGTTAAAAAAAAAAACCGTGTAAAAACTAAATTTTAAAACGTTTTATTTATTTTCTCAAAATGCTAAGAGGCATGTGTGTTTCAGAGATTAATCCTTTCATTGTCTTTGGTGTTGTATCTTATCCACCGGTGAGTGTGTCTAGTTTGGCATTCTATTCACTTGTGACCCAAGGTTTTTCTTCTTGCCTCAAATATTCAGTTTGCACAGCTCACAGCACACAGAGGAGTGTTAATAGCATTACTAGAGACAGTAGAAAACATTAACATGCATTGTATTTCAAATCAGTGACACTACTTACCCCTTCTAATCTCGTTAAACTGATTTCATTAACTGTCACATTGTGCATACTGCGATTACAAAGGTTCTGTAGACTAAATCATTGACTTTAAACACATTTCTCTGTATTCTACTTATTTTGATACTGCTTCAGCATTTGTATTTTAATTCGACGTGTCATACGGGTAAACACAATTAAGACAGTTGATACTTTTATGACTCAGTTTGGGTTTTTCTGTGCCATAGAGTAGCTAAATATACAACTTAACTGGTATTTTCTTCAATAAAAATGAAGTTAAAGACCACGTTAATTACTTTGTAACACTGTTTATCTTTTTTCACAATAATTAAGTTTTATATATATATATATATATATATATATATATATATATATATATATATATATATATATATATATATATATGTAATCGTTGTGGGAAAATATCATAAAAGGTGATTATTGGATGACTTGTGTATTTAAAATTTGTTTATCGTGAATGTTTATCATTCATGCGTTGATTTTCGTCTGCTCCCACACGGTCCACCTTTAAAAGAAATTTCGTCAGTCGACCTTAAAAAAATGAAACTGTTGGGGCTCGGCCCAAGTTTTAGTGACGTAAACGCTTCCGATTGGGTGATATTTATATGTAAATTTGGAGGCGGGCTTGTGGAAACGAGTAGGTGACGTCAGTTCGCCTGTTGGCAGAGAGCGAAACAAACATGGCGATGGATTCGAGTGGCTGGGGATTTACGTTAACTTTATTCGTGTTTTCATACGTTTTTGCGACGAGGCTGGTTGAAGCTTCGGTTTCAGACTCGAGGGAAACCACGCGGATACTCGGCATGAGGCTAGAGAAGAGCGACAAGCCAGCCGAGACCACCGAAAGGGGAGATATTCAGGTGACCGAGGGGAGCGACATCTCCTTAAGGGTCTACGGGCTCCACTTGTTCCCCAACAGCTCGGATATCATCGGGTTCGGTAAACTGTTCGTCAGTAATAAAGAAGATGATGATTTCTCAGATAAATGGTTAAACAGGACTTGTCCCAAAGATCAGAATGATATTGATGTTAGGGGACCCATGAAGGTAAACGACGAAAACACCTCAGGGACAGTCTCCCTCAGCATCAAGCAGCTCCGTAAGAATGAGATGGTGAAAGTGTTCGGCTTGTGCGTCCTGGACGCCCGGGATCAGAAGTGGTACCTGATGGACGAAGAAGACGGCAGGCTGCGCGTGGTGGAAGCGAAGAAGTCCCTCCTGCCCATCTGGCTGCAGATTATCCTCATCTGCTTCCTGCTGGTGCTGTCCGGTATGTTCAGCGGGCTCAACCTGGGACTGATGGCGCTGGATCCGATGGAATTGCGCATCGTGCAGAACTGCGGCACAGAGAAGGAGAAGAAGTACGCGCGGAAGATCGAGCCCATTCGTAGGAAGGGCAACTACCTGTTGTGCTCACTGCTGCTCGGTAATGTCCTGGTCAACACTACGCTCACCATCCTCCTGGACGACCTCACCAAGTCCGGGGTCGGAGCAGTCGTCGCCTCCACTGTCGGCATCGTAATATTTGGCGAGATTGTCCCCCAGGCTCTTTGCTCCCGACACGGATTAGCAGTCGGGGCGAACACCATCGTCCTCACCAAGCTGTTCATGCTGTTGACTTTCCCTCTGTCCTGGCCCATTAGCAAACTCCTCGACTGCGTGCTGGGCCAGGAGATCGGCACCGTGTACAACAGAGAGAAGCTAGTGGAGATGTTAAAAGTCACCGAGCCCTACAATGACCTGGTGAAAGAGGAGCTGAACATGATCCAAGGAGCGCTGGAGCTCCGGACTAAAACAGTGGAGGATGTCATGACGCCAATCAACAACTGCTTCATGATCCACAGCGACGCCGTGTTGGACTTCAACACCATGTCCGAGATCATGGAGAGCGGCTACACCAGGATACCCGTGTACGAAGACGAGCGCTCCAACATCGTGGACATCCTCTTCGTCAAGGATCTGGCCTTCGTGGACCCAGACGACTGCACCACCTTGAAGACCATCACCAAATTCTACAACCATCCGGTCCACTTCGTCTTCCACGACACCAAGCTGGACGCCATGCTGGAGGAGTTCAAAAAAGGTTTGTGGAAATCTTGGTGCTGGTGATATGGTGTGATAACGCAGGAATGAAACCTGTGATTTGGTTCAGCAGTGTACGGTGCCAGCAAATGTTTCTGGTACAGCTTCATCCACTTCTTAGGTGCATGGAGGAGACGATGAAGTAATCAGAGCTCCAGCAATGTTTTCGCTTATAAGACCTCTGAAAGCCACATGCTGAAAAATGCAGTAGTCAAGCTGGTGTTTTGGCATCTTCAAGCTTAAGTCAGGGGAATCTGTACCCACAGAGTCAGGGGTTAAGTTTGCTCTCAAAAATATGACTGGTCGTTTTTTCAACTCTTTTCAGTAGAAGTTTGACACTGGTTATTTAAACCTTTCCCTTTATCAAATCGCTTAATTTAAGAGTAAATGAAAGTTTAATTCCTGAGATGTATCCTACCTGCACCACAACTCCTGCATGTGGGTCAAGTATTTTGTCTAGAGATGGTCTCTCAGTGGTAGATGCCCTTTTTCTTGAAAAACGTATTCGTTCAAGTTTATCAAAGTGTCGTCTTAATCATTTGCTATATCTGTCTAACAGAAGGTTGTTGTGAGGTTCCATAAGTAGGTTTATTTCTCGAAGTAGTTGTAGTTCTATTGATCACTTGACAGACAGAAAGTTCTCTGTTGAAAGCTAGGCAGGTTTGTGTTTTGAGATACCATAACACTTCCCAGTTTTACTTCTCTCTTTTGCCTCACACACACACACACACACACACACACACACACACACACACACACAGGCTCACGTGTTCACACTCGCTCTCAGGACGATTTACAAACACTGACGCTATCTCCCGCTGCAGTATATTTTTCCTTCCTCAGGCTTCTCATCTGAAGGTCAAAGACACAGACACACACACATACACACTGGCTTACTGTGTCTAAATCTTGTAGTATCATTAATATCCTGTCATTGGACTTTGTCGGCATGTTGTCTCTTTCACTGTAACAATTCATTTAGCTCTAATCAAGTGTTGGAAATTGAGTTTTGAGTTGCTGTAGTGGTGCATAGTGTGATATTTGGCCAAGATGTATCTGCAGCTCATCGAAATGAGCTCGGCTGGCAAGGTGGGAGGCTATGGTAATAAACTGCAGTGCATACAAAAACACACACACTGTAAATCTAGGTGCTTACAGTGTTGAAATCTTGACAGAGAGATTTTCTTTAAGTAATTTTGGCAATATGAGAAGTTTGTGTGTTTAAAGTCTTCAGTTTGAAGGTTACAGTGGAGAAAATGTTCGGGCCTCTCGTTGCTGTTATGAGTCATAGTTGATTCCAGTACCGGTACTTATTATTTTTGCTCTTCTTTATTTCTCCCTCTATTGTGACAGAAAAAATAACCATACATTAAAATAGATTTCAAAGACTTTGATCTCTTCTCTTTATCAAGCCATCTTGTGATTAAAAATTTGAGCCAGAGCAGAACTGATGTAACACAACAGATAAACATCTGTTTATGACATCTGTACAAGTCGTCTTATATGCTGACAAGCTGATGAGATTTAGCAAGGGCAATAAATTTGTGCATCTTTTTCTCTCGCCCCCGCTAGTTTCAGCAGATGGCCACCTTCCTGTTAGGTTTCATTTTTTCTCCCTGCTCTTGCTAAGTGCTTGCTCATGTGAGGTGGACGGATTGCTGGGGCTTCCGTCTATAACCTTCTATGATCTTCACCTAATCCTAAAAAGTGCCCTGAAATAACTGTTGCGGATTTTTGGGGGAACTTGACTAAACCTGTGCAGAGTTGAATGCTGGAACAAAAGAAACACAGCAGTCTGACCTTAAGGTTAATCATCTTTTTAACACAATTAGAAACACTTATAAATTAACTGGAGTATTGTTTTTTTTTTTTTTTAACCACATTAAAATGTCAAGTCAAATAAGTATTGCTCTGCCAAGCAAACGTTATAGTCAGTGTAATTTAATTAAGGACATAATTTGAAAGACTCTCAGCAGAAAGTTAAACCAAGTACTTTCAAATGTCATGCCTTTTATGTAGATTAGCCTGCTGTGAGTAAGACTCAGTGCTAGTCACTGCATTTCTCCTTGATGACATCCTAGTCATGCAATGTGGAGGGGCCAGGATTTGCATGTAGGTTGTTGGGAAAGAGGCTTTTTTCACACAAACTTCAGCCAGTGTAGAGAAAATCTGGGTTAGACATTCTTTGAAGCTGCTCTTTCCCCACACGTAACACAAAACCTTCAGGTGCATTCTCACTACTGTTTGGTTTATGCTAGAATGTCTCCTAGAAAGAGCATCTAGGTGGCAGGGCACTTGATGCCCATCATCCTCTTTGTTCTTATATCAGAAGCTGGCCGTATAATGTCTGCTCTGACTAAGCTGAACATTCGGTTCTCACATCTGCTTTTCTGGGAAATGCAGAGAAACTTTCAGGGCTGCGGTCCACCTTGATGTGGTGAGCGATTTGTTCCATAAAACCTAGTGAAATTTGTCTGTAGTCACGAAGAACCATATCATTTCTGAATCTGTACTTTGGGTCAGTTGGAGTGGGGGTTCACAGTGGGATTCACGGAAACAGCTGAAATGCATACCTAGCTGTTCTGTTATGGTTTCAGCTAATTCAAGACAGGCAGCACAAGTAATGTTATTTACAGGAGATGATAATCTGTGGTCTGAGAGCTGCTGTTATGCGAGTTGATGTTATCTATTTCCGCTAACACATATCTGTTTGTTTTTATATGACTATTGGTATGAAAGCTGGACAGTTATAAAAAAAACAACAACCCTCAAACGTTCTTTAAAACTGTTTTTAACAGTAAGGGATGATTTAATATTTGCTATGTTGACATTCTTGCAAATACTGCAAAAACACTGCAGAGTCTGAACATACCTCAGAGTATTACCTTTACCATGTCAGCCTTCACGCTGTGACTGAGGAGCCTATGTTCAGGCTGTGGTGGACGGCTTTAACGTGGTTATAGTATGTGCAGGCTTAATTTCCTGTGCACCCCCTGCTTCTCCTGTGACCCGGCTCCCTGCCTGCAACTCGAGTTCCTCTCACTGCAGCTCGGCATCAGTTACCACAGCGATGGCATCCTGCAGCTTCGAAGCGCACACACAGATTTTTCACAGGGTTTTGCTCCACGTAATCAAAACCACTGAATTTACATTTTGATTTTAGAGTGGCTATTAAGTCATAGTCAAGACTGTTTTGAATAGATACCAGTGTCTGTTACACACTCACACACACACACACAGGAAATGAGTGTGTGTGTTATTCCCACTAGCCTTTTCTGTCAACATGACGTGACATTTCAGATGGACTATGAAGTGACCTTATTAGATGAGATCAAATTTTAATGACATACTGGAAATGGCAACAGCAGACATCAAAGTAGGGCTGAACGATTATGGAAAATAATCTAATTGCGATTTTTTGCCCCAATATTGCGATTGCGATGCGATATGCGATTATTTTTTTAAGGTATTTGTCTTCTGTATTATTAAACAAAGACAAGCAATACATCATATAGTATGGCCAATACTATATTACATTAATTTTAAACTGTTCTTTCCTGGAAGACAGACCTCTGTTATGATGACATGAGGTGATGCATGAATTGATGACTGACATTTTTATTTAACTTCTTCAATCACAACAGTATATTTGAACATACACAATAGTTTATTTTTAGCTTACAAACATCTGAGCATAAAGTGCTGACAAGGAACCCTGGTGTAAACATTAAAATGAAAGTCAGTACAATGTGCAGATTGCAGAAATATAAATAAAATAAATCAGTGGCTTTACCACACTCAGTTTTTCGACATCTGTGAACTACTAGACAGTCATTCAATTAAAAAATAATATTAAATAAATAAAACTAATAAATAAAAAATACACACATCTTACTGATCTCTGCAGTCAGTAACATTACACATAAAGTGCAAACATAATAGCAATTGTATAAACACACACACAAACACGCCTTTAAAGTTTAAAGGCGTGAAATTGGACGGTCTAGCCTTCTGATTAGCTAATCAGAAGGCTAGTTCTGATTAGCGTCACCGCTGTCTCGGTGGAGTTTAATAAACTCGGCCGTCTGCTTCTTGCTATCTAAAATATAACCAGACACTGGTGTAAATTCTCGACTGTCTCATACTTCTGTTTAATAAGTTTTCTGTTTGACGTTTAGTCAGCTGTGTGAAAACCAAGGAGGAACCCACCCGGGGGATTAATAAAGTTTTATTTTATCTAATCTAATAACTTTAATCTCAGCCAAACCGATTTACTCACGAACAAACAAAACACTGAAAAAAGCCCAACAATAACATTTTTAGGTTGTCTAAGTGACTTATATATCACGTTTAACCCGAGCAGCGAAACTCCGCGGTGATCTGAAAATGATGTGCCGGGAGTTGTGCCGTTCTCGGCCGCATCAGTAACCCTCGAGCTCCCGGCTAGCTGTCGAGCTGGTGGGTAGCAGACGCCTCTGAAAACGTCGAAGCACTTTTGCAAATATGGGATATCTTGATAAACCGAGCAGATATTTGATGTTTACACAACTACTTTCTCGCCTGAAAATATGTTAAAAGTTTATTTTGTGACCCAGAAAGATTAGTATGAGTAATTTTAAAACTTAGTAGCGGCCGCCATTGCTGGAAACTGGAGTTTGGCTGGGCCGCGCTATGAATTCTGGGATATGGTAGTAATTTGGACAGCCTTCGGCGCGTCGCTGTGACGTAATCGGTCTACAAATGCGGCCTCAGGAGGATGCAGCCCATGAATTGTATAATATAATCGCAGTATAATCGCAGCCTTTGCGGTTAGAAAATTGCACTTGATCATGTCGCGATATTATCGCAAATGCGATATATCGTTCAGCCCTACATCAAAGGAAACTTTTATTTATACATGATATTCATCCTCATCCCAACATTTTCTTCCGCTTATCCACGTTGCGATGGCAGCAGGTTAAGCAGACATTTGTTTCCCTAGTAGCATTTTCCAGTTTCCCGTGGGAGATTTCTGAGGTACTCGCAGGTCGGATGAGATTAATAATCTCTCTAGTGAGTTCTAGATCTACACTGAGGTCTCCTGTCAGCTGTGTGCCTGGAAAATCTCCACAGTGGAAGGTGCCCATAAGACATTCTGATTAGATGCTCCAGCCACCTCAGCAGGCTGCCTTTGACACAAAGGAAAGGTAGCTCTCCTCTGAGCTTCTGGATATCTGGAGATCCTGGTATCTCAGGAGACAAGGATTGCACTCACTTATTTTACATAGCCCAGCCGTCCTATAGAAGAAACTAGTTGCTTCTGTGATAATTAACTACTACAGACATAAGTCCGAACACTCACTGGTAAATTAAAACCTCTCATATAAGTTTATGGAACATGGTTAAAGGCCATACTTCTATTACTCGTTCCTCTATAATTTAATGAAAAGGTGATGGTAAAATGGCCTTGCTTGTGGCTCTTGTGTAATTGGCTTAGTGCACACTGGACATCAGGCAAAATTTAGAAAGCACACAAACACAAGTGAACCGCGAATTTCCTGGAGATCCACGTGCACTCTGTCAACAGACTCTCACATGTTGTAATTCGTGTATTTTATTGGCTTGCATTTTGCCCCTGAGGAGTTGTCTTTTGAAAATGCCATTAGGATTAAGTGACAAATGCTTTAGAAAATCTTTATTAGGAATACTAATCTTGTCACAATGAAGGATCGCCACAAGCAATATCATCATGCACGAAGTTGTCATTTTAAGTATGAAGTGAGTTTACTAGTAAAATCATTATATTTTGATACTTGAATTAAGCAAAATGATCTTTATAACCATCCAGTGAAGTAACGGCACTGTGGAAGATTGATTGTGTGTAATTTATGACATATAGATTGTTGCCATCTAACCACAAGCTCAGTGATGCAAAATCTCCACCCAGTAACCACAATAGCATTACTTTGTGGGGTTTTTTCTTGTTTTGTTTGCATGTCTGGAGACAGATTTTTGTCAGTGCAATAGTGTCTAGTAGTGTGTAACTGTGCAATATAACTCAAGTTAGCCTCCTACAAAAGCACAGACCTGTTTTTCCAGATGTTGTCCAGGGTTCTTGTGTGAAATGCCTCTGGTCTCAGGTGTGTACAATAATTCAAAGCCAGATAAAGGTTTGAGTTTGAAGATGGGTGTGGCTGGACACACGAATGCAGAGTAAAGGGAACCTGTATGTCCGTCCTATGTTCTCTTTACTGTATTTGTAATTCTTTGATGTTTTCTGACTTGTGTATAAACCTATAGTATTTTTAACGATGGGTATGATCTTGAGTCTCTGGTGCTTTTGTTGGTGGTTGTCAAGGCCGTCCACATTGTCTGCAGTTTATCGGCGTTCGGGCACTTATCTGCCCCTCCCACCCACCCTGTTATTGTGTGCTCTGGTTTAATGACCGTTTGTCTGTTAGGCTGTGGGTATATTTCCAAAACAGATTAAAAATGAGATTTTATGGGCCATGTAGTGGTTAGAGTTTGGTGTAAATGAAGGATTTCTAAAATAAATTCATAAGATTAGCTTGAAATTCAAACCCTGTGAGGTGAGTACTTTTAGAACAGCTGACAGCTTTCTCCACCTCATTTGGACATAACAAGAAAATCGAAACTTCAGAAGTTTGTGATGGTGGGTTTGCACTGTTTGTTTACTTTTTTTTTAAAATCCGTGAATTACTCGGGTAACTAAAAAAATTAAGAAATAATTAAGTAAGAAAACTATTGGCAAATAAGGATGTAGTTAAAAGCCACAGATGTCTGTATGCGTTTCTAACATCCACTGTATAAAAACATTGGATTTAATATGAAAGGCACTGATGATGTTCCATATGTGCACATAGTTTCAACCACCTGACAGCACGAGCAGCTCCTGGGACCACTGCGTTTGGGTCAAAGCCATGAAAAAGAAACAAAGTGCTGCCGATAAAAAGAACAGGGCCAAGGACTCTTATTACACTGCATTACATTCTCACATGAATGCAGTAAACAACATGAATGTCAGGTTCACTTTTCTAGCAGGCGGTTTGTTTGCTTTGCAGACAGCTCAGCGTGAAATTAAGAACTGCACGCTGAGTCCACGCTGACCCTCGTGGTCCCTCGCAGAGGGGCGAGGAGGATATTTGTTTTCTTTTTTGTTTAATCTAAACTTAACTGTTGGCTTTGACGTGCCCTGACACATCAGCCTCTTAACTTCTGTGCCTGTGAAGCAAGCACAGATACACTCGTGCTGGTGCTTGTGATACTCCCTGCACATTTGCACAGACATGGATATACAGTTGTGATCAAAGACATACACACATCACGGGGTGTTCAACAAATCCTTCTTAAGATGGCAAAGAGAAACTATTAGTTGTAATCAATCATGATCACTAATGAAAAGTAAATAGGTCTTGGCCTTGTATAGTTAAAAGACCTTGTAGAACCTTCAGCACCATTTAAAAAGGATTTAAGTGAGTGCATGTATGTAATCGAGCCTGTACGTATGCTTTTGATGCTGTGTGGATTAGAGAAAGTCTGAAATAGCTGTGAACATGAGCCCGGGAACCTGCAGTATTTACAGCTTCTATTTGAGCCTCTAAGGAATGTTTTATGATGTTGAGTAAAAGATTACCCAATCTCAACATGATAGGGCTGTCAGAACAAACCTATGTCCCCACTCCTGTTTTTATGGTGGGTGTGTCTCTCGTCTCCCGCTTTCTCGCTCTGTGCCCCCCCCCCCCCCCCCCCCCCCATCACTGCCTCCAGTTCTTTCCAGTTTCCTAGTTTTTGCCTCTTCCCATCTGTCCTTGTTTTTTTTGTTTTGACTTTCTAGAGAGGAAGAGTTCCTGTAACTCCTGGTAGAGATTGGGTTTACTGGAATACAAATAGTGTTATGGTTCTAGAAAAATGTGCAGTTTTGTAGAAAGCGGTTGCCAGGTTGTGCAATGACTGTTAGTTACAACTAAAAGCTGGAATTGTACAGATAACTGAACCTTGTACAGACATTCACACAAAAAAAATTGGTTTTTAATTAAATGCTGTTTATGAATCACTTTGAAGTTGGACCTACTTACTGCCCTTGCATTCGTTTTGCTTTATGTGTTGTAAAAATATTATTGTCTTCTCCCACTCTTTTTATAACATAACAAAACAAACTTTAATCTTACATTATATTCATATTTTTCTTTTATTGCTAAATGTCACGTCTATAAATATGTGAATAGTCCACTTTAATGGAATGCATTTATATAGCGCTTTTCTAGGCACCCAAAGCTCTTTACAATTCCACGATTCATTCACTCTCACATTCACACACTGATCCAGGCAAACTACAGTTGTAGCCACAGCTGCCCTGGGGCAGACTGACAGAAGCGAGGCTGCCATATCGCGCCATCGACCCCTCTGGCCAACACCAGTAGGCGGTAGGGTAAAGTGTCTTGCCCAAGAACTCAACGACCAGGACAGAGAGAGCTGGGGGATCGAACTGGCAACCTTCCGGTTACAGATGAGCTTCCCAACCACCTGAACCACGGTCGCCTCCCCTTTAAGACACCTACATATTTTACAGTCACAGCCAAAAGTTTTGAAAAATGAGTTTGCTGCTTCAGTGTTTTTAGATCTTTATGTTGGTTGTTTCTGTGATGTATCATGGTTAATTACACGCACTTTATAAGTCCTAAAGGCTTTTATTGACAATTACATCACGTCTATGCAAAGAGTCAATATTTGCAGTGTTGCTCCTTCTTTTTCAAGACCTCTTCAAATCGCAATGGCATGCTGTCAGTCAACTTCTGGACCAAATCCTGACTAATGGCAACCCATTCTTTTTTTAATAATCAATGGTTGGAGTTTGACAGAATTATTGGGTTTTTGTTTGTCCACTTGCCTCTTGAGCATTGACCACAAGTTCTCAATTGGATTAAGGTCTGTGGAGTTTCCTAGCCATGGACCTGAAATATCAATGTTTTGTTCCCCAAGCCACTTGGTTATCACTTTAGCCTTATGGCACGGTACTGGAAAAGGCATTGTTCTTCACCAAACTGTTCTTGGATGGTTTGAAGAAGTTGCTGTCGGAGGATGTTTTGGTAGCATTCTGTATTCATGGCTGTGTTCGTTGGTAAAATTGTGAGTGAGCCCACTCTGTTTGATTAGAAGCAGCCCTACAAATGGGATGCTTTACTATTTGCATGAGACAGGACTGATGGCAGCACTCACCTTTTCTTCTCCGGACAGTCCTTTATGCACTTACCCCAAACAATTGGAAAGGGGCTTCATCAGAGAAAATGACTTTAACCCATTAGCAGTCCACTCGCTGTATTTTTTGCAGAGTACTAGTCTTTCCCTGATGTTTCTTTGTTGTTGTTGTTGTTGTTTTTTTCCACAGCGGTGGATGCTCACATTAAACGTGGTCAAGGTTTCAAATGATCGGGTCAGTGTTTGTGTCAGCAATCCTAATGAGCCAAAAGCTCAGGCTTCAGACTACTCTAATCACTGTTTTAGATTTCAAGCTAGTTTTTCCCGTACTCCTGTCTCTGTATGATGTCACAGAGAAAAGGATATGCCGCAAATGTCAGTCTCAGACAAACCACAATCTTCCTGTTCAAATCTTATCTTTGAATCATGCAAGTGATCAGAAAAAAGCCGGCCTAAAGGAAGGGGTGGCCTTAAACGGAGATGAGCTGCGGCACTGTTTGCCTCTTTGCACCTGATTTCCACTAGCGACAGCTGCGACCTCCAGTAACAACTCGCAAACTTCTCAGCAAATACTTTTTTTTTTTTCCATAGAAACCAGTGTTTCATTTACTGGTCTCTAGGCCTTTTTAATGGTTCTCTGACAGGGCTCGTTTTAGGTAGTGAGCGAACAGACCAGTTACCCCAAATCCATTGAAAATAAAAAATGAAGTCCCCTTAAATAAAGAATTATTTTGAACTGTACCGTGTATTTTGAATTTCCCCTATAAATCTGTAAAGGTCCTGTTATTATTTGGTGGCTGCACATACTGTTCTGTCTTTTGTAAGAAAAAAGAGCACCTTTTCTTTTTCTGCTAGCCAGAGCTCACCATTTTTTATTTATTTATTTTTTGGTAAGTGTGCATGCTTGGCACTTGTCCATGTACACACACAGACCTGATTGCAGTTTGCAAATGGGTATGTGCAAGGTGGTGGTTTCTTGCGGTTGCCCGCTAAATGGGTTCCTTTGGTAAGATAAATATTGTTATTTATCCAGGATTTTGTGTCTTTTTAACATGGCAGTAATGGAGGATTACTGGTGTCGAAGCCAAACAAGTTCACACTGTAATGCTGAGGTTTACAAAACCATCTTTAGCTTCTGAAGTCTGTATATTTGGCCATGTTAGAGTTTTTGGACAAAATATTTACCTACCAACTAACTACCCAGCTGGCGCTCAACTGCAGTCTCCAGTCCTGTCATTTTTTTTAACAGGTAGTTGTGCCTGTATTCATCTGTTAACAAATATTTGGCTTTCTATTTTTAAGAGACAGACCCTCAGGTGTTCTGCTGAGTCACAGAGCGTAAATGCACACAAGCACACACAGCGACGCATCGAATTTGACTCGCTCACACGCTTGTCAGCTGACTTTAGTGTCTACAGTGACTGAATATCATTTATGGGGGATTAAACCCACGTGAATGATGGGTCTACAGCCATTTTATGGCTCTCTCCATAAAAGGTTGCTTAATCGAAAAGACAGTCAGCCATCCAGACGTGAAAATATTTGATCTGTTAAATGGGTTCAGTGGAAGATGAATTCAAAACCCGTCCTTACATTACATTTTCTATTTTTAGGCTATGATGCTAAGCATATTTCTCTCATAGAGCAGTGTTCCCATTATGAAAGAGACCAAGTTCTTACACATCTATAAGGTCAAAACGTCATGAACACTTTTGAACAAATCCTTGTCTGTGCTGGCTTAAAATTGACATGGAGAGTTCCTTCTTGTACTTGGGAGCAGCAGTCATAACAAACTTACTACAACACGATAAGCGTTATCAATGTACTGCATTAAAATTGTCACTATTTGCAGCGGGAGACAGAAGTGGCAGGGAACTTGTGGAGAACCTTTGTTTTGTCTAATCAGCACTTATGCAATCAACAGAGTTTCTCTGTTCTTATCAGCCATCCCCGTCTTTCTCTCTTCCTGTCTTGTCCCTGTGGCTGTGGCTTGAGGTGCTGACAGTGCGACTCCAAGTTGGTGTATATGTTTTGTGCACGTGCGCGTGTAAGTGTGTCACATCAACACTTCCCGGCTTACTGCCAAAATGATATCAGTCAGCACGAAGAAAGAGCAACTCAGCAGAATTGTATTGTGTCTCAAACATAGCCACACATGATTGCTTTGTCTGTCAGTTCAAATTACCCGTAAGTGATATAGCATGTAAAATAAACACATTGTCATTCCTGACATGTTTTGGATGAGAAGAGTGAAGGTTTTGGTTTTGGATTACACCGGCTTGTTTGTATTTGGGAGTTTTTTGGCATGTTATAAGTTCATGTGCAGTTTGGCCTCGAGGGCCGGTGTCCTGCAGGTTTTAGATGTGTCCTTGACCCAACACAGCTGGTTTAAATGGCTAAATTAGCTCCTCAACATGTCTTGAAGTTCTCCAGAGGCCTGGTAATGAACTAATCATTTGATTCAGGTGTGTTGACCCAGGGTTGGACATAAAACCCGCAGGACACCGGTCCTTGAGGCCTGGAGTTGCCAGCCCCTGGTCTAGTCCCGCTCAAGCTGGTTGCTGAGAAGATGCTGTCCAAATCTCTAATCAGTTTTGGACATTCTCACCCATTACATCACTCTGTGAACACCAAAAGAAGCTGTTTCAGTCACAGACACCTACTTTGTGCCCACTGTCATTACGCCCACGTATCACGTCCCTGAAGGGGCTTTCAGACTGGATGCTAAAATGTCACCTTTGCACTCTGAAAATTATTATTTTCAAAGGCTTGTGCCAAGCAAGGTGTAAACATGTTGTTTCGTGAGGTTTGGGAACTCGTGTGGATCAGGATTCGCATAACTTGAGCTTAGACAACTTAAGAATGAATCCTCCGTAGTCAACAGGAACATCCAGGGCATCCAGCCGACAGCAGGCAGGGGGGACAAAATATATACTATATGTGCGAGGTGGATTCTCATGCTAAGCACAGCCAAACATTCAAATGATGAGCTCAACATATCTTCATATAATCCCTATTCTGCTCTAATTTTTGGTTTCAGACAGATGTTCACAGATGTTTGATGTTGGAGAAAGGGGTTAATGCATAACACACCTTCAGCTCTGCCAATTGGAACAAAGTTGGCTGAAAGGGAGGGTGGGAGGCAGGAGAATGATTTCATTCAGACAATGAATGAAGTGAGGGTACCATCAAGTTCATGTTTGAGATAAATAGGGGTTATATTTTGAACTGTGAGCCATGCAAAAACTACTCAAGTAGAGTCTATGAATAAAAGCTTGAAGTGAGCTTAATAGATCTCTCGTTCAAGGCAGGATGGTGGAGAGTGGACAGGGAAACTGGGAAAGAGAGGTGGGGAAAGACATGGAGTAAAGCTATTAAAACGTATTAATTAAGATAATGAGCAGGAGAATTATAGTGCGGTGAGCCCAGTGATGAGAGGCGATACATGTATCGTGTCTGAAAGCAGTTAACATGTCATTCTACTTTTTATTTTTCATAAGTAATTTGTCTCAACACTTGGTCATATTTTTAAATAATCTTCTACACTACAGTACTTAAAAGCCATTTGTGTTTATTACCAGATTAAATTGTTTTACTGTGCGAAGCACTCTTAATATTCACTGCATTTCATTGTAATTTTGCTGCTTAAAGTAGAAATGCTCAGGAGGGTGAATAAAGTAGATTCTGTCTCTCTGTCGAGGGTTTTGTTTATAAAAGAATCCGCTATGCTCAGCAGCCATTACTTTCCAGCCCTGCTGTTCCCTAAGATCACAGTAGCTCTATCTGCACGGGGTTCCAGTTTTAACTGGAAAAACGGGTTTGAAGAGTTTGACCTGTCCCACATAACGAGCAAGTGTATGCATGTGTGAATGTGCGTACATGCGTCTGCTGCCGTCCGGGTTTGTTTCAGCCTCTCACAGTGGATATGTTTTGAAGTTGTTGGCTGTGGTCCTGCTGATATGTGGTGGGGTGTGTTTTGTGTGTGGGTAGAATAAGTGTGGCATTCCTTTCTCATTGCTCTCCCCCTCATCTTTTTGTCACCAATATTTCATGTCAACAAGCAGGCCTGGTTCACAGGCTGGTGACATAGAAGCTTGAGGGCAGAGAAACGAACACCACTGTCATCTGACCTGCTGGGACTGTGTGTGTGTGTGTGAACGCCATTGATACATTCAGTTTAATTAGTGATCTATCAAACTGATAAGAGCAAACTAATTTTCAGATGTCGTATGAAAATAGAGCAGCTGCATTAAACACTTTGGTACTAAATGCTGTGGAAGTGCTCCACAAAAAAGGGAGAAGCTGCAGTTAATAGTTGAGCAGAGCTCAGTTCTTATGGTAAAGGTCAGATTGTTTCTCAGTTCCTGTTTTAGCAAGCTCTCCTCCTGTGCTTTCGCATGCTTTGCTTACTTTATCTGCAGTTCTAGAGAATGTCTGTGATTAATGTTTTTTCTCAGGCTCAAAGAGAATTTACACCATCTGGCTGTGGTGGGTTTTTTGGAGGGTACAGATTTATCAAAACAGTCTCCTGCTTTGTAGCCTGCAGTCGTCCTATTCAAATGACTGAGGACATATTATGTTCTAGCCGTTTTTTTTATTTTATTGTTTTCTCTTTTTTTTTAATAACGAGGTTCATCCGTTTAGTGCTGCAAGTAAATGGCATTTTCAAAGCCACTGGACAAGCTGAAAATAAAAGCTGCAGACACACTTGTTCTTTGTGAGAAAGAATTCACTGTCTTGTCTATTGGATTATTTTCTTTGAACAGGCCATTTGGTGGGTGACATTCACTTACCAGCACTTAACTTTAACCACACAAACAAGGTCTCCACAACACAGCACTGGCTAGACATTTACTTAACTGCATTTTATAAGCTAACCATTGTGATTTCTCAGGGTAGGGTAAATCACTAAATTAGCAAAGTTAAAGACAAAACGTCCAGAAAAACCAACCTGGGCTGGTAGCTGATATATTTGTACAGTTGTCCAATAAATATTGCATAGATTTGAACGGTACTGACACTTTTTTATCGATATTGCATAAGAAATTACCTTGTTACCTGTAATAGCTGAGTGCTAAATCTGTTTAGTCACTTGTAAATCACTGAATTCAGAGTTTGTTCTCTGCCACCCCATTTTCACATGTCCAAGACTATGAGAAACTCAGTTAACCTCAGTTTTTCCCATGGTTGTTGTATTATTTATTCAATTCAATTTTAATTTAGTTTAATTTAATTTGTATAGTACCAAATCACAACAACAATTGCTTCACGGCAGTTCATATTGTAAGGTGCAATATAACCCTAAAATAATACAGGAAAGACTATAACAATCAGATTAAGAGCATCGCTTGACAACAGTTGGAAGGAAAAACTCCCTTTTAACAGGAAGAAATTTCTGGCTGTATTTTCACTTTTACTAAATAAAATAATTTAAGTCATTTTTTGGGGGGGGGGAGTCAAAGTCTAAAGTTTTTAAGTTGTCAAAGTCAAGGAGCTCCTAAGGTGTCAACTATCACTTCAATGTAACAGTGTCTCTGTGTAAAACAATGACAGAGGGATGGATTTTTATTAGAAACACTCTGCTGCCATTTCTGATTCACCATTTGATAAGTGAGATCTGAGTGTTTTTGTGGGAGCCTGAGGTGAGAATGCTGCTCTGTTATCCTCTTTTTTTTTTTTTTTTTTTTTTTTTTGTGACAGATCTCAAAAGAAGATCAGCTGGGCAGACAGATGGTACGGATAGTAGCTACGTGTGTTTATTTTTTTAACCGTAGCCTCAGCTCACACAGCTCAGATAATGAATGCATTAAGCAGCCAGTGTTCGGATGAACCTCCTTGTGTGCAAAGTTTTTCGTGTCTGTTAATATCTGTAGACTCTCCAGTGACTCTCAAGTAACTGGGGCTAAGTGTATCTCCTGGGGTCCTACTTCCTCTGAAATATTGACTTGCCAATACAGTGTGGGGTCACACACACACACACACACACACACACACACACACACACACACACACACACACACACACACACACACACGGAGCATCTTTTTCCATTACAGTGCTTCTGTTTTCATTGCTGCAGTGATCTTCTGTGGAAAGAGCAATAATCAGCTAAAGAATGTATACTTCTCAAATACCCAAACCACTCTGTTACCAACATTTTTTCCACTCATATTTCGGGATAGTTTCACAGAGAACAGTTATAGATAATATGGTGATCTCTGCAGCTCTGAGTGAGCACAGAAGCCCCACCCATCACCTCTTCAAATCTTCTGTTTTCAAGGGGCAGCCAGTCAGAAGAGAGTTGATGTAAAAAGGGGGGGGGGGGGAACCAAGGTCCACTGTAGGATGGATAAGGATAATACTGAACTGTAGATCATGCAGATCGACTCAAGCACAGTCCAGTAATTGATACAGGGCTAAATATAAAGCGATTAGCTTATCTTTTCTATTGAGGTTTCTTAAAACTATAAAACACTACTGAGTTTGTTATTTTAATTAGAGGTTGGCTAAAATGTTAATTACTAAAGAAAAGATACAACTGAAGTGCTGAAGTTGGTAGGATAGCTACTTTTGAAGTTAGTTAAGCTGCTCTCATATTACCTCAAACTCAAAGTTTTATGGCTTCTTTTTCTTTCAGTCATAACACTTTTTTGTTTCTTTCATTTTCCCATACAGTTGAGAAAATGTAATCAGGAAGAATTTGCGTGGGAAACCCACAAAAGGGAACATATAAAATATTGTGATAGATAAATGATGACTCAAGATGAGATCCTGCCAAGATGAGAACTGCTTGCAATTTCTGTGAGCTGACATTGAACAATGTCTTCCGTCTCTCACCCCAACCGGTCTCCACCCCTCCCTGAGCCTGGTTCTGCCGGAGGTTTCTTCCTGTTAAAAGGGAGTTTTTCCTTCCCACTGTCGCCAAAGTCCTTGCTCATAGGGGGTCATATGATTGTTGGGTTGTTCTCTGTATCTATTATTGTAGAATCTACTGTACAATATAAAGCGCATTGCGGTGACTGTTGTTGTGATTTGGCGCTATATAAATAAAACTGAATTGAATTGAATGTTGAGCTTCCTCATGAGCATCCAAAATAAGTAGACAGACATCATCCACCCACCCCTACTTGCCATGTCTTCATATCAATGACTTTTACTGTAAAGCCGGCCTAGTGGGACACATTCTTCAAAGCTCCTTTATTTTTAATCGTGAGTTAAAACCAGGCAAGGTCAAAGCTGAGACTGTGAAGTGTGTGTCAGTGTGCCAGCAGCATCCATTTTGCAGGACAAACAGCAAGGACATGCTCCCGGAGAGGAAAATCCCAGTGCCTTTGGTCTACATTTAATCGCTGGTCATTTGTAAATTCCATTCATCACACGCTTCCCAACAAAGACCACTGATGGACCTGTGTGGTTTCTCGCATTCAGAGCCTCTTCTAGTGTTTCATCCTTTATCACAGCTTAAAAGCTTGAAGTTATGTGAAAAATGTGAATAAATGTTGTATTTATAGTGTAGCAGATGGTTATTTAAATGTTATTTAATTGACCGTAAAGATAGCTCGCCTTTTATTTAGGAATTAAATTGTCAGAGTTGTTGGCCAGCAGCTCAGATCTAATCTCTTAATGGCTTGTGTGTGTATGACTGTGTGAGAGATGGAGTACTGCAAACTAGCAATTTGCATGTCAATCTCTATGTTATATATGCAAGAAAAATAAGGATTTGAGTCCAACTTTGACATAACACATCTCTATCCAGTTGTTATTAAACACATTGGATTTGAAGTTATGTGGGGTGGAAAAGTAAGTTAAATGGTAAATGGACTGATTCTTATATAGCGCTTTTCTACTCTTCCGGAGTACTCAAAGCACTCTACATAACATGCCACATTCACCCAATCACACCCATTCTCACAAGCACTTTCTCTATACATAGTGTTTTCTAAGTACATTCACACACATCCACACCGAAGGATACTTGACATGCAGACTGGAGGAGCCAGGGATCGAACCACCAACCTTCTGATCAAAACTTTTATTTATCTATTTTTTACCTGCATAACAGAAAGGAGAAATTTATGACAATTCACCCCAACAAAATTGTTTCATCTGTATTTATGGGATGTCTTGAGGGCCCTCTTCAGGTTGTTGCGTCACAGCTGGGTACAGTCAGGACTCTAGCTGTTCAAAAACATTTATTGCAGGCTTGGCCAAATCAAGGCTTCAAAGGCCGGTGTCCTGCGGGTTTTAGATCTCACGCTAGGTCAGCACACCTGAGTCAAATGATTAGTTCATTATCAGGCCTCTGGAGAACTTCTAGACATGTTGAGGAGCTAATTTAGCCATTTAAATCAGCTGTGTTGGATCAAGGAAACATCTTAAACCTGCAGGACACCGGCCCTCGAGGCCTGGAGTTCCCCCACCCCTGTTATTGGTTTATTTATGTGCTTTTTGTCTTGTAGCATTAGCTTCTCCCCCTCTTCATTTTATTGAACTGACCAATCAATGGAAAGAATAAACTTTGTCAGCCATCAGAGTTTGTATGCCTTTATTTGAATAAAGGCTCGAGTTTGTCAGTCATTGAGACTTTTCCTGCCAATTTTGGTTCTTCTGGGTAGAGTCAAGGAATTTACCCACTTGGGGACCATTGCTACTATTCTCTGATGCTTCTCTGTCAGGGTGGTGAATAATTCAGAGCTTCCCAAGGCTTGTTTGGCACTGCTGCCAACCAGTGACCATCTGCACTGTGACGGGTTCTTCATTTTAGGAATTGAGCAGGGGACACATGTCTCATTGTGTACGTGTGTTCTTATGTTGTACAGTAACATTCATGACCAAAGTCCGGACCTAACTTTAACTGCAATGACCTGTACACATTAACAAGCTATTTGTGGTGCAAGAGAAAGGTGTGGGTCAAGGAGTTCATGTTAGAAAAAAGTTGTTATCAGATAGGAATACTCCGAAATGATTGTCTTGATAGCGAGACTCTGACGGGCTTTTATGTTGCAAGATAAAGCTAGACGTTGTGTCGCAAATGTTTTTTTTTTCACCCTCAATAACTATGACTGAAAAAAAACAATTAATACAATAATAAAATAAAATATTGATATTTTATATTGCATGATCGTTTAAAAGAGCATGAATGAACCAGTGAGCATGCATATTCTTTTTAGAGGTTAGATAGAGCTGAAACAATATTTAGCTGTTAACCTGAATTTATTATGTCAGCATTACTAAGGCATAACTACATTGTTGACATCATAACTAGATTTTCACTTTATTACCTATCTCTGATTTGATATCGTTCCCTGCTGCTGTTTGTGTAGCAGTGCGGTGCTGACATCATTTATGGTGCAGTTTATCGAGTGCCAAATCAAACTATCCTCCCTCATCTTTTTTTACTCTGTTTACAGAAGAAACCAAACATCATGGGATCATAAACAGTGAGAAAGGAATTTCGAGTAAAACATGTGTGGTACTAATACTGTCTGTAATATTTTAAATCATTGCATCATAGGTAAAAGAGCTCCATGCACCTCTTTGTTGCAACTCTCCTACTCCTACTCTCCTGCTACTCTATAATTAAATTCATATAAGTTTTTAATCAGTTACAATAGGACATTTAGAAGATTAATGAGGGAAGATGTTTTATCCCTATTCTTACAACCCTTCTTCTTGTGGATTTAATTATAATGCCTTACAGAATGGTTAAAGTAATCCTCTGATAATCCAACTAATGAGGCTCATTCTCTGATTTAGGAAAATCCCACCTGGCCATTGTCCAGAAGGTGAACAACGAGGGGGAAGGAGATCCTTTCTACGAAGTGTTGGGGTTGGTCACCCTGGAAGACGTCATAGAGGAGATTATCAAATCAGAAATTCTGGATGAATCCGACCTTTACAGTGAGTTTGCTTTTGTTTGTCTTCCTTTATCACTTTATACTAAATTTGTCTTAACTTTCAGTTTAAGTAACACTATTAAATCTTTGAAGTATTACTGTTCAACCTTTGGGATGAATACCTGACAAATGTCAGGTTTCTGTTAACTGAATGAAGTGTAAATTTCACACACGTGTAGATATCCATATTTAGTATACACATTCAGTAATGCGCATACACTCTTATATTGTACATATATTTATTCATATAATTCTCAGATTTACCCGTTCTTATACTTTGCCTGTTCTTATGTTATTGTATTTTTACACACCTCTGTTGCATGTGAAGCTTGCACACAAGAATTTCAGTCGCATGTACTGTACCAGTGTACCTGCACATGTGATGTGACAATAAAAGTGATTTGATTTGATCATTAATAAATGTTGCTTCTTCTGTTTTTGATTTTTTTTTGCTCTTCTTAGCTGATAATCGCACGAGGAAAAAGGTGGCACCCAACAAAAACAAGAGAGACTTCTCTGCCTTTAAACATGAGAGTGAATCTAAGGTGAAGATCTCTCCTCAGCTGCTGCTGGCTGCCCATCGTTTCCTGGCTACAGGTGAGAAAGGAAGTGTGGAAACAGGAAATGACACACATTCACTGTCAGTAATCGCAGTGTTACGTGTACTCAGTAGATTTATGGTAGGCTTCCTTCATTTTGATGGATGTGTTTCAAAAAAACCATCATAATGTAACTTTATTTTATTTTATCATATGAAATGCACAAAAAACACCTTTGGGATGTCGGTAAGTGAAGGATTCTGTCATGTGACCATCTGACAGGAAAGACAGGTCTATGCATGCAGTGATGAGTGATTTATTTACTTTTAGGATCTATTTAAGACCGATCAACATGTCTGCCTGTGCCTGCCATCAACTCTGGACAGACTCTAGCCAGCTGCATGTAATGCTACCAATGACACACATCTCTTGAGAAGTCGTAGGAATCTATCTGCTAAGTGTGTGTTAGCTGATATGAAGCAGTGGCTAACTGCATCGGGCAGTTAGCCACTGCATCTGGCAGTTAGCCACTGCTAGCATGACATAGCACTTCCTTCCCTGGCACACACTGTGGTAT
Organism: Rhamphochromis longiceps; assembly: GCF_057381845.1. Lineage (NCBI taxonomy): Eukaryota > Metazoa > Chordata > Actinopteri > Cichliformes > Cichlidae > Rhamphochromis > Rhamphochromis longiceps. The sequence continues at coordinate 40,211,395 of NC_140568.1, read as the reverse complement.
TCACGTGTGCTTTGTCTGGAGGCATAACGTCAGTGTCTGCTGACTTAGTTTCTGTTTTCTTTCTGAGGATCTTGGTCTAATGTTGCTTTTTTGATTCATCAAACAGGAATAGTTTTTTTGTTGTTCCATTTATCTCTGTAATGTGTTAAAGTTTCCATGTTTATTTGGTCCTTCTTTGTTATGTTCACATTAATGATTCTTTCCCAGCAGATTTGAGAACATGTCTCTAATGCCTTTGTGCACTGCTGCATTCCTGCAGTATGACTGATGGTCGACAGACACATTTCAGACAGTAGAACGTGCATTATCACATAAATGCTTCCGTGTGGGTTTAAGGACTAATAACTGTTAGCTTCACCAGTCTTGACGACTTTGCTTTTTGGTTTTTTTTTAAGGATATTAAAAGCCATTAATAGTAGACATAAAATTTAAAAGCTACACCTTTGATTTACGAAATCATTGAAAACACTGAATCCCAGCAACAGCAACAATACAGATGAACACTCTGACTAACTATGTAAACCATAGTGAAAGGAGGTTGTTTGCCTTTCCGATGATGAATTCCAACATTGGCAATATACAGTATGCCTCACTTCTCAGTGTGCAGTGACCATGGCTTTGTTTGCAGTTTGGGTGGGGAACAAAGCACTTACAGCTGAGCTCTGATTGCAACAGCCTGACGGTTGAGAAATCCATGTAAACCAAATATATTTCAACAGTTCTTCTTCTTTCTCATTTACTTAAAAAAAAAAAAAAAGGAATGCCAAAAAACAAACAAACAAGGACACCATGCATTAAACATCTCTGCAGCGTTTTTGCTCAATAAACACTTCAACCAAGTGTTTAGTTATCAAAACAATGTATTATTTTTATAAAACTTTATTTATTTTTCATTGAAAAAGTGTTTCAATTGTAGTTAATTCAACTATTCAAACGCTAACATTATTTTAAAAACAATCCTTTGACAAAAATGTGTCGCAAAAACAAATCTTATTAGATTGTTGGACCATGAACAAAATGTAATTATCAATTCGTCCTTACCTGAATAATCTTTAAACCTTACAGCTGTCACCAGGCGTTAAGAGCCACACATGGGTAACACAATAGTGTCATATTGTGTTTGTTTGTCTGCAGTTTCAGAATTGTTGATTTTCATTTAAGTACATCTGGATCCTTTAATTGAATAGTTGGTGGCCTACCTACTGACAACGTAACATATGATGCACCTTAAACTCAGCTTGAGTAACCTGTGTTTTCATTATGTTTATGCTGGACTGTAAATTATAGGTTGGCCTAACATGTGGATGAAATTAACCAACACTGTTTAATTTCATGTTTACTATTTTAAGAAATGCCTTGGTCTGTTTTGGTCAGACTATATACTTAAGAGTACTTACATTTAAAAAAAAAAAAGTGTCCTTTAGTCTTCACTAATAAATGGTGTAAAATATCTGTTGTTCTGCTTTTTCTCTTTCGGCAGAGGTGAGCTTGTTCAACCCATCTCAGATTTCAGACAAGGTGCTGCTGCGAATCCTGCGTCACCCCGATGTGATCCAGGAGATCAAGTTCAATGAGAACGATAAGCGGTCGTCCCATCACTACATCTACCAAAGGGGCAAGCCGGTCGACTACTTCATTCTCATCCTGCAGGTACTCAGTGATTCAGGGAAATACATGTGTATTTGACTCCTTTGTTGCTTCAGGCTAGATTTGGAAAAATGGTTGGTCCGAATCCAAAAATCTGTAGTTGCTCACTCTGCTGTCAGATATTTGCTTTGAACTCTTCATTGACAGCACAGCACCAGGATTTTTTTGCATTTTGTTTAGCTGTTGTATCAGAAAGACCTTAGAAGTACCTGTTGCTGAAGGAAACTGTGGTGTTCTATATGACAAGAGTTTTATCAGCAGATAGCATTTGTTGAATGAAAATATTGTATATCTTTACTTGATTAACAATTAAATTAATTATTAATGATGATTAATTAAGCTAGCTGTTCATCTCTGTAGTTAGGCATAGAAGAAAAGATTTTTGCCCAAAGCTTTAAATATGCTTTTACCGTTTAACATTTAAGCAACATCTTCACATCAGTGGCGGGAAAAAGAAACTCAGCAGAGACATATGATTCGCTTACCTAGGCATAAGCTGCTACGTTCATGGCACACCTGCAGTAACAGGAGATGAAACATGAACCGCACAGTTGAAAACTTCAAATTTCTCCGATGCTTTTCGTCCAGATTTTTCATGAAATATTTCAGCCTGTGTTTCATGCTTCTATTTATCAAGAAAAGACTTGTTACTCTTGTGGCAAAAGGTATAGTAGTATAGGGAATGAAAAGAAATTTGCACCCAAAAGTACTGGGCCACACGCCTCTTACCAATAGCAATAGCAATTTGTGTTTTCAGTCTCATTGCCATAGATCTGTAAAATCAAGTACCTTTCCATTCAGTCTGCTTCAATTAACATTTGTTTCAATTCAAGCTTGGTACTGTAATAAGATGACACTGTGGCAACAAGGGAGCTTGTGAAATTCCTACTCTCCTAAATAATTTATTGTTGACTTCAACTGGTGTGGTTCCAAAGTGGAAGCATTTAGGGACAGAGCAGGGTTGCCAAATGTTGAGGATTCATCATTTACACTGCAGAGTCTCAAACCTCCTCTGGTGTTAACATTAGCCCACATGCTTCATTTCTGGATTTCCTGTAGGTGTAATGTTTAGATGACTCTGTACTTTTATCCACAGTGGGAATGTGTTGCCATATTGCCGTCTGTAATTCAGTAGTAATTATAAATAGTGACCTAATAATCAGGTTTGATTGATTAAAAGGGTGAAAAGAAGATTTCACAGTGCAGTGACCTCGGACAGACAAGCGGTGCCGGTAGTAGGGCTGCATTGGGGTCCTAGACGACATGCATTATATGCCTGGAGGAACTGATTACATCACAAACTCGCTGCTGTCAGATTGCTTCAATACACCAATCCCAAAACTGACATAGACACAACCATTTTCATCTTGAAAACCACCTCCTTCTACACGTCCATACTGTAGCGCACAAAAATGTAACTTGCCCTGATTTTGCACATCTGCTGCACTCACTCTGTGTACATATAGACGTGCACTCAAATCCCAAAGGGTGGGAAAACTACGCTTCATTGTCTTAATGTCACTCTTTCACACACACATATTTCCCAGAGATCGTTTATGTCATTGTTCCCAAACAGTCATTAGCAGGGTTCACTAATCCGGAGATCTATTTCAGCTTTCTCCCCTCCATTCTCCTCTGTGAGATTTTCCCGGTGGGAGGCCGGATACTGTAGCTTTTGTGGACCCCACATGTGGAATAAGTCGGTGGCATTTACTGTAAGCATGCGGGGCTTACAATTTTCCACCTCTGGTTTCTGCATAGAAAGATACCACAGAAGCCTCTAACTAGGGACCAAGCAGTAATGCTGAACCCACAGTACACAGTACAGTACTTTTCTGATGTGTGCAAACACAAAACAGAGATTTGTGAAGTTTGATGGGTTGCCTCAAGTTACCAAAAAAAAAGAAAATCCAGGGATATGGATTTGGAAAGAGCTGAGATTACTTAACCTACAACATCCACACTAAAACATGGGCAGGTGCAAGCAAAAGAAAAAAAATGGCTTGCACTCGCCGGGGTTCCGCTTTAATTTATTTATTGCCCAAATAAAACTGCAACACATTGTGACACATCGGACTTTCCTGGCTCGAGCCCTCATTAAGCAATACAGAGTACATAACACCAGATTCTATAGTTGATCCCATACACACTATATAAAAGCGGGACATAGGAGATCGCCCACCGATCTGTGTAGTCTCATTTTGAAGTCTTGAGCTGCCATAATGGTTTTCTAAAACCAGATGCAGCAAGCGAGAAGTTGGTCTGATTGAGAAACCAAGGATATTACGTGCTCATGTGGTCATGACTTGCCAGTCTCAGCGTAGGTCTGGCCTAAAGCATGCTGTGCTTTATTGTCTACTTTGCTCTAAATGGGACCAAAGTTTAGAAAATGAACATTGTGCTATACTAAATAAGACTTGCAACTAACATTTGAGACTTCAAACTCATGAGAATGTTTTACTGAGATTATAAAGCAAGTGAGAGACAGTCGTTTTCCCTTTTACAATCTGACATGTCTTTGCAACTTGAGAAGGAGGTTAATACGATTCTGCATTTGTTTTGTTTTTTAAACCCCCCCCCCCCTTAAATAATGTGTGCCTTTTAGCTTGTTTCAGTCACAAGGCTGTAAAATAAAGTCAGTACCAGAAACTGCAGTTCCCTTAATGGCCACTTGAAGCGAGCCCTAAATGCGAGGTCCCATTGACTGCCATATTGAAATAGGTCGTCCATGAAGTTTGCTTTTGTGTGTAAAATTCTACTATTTTATTATTGTTCTTCAGCAGTTCATACGACTCATTGACCAAGCCCACTCGCCTTAGCTGATAACCATCTTCTTATCCAAATATGGTCTTTTCTGACTTCAAAATGCAGAGTCCAAAGACGGTTTGGGACGTCTTTAGATAAGGGGAGAAATACTTTCAATAAATCTCTGCTTGTTTTCATAGATTGACTCACTGCACATATTTTGAACTGTATGTTTATATGCAGACGTAATTTTTTTTTACTCTTATGTTTACATCAACATCCAGTGTGCGGTTGACTCGTGAGAATAAAAAACCTCAGATATGATAATTCGCTGCACTTGTTCCACTCCTTTTATAGGGTCCACATGATTACTTTGCATATGTGTGTGTTTTCCTGGCAGTGATCCTTGCTGTCAGCAGACAGCCTATTTGTTTATGACCCGAGTGATTTATGCGTCTATAAAGATGCTTAGTGATTCTCACAAAACAGTCAGTATCGCAGCCCGAGTCCAACTTCTGTTGTGTTCACAGGGTTCACTCAGCTTTAGGAGATGTGCAGGCATCATCTGAACATTTTTAGATGGTGTTTTATTTCAAGTATAAATTTTCCTGTTATGTTTTGATGTTGTACAAGAGGTTTGATCATTTTATTTTTGAGAAATCTCTGTTATGCATTTGTTTCGTGGACAAACTAGTTTCTGAAGTGCTGTACACGCAGTACATTCCAGGGTAATTACATCACATCATTATTAGAGAGAAGCTCCTTCCTGTTGTGAACAAGAGATGGAAAAATGGAGTCCTGTGAGAATAAGAAATATTCCTACACTTAAAAGGAGGCAATCTTTGTGTGTGAGTGTGTGTGTGAGAGAGCGAGAGATGGAGCCTACACCATCGACACGTTAGGCTGGGGTTGAGCTTCTTGTTAGTTGACACTGACTCACACTGTTAAATCCCACTGAGGAAATGTTTGTGTGTGTGTGAGTCAATCAGTTTGCACAAACTGTTGGAGGAAACTGTTCAGTTTGACATCAGCAGTTCATTTTATGACAAACACATGCTCGCAAACCACTAAACACAAGAGGCTGGCAGGACATACTAGGCCTCGCACGTGAAAGCTCACAACCACAGTCTCCCTCTTACACACACACACACACACACACCACAATCAATGTCAGGTGGTGCATGTGTGTGTATGTGTGTGGTTTGAGGCAGAGCCCCTGCAGGCTTTGTTATAAGTTATTAACAAACCGGTGACAGTGAATCTTCAGACCTCTGCAGGGGCTCTACTGAGCTTCACACAAACACAAATGCAACCTACACAGCAGGAAGGATCCTCAGACAGTGTGGGTCCTTATCACCTCAATGTGCCTCTGAATCTATTTTCCAGAGTTGTAATAGTCACACAGAATGGCATTTACCTTTCTTTGTGACTGCAACACACAATTCCATCCCTCCTGTAAGGGATGCCTTCTTGTTTGTGACTAGATGGCTGCAATATTGTTTATTGGTTTTCTCTCTTGTGGGAGACATTATGTTATCCCAGATAGGGCGGTTCGATATAACGATATATATCGGATGACGATATAAAAACATCTATTGTTTCATTTTACGCTATCGTTTGTTTCGTGGTGTCGCAAAATAAACTGTTTATGGCAATATTTTTTGATCATTTTGATGGTCACTGTAGTGGCTATATTAATGTCCTAAAGTTCTCTCTTTCTCTTATATTTAATATAACCACACTACAGATGGACAAGCGCCTGTTTTTATGCGTTGTCGTTAGCAACAACGACGGTAAAACCATCGCGTGTCCACTTGTTTAGTTTCCACATAAACCTTTCACAATAAAGCTCAAGAGACTTTTCAAAATAAACTGAATCATGTGAACTAGTATGCAGAGTATTGACGGATGAGAAGCAAAAAAGACCGTCAGGTGCTAAAAAATAAACCTTAGACTCAAACGTTAGAACAGGCTTTTCCCCGCAGCACGCCGTGCAATAAATACTCACAAAGAAAACGGCGGCCTTTACAACTTATGTCTAAAAATATATATTTTCACGCTACTCCAGGTACACCACGCCCAGCTGGAAACACTTCACGCAAGTCGAGCTGCCTGAGATTCACAGAATTTACAGAAAATGTTAAATTTTTGTGATTTATATCTTGTTATCGGGACGATAGATGTCTTATATCTGGATATGAGATTTTGGTCATATCGCACAGCCCTAATCCCAGAGTGTAAAAGTAGGAGTGAGGGTGGAGATGGCAGCAATGATTTTCCTTGACTATAAGAAACAAAAGCAGGTAGTACAAAAATAAGAGCTAATTAGAAATAAACTGTTGATATACTTCATATTAGGTTTTAATAAATATTCTGCTCTACGAGGGTTGTCTCCTGTGGAACTGGCTCCAGATTTGGGTTCAGGAGGCCTCTCTATTTGAAGATTAGGCTTGAAACTTTCATTTTTGATTAAGCTTACAGTTAGAGCTGCATTGGGTGACTTCTGCCACCCAATGCAGCCACCCTCTGTTACACTGCTATAGACTTAGTTGCTGCGGGGCTTCCCCTGATTTCTGATAAAACGCTTCCGGTCGCCGTGTGTGTATCTGAAACTGCTTCTCTTTCCTGAACCTTAAATATGTCACAGCAGATGGCTGCCTTTCCCTGAGCCCCTCCTGTCTGTCCTCTAAGGTCCTCAAAATGTTTCTTTAGTGACATCAGGTCCTCATTTCAACTCTGTGCCAGGACATCCTCTCTCACCTTGCTCTCTTAAACCTCTTAACCTCTGCTGTCATACTTTCACTGACTCCTCCTTTCTTTTTGAAGTCCTGCTTCCTTGACACTGCCATTGCTATGCTTTGTCACTGAAGTGTTTAGCAGTCGCAGCACAACATAAATGATCATTCAAGTTCACAAAGATCGGTTTGATGCATAAGCTGTCGTTACTGACAAATATCACAGTGCTGATGAGTCCTAACGTGGCCGCTTGAACTTTGGCCAAGACCCACCTACAGTTCAGCAAAAACACACAACCAGAAAACACACCTTCGTTGAACTTTAAGCTGAATAGCTGAACAGCTCAAAGTTAGTTAGAAATGAGCACGAGATGTGTTGCTCTGAGGTTTATTACCACCCTCGGAAACTAAAGCAAATTGTGGTGTACTAACACATTGTGTTGTGGGTCTCTTTCTTCTGCAGTAAGGCCCATATGATGTGTATGTTTATGAATTATGGCCTGTGAGAGCTCCATGTAGTGACAATTGTTTCTGTTGTCCTTTTGGAAGGACAGGCTCCGTCTCTGAGACAAAGAGAAGTGTGTAACTGTTATAGGACACTTTTTTTTTTTTTAAATTTTTCCTTTTTTCCTCTCAAGTATCACTCGTCAGTCATTCAGGAACTGTGTGTGAAGAAAATTTTAATCAAAGTGGTTTTCATGTATTTGGTGAAAGGACAAGGTGCTAAATATTAACTAGAAAACAAATGAACATAAAAATTAATCATTGTTAAAACGTCGCTTTTCACGAATACTGGATCAGACATTCTAAATTCTGAAGATTATTCCAAACTTTCCTTGAATGGTGATCTTCAGTGAAGTTCCTTTTAGCCTGAGATGGGCCTTAATTTTCAGCTAGTTGCTGGCTGAAAATGTACTAGCTGTTTGAAACTAATATTTAGGGGAGAAATATTCAAAGCCAATCTTTTCAGCCTTTTTTGCAGGTCTGCTAAATATACACGTGTTTTATGCATAATTCCTTCATCCACAGCTTGACCGCAATTTCCAGTTTGACTTCTACTAGATTTTTAAATAAAGGTTTAAATAATCGTTTGCTTCACACAGTAACATGGTCATTTTTTTACAGTTTTGGTTATTTAAAAAAAGATGATCGGCATGAAAGTGTTTCTGTGCTGCATTCATTTTTACAGTTAGACTCTTAAATGTTTCCCTTGTGTTTTAAAGCAGTGCACCTGCCTACTCCTTGAGCCTTTCTTAAGAGTCCTCGAGCAATGAAGGACGTCAGAAAGAAAACATTTTGTGCAACAGGGCAGATAAGACTGATTCACCTGTGTCAAAGAATTTGATTTATGGAAGTCCAGTGAGTATCAAGATATGTAAGAGATAAACACCAGAGAGAATATAGTTCCTAATAGTACAGAGTGCTCACAACAACATTTAAAGATTTTTTTTTTTTCTGGAAATATAATGTTACTGCTCTTAAAATGTATTCTCAGTGGTTTGATCACCACGAGGCTAGTGTCACTTATGGTTCTCACTCACTTTGTTTTGGGCAGACTAGAGCAGAAAGTCTGAGCTTTTATCTCATACAGGAGCTTAAGAGGGTTTCGTAATTAAGGTTTGAGACAGTTTTTACTGCAGATCTGACAGACTTTTAAGAAAGACTTTCTTCTCATATCCCAAATCTGAAAAAAATGACTTTGATACCTAATAAACCAGCACTGGTGGACGGCTAATGAAAGTGCTCTGCTTTCATGATGTTTTCATGTCATGACTGTGCTTTTGCTTAACGTCGGTCAGTGCAGATCCAGGAAAACGGGTCTGATCAGAGCACCGGCAGACTTTACACCTCTCGCGTTTGTCCTCTGCCTCCCTCTGTTTCTATTCTTTCTCTCCTCCCTCCCACGTTAACCTCCATTTAAATTAAACACCAACCGTCCAGCAGCGTGTGTGGCTTATGTCGCTCGGAGTCAAGCTTCAGCATGTTTCTATGTGTGTTTCTTTTTTGTTTGTTTGGTTTGGTTTTGTTTTTAGCATGCATATGTTTCAAGCTCACTATTTGACCTTTGCCAGTATTCACATACACACAGACATGACTAACATGCCAGGAGATGATTGACATCTTTCACAGCTCTGATATACTTGTAAGAGGCAAAACGCTGGTGGCAGAGCAGGTTTAACAATTTCATTAGCAGTCATAGAAGGAAGTCTCGCTACTGTAAACCTTGTATACTTGTGGGGCAACGGTAGAGGAGTTGTTCGAGGGATGTCGAATCTTCCTGGTGGTTGTTTGTTTTCTTTTCTGCTTTGCCAGTAAAGGAGAACAGTTAGAGGAGGCTTGCAGCGAATGTCTGCTCGTCTTTCAGTAGCGGGTTGTCCTTGATTAAGGCATTCGACCTCCGATTACTCTGCAGGAGCCTGTGGGTGCAGTGAGCAGGTGTGAATGATTCTAACCAGACAAATTTGGACCAAGACATTTTGCCAAAGGGAGTCGTGCCAAGTCAACGTAGCCTTCAAAATAAAGCTAAAATGAAAATTCGCCCACTGAGAGGAAGGATTGTCCTGATTTGGGAAATGTAGTTTGATTTTGCCCCCATCCACCCAAAACATGTTCTTGAAATACAAATTTAATCTAAAAGGTCAAATAGCATTACATGTTAATGTTGGCTTGTAAACTGTAGCATGCAGCCATGTGGGAGTATCCAGGACAAGCCTGAAGGTGTGACTGTACCTGAATACCAGTCACCAAAACATGTTTAACATTTGCACAGCCATTTGATCTGACTTTTGACTTCTCCCTTATTCACAAGGAGTCGCCACAGCAGGTAGTGCTGCATATTTAATTCTCTGCTAATGCAGCCCTAAATGGATTCATGTCTCCTCCTGGGATCGAACACGTGATCTTTCATTTGTTAGATGCACTAGTGCAAAACTATAATTTGTAGGGGTTTTTTTTAATCACAACTCTCACTGGAATACACTCAGACAGGTCACTGTCAGGACACCCCCACTTCAAATACAAATACATTTTCTTTAAATGAAACTTTACCAACACCCTCATTCAGTATATAGAATAAGCTTAAAGCAAATAAAACATAATGATTCAAATAACCGTTACAACTGCTGCTTGTCTTTGGCATCCATGAATTGTCACATTTCTTTTTAAGCCATGTGTTTCTTTTGAGAATCACTTGTACTTTGTTGTTGTACTTTACTCTGTGTAGAACTGAAAAATACATGAGTCTGGCAAAAAAAAAAAGGGGGGGGGGGGGAGCTGTGATTTTACACTGTAAAAAGTAGCTTCCCATTCTTAGCTGTGTCCCAATTCCTAGGACGCATCCTTCCAAGGACCCGTCCTTCGCGGTCTACGTGGGCCTTTGATGAGCGAATAGGTCGGAAGTGCAAAGCTGTGAAATGGGACGGTCTAGCCTTCAGATTTGCGTCACCAGCTGTGTCTGTGGACTTTAATAAACTCAGCCGTCTGCTCCTTGCTCCGTAATATATAACAGGACACTGGAGCAAATTCTCGACCATCTCGCACTTCTGTTTAATCAGTTTTCTGTTTGACGTTTATTCAGCTGTGCGAAAACTATCACCGTCATCTCTTTGTGCTCAAATCTGCTAATCTGCTGGCACTATTTGCAGTTATCCCCAGTAGGGTGATAATTGGTTCACTTTTGTATGACATATGATGGCGTGATGGTTAAAAGCTACACTTCAGAAAAGCGTCTGCCAATTAAAAAGTCGCACATTGTCTCTGGGATGGGGAAAGGATAAAAATGCTGTGCAGTTTCAGATAAAGAGGAACCTCGAGGCACCCTGTGCTGCAGTTAGCAAGCAAACAAAGTGTCAAATAATTAATCACCTGACAGGTCAGCAGATGATTGGTCATTGTTTATTGTCCTTTAGATGTTACCCCCTCTGCACCCTCAGTTCGTCAGCTCGCTGTATAACACACAGTTTCACAGGAATACACATCAGCACCATATGTAACGAATTTAACCCTCAAATCGTGTGTGTGTGTGTGTGTGTGTGTGTGTGTGTGTGTGTCTTACTGTTACTGTTTTCTTTCACTCTTTCTCTCATCTGTGTTTATGTTAATCAGCATTTTTATCCATTCAATCACCAGATTAATCATTTAATTATTTGCAGATCAAATAAAGAATTGGCACAGCAATGATGAAATAGTCTTTTTTTTTTGAGAGCAAACAGAGTATTTTAGGAAGAGCGAGACCTCAAAAAGGTAAACAAGACTAAATATGGATACACGAATCAGGTTGTATGTGGTTGGTGTCCTAATTGTTTCTAGAGTGTTAGGCTGTGGTGTAGATTTCTGTTCTGATCACTTTTGACATCAGTTGTGAAATGCTTCAGACCGATGTTGTAAGTTTAATTCACCAGAGAGTTTGCGATCGAAACCGCCCACCTGCTAACTCCAGTGACGGATACACTCTCTCTCCCTCTCATCTCTTGTAACAACAAAGCCAGGTTTCTAAATTGGCACGCGCCCTAAAATAGCACAATGGATGGTTATATCAGATTGTGTTTGTTGGCTGCTCGTGGTGAACCAGGAGGTCTTAAAGGGAAATCCACAGATAATTAAGTTAAAACAATCATTTCTGATTGTTAAGTTTTTATGATTTTGATTGCTGAGTTATTAATCTGTGTCTGCAGGTTTTACATGCTGATGATATGCATTTCTATCCACATAAATCCTTAATAAACTCCTGAAACATGAATGCAAACCTGCATTTTTAGAGCAGTGCTTACCTTCTGTTTTTGGTAAAGTTGACACTTTATTAATGTCATTTCAACATTAAACTGAAATATTAGCCAAAGACATAAAATATTTTATGGCTGCTGTGTTTGGAAGCTTTAAAATCTGCACAAAAATTCCAAATTAGGTTTAATCAACACTTAACAGCAAGCTCATTCAGATGTTAGAATTTAAGTCCTAAGCTAATTGTCCTGCTGTATTTGTCACTGCTGTAAGCACGGCCCACCCTCTGTCCTGTGCCCATCTCCTTCTTTTGTTGTCCTTTTATTTTGCCACCTGTTATGTTTTCATCAGCTCAGTCCATTTGCAGCGGGGTGGGAGGATGGAGTGAAGGAGGGATGGCAGCATGGATTAACTGTGCTGTGTTGTTGCTGCAGTTCACACATTCCAGCAGGACGATCCGGGCCAACAGCCTCCAACACAGAGGCCTCCTTAACCCCCTTCTGTCCTGTCCTCTGTCCTCTTATCCCTCCATCTCCCTCTGTGTGCCCCTAATCTCTCTTCCATATCTCTTTACAAAGAAACTTGTGCTACTCTAACTCCCCTTTCTCTCCATTGCATCACATCCTCCCTCTGCAGACAGCAGCACTGCCAGATGTGTATCATGTTTCACAGTGTTTATTGACGTCTGATCAAGCCCAGAGTAAACCTATTTCTTCCCACAAGTGATGCAAAACATCTCCCGAGTATGGTCACTAATAACTGCTATACGGTTTTTTCACCTGCTATTGCACCGCCCTCTAGAGGCCAATTTGTATAATTTCACAGAAAAGAAAAGAAAGGTCAGGGCTGCTCAGCAGAAATTATGATCTTCCAGTGCTTTAGGACTTAATTAGGGGAAAGGATTGACTGATTTAACAGAAAGTAAATCAGTATCTCCAGTAATATTTTTAATCAAAATGACCAAACATAGCCAGTGAGTCTGTTTTTAAATATCAGGAATTCGTCCTTTTTATTGTCATACATGATGGCAAACTGGATAAGGCTTTGAAATACTTGATGGACAAAATCAAAGTAAATTTTTTATTTTTATTTTTAAGGTGCCACACACACACACACACACACACACACACACACACACACACACACACACACACACACACACACACACCACTGCTGTGTTGTTATATAACCGACACTGGGGTTAGCGTCTTACCCAAGGACACTACAGCATATGCAGGGACTTCAAATTCAAATTTTATTTGTCACATACGCAGTCATACACAGTACTATATGCAGTGAAAATACGATAACAGTGACTTGTTAGCCTGTGATTAGCGAGAACAGGAATAATAGGAAATAAATAAATGCCTTTTAAATAAAAACTCTCTCTCCTTCTCTTTCACACATATGTTTAATCAGTTTGCTGAAAGTTTAGTTCTGTCGTGAGGATATGACCTTGTCTAATACGCACAGCCCCAAAGGATTCACTACAGAACATTTACATGCCTCAAGTCATGAGGCAATTTTAGAGCCACGTTATGTTTCGCTGCATTTATGTCAAAATGAGTAAGGTCTTTTGTATTATTTTGGCATAGAAACATTAGCTTCAGATTAAATGGATAGCTGGAATCTAAGAACATAAATGTTCCGAAATGCTGCGGTCATTTAAATAGAAATAGATATTTTAAATCATCTATTATGTCTGCCTTAATTTTTCATTGGTTCTGAAATATTGCATGTGGCTCAGCACAAGGCTTGAGGATGAGTTTTCAGAGTAAATCCACATGAACAGTTGCAGCCTTAACTGTTAAAAAACATAAACGTCTGTCTTGATTTTGCAGGGTCGAGTGGAGGTGGAGGCTGGAAATGAGAACATGAAGTTTGAGACCGGACCTTTCTCATACTATGGTATCATGGCACTCAGTGCTCCCACACTGGGTGAGTCCAGAACACATTACTGTATTTCACACACACACAAAGAGCATTACACCAATATCTCAGCTGGTACAGACGGACAGCTTTGCAACATTATTATGTGGCCCAGGATTTCTTTTTAGTGCGACACAGCATGTTGCTTATCATATGTAGTATATGATAAGCAAATTAAATACATTTAACAGCTGACTACGTAAAGTTCTATTAGTTAGTAGTATTAGTATTAGTTAAATAGCAAGAAGGAACCACTACAGAGCAAAGTGTAAACATTTACAGGGACAAAAAAGAAAAAGCATCTAAAAGTACACAAAAGTACACAGCACTCTTCTTTGGCCCGTCCCCCAGGTTCCTGAAATTCAGTCTTGTTTTTAAAAAAAACAAAAAACAAAACATACATATCACCAATCAGATTCCTGCACTTTATTCCCACCTTGGAGAGGAATTAGAAGTCTTCCAGCTCCACCTGGTGCACAGTTTAAAACATTACAGTTGGCAACTTCAAAGGGCTCGTAAAATACAGTCTGGTGGCAAATTAAAGGAAAAAAATAAACCCGTGAAACTAGAGCGAGGAGAGCTTTTTGGTACTGTGTTTTGTGTTACTGCAAATCACTGACCTTTAACTTACATTGAAACATTTTTAGCTTGATGGGAGTGGTGTCTTCCAGAATCATAGCACCACCAACATCAGGACACTAGAGGTCACTGAATGTTTTGAGTATGAAAATGATCTCAACCAGTGAATCACCTGCAGGTCCCATACGTTAGACAGCAGTCTAAGGGATGCACCAATGTGTGCTGATACCAGTGTTTAAACATCACACCTTGACCAGTGTTGAATGTTATTCCCACGTGACTTTAAGCTCTTTACCGCACAATACTTAAACATAAACAAGCACAACTGATTCAGTAACAGATAAATATGATGGGCTCTCTCATTTGCAGATACCGACTGATATATCAATAAATATGGTGAATATTGGCCAATAACAATATTCTATTGACATTTGGTGCCTCTGGAATCTGTGCCGAAGTCCAGTGAAACTGATCTGGATGCATGAACACAGTTTAAATTGTTTATTATTCAAAAAAAATTAATGTTATTAAAATTGTTGGCTGGCAGGAGGGAACGTGCAAAGCAGCTTGTCAACCATCATGTGTCACAACAGGAAACTGTACGTGTGCGAGTTTCTATTACTGCTTTTTTTCATGCACACAGTCACAAACGTTTTGTGCTTGAGACATTTTCATCGGATTCACATAATTTGTTCATAAACACTTGGTGCACCTCATAGTAACTTATTACATGTTTCATATTTGAAAAACAAATCTGAAAACTCGCTGTTTGTCATACGTGAACTGCTGGTAAATTAGAAGTAACCATAGGTCACGTACTTCATGTAGCTTAAGCGTTACAAACATGTAATGCACGCTCAGGTTTCTCACGTCCCTTTAACAAGAACTATGTCTTCATTGTACCATGTGTTTCTGCACGTATTCAGCATTAAAAAAAATAATGTTCTGGGTTCACGGAGGCCATGGGATATCACATGTATCTGAAAGGAGAAATGACTGTGATTGTGAAACAGCTTTGTTGATGACTTTTTTTTTCTTTTGCCTGTCACGTTTGGCTATTTTGCCATCAGAATTATTGTCTAAAGGCGAAGAAAGATGCCCCACGGATTTACTTTACCAAATGGACCATCCCAGCCTTGCTGTAATGGTCTATTTGATTCACCTTTTATTGTTTATTTTATTTTATTTTCACTTGTTAAATACGGGACCGACTTGACTGGGGAAAAGAAAGGGAAAGAAAAACAGCAGGGAAGAGGGACGGGGATAAAGGGCAAAAAACAAAAACCAACAAAATAAGCTGACAAAAAATACATATATCAATCACCTGGATCACCTGTTGAGAAAGAAAAAAGAGAAAACAAGCAGGAGAAAAAGAGAGCAATACAATAAACAACATCACGATGATCTATGGGAATATAACAGTAAATACTAAATATTAAACATTATTGTGCAGCACGTAAGATCGACAGCACACAGTGTGCTGTGAGGTAGGAGCCAAAAAGGGTGTAGTTTGTGTGTGTGTGTGAGCATCCGTGTGTACACCTGTGAGCATGAGCGCGCCACAGCCCCGTCCTCCGGGGCATGAAGCAGATATGGAGGAGATCAAGACTCCAGACATCCAGAGGCCCCCAGAACACAAGAGACCAAGGAAGACCAACAGAGGGGCAGCCGCGCCACTGTCCCAGAAAGAGCTGAGGAGCAGAGCAGAGTTTCTCCCGGTTTTGCATGTCCTTGTCCAGACTGGAAGCAGATCTGTCTCTCACTGACTGTCCCTCCCTCGCCTTCATTCCTCTGCCCCCTCTGTCTCTCCTCATCAATATTACCTCCTCTATCCTTCTTTCCTTCCTTCTCTCCTCTCCCAGTGGCTGCACATCGTCCTCGTCGCCTCTCCTTTAAGAGGTTTTCTCTGTTCTCTCGGTTGCCAGGTAAAACGCCGGCATGTCTGGGTCCTTTAACACAAAGGACACATGGGTACTGGGTGGATGGGTAGAGCTTGAGTAGAGGGGGGCACTAGCTTTGACTCTGTTGTACATGTTGGGCGAATTGATGCCGGATCACTAAGAGAAGAGAAATTCTCATGGCAGTGCTCTTTGTGGGTTTAAATAATAGATCACAGATAAGACTTTTATATACAGTCCTGTAATTTTTGCTCAGTCCTCACCTGTCCTCACATCACCATTTGATTGCCCAAAGGTGCAGCACGTTGAGGTTTCAGCCCACAGATCAGAAGTACAGCGTTAGCTTTCTTCTCTGTGTGATTCAAGGCGGATTTGCCCTTTAAGGAGAGCAAAGATTTAGAGGTTAACAGCTACTTTTTGGCAAAGAAACTCTTTGATCAACCAAAGCAACCTCAGATCAAACTACATCTGTATTTTATTGTTACAATTTTGGGCAGTAAATGAGCAGGAGGAAAGAAGAAGATGATAAATCAGTGTTTTCTTAATGTAGGCCAGCATTAAGTTAAATTTACTTCATTATAAACAACTTAATCTCTGTTTAAATTAACTTATTTGTAAAAATCCGTTAAATCTTTTTATTTTTTTCTCTCTCAGCCTGAACGGTGTTGGTTTGTGTTGTTACCACAGCCCACTTTGTGAACTCGAGAAGGAGGCAAAGTAGGATTTTTAAATTGATTGAAACCCAGTGAACTCGATGCCCCAGTCAAAAGTCAGGTTTTCTGGTAATCTTGGGAATGCATTAACCGAGGAAGTCATCTTGGATTTTCACATATATTATCATAGGTGAATCTGCTCGGAGGCTAAGGGACAGCACGAGCGACTGCCAGTATTTCTAGAGTGTTATGCATTCATTTAAAAGAAAAAAATTATTTTTTTTAGTACTCATAGCTTTGTTTAGTCACAGTCACATGTGTAACCAAAATGGCAATAACTTACCTTTTGACAACCTCTACACCAAATATTAGCCATAGCTCGTTTTTAACCCCTAAATATTTGAATAGGCTCTGCTTTCAAAAAGCAGCATCAGTTATTTCAATTATATGAAGTGTAAAATAATCCCAAATTGCCTTTTATTAGTCTCAAAAGTGTCTTTAAGGGTGTTTTCAAAAACGTTTTTGGATAGTTTGCTTTAGGCTGTTATCCATGTAAAGTATGTTTAGAGTGTTTTAAACTAGATTGGAGAGACTTGAAGACGGATGATGGAGATGTGGAATATTGTGACTTGGTGGTTAGAGAAAAAGAATGATTTTGGTCTGTACAGTAAGCTAATTTTGCACATTCGTTGATTCATAGTAGCACCGAGGCGATGCAAGTGTGAAACTGGCGTCTGTCGAATTTTTTGAAATAATGAAAGTTGATCAAAGAGTTTATCAACCAGAATGTCAGCACGCATCTTAAACTGGGAGGGAATGCGGGGGGAATAACACGATCACGTGGCATATCTAAAATAAAACTCAGAAGGACGGGACAACATCATGAGATGCACAGAAGGGACATGAATCCCCTCGGGGGTTAAGCTGTCTGCTCTTTGCACACTGCTCCTGATAGCTTCAGATGGGGTTGTCTTCTGTTGGCATCGCATGAGTTTTTAAGTATAACTGCTAATGCAATTTAAAAAAGAAAAACACAACGAGCTCCCAAAAGATCGATTCTCTTCATCTGGACGTACTGTTTTCAATGGAGAATGTGGAGCTATTAAGAAGCAGCATGTGAGCCTTTTAATTCAGCTCTTTTTGTTGTCCTTGACCTGACGATGTCACGAAAACACTCGTTTCAAATCGACTAAAGAATATTAATAGCTGTAATAGACTGTAGTGTTTTTAAAGCACAGTAAGAAAAAAAAATTAAAATGGGTGTATGGTGATTGTTATTTAGAATTTGGTCCAATCACTTGTCTGCCTTACTGTTAAAAGCACCGATTCACTGTGCGAGCACTACTTCACAGGTAGAGGGTAGTTCTTTTAAAATTTTCAGAGTTTTGTTCTCAAAGATCCAGTAGGAGACTTTTTGGGGGGTTTGACACAGTGACCAGGGCCCGTATCCCTAAAGAATCTTTGTGCAAAAAGTGGCTCCTAGCGGCCAAATTCTAAGAAAATTCTCAGAGTCATGACGTTTTCTTAGAATTTCCCCTAAAAGTGACACGACAATCCCAGTTAATATAAAAGCTATTCCTCAAGATTCCTAGCGCTTAAAAGGGCTCCTAAGGCAAGATCTGCTAAGAGCAGGGAAGAGGACTTTTAGTGGCTTAGGAGTTCCCCTAAGCAGCTGCACAAAATGGCCAACAGAAGAGGCAGGAGTGATGTCCTGCAAACACTGGATGACAGGGAATTATTGAGATGCTACAGATTGGATCGTGCAGGAATCATGTTTGTGGTGGATCTCCTTAGAGATGCAATTACTTCACCAACTCGACGCCACAACGCTATTACACCGGAGACGAAAGTAATCACAACCCCGAGGTATTTGGCAACCGGGAAAATGCAACAATGCAGCAGTGATGACTTGGGTCTGCAATCACAGACATTGCTAAAAGCTGAGCCATGTTACCCTCGTTAAGACCACACTGGACTTGTAACGTTGTGATTTCTACTTCATTAAGGACAGCCCCTTGAGATAGGCCATCTTGTTTTCAACAGGGTCCATATGGGAGTGAAAGTACAAAATATGCCAGCTAGGATATTTATATGAGCAAATAAGACACGAATCATTATTTGAACAGGGTGTAATGAGTTTGTTTTCACATATTTTAGATTCTAATGGCTATAACCCCTACAGCTTACTATTCATTTTCCAGATATTTTCTTGAATGTGAAATATTATTTACAATTACAGTCAGCATAAGATTAGAGTATATAATATGTTTATTGATTTGAGGGTACATCCTTTGCTCATTATCACCAAAAGCTCATTTCCATCAAACTTGTAGGATCAACCAATCACGGCTTTTGAAATGATGACTCATACCTAGCAACGGGGTCAACCACACCTCCTCACTAAGATAGGATTTTTCCATCCATTCCTTGCTCAGAGTTCACTGAAAATGTTCTGGAATCACTTCTAAGCTAAAACTCCTGGCAAGGAATTTTTAGGTTAAGTTAGGAGCTCTCTGAGAGGATTCTCAGAATCTTTAGGGATACGGGCCCAGATCTCACAATAAGGTTTAAAACTTTTATGTTTTTAGTACACGTGGGCACAGTTTTATAACATCAAAGCATCATTAATAACTCAATCCAGACTAAAGAGTGGCTCTGTTCATCCTACCACTGAGCACATTTTGAACACAGTAAGTCAAGAAAAAGGTTAAAAATGACACTTACTTATGTCATTAAATGAGTAATAATGAGTAGAGAGCTATCCCTGTCCCCACACCTCTGAAATGGTTGTAAAACTATGTATGTGCTAGGCAAACAGCATGATTGGTTCATACTTTTCCCATTTAGGCTTTCAATTGTGTCTTTCCAGGGAGGGCCGGGGTATCGCTATCTTTAGCACTTGCGTTTTTAGCTAGCAGAGAGCATATGTATGGGGGAGAAACTTATGACCTCATTAAACACTTTCCTTATGAGCTTCCTGTTTCATTTTCAAGTGTAATTTTATACATTAAGAAAAAAACCATCATGATGTATTTAGGAAAAATTAGACAATAAAGCCGGATATGCTTTATCATTCCTCTCCCTTGAGATAATCAGATCCACTCCTTCATTGTTACATGACAGTTTCACAGAACTAAGATGATGCAAGTTGAGAATTCATAATTCTCACAGATCAATGGGATAATGTCTTTTTTTTTATAAGGTACTTTTATATGTAAAGAAAGATTTGAAATTAAATAGGGTGCTAACTTGTGAGTGGTTGAGTGTCGTTTTCAGTTGTGGCTGCATAATAAGTTGACAGGATACAACTAAAGAAAGGTTCCCTACTGGATCTTAAAATGATTATTTTAGACAATTATTGTTTCCTGATGAAGTGACATCTAACCACTAACTTAAAAAGTAGCCATAGACAACCAGGATTAACTTTAGAGCTCAATTTCTTGAAAGCTAACACACTTGACATGTCTAGGTAAAACCGTTTCCTATGACTCACTGAGGCCCCCTACTGGAAGACTCACGCCAACTGGTAATAACACACATCTGGTAATGAGCTTGCGTGTGAAGCGCGTGTGTGACACATCCAGGAGTATCATCAGCTGGATGACGTCCGTGAATGTCATCATTGTGATTACACTATGAGTGAGCAGAGGGTGAACATAACAAGTCTGAGGGAAGTGGGAGGTGCATGCTGCATGTTATGGCCATCTAGAGCTAAAATGAGCTGAACTAATGGCTAAGCTGTACTGGTTACATTATGATTGTTATTATGTGTCACTTTATAGAGTTCCGTGGAGGTTATTGTATGTAACTCTATACGTCATATGCTCTTGAGTTGAAATAATGTGTCATTTAATCCATTAGTTTATTATTGATTAGCTCTGACTGGGAGTATTTTATGTTTTTCTCAGTTTTATTTCATTCTAAGTCAAATCTTTTACATTTTTCAATAGGACTTAAATTTCTGTGACTCTCAACCAGTTGCTCTTAGAACTGAAGAAGCTTCTTGGATGAACTGTCTTCAACAAAATTAAAGAAGTCCAGTCATTTTTTTTAATATGTCACACAGAAATATTAATTATTCTAAACACAGAAACCTTTCTTCTATCAAAAATTGAATGTAGGAAAGTTTTGTCCAGGAAATTTCCACCTGGAAAGTTTTACAATTGTTGACTAACCAGTGAACAGTAAAATTTGAGGTTTTCAGCAGTTTGTTGTGAGTTATCACTTGAAAATGTGACACATATTTAAACATTGACTCACACTTATGTTTAACAGATTACAGCGTCAAATATTGCTTTCAGCTCTCTTAATAAGTCCTTAATAAGTTTGATGGTGCTCTTGGAAAACTTTTAGATGTTGTTGGCTTTGACCACAGCAGGATGCACGTCTTTGCTTCGGTGCTTAGAGTGGATTAAATACCTAAATATTAACTACCTTTTTTCTCCTTTACTTTCATAGGTTTAACTTTATTTCTGTTTAGGTGTTACTGCTGCTATTGCTGTGCATCCATTACACATTGTGTGTCAGTAATCACTCTCACTCGTTAATTATTCTTTATATTAACCTGCATTTGAAGCTACACTGCATCTTGTGCCTCTGAGGTCTCCACCATCAAAGGCTTTGAAACAGTAACATCAAGCCCAACCAACGGCATGGTTGGCCCGATAGGTGTTTATCACACAACCCTGTCTTTAAATGCGTAACAGGACCTGGTGCTATTAACCTTTCCTGCATGTGTGTGGGTGTTTGCAGAGTTTCGTTCACCATCCCATATCAGCGGCTTGAACCGAACAGCCTCGATGAGCGGAGCCGACCGGATGGAGTCACTTTCGGTCAGCGGCAGCAACAGTCAGCTCAACAACAGCATCCCCATGCAGCAGTATATACCAGACTTCTACGTCCGAGCCCTCACTGACCTACAGTTTGCCAAGGTTGTTTTTTGTTTTTTTTTTTTCTTACCTCCAAATTAACAATCAAGGCCTTTTGTCACCACATAATCTTTCTCCAGGGACTAGAAACCTTTAGGGGAAGTCTTTCCGCCATAAGGACCAGAGTCTAAATTATGTTTTAGAATTCCATTTTTAACTTTTTAACCAGTTCATGGGGAGTGGGTGGAGTGGGTTTGAACAAGCCTTTCCAAAGTTCATGCAGGATTTATGGTCCTGTGTTGGTTACTATCTTTGGCTATCTAAATAGTGGTCATTCAACCAATGCAGTAGCTTCAGAACATGATGGTGCTATGAATATTTATCTCTGTGAAGGTTCTCAGTCATCCGGGTCATCGTAATCTAAGGAGCTTGGAAAGCAAAGCGTGTGGACTTCTTTGAGTTGCTTGAAGACGTTTCACCTCTCATCCGAGAAGCTTCTTCAGTTCTAGGGTCAAATGGTGGAGAGTCCCAAAACTCTTAAACACAAACTTAACAATGTGGTGTATGCTGTACAGTGCAGTGAGGAATGCCCAGACCTCTACATTGGAGAGACCAAACAGCCACTTCATAAACGTATGGCACAACATAGAAGAGCCACCTCCACGGGACAAGACTCGGCAGTCCATCTGCATCTAAAGGACAAAGGTCACTCTTTCGAGGATGCCAGTGTTCACATTTTGGACAGAGAAGACAGATGGTTTGAAAGAGGAGTGAAAGAAGCCATTTATGTCCACTGTGAGCGACCATCTTTGAACAGAGGCGGGGGTTTACGACACCAACTGTCTGCCATCTATGATCCAGTTTTGAGATCCCTTCCCAGACACCTTAACGCCCACTCACATCCTGGACCATCTGACCTCAGGAAATCACGTGATGGGGTGGGGCCAGTTTTCACAATGAGCTCACCTGAAACCCTGGCTGATTGTGACCCACGCCCATTTTCACACCTTGGCTCATGTGATTAGTTAGAGGATCATTAGGGGGTCCATTGTATCTCTCGGTGGGTCACTCCCACAGAGCTTAAATCTGGGACTCTCCACCATTTGACCCTAGAACTGAAGAAGCTTCTCGGATGAGAGGTGAAACGTTTTCAAGCAACTTAAAGAATTCCAGGCGATTTTCTTTCCAAGCTCCTTAGACTATGAATTGTTATCATTCTTACTGGGTGAAAAGCTTGCTGAACGGGAAAAGGGGTTGAAGAGGAAGAAATGCATCAAAATCATATATTAGAAGCAAAGACCGTAACCGCAGTGGACACTTTTAACGGTTGGTTTCGCATCACTGCAAAGAAATATATCATAAATATTTTCTTCTCTGCAGAACAGACCAAGCTAAAGGACCTACACCAATACAGTGAATGAAATGAGCTTATGTTACCAGTTTTTCTGGAGATTTGTGACACTGGTGACGGTAAACAGCTACAATATGTAGACATGGGTCTATGAAGTTCTCAAAAGTATAGGAGCTCTGGGAACAAGTGCTAAAAATAGTTCTGATTTTTATATCAGGTGGCATTTAAAATAAAAATAAGGCTTTGACCTATCAGCGAAGCATTGCACTTGATTTACACTCGCCATTATTGCCTTCACAAACAGATGTGCATGCAAGAAGTGACATCACAGCTGCTGGAATGGTGTCTTTGGTGTCGTTTTTTACTACTTTTACTTCTCATGCTCCTCTCAGTTCTGATTACCTGGTGCAACCGACACAAATGCCTGATTGTGTGGGTCTTTACCAGCATTTCAATGGAGTTCAGAGATTCCCAGTTGATACAGATGGATTTGAGAGTGCAGCTTTCTTTGCAGAAGACTCCAGCAAGTGTGGTGAACGATGGCAGTGCTGTGGTGATGTCCCACAATCAATATAGTGATAGGGAAAAAGTCTAACAGATGGACTGACCAGAAACATACATTTCCTTGCAGCGTCAGGAAAAAACTTTTCATCACACGCAGCAAACAAAGGGAATGATTCACTTTAGCCTCTTTGTCAGTAAAGAAGTACAGAGTTTCCTGGACAAATCACACAGTTACGTGCACTATCCTTACATTGATCCAGTTAGACATCACAGTGACGTTATCCAATTTCTCGTAAAGTCAGACAGAAATTCTGTTTAAAATGCAGGCACACCTTTGGTCTTTAAAATTGAAATTTCCAGGACATACAGTTCTGAAAAGTTCTGTTGGCATGCAGTTTTAAAAGTACTCAGTAACTGTCCATCCATCCATCCATCCATTCGCTTCCGCTTATCCTTTTCAGGGTCGCGGGGGGCGCTGGAGCCTATCCCAGCTGTCATAGGGCGAGAGGCAGGGTACACCCTGGACAGGTCGCCAGTCTGTCGCAGGGCCAACACACAGGGACAGACAACCATTCACACTCACATTCACTCGCACATTCACACCTAGTGGCAATTTGGATTATCCAATTAACCTATCCCCACAAGTTGCATGTCTTTGGACGGTGGGAGGAAGCCGGAGTACCCGGAGAGAACCCACGCAAACACGGGGAGAACATGCAAACTCCACACAGAAAGACCCCGGCCTGATGGTGGAATTGAACTCAGGACCTTCTTGCTGTGCGGCAACAGTGCTAACCACCGTGCCACCGTGCTGCCCTACTCAGTAACTGATAGAAATACAACTGTGCAGATCTTTGCTAACATATTAAGAATGATAACTATTCTCATTATCCCTCATTTTTTCAGATCACACGAGCTCAGTACCAGAACGGCCTGATGGCATCTCGCCTGGACAGCACGCCGCAGTCCCCCGAGAGCAGCCACAACACTATTCGTATGGATCAGACGCCTCCCACCACCATCGGTAACACCACCATTACGGACCTGGGAGCAGACTCCACCCCTACGGAGAACGGCCCGGACGAGACGACGCTTCTCCTCCTCAATGAGCAGAACTCGCCACACACAGGCAACCACCACAGCCAGGTGGAGAACAGAATCTGACAGCCTCCACTGGTACCAGCCCTCCATACTCCTACATTGGCCCACGTGCACTACTACGCCCGGTTGTATGCCGAGGAGGGGAGGATTGTGTGTGAGTGTGCGTGTTTGTGTGAGTGGGAATGCAGGCACAAGCTGATGAGGCCCAAAGAGTCAAGCCACGTTCATACTGTGTAAATATGCAAAGATTAAACACACACACACACAATCGCGCACACACACAGAGCAAACACACACTGATGAGCCAAAACATTTTGACTGTGCTTAAAGGATGAACAGGATATTTACGGCCATAATGTTTGGGCTCATCGGTGTACACACACATACCAAAGTCTCCACACCTCTACCGATCGATGGAACTAGTATCGCGTCAGTGTTTGCACATGCCTCTTGATCTGAAGGACCTGTTTGTCTGGACCAGAAAGCTCCTCCATTTCTCGTTCAGAGGTGTTACCGATTATTTAAGTGTGTGTGGTGTAGTGTGTGTGAGAAAGAGTGTGCGTTGCTTCTAAATCACTGTCCCTAATCAGAGACTCAGGGAGACTCCGCCCTCCTCCTCATTTCCGGATGTACGTAAAAGCAAGTGTGGTCGAAAGCCCCAAACCAGCCCATCGCCGCATGTGTAGCAACCTGCATCCCCCTCCTCCATACAGCTAGAGGACAAAGACAACCCGAGCATGTCTGCGGAGTTCACACAAAGTAATACGTGTACCATAGAAATTTATAGTGAGATATTTATTGGGGGGATATTGTGGTTAAATGAGGATGGGGATGGGGTGGATTTCTATCTATAGAGATATATTTTCTCTTCCTTGTTTCCTGCATAGAAACAGCTGGTAGCCCAGAGCCTTTATCCCAGAGTTGTTAAGAGATTTGCCGCTGATAGACCACCAGTCTGTATTGTGAACAAGACAATCAACATGAATATTTTGAATGTGTTAAATTAAATATGTAGGGTACGTTAACTGTGGCTGCCCTGCTCTCCAAATGCCATATCTGTGTCACCTTTAATTCTGTTCCTCTGAGGACAGACGTGGAGTTTCTAGATGGGTTGCAGAGACGAAGGCGTTCGAGAGCAAAGAATCCTTTCCTACTTTTTTTTGGTTTTTTTGGTTTTGTTTTGTTTCTAAAGACGATGGGTAGTCTGTGTCTGTGCGTGAGTTTGTGTGTACGAGACCAAAGCTGGCCATCATCTGACTTGTTGGGAGCAGAAACCAAAAGTGAGAAGCTTGATCACCTCCTGACTGGAAAATACTTTAAGAAATCTGAGAGTTTATTTATTGAGTTTAATGTCTGTGTATGCGTGTATATATTCCTGTTGATTTGAAGGGGAGAAAATGCAATTTTATTTCACCGTTTTGGGAGATTTTACATGTTAAAATGTTTCTTTCCATTCAGTGATTATGTTTGGGTTTGCTTTTTGTTTTTAATGTAGGAAAAGGGGGTCACTCTAACATAGTTTTTGTATTTGTGTCTCCAAATGCAACATTAGCCACATTCTGTCCGGTTTTTTTGTTTGTTTGTGTGTTTTTTGGTTATATTTTACCAGTTATATTTTACTGTACGCTCAGACAACGTCTTAAAGAAGAATCTGAAAATCTGTTTTCTGGTGGATTTTTCTTTCCCTGAACTCTAACAGGAGCACAACCGTGTTTCGTGGGTATTTCTTTATTTTGTGATACTCTGCTGCTTTTAAGACACCCGTTGTAGAATTTTATTTACACACTAACAACTACATGTAACAGATGTTCACTTTTTGGTACTTTTTATTAGGCTATACTTAAAAGATGGTCATAGCCTTTAGGTTTGAAACATAAGCCCAATGTGGAAGTGCCTTAATCCTGTGTTCTTTCTAATGGCCAGCAGGGGTGACTTCTCTGGTTGCAAAGAAAATATAATTATATAAAAGTTTATGAGGAAATAAATCTACTTTAAGACCACAGCAAAAAGGTTCCTTTTGAGTTTGCAGTCTGAATTGCAAGTTTTTTATTTAGTATAATTTGATGTTTGTTTAGTAAAACAAGGTCCCAATTAGAATAAAATTGTGAATGCATTAGCTCATGGCTGTCTTTTGATAAACAGGTTGGCAGTCCTTGGGCTCGCAGTTCCTCCAGTTGTCAACAGTAAAAATAAATGCACAACTTCATTGAAGATGAAGATGATATAAAGTTTATGGTTGCACCGCCTTTACTTTTTCTGTCATCTTTGAGTAGCAAAGATTTTTTTTACAAGCAACAAGTTTCCAGCTTTGCTCTAAAAGATGTGACCAAGTCTTCTGGGATATGCAGGACACCAGGAGTATGATACGAAGCAAGCGAAAGGAAAGATGATCACAAGCTGGTGTTAAAAAAATTTATTTTTCCTTTTATTGTTGCGGTTTTTGAGATCGGGAGCATTAACATAACACCCAGCAGCAAAAATGATTTTGAAATTTGAAGAAATTAGTATTACTACATCTACTACTACTTGTTTTCTGGATGAGGAAATCTGAAACCAAAAGCATTTCCGTTATTGTGGAATTTCCTATCTTGTTGAAGTGAGATGTCAATGAAAGTGAGTTTCAGCAGTGGTGGGAAAGGCCAGAGAGGTCAGTAAATTTCCAAAACTTCAGCAAGTGCAACACATGATTAGAATTTTAGTGTCTTTAGAAAATAAACATTTTTGACGTAGTTACATGTAGTTGACTTAATGTTGTTTCACAAATTATTATTATTTTATTTCTTTCACCAAATACAAAAGTGATCCTCTAACATTTCAATGTTAGATGATGCATTTTATGTCTCAGTTGGCAAACCTACAACTTTTTGCACCAAACCAGGTGCTTTGTGAGTGTGACTTGTATATTTGAATCATTTATTTGGCAGGTTTAATTGCATGTTACTGCCTACCAAAGACTAAAGTACAGCACTGATGCTGCTTATAAAGAGGCTGTGGCTGTTGGCTGGCATCTTCTGTGCAAATATTGCAGCTAAACAGTTTTGGGGAAATGCATTTCAAGCAGGCTGTGAATGTATTTGAGCACATGGAAATATATTTAGAAGGAAAAAAAGTGCTGCTTGAATGAGATTTTTCATCTCTTTTTCACACTTAAAATGCCACTAGATAACGCTAATGGGAAGGATTGTCAATAAATGGTAACTGAAGTCATCTATTTAATTATTCAGGTTAGTTGACACCAATTTAAATCAAATATTGAAAGAAAACCAGCAGCCTCTCCAATGCTTTAATGACAAGCCCCAGTGAGTAAACACTAGTTCTACTTTTGAATCTGCATTAGCTTCATGTGCTCATGTTTTACTCCGTTTCCAAGAAATGTTTGTATTTCTTGTCTTTTAGGCAAAAAGTAAGAATTTTGCAAGTGACAAAGATTCAAAGACTCCATGGTTTTTGTGGTCTAAAAACAGAAGCAGCACACAACACACAGTTGTGTCACTATGCTGCTGGTAACCCAAATTTCATAATCATATTATCACTGACTTCATCAAGTGACTGCAATAATTTCACTCCCCTGTCCACACAGAAGCTAAAGGACTTTCTCACTGCTGTGTTGGCTTCACTACTTTTTAATGACTGTACTTTTTTGTGTGTTCATTCCTGTTTTTCCTTTTTCTTCCTTGTTTTTTTTACTTAAACACCACAGAGACACACGCAAACACACACTCCTATTTCAAAGGACTGTATTTTTTTCCATGTTCATGTTTGAGTGGCCCCCCATCCCACAACCCCTGCTTTAAATTGTTCTGGGTTTGGGTTTATTATGGTGCACGTGAATGTGTTTGTCAGTGCCTATATAAGGGGGGGGGGGGGGGGGGGTGTTTTCTTTTTTTGTACCTCAGAACACTGTTAGTGATTGTGGTAATAAATTTTTTTTTTTTTTGTCTCGAGTTAAATTTGGGAACAGAGCGAATGGAGCGACTGGCATTTGGGAAAAAATACTGATTGTCCTTCATTCTCTCTGGCATGCTTTAACTTAAATATAAATAGACACAAGGTGTAAATACTGTTTTATAATTTCTGTCTTAATGAGTTTTGAAAATGAAGAAAGTTATTAATAAACCTGAGATATATTTCTCTACAGCTTTGTGATTGCCTTGTTTTGTTTCTGGGGCTGATCTGACATGTTTTTTTCCCAATAATGGACACATACAATACTACGCTTTTTAGTCCTCTATACTGTTTAAAGCTATAAATATATTTAATGCAAATCTAATTTTTCACCACTGACTCACAGATTTTACTTCTTGTTTTTGATAAAAACAAAACATTGCCTCAGCAATCAAAAACATATTCCTCTAGCTCAGAGGTTCCCAAAGTGTAGGGCCCGCCCCCTGGGGGGGGGGCGCGCAGAGCCATTGCAGGAGGGGCGCAGTATGGGGGGAAAAAAAAGAAAAAAAGAAAATGAATACTTGGACACTGCTAGCATAATTGACAGGTTTTTGACGGGGCTCGCACGCAAACGCAAAGCAGGATATGAAGCATCGCCAAATATGTTTCCAAACCAACTTCATTCTAAGCCAAAGACAAGAAAATATGGTGAAGCTTATCTTCCCTTTGGCTTCACCTGCACAAGTGTCAAGGCAGGTCTCCCCTGCAGAATTGGTTTTCCCTTCGTCGGGAGCAGCGCTGGGCTCTCCAAATAACAAACAGAATCCCACATTCTTGATTTTTAGTTCACAAACACTTCTTGGCTAACTACTCCTGACATTTTGGAGATGTTTGCTCTTTATACAGTAAAGTTACAGCGGGATACAAATAATATCAGGCTGATCCTGCCACAATTTGTCCCGCGGTTCAAATCACGGACAAACAGTATCCCACAGTTGTTTATGTTTTTAAACCCATTTTGCACAGAGAGGCATTTTTTGAAAAATGTATTGATAGCAATGTTGAATATTAGTTATTAGCCATGAACCATGAAACAATTGGAAGAAAATTCTATTTTTGGAACCTTTTGATCTAATACAAAAAATAAATAAATCTGAAATTGCATAAAGAAGTTCACATTTGTATCGTATTTACTACATCAGGCATTTATTATTTAAAATGCATTGTGCATTTTTTTTATTTAATTTTTTCAGGGGGAAGAAATCAAACTGATGATGTAGAAGTCTTAAAAACCTGCATTTCAAAAATGATACACTTGGTTTTGAATGGTTGGATTTAAATGGTTAGGATATGGTGCATAATTTTTACAATAATTCCAACTAGTTTTCAGAGTTTTCAGAAGCACAAGTCTGGATTGATCACATCTGCATCTGTAGATGTGATAAATGGGGAAGAGTAGAAACGCAAGGAGAAGAATAAAACCAAAGAGCCCTTTGTGGTATTGGTCACCATGTTTTTTTCTTCTGACTTGGAAAGAAATTAAATGATCATTCGTTGAAGCCACAATAACGCTCAAAAAATCATTCTTTTCCATCACAAACAAAGTTAGACTTTGGTTAGAGTAAAATGCAACTAAAAAAATGTAAAAACAAAGATTTACTTTAATAATTAATCATTTTACATGAGTGAAACTCCACTTTATGCCAATGTAAATACATTTAACTACACAATCCTTGATTGTGTTTCTTAGCCTTTTGTGTGACACCCCTGCAATTGCCCCCATGGTGATCAATCTGTAGAGAAACAAAATGAGACAGAAAGACACACACCAGGCTGTCAGGAGGTTATTAATTTATACAGAGTGGCCTACTGTTCCCTCTCACTCCCAACTTTATTCAAGTGTTCAGCTGGAAAAAACTGGTTCTCCCCAGTTCGCTGTTTATTGCTTGTAGCCGCGTCACTTCAGTGTCTCACCACATGCCAAAACGTTCCCCTTTGATGGATGCTGTTCGCTTTGGATGTACCCATACACACCTGATTCACCCAGGCTATGGTGCGTGCACACACACACACACACATTCTCGTTTTGCTATCTTAGTGAGGACATCTAATTGACCATAACATAATTGGAACCCTGACACTAAAACCAAATTTTCAGTTTAAAAATGCCTTCAAGCTCGTGGGGACAGGCACTTTTGTCCTCATAAGTGACTGTTGGTCCCCACAAGTATAGTAACGTTCCAATTTATGGTCCCCACAAAGATGTCTAAACAGGCACACACACACACACAGAGCTCACCTTTTTTGTGCAGCTACTTGAACATAAAATCTGAGTCACTTATTCTCCAAAAACACTGTTTGTTGTTCCACTTCTAAATGCATGAATATATGGAAACTCAAATGAAGTGTCCTATATTGCTAATCTCATATAATACTCCAGCATTTATTAGTATTTATTTTATAATGATTGTTCTTCAAGATGATCAGTGATATTTTCAGGTCAGAGCTTTTAATGTTGTGGCTAACCGGTATTGATGAAAGCATACATTTTCCCTTTTTTTTAAATGACCAATAGAATTACACTGAAACTATACTGAATTGGTGTCTAATGTCTTTTAAACGTAACCTTGTTAGGTCAAATCATCCACTCGGGTTTTGTTCTGGTATTCTTAAGTTTCCTAGGAGGCTAATTGCTTTGTGGTGAGCCTGTTGAGGCTTGAAATTTGCCTCTTCCGTGTAGTTCACCAGTCATCTGTTGTACACAAGCACTTCATTTTAATGATTATCTGATGTTTCCTGTTGCACTGGTAGTGGGAGAAAAATTTCCCTTAGGGTAAGGCTTTGGAAAGGCAGCGATGAAGAAAGGTTTCAGCTGATGAATGAGTCAACCTACTTTTAATTCCTGTGTGAAAACTTAAAGTCAAGAAATTGAGGTTAAATTTGTTGGAGCATTAAAAAGAGCCCAAGAGCGTCTTACAACTAAAGTCTGATGTTGTCAATTCTAATGAAGATGCAGTCACTTTGGAAAAGCTTCTTTTGTTTTAAACTTGATTCATTTGCATAAACACTGATAGGACATTTTTTTTAATTTTATATTGTCATTTTTGCAACATTACTTGGTATTGCTACAATTGAAATACATTAATAAAGTAGTTGGAGCTGTGTCACCTCGAACACTATTTAAGTAGATTACGTACAGTGGCTGTAGACTAGATTTTACTGGAAGTTGCTTATATCTTTTTCTTTCCTCCTTCCTTGTTGATGATTCTCAGAAGTTGTCTAATACAAAAGATTATCAGCTGAATCTGATACTGAAGCATGGATTACACACTTGTCTGTACTGTCCATTATTTGTTATTGCTAGAGCATGGTGTATTATATAAGAATGATATGAATCAGTTGTGAAGGAAGTAGAAGGCGGATTGAATTTCAAACCGAAAAAATTCCAAAGCTACTGGCTGTGTCAACACCAGGGATTTTAATTGTGAAAATAGCCTAAGGGAATAATGTGATCTTGTATAATAGAAACAGTATCAGGTCTGATACATCACCTAGACCTGCTATTAGAAGGTGGAGAAAGGAGAGGAGTAATGATAGCTACGGGGCCAACCTCATCGTATTGTCATTAGCCGTAGTGTGCCAAGAGAGATTTCCGGATGATTGCAGTTTCACTGTGATGCAATCTAACCCTGTGTTGCAGTCAAACTCAACTGGCTATATCTGGTGTGCTCAGGAAGAGTCTGTGACCAAAAAAGGAGTTTGTGTTGGAAAATGTAACAACATGTGTAAACACACCTGTTGCCCTATGTAGTTTGAATTATCACTGATAATAAATTACCAGCAGTCTAAATACTTTACATGTTGTCTAGGAGTTAATTTAACAATACCCTACACCAAGGGTGTCAAACATAAGGCCCAGGGGCCAGAATCAGCAGAGCAAACATTCCAGTCCGACTCATTGGAAATGCTGTGGAAAATGTAAAGGATTGCATAGATTTTGCACTTTTTACTATATTTTAATACATTTCACAGCTTAGAGTGGCTGGAGGGCCAATCTAGTGATCAAATAGCAAAATTTAAAAAAAAAAATAAAAAATTTCTGAAAATGTCATGTTTTTTAAACTACTCTGCCACAGAGGCTTATAGTGTTTACCAACACAGCAATGCTGTTGAACAACCTCTTTTTTTGGACATCAGGAACATCAACAACTAATAACATGCAGTCTTTCGGAAATTGCCCTTGGGTGAATGGCTTTCCTGCTTTGGCGATTGATTCACTAACTGCATAACTTCCATCAACAGCAGCATCAGTGTCCTTAATGGCTTTGTGGAAAAGTTCTTGTTTCTTCCTTTTGGTAGCTGCTCAGCTAGTTTTTTCCTGTCATTGATTATATTCCTTCAGTATGGCAAGTTACACATAAGGCAGCTCGCACTTTCACCAAACTGCAATGTCCATCTTTCTTGAAATATCCGGTCTTGGTCTGTCTGACATGTCTGATTTTGCTGCTGCCTACTTTGATGACATAGTCATTTTCAGTTCTACCTGGGAAGAACGCCTGCAACACCTGGAGAAGGTATTGGCGCGTCTTCAGTCTGCAGCATCGCCTGTAAATCCAGCTAAGTGTAACATTGCCAAGGCTGAAACTGAGTACCTTGGGTTTGTGATTGAAAATGGAGTGAGAAAACCTCAAGTCAATAAAGTCACCGCCATAGAATCCTGTCCCTTGCAAGAGACCAGAAAACAGCTGAGATCATTTTTGGGTATGGCAGGATTCTGTCACCGGTTTATCCATCATTACTCTGCCGGGGCAGCTCTGACAGCTCTGACTGGTTCCTGAAGTCCCAATAGGATCCACTGGATGGAGGAGGCTTTTCAGGACCTACGACAATCTCTGAATAAGATAAGATTTACTTTACCAAATTGACCATCCTTGCCGTAATGGTCTATTTGATTCACCTTTTGTTGTTTATTTTATTTATTTTTTATTTTCACTTGCTAGATACGGGACAGACTTGAATGAGGAAAAGAAAAGGGAGAAAGGAAGAGGGGGAAAAACAGCGGAGAAGAGGGAAAACAAAAAACCAACTAAATAAGCAGACAAAAAAAAAAACATATATCAATCACCCGGATCACCTGTTGAGAAAGAAAAAAGAAAACAAGCAGAAGAAAACGAGAGTAATACAATAAACAACATCATGAGGATCTATGGGAATATGACAGTAAATACTAAATATTAAACATTATTGTGCAGCACGTAAGATCGACAGCGCACAGTGTGCTTTGAGGTAGGAGCCAAAAGGGGTGTAGTTTGTGTGTGTGATCACCTGTGTGTACACCTGTGAGCATGGACGCGCTTGTTTTTAAAAGGTTCCTTCATGTAATGATCTGCTAGAGGGTGTGGGGGGGCCACAGCCCCGTCCTCCAGGGCATGAAGCAGGTATGGAGGAGATCAAAACTCCAGACATCCAGAGGCCCCCAGAACACAACAGACCAAGGAAGACCAACAGAGGGGCAGCCGCGCCACTGTCCCAGAAAGAGCTGAGGAGAGTCCCAGATGAGGGCTCACTCAGCAGCCGTGGAGCAGAAGCCAGGGGGGGTTGCAGTGACGCGCCCGTGAGCTCCACCGGCAGCCAGCTGTGCCTGAGTGACCGAGCCCCAGGCCGAGAGGCCGAGGGCACCGCACCCCCAAAGTGGCCCGAGCAAGCCCCAGGCTCCAGGCCCCGACAAGCAGCCACCAAGGAGTGAGCTGGTGGGTACCTGGACGCCCATCCCCAGACACAAAGAACCACCAACTCATCGATGTCTGAGGGCGTTTGCCACCGGCAGGGGAAGTGGGGGGGGTAGATAGGCAAAAAAAAACCTCTTAATACTCCAAAGAAACACATGACAAGCAACAGGGTTGGGTAACGGGTGACAGACAGCCAATGTAGACAGTGCATCCGGGCCTGCAGCATAAGCGCTGGTCTCCTTGATCCACCGTCAGCATCGGAAGGGAATAAGCGTCGAAGGCGTTTGGAGGGGGAGGGGGGATGAGTGTACATCAGCATGTGTATATATATATGTCTCTGTGTGTGTGTGTGTATATATGTCCAGAGTTCAGCTGAGACAGTGTCCTTCGCCCTGCCAGGCTAAGTAAACAGTCTTCCAGTCAATCCAGGTGGCCTTGCATAGAACAGGGAGGAACAGTCTAAACACAGAGCCCAGTCTTGCACAGCCCTGATTTTGAGAGACATTTCACTCTTCAGACGAAGCCTCCGAGAGAAGTTTGTGAGCTGTTCTGTTACAGGGACCGCTTGGAGAACGTCATCCAGTGGCCTTCATCAGCCGCAAGCTGTTTCTGAGGGAAGTACGATACTCAACCATCGAGAAGGAGGCACTGGCCATTAAAATGGGCCCTGGACTCCTTTAGGTATTATCTTCTGGGACAGAAGTTCGTATTGGAAACAAACCACAATGGATAGAGAAGATGAAGGACACAAACGGAAGGATCACGCGATGGTACCTTGCGATCCAGCAATTCCGATTCACCATCAACCACATTCCCAACAAGCATAAATGCACTGCAGACTGTCTCTCTCGCAGTCCCAGTGAGACAAGAGGGGGAGTGTGTGATGGGCTGCAGTGACAGCCACACAGTGGTAATATCCACTAAGTATTAGTGTAGAGGCTTATACATAACACAACATTCACATTTTTTCTTTCTTTAAATATAGGATTTAATTCACAGGATAATAAATGACTGGTTTTGGTTTAGAATTAATTCACATACTCGCATAACACTGTATTCTAAAATATGTGTGCACGTTTTAGTTTATACTGTTATCAGAAATAACAAATATATTCAAAATAATCACTCCAGCTGTTAACACATTTTTTAAAAGAAAAGAAATTTTAAAAATTAGAAAGAATGAAGGCAGAAAGAGGCAAGAAAGCTGATTCAGCAGCCAAATGAAAGGCCAAAGACACAAACAACGTAAGACAACTGAACTGCATCATCCCATTTCCTGCAAATGTTTGTGAAGACAATGTTTGTTTCTGTCCTGATGCGTGGTTTTCAGAAGAGAGAACTGAAATTTTAGGGCGCAGGAGGAAACAGACAGAACAGAAAACGGTCAATAAGTCAAACCAAAAAAACCCACCTGGTAGAAGTTTGAGGCGCAGTACAGCGAGCTAAACGGACTCTATGAAAAAGACCAAAGAGAAGACAGGACTATACCTTATAAACACACTGAGTCAGTGGGGATGAGATGTAAGACACAACTTCTACAGTGAAGTGGGGAAACAGCCAAACTGCACATGCTAAACAGTATAAAGAAGACTCACACTAAACATAGCAGAGATAAAAAGGACAGTGGGACGCGTTGAGTAATAAAAGGATCAAAAACAGATAAAACTACAGTTTTATGTGAAATTTAAACTGTTTTCAGCAAATCCATGCATGTCCTCACACCCCCCACCCCTTCAATTCACCTTCCTTAACCCCTTACCCAACTGCAGATTGGATGGCAGTGAGCCTATCCCAGCTCACGCTGGGTGAGACATGACCTAACATGCATGTCTTTGGACTGTGAGAGGAAACTCCAGAGTGAAAGCCCCAGCTGAGCAAAAGGTTTAAAATCAGGATCCTCGAGATATAAACCAGCAAACCTGTCAGCTGCACTGCCTTTCACTTCCTATGTCAAAAAACATTCTAATGAAATCTAATATATTTTAGTGGAAGATACATGTCTGGTTATCAAGGATCATATCCTCAAACTCTGTTTGCCAAAGTTTGTCGTATCTCTGTGTGTTTCCCTTTGATTTCATCATAAAGGAAATGAAAAAGTAAAGTGAAACTGCCAACCAGCAGCATAATGCTCATTTGCTATAACTGCTACCTTTAATTGTATTTATTTATTGCTTAATTTAGTCTCTTCTTCTTGGCTAATGGTACTGACACACAGTCAGGATTTGTTTTTGTTTTTCTTGCTTTTTTTCCACCGTGATTTTCCAACAGTGTTCTTGTATGTCTCTGTATGATTGTTTATTTTTATTTTTTGGTTATCTGTCCCAGATCACACACGTCGATTCATTTTGTTAGTAAGAAGAACCAGTGAAAATTCCAGGCTTTTATCTTTAATTGTTTTCAAGTTATTCACGTTGCCCCAGATTTCAATGTGCTGGAAAATAGCCTGAAAGCGGGTCAGCTGACCATTTAAAAATCTATATCTTGAAAAGTATTTGCTACATGAAGCTAGAATTTCACAGCACTCATTATATGCTTCCAAACTTTGGACCATAAAACCATTATCTGTTCAACGCTGATATTACTGAACCCTTTGTTACTGTTTCAATAGCCTTTATTTACCTTCAATATGCTCAAATCATCTCCTTAAAAATTCTGTTTTTAAAATCATAAATCTGGAGTCAAATGTGCCTATTATAGCTGCAAAACTAGTCACACAATGAAAACTTTTATTTGGAGATCGTAGCATTTTTAAAGTTTATATGAAGCAACAGGATGTAAATATCATAAACAGTATATTTAAGTGGAGCCCTTCCCCTGCCAGGCACTGATAAATTACTCAGAGCTTTCAACTGTGACAACTATGCCTGACACACTCGGTCAATAAAAAGGCTCTAAGAGCATGTGGCAGCAGGGTGTGGTTTTGGCTCACCTGCAGAGGAAGCACCAGGAAAGTGGAGAAATAAACAACCCAACTAAACCACGTTAAACTGTATCTGACTGTATGTTGAGAATTCTTGGTATCAGCTTTGTAACATACCTAACACAAATAGCACCAGTTGCACTACACTTCCTATTTTCTTTCCTCAAAAAATATCAGCAAAACCCCACAGAGTGCTCAAATAAGTGAGAAAAAATAACAGCTTTCAAACAAGTAAATGTTGGGTTTCATGTGACGAGCCATGCGCTTCATCGGCTTTCTGTACTTTCTGTTATTCCCGCTGTGTCTCCACATGGCTTATACTTTTAAGACGCTGATATTACTCAACCCTTTGATACTGTTTTAATACAGGGCCAACAAAGAGTTTACAGATGCCAATCTTACACCTTTATTTACCTTCAGTATGCTTAAATCACCTCCTTAAAAATTTTGTTTTTAAAGTCATAAATCTGGAGTCAAATGTAGTAACTAAAAAAAATATAAACGTACAGTTCTCAGTATTTTGTTGCTTGTTGATTCTGCTTTATGATTCAGCGGTATAGCTTCCTACTTTCAATATTGCATGTGAGGGTTTTCAGGCTGTTCAATGTAACTCTACTTCAAAAAAGGAAAAACATTGTTTTCCCCTTAAAAATATAAATAACATAATTCAGTGATAGTTATAGTTTATTTATTGCTAGATACTAGGGGACCTTCAAACATGTCAGTGTAATTCCAGTATTTCATCACTGAAAGCACCGGAGCTCCACTCCTTGTTTGGCTCTAGAAATTCCCCAATAGGAGGAGACGAGGGAGCGTATAAAACTCCTGCCAGTCAGGTCAGTCAGACAACTGCTAACAAAGCTCACTGACACTGAACTGAACTACAGGTTTCAACAGGTAAGCTGACTCAATTTGTTGACAGTGTTAATGTGGAGCAGATTATAAGGAGGATCCTTTATAGAGTGTAGTTGTTTTTTGCTAAGGTTTCATTCATAGATTAAATTCACAAATTGGTGAAGCAAATGTCTATATTTCTTTAATGCATTATATAAAAATGTCATGTTTTTTTGGTTGAATAAGAAACAAAAATAAATAAAATAACTGATAAAAAGGTAGAAGACATATTTAGATAATGTGTGAGTGAATGAATGTGAGTATAATAGAAACTGTTTTTTGGGCTTTAGCAGATCTTAACTCAGTAAGAGATGGACTTCAAAATGAGCTACATGGCTGAGGAATGGAGCCTCAAGATGCCCAAGGGACTGGACTTGAAGGTTTTACATCATCCAGTGACAATGAAGAGTGTAGCCCACCTAATCATTGCCATGAACCGGTTAATGACCAGCACGTCAGGGTCAGTGCTGAGCACAGACTTCCAGGATGAAAACCTGCTGCCCATCAGGTTGAAGAGCTTTTTGGAAGGTAATCACACAGACAAGACTTCATTTAAATAGTGGAAAAACACTGAACTATTATATTATATACTATTATCTATGTCTTTTCTCTGATCTAACTAAAGCCTTTGGTTTAAAACAGCATAACAACACAGTATTCAACCATGAACGTCTGTTTTTTTTTCCTCCCCAGAGGAGAGTATACTAGAGAGGACAGGTCCACCACCTCAGTTCACCAGCAGGGGTGAGATTGAGTGCACTGTGACTGACAGCCAAAAGAGGAGCTTGGTTCTGGTCCAAAGCAGCATGGAGCTCCATGCAGTGATGCTGCAGGGAGGCAGTGATGACCGCAAAGGTAACTACATGTGACACTTAGACGTTTAAATAGTTGAAAATAGTTGAAAATCGTTCTCGATGCAGAATCATCTGTTTTACATCATCCGTGTTGTTAGAAACATGAAGTAGAAAAGAACTAAAATGCCATAAAGTAGAAAGGATAGGTAACTTGAATTTATTAAATTGATTCAATTGTGCCTCTAACATTTTCCTGCTTACGTACGCTGCCATGATTTATTAAAATGACCCTGTATCCATCACTCTCTCCACAGTGCACCTGAACATGTCGACCTACGCGCACCCTACACCCATCGCTGAGACCAGGCCTGTCGCTCTGGGCATCAAAGGCACAAACCTCTATCTGTCTTGTCATGAGGATGACGACAAGCCAACCCTCCACCTGGAGGTAAACTTCTTTCAGGACTCTCACATGAAAAGCACACCATTTGTTATAATCTATAAGACACTGCACACATGTAGATGAATTAATATTTGATATCAGGCCTAATTTTGTTGACTGAAACTCTCTGACATGGATGTTTGCTCTTCTCAGGAGGTGACGGATAAAAACAGTCTGACAAGGATAAGCGCTGAAAGCGACATGGTGCGATTTCTCTTCTATAAACGCGACACTGGGCTCAGCATCAGCTCTCTCATGTCTGTCCGCTGCCCCAACTGGTACATCAGCACAGCGCAGGACGACGACCAGGTGGTGGAAGTGTGTCAGGAGACCGCCCCACGCTACAGAAGCTTCAACATCCAGCGCCAGAGTTAAAACCCATTAAGGATTCCCAAGATGAATTTTGGAGCTCTATTTGCGCTCCAGTTTGACCTTCTTAAAGTATGTGCTAGGTACATAAATTGGAATGATTAATGATGTAAAGTTACATCACAAGGTAGCATCATTGTGCTCTCTGAGCATCTGGTGTGTATTTATGTATTTATGTATTTATTTTTATTTCCATTTTTATATCTTATGTCTTATTTTTCTTTAGAGTTGATTGAAAGGTATTTGATATGTGAGACTTAAACTTCACATCAGTCTTTTTATGTGTTTAAACTGTGTACTATAAAATTTTCATGCAATGAGAAGGCTGTAGATTTAAGATGGAATGACGTACTGTAATACTCTTGTCTAAAGTTGACAGATTGTTTTAAATCTTTTGTTCACCTTGTGTAAAAAAAAAAAAGCTCTAATAATATGTTTCTTGCAAAGATCTAAAATAAAAAAATCAATATTTTCACAACTTCTGCTCTGACATGATAACTGTTAAATAAGAGGAACTTCTCCTTGTACTATACCTGCTTTTATAAATGTCTAGTACTCCAAGTGTTTAAATAATTAACCCAAAACTGATATATTTTCACAAGTCTATACAAATCCTAATTTGAATTTGAATTTTAAAAAATAATTAATAAAGGAGTGCGTCACTAGAGGTGCGCAGCTGCATTTTAAATTAACTGAAGCCGGTAAAGAGAAGAGTGTTGGAGGCCCAAGTAGAGGGAGTTACAGTCGTCCAATCTGGATGTGATAAATGCGTGGATAATCTTTTCAAGGTCCTTTAAAGGAAGGAACGGCTTTGCTTTAGATATCTGACGCAACTGGCAGAAGCTGTTTTTTCCCACAGTGGAGAGCTGTTTCTCAAGTTTAAAAGAGCCATCCAGGAACACTCCGAGGTTTCTTACAGTGAGCGAGAGATGGCTAGCGAGAGGGCCAAGGGCATCAGCTAACTGGTCTAGCGGAGTGTGACTACCAAAGACTTCGATTTCAGTCTTATTCTCGTTCAATGTAAGAAAATTATGTGACAACCAAATTTTAACTTCATGCAAACAGTTGAACAGATGTTGCAAAGAAGCAGACACGTCAGATTTCAAAGGTGAATAAATCTGGATATCATCGGCATAACAGTGAAAGGAGATGTTGTATTTTTAAAAAATTAATCCCAACGGCAACATGTACAAAGAGAAAAGAGCGGGACTGAGCATGGACCCTTGAGGTCCCATAGCAGCAGAGAACGACCTCTCTGAGAGATAGGATTTAAACCAAGTTAAAACCGTACCTTTGAGACCAACATCATGTTCCAATCTTGATAGAAGAATGTTGTGGTTAACCGTGTTAAAAGCAGCAGTCAAGTCAAGTAAAACTAAAAACACGGAATAGAGGTTTAAAACCAGACTGAAACTTTTCATTAATACCATTTGCATCTAAGTTATAGATCTTAAATTCTGTGTTGGAATCTTAACAGTTTGTTTACAACCACAAATCTAATGCTCCTGTTGCTACTAGAACCTCTTTAGGTTTCTCTTCCTAAAATAAATAATTGCTGTTCTTCGCTGACACTTTTGTTAATTCTTCTTTTATTCCAGTTCTTTTCCTTTCATCTTGTCTCTCTGTTTTGTTTTCTGTCTGTATCTTAAGTTCATATGTCTTAGCCCTGGTCTCAGTCTTCAGTATTTCCAGTCTTATGATCTCTTGTCTCATGTGCTTTAGGTTTAGTTCTGCTTCTT
Organism: Rhamphochromis longiceps; assembly: GCF_057381845.1. Taxonomy (NCBI): domain Eukaryota; kingdom Metazoa; phylum Chordata; class Actinopteri; order Cichliformes; family Cichlidae; genus Rhamphochromis; species Rhamphochromis longiceps. The sequence goes on along the minus strand of NC_140568.1, from coordinate 40,169,894 downwards.
TTGTCGCTTTATCTGTTTATCTGGTTAGTTTCAGTTATACTTCCACCTGCTGCCTTTTCCCTTGTTATCCTGTGTGTGAATATATTGTCTGAGTCTCCTCTGATCCTTTTGTCATGCTCTCCCTCAGAGCTGGATTCCTCTTGGTTTTGTGTTTCCCTAGAAAATGTATAATTCTGGTTTCCTTCTTTTTGATCTGCATTATTTTTTTTTTTTACCTTGTTTGAGCTCAGCATACTTTTAAGTTTAGTTCTAGTTTTTCTTCTGAGCGCTGCATTTCTGGGTGCAGCTACTGCCTGACACACAGCCGACTTCGACTGTTTTTTTATTTTGTCTTTCTGGGAAGCAGTTTGTAAGCCTGAAAATTACTATGAAAATAAACATTGTTATTTGTTATTTTTATAGATAATTGTAGCATTTTTATTCATGAGGAAATCCACTGACAAGGATTGAAATTATTTCAAACAAACGAAGCCTTATTGCCAGTGTTGGGGTTGAAGTAATGCAGCATGTTACTTGATTACTCCATAGAGAAAGTAATTTGTTACACTACTCATTACACTATTTTCTTTGAATGACTTAAAACCCATTTTCACATAATTACCAGTTAACAACATAAACCTTGGGCTACAATCCCACACATGGACACAAACCCTATCCTAATGAGGACAAACATCTTTGTATTAGTGTTTACTGTTGGGTTCATTCTTGAGAAGGAGAAGACAAATATGCTCAAAGTGCATTTTCTTCAATTTATTAAGCAGTTGAAGGTTAAGTAAAAAATCTTTATTATGTGTGATGAACAGGATACTAAGCCACAGTTCTTCTTACTTGGCTGTGATCCAGCGCTTCAGCTCATGCTTCTTCTTCTGCAGCTTTCTGGGCCTTATTTGGAAACACCGCTTCACCCATCACCATGGCAACCACCTCTTACCCTCCAGTCAGACCTGCATAGAGAGAAGAAGAGAAGGGGGGGGGGCTTTTTCTTAACCTGAAATTTACAGCCTTGTCTTCTCTAACAGTGTCAGGCTAACGGTGTGTTCACACCGAACGCGATAGATGCGATAGGCCTCCACTAGTGAGGCAGCCCTCCCAATCGAAATTTCTCTCTTTGGGGCCTTTCTCTGTAATGTCTAATGTTGTCTGTGTGTAGCAATCTACTTCTAAAACTACTCTATAATACTTAACTGTGTGGTAAGTATAAAACATGTGTGTGATGTAATTATGACATAGTTGTGAGACATATAATAATGAGGTATATTTGTATTAAAGATGACTAAATTCCAACATTACGTATGAACATAAAACACAAGGCAAATATGGAAACCAGCCCAAAGACACCTCAAAGCAATCGCAACAGTGATTGAACAGGTAGAAACAGAGCTGCTTTTATTACCTGTTGAAGTTCAGGGTCTGACTGCTGGGCTGGGGTTGGCATTTACTCAGCTTTAACATCACTCTGGGTTCTTGGCTATATTTGTGTTAGCATGCTGCCTGTGCAGATGCTAGCAAAGAGCCCAAGTTGTGGCTGTTTCTGTCCTGGATGAAGTTTGCACTTGAACGTTTCATTTTGTACAATAGAAATAAAGTTATACAAAGAAGTTATAGTTATACAATGAAAAACAGAAACTATTGCTGCACATGTTAACAACCCCATTCAACAACAAAATCCATTTTATAATAGGTAAATTGTGTTTACCCAGACCTCCTTCTTTCCAGCCACCTCCTCCAGCTTGTCTGGGGAAACACCAAGGTGGTCCCAGGCCAGCCGAGAGATGTAATCGCTCCAGCGTGTCCTGGCTCTGCCCTGGGCCTCCTGCTGGTGGGACATGCCCGGAACACCTCACCCAGGAGGCGCCCAGGAGGCATCTTTATCAGATGCCTGAACCACCTCAGCTGGCTCCGGTTCTACTGTGAGCCCCTCCCAGATGGCTGACCTTCTCACTCACTCTTTCTATCTCTCTCACTCTTCTCAATCTCTACGGCAGAGGCCAGCCACCCTTCACCTCCTGGCCACCACCCGACTCACAATGAACCCTAACCTCCTGCGGTGGTGGGCCTGCAGGAAGATGGGCCCATGTCCGTTTTTTGGGTGGTGCCCGGCCGGGTTTGGCCACCAGATGCTCACCCTCAGGGACCCTCCCCAGGTCTGGCTCCTGAGTGGAGCCCCGGTAACCCTATCCTGGGCAGGGTAAACTGTTCCCTCGGTGGTCTTCTAATAGGGGTCTTCTGAATGGCTCTTTGTGTCGTCCCCCACCCAGGACCAATTTGCCATGACAGACCCTACCAGGGCACAAAACATAGCCCCTGGGATCCCTGGGACACACAAACCCCTCCACCATGAGTAGGTAGCAATTTGCGTAGGAGGACCCAATTCCTTTCATCTTATTTCTCCTAGTTAACCATTGTTGCCTGGCCTGTAAGAAAATTGATGAGAAAAGTCTGCTTCCGCTGTGCTGCAGAGTTTTAAGGGCCATAAATAAAAACTCTGTCACCCAACACCTGTCCATATACCCAGCCAACAACAGTTGAGGTAATGTAAAGAGAGGAGAGTATACAACATGCCAGATAACAGACAACCTTGCCTAATACCTCTCCAGACAGGGAGATGTAAAGAGAGGAACTAGTTTAGGACATCCAAACCACAAATGTTGCATGGTCTCCTCAGCTTGAAAAAAATACAAGCTTATAATCTTTGACTGTCTGCTCTACCACCTGTGGCTCAGGTGGTAGAGCAGATAGCCAGTCTGCTTGCCAAATATCCTTGGGAAGGTACTAACCCCAAGTTGCTCTCCAATGCAGCCATCAGAATATGAATATGTGTGAATGTTAGATAGAAACACTTAGACAGAAAGAGTATTTAAAAAAAGTGCTGGTGTGAATGAGTCAAGTTGTGTAAATCACTTTGAGAGCTCAGTTAGCTTAGATATAAGAACCAGTCCATATTTACAGTGACTACGTCCCTTTAAAACCCAAACCATGAAATAACTGCCAGAAATCTTCATCTTTTGATAATGGAGTGTTTGTTGAACCCCAAGACAAAATATATATAAAAATATATCAAATTTTAATCTGCATATGAGTTTTAATTTGTATCACATTTGCTACATAACCCATATTTTTGCAATTTAGTCATTAAAAATGTTTCATGCAATTTAGATCATTTTTTGAGGGTAAAAAAAAGTCATGCTGATGATGTAGAAGTCTCAAAAACTCACAAAAACACATGTAGCAGATACGATACACTTGGCTTTAATTAAGCGCCATATGTCTGTTTGTGGTAACTCACCTGTGCGCTATCCTCAACTAGAGATCTAGGGCCCCCTGGATTTTTTTCATAGGGGTGGCCATGGGAGCCACTAAAAATATTGGGGTGGCATACCAAAGCCGAACCGTGCAGGGGCTCAGCGAATGGGAAGAGGTGATGGAAATTGTGAGTGACATACAAAGTGACACAATACGAATGAGAAAAATTGTATATGCAAGAATAAATAACAAATTATTGTTTCAACTCACTGTAAGATGTCTTCCTCTCTCTCTTGCGCCCACGTTTATTAAAAATATTATGAACATAGGACACGGGGGGTGGCGGCTAGTGAGTCTCTGCAAAACCCACACTAGGCACTTGCCAAACGAATCCAGGAAGGGCAGCCACCACTTCCTCCACCAACTTCCGTAGGACAGACAATGACTTAGGAACTGGCAGAACCGGCTGAAGACAGCAGCAGTTTTCCGCTGCTCTCCTGATCTCAGCACTGCCAGTTTTGTCAGGTCAGATGTTGCTAGGACTCTTTGCATGGTAACAAATGCTACAATTATTGATGCTAATAGAACCAAGCAAGCTAGACTGAATAAGAGGGTTGAAGAACAGGGGGTCTTCCCCCTGCTGGCATAAACCTCAGAGCAGAATCTTTTAACACATAACACTTTGGTTCAGAGTGGTAGAAGGATGAAATCCCTGAGATGTCCGTACCAGTCATCATTTCGATCCACATCTGTGGTTTGTGGTATAAGAAATGCTGAGCAGTCTGAAGACAAAAAGACCTAATGCAATTTTTTATGTCAATGAGTCGCTGTCCACCTTCCCACAGAGGTAACAAAAGTGCTTTGGTAAAAGTTGCCAAAAAAGGCAACCAGTCTCTTCTCTATTTCCTGCATCAGTGTATGTGAAGGCAGGAGCAGGAGCATACGGCATGGCAGATAACAGACAACCATCCCTAATGACTCTCCAGACAGGGACTGGTCTGCTGAGTCCCCTCCTATCTTCAACAAAACAGCAACTCAAAGCATGAAATATTGTTTTTTCCACAAACCTGCATCTTGAAGTGTCCTAAACAAATAATCCACTCTATCAAAAGGTTTTTCTTGATCTAACCAAAAAATCCAGCTTTTGAAGATGGAATTTTGACTTTAGATCACAGATTTAGACAGATCCAATTTGGCTCCAGTCATTTCCCAGCTCGTGACATTTGGATCCATTCACAGCAGCTTATTTTAGATTTACAATCTGTCTTCCTTATCTAAAATATTTCATCCTTTCAAAACTGTACTGAAATATCCTAAATCTGTAAAAGCCATTTGAGACATTTGTAATATGCTTAAATTTATGATAAATCTTTCCTTTTTTAGTTAAATATAAAACAGTGACTGTCAGGAAGCCCTCATCTATCAGTGAGGGCTGATATAGAAGCTTAAACTGGGAACATTAAAGCAGAGGGTTTTCTGTCTTTTTATTCAGTAATGGCAGAGATAATAAAATTCTTTATTATTATTTTTTGGAGTTAAAGTGAAAGTTAAAAAAAAATAGGCTAAAATGGTTGCAAACAGTGGGTTTTTTTGTCTTTTGGTTTTTGACGTCAAAACACTGATGTAAACTTTAGCCTGAGCGTGATAAACGTGCCTGACACACTCACTCATGTCCCAACAAGCAAATCTAGAGTTATTTAAGCACTGTTACACAACTCCACCTAGGAAGTGTACTGGAATTTTTTTTATCACATTAAAATACCCCATTAAAATTTTTTAAAGACGTATGAAGAAAGTTTTTAAATTTCATATGATGAGTTTTCACCTGCTTTCTTGAATTTTTTGTTATTTCTCAAAGATGAGGCAATTTTTAGTCCTGTGTCATGGTGCTGTCGGTCATTGCTCTATTTTAATAGTAGATAGTCTGTATATAACAATGGACATGTCAATTCCGTTAAATTTTATCTATAGAGCAAAAATCACAACAACATTTACCTTAAAGCGCAGTTGTTTTGATGATCTGGGAATGATGGCTGCTCATGTATGAATCTGACTGAGAAATCAAGAGACACTTAATGCTCACAGAGCAGTGACTTGTTACTCCTCTCATCCATCGCATGCAATGCAGCGAAGCGTGTTCGGACCACCACTCAATAAATGCATGGAAAACCCCACTAGGGTTTAAATACCTGGGACTCTTCAACAGTTGGTTTTTAGAACTGAGAAAGCCTCTGGGATGAGAGGTGAAAGTGCTTCACAAACCTTAAACAAGGCTAGTTGCTTACTTACTTACTTAGACTATCATGTCCTGGATATTCATCAAACCTACACAGGCATTCGGGTGAACGTTTGATGGAGTACTGCTGTGTGATCGAGTGAAAGTGCTTTTAATACCTAAAATGAATATAGAGGTACTTTATAATTGCCAGTCTATTTATCCTTTACTTATGACTCTTCTGTGCAGATGCTTCAAGCTGTTGCTTCACCGCCGACAACCTGTACAACTCCACTAAGATAAGATAAGATAAGATAAGATAGAACTTTATTAATCCCTCGGGTGGGTTCCTCTGGGAAATTCGACTTCCAAAAAGCACAGCAACGACCGAAGTTACAGTTACACTATTGCATCATAATGACGTATGTGTTGTATGCAATACGAAAGTTCCCTGATGCGGGGATTTAAAAACCCTGCCAGACAGCACAGTCGGGCAGAACAACACTGACAGAACAACAGTGAACACAGCACATTGAAACAGCTTCTGATCTACAAATTTCAACAGGTAAGCTCACTTACAATGTTCGTTTGGTTTTTTGACAGTGTTCATCTTGAGCAAAGAAGATCCTTGCTTTGTAACAGTAGAGAGCAATTTTTTAAAAATGCTATAAAAATGTAAATAGTAACAGAAACAAAATAAAGAAAGTATAAGATGAGTAGAAGTTCTGCTGAAAATCCAGCTGTGAGGATAATACAAATTATTTTCTGTGCTTTAGCAGATCTTAACTCAGTAAAAGATGGACTTCAAAATGAGCTACATGGCTGAGGAATGGAGCCTCAAGATGCCCAAGGGACTGGACTTGGAAGTTTCCCATCATCCAGTGACAATGAAGAGTGTGGTCAACCTCATCATTGCCATGGAGAGGTTAAAGACCAGCAAGTCAGAGCCAGTGCTGAGCACAGACTTCCAGGATGAAAACCTGCTTTCCATCATGCTGGAGAGCATTGTGGAAGGTAATCACAAGTTTAATACTGGAAAAACTCATAATGAGCCATTATCTCTTCTATAAAATATGAATTAGGTTTAGCTATTTTGAATTCTCTTTAGATTAATACACAAATAGTGTATCTTTCCATTTTACCATCCTAGTCATAAGTAGACAGAAATCTAGTTTAACACCATATTCAACCATGCATGTCTGTTTTTGTCCCAGAGCATAGTGTGATCGAGAGGACAGGTGCACCACCTCAGTTCACCAGCAGGGATGAGATTGAGTGCACTGTGACTGACAGCCAAAAGAGGAGCTTGGTTCTGGTCCAAAGCAGCATGGAGCTCCATGCAGTGATGCTGCAGGGAGGCAGTGATGACCGCAAAGGTAACTACATGTGACACTTAGACGTTTAAATAGTTGAAAATCATTAAAAATATTCAATCATCATCCATGTTGTTAGAAACATGAAGTAGAAAAGAACTAAAATGCCATAAAGTAGAAAGGATAGGTAGCTTGAATTTATTAAATTGATTCAATTGTGCCTCTAACATTTTCCTGCTTACGTACGCTGCCATGATTTATTAAAATGACCCTGTATCCATCACTCTCTCCACAGTGCACCTGAACATGTCGACCTACGCGCACCCTACACCCATCGCTGAGACCAGGCCTGTCGCTCTGGGCATCAAAGGCACAAACCTCTATCTGTCTTGTCACGAGGATGACGACAAGCCAACCCTCCACCTGGAGGTAAACTTCTTTCAGGAATCTCACATGAAAAGCACACCATTTGTTATAATCTATAAGACACTGCACACATATAGGTGAATTAATATTTGATATCAGGCCTAATTTTGTTGACTGAAACTCTCTGACATGGATGTTTGCTCTTCTCAGGAGGTGACGGATAAAAACAGTCTGACAAGGATAAGCGCTGAAAGCGACATGGTGCGATTTCTCTTCTATAAACGCGACACTGGGCTCAGCATCAGCTCTCTCATGTCTGTCCGCTGCCCCAACTGGTACATCAGCACAGCGCAGGACGACGACCAGGTGGTGGAAGTGTGTCAGGAGACCGCCCCACGCTACAGAAGCTTCAACATCCAGCGCCAGAGTTAAAACCCATTAAGGATTCCCAAGATGAATTTTGGAGCTCTATTTGCGCTCCAGTTTGACCTTCTTAAAGTATGTGCTAGGTACATAAATTGGAATAATTAATGATGTAAAGTTACATCACAAGGTAGCATCATTGTGCTCTCTGAGCATCTGGTGTGTAGTTATTAATCAATAATTTAACATACTGTTGATGCTTTTATATATGTATTTATTCATCTATTTATGCTATTGCAAGATGTTAATTATTTGTTTGGTTGTTTGTTTTTACAAACAAGTATTTAAATGATCTAACAATCTGAAATAAATTTTTTATTCCCAATTTATATTTGTGGCTGATATATTCTTTAAATATCTGGTAATCCACTCAAATAGGGATAAATAACAGACAATAACAGTCTCTCACCACAACATACAGCAAAGTTCACAAAATGTTATTTGTGAAAATAGTCAGAAATCAACCACTGTTCCTCAGCTCCGTGCAACGCGGTGTTCTGTAATAAACCCCGAGTCAGAATAGAGCCGATGACACCGACAGGCTACACACTGATCAGTACAGCCGGTTCTGTGATTGGCAACTAAACAGACATTAACCATCATAACCCTGATCACTTTCTGCCCAACTTATTGGACAGGCAGATCACTTTATCTATCAGACTCTGCTGATCCAAGCACAGATACCTTGTGCAATAAATCTTTACAATGCAAGATTTCTGTTCTGATATGAGTTTATTTAAACTCTGCCCAATCCAACACATTGTGTGCACATTAAGCCACTTTATTGCAGTGTCTCCTACACGTTTCACTCTGTTACGGTGAGAAATTTGTTGGGTTTCTGACATTTATTTTATATATTTAGTAAACTACTTTTATTTTCTTATTTTTCTTAATCCAATTCATTGAGTCATCTGGCTAAACTCACTGGAGTTACTTACTAGAGCCATTTAATGGTATTTTATTCAGTTTTTGCTTTGATATTTTGCTTACTGAGCTCCTTCAATTTTACTATATATCCTGTATTTAATTAAGCATTTTTTTCCTGTTCTGAGATTTTTTTTCTATGTAGTCTACCTTAATAATTTATCTTATCATGTATGATCTTAGCCTACCTTCTTCTTCCTGTTCATTTTACTAGCGATGGGCAAACAATTCAATGGTACATTGTCGCCACCAAGTGGCAGAGTGGACTAAAAGCATTCTTACCAAACAAATTAGTCTGTCTAAATCAGTGTATCTTAGTTTTTGTTTGCAGATACGATACACTTGGCTTTAATTAAGCGCCATATGTCTGTTTGTGGTAACTCACCTGTGCGCTATCCTCAACTAGAGATCTAGGGCCCCCTGGATTTTTTTCATAGGGGTGGCCATGGGAGCCACTAAAAATATTGGGGTGGCATACCAAAGCCGAACCGTGCAGGGGCTCAGCGAATGGGAAGAGGTGATGGAAATTGTGAGTGACATACAAAGTGACACAATACGAATGAGAAAAATTGTATATGCAAGAATAAATAACAAATTATTGTTTCAACTCACTGTAAGATGTCTTCCTCTCTCTCTTGCGCCCACGTTTATTAAAAATATTATGAACATAGGACACGGGAGATGTAAAGAGAGGAACTAGTTTAGGACATCCAAACCACAAATGTTGCAAGGTCTCCTCAGCTTGAAAAAAATACAAGCTTATAATCTTTGACTGTCTGCTCTACCACCTGTGGCTCAGGTGGTAGAGCAGATAGCCAGTCTGCTTGCCAAATATCCTTGGGAAGGTACTAACCCCAAGTTGCTCTCCAATGCAGCCATCAGAATATGAATATGTGTGAATGTTAGATAGAAACACTTAGACAGAAAGAGTATTTTAAAAAATTGCTGGTGTGAATGAGTCAAGTTGTGTAAATCACTTTGAGAGCTCAGTTAGCTTAGATATAAGAACCAGTCCATATTTACAGTGACTACGTTCCTTTAAAACCCAAACCATGAAATAACTGCCAGAAATCTTCATCTTTTGATAATGGAGTGTTTGTTGAACCCCAAGACAAAATATATATAAAAATATATCAAATTTTAATCTGCATATGAGTTTTAATTTGTATCACATTTGCTACATAACCCATATTTTTGCAATTTAGTCATTAAAAATGTTTCATGCAATTTAGATCATTTTTTGAGGGTAAAAAAAAGTCATGCTGATGATGTAGAAGTCTCAAAAACTCACAAAAACACATGTAGCAGATACGATACACTTGGCTTTAATTAAGCGCCATATGTCTGTTTGTGGTAACTCACCTGTGCGCTATCCTCAACTAGAGATCCAAGGCCCCCTGGATTTTTTTCATAGGGGTGGCCATGGGAGCCACTAAAAATATTGGGGTGGCATACCAAAGCCGAACCGTGCAGGGGCTCAGCGAATGGGAAGAGGTGATGGAAATTGTGAGTGACATACAAAGTGACACAATACGAATGAGAAAAATTGTATATGCAAGAATAAATAACAAATTATTGTTTCAACTCACTGTAAGATGTCTTCCTCTCTCTCTTGCGCCCACGTTTATTAAAAATATTATGAACATAGGACACGGGGGGTGGCGGCTAGTGAGTCTCTGCAAAACCCACACTAGGCACTTGCCAAACGAATCCAGGAAGGGCAGCCACCACTTCCTCCACCAACTTCCGTAGGACAGACAATGACTTAGGAACTGGCAGAACCGGCTGAAGACAGCAGCAGTTTTCCGCTGCTCTCCTGATCTCAGCACTGCCAGTTTTGTCAGGTCAGATGTTGCTAGGACTCTTTGCATGGTAACAAATGCTACAATTATTGATGCTAATAGAACCAAGCAAGCTAGACTGAATAAGAGGGTTGAAGAACAGGGGGTCTTCCCCCTGCTGGCATAAACCTCAGAGCAGAATCTTTTAACACATAACACTTTGGTTCAGAGTGGTAGAAGGATGAAATCCCTGAGATGTCCGTACCAGTCATCATTTCGATCCACATCTGTGGTTTGGGGTATAAGAAATGCTGAGCAGTCTGAAGACAAAAAGACCTAATGCAATTTTTTATGTCAATGAGTCGCTGTCCACCTTCCCACAGAGGTAACAAAAGTGCTTTGGTAAAAGTTGCCAAAAAAGGCAACCAGTCTCTTCTCTATTTCCTGCATCAGTGTATGTGAAGGCAGGAGCAGGAGCATACGGCATGGCAGATAACAGACAACCATCCCTAATGACTCTCCAGACAGGGACTGGTCTGCTGAGTCCCCTCCTATCTTCAACAAAACAGCAACTCAAAGCATGAAATATTGTTTTTTCCACAAACCTGCATCTTGAAGTGTCCTAAACAAATAATCCACTCTATCAAAAGGTTTTTCTTGATCTAACCAAAAAATCCAGCTTTTGAAGATGGAATTTTGACTTTAGATCACAGATTTAGACAGATCCAATTTGGCTCCAGTCATTTCCCAGCTCGTGACATTTGGATCCATTCACAGCAGCTTATTTTAGATTTACAATCTGTCTTCCTTATCTAAAATATTTCATCCTTTCAAAACTGTACTGAAATATCCTAAATCTGTAAAAGCCATTTGAGACATTTGTAATATGCTTAAATTTATGATAAATCTTTCCTTTTTTAGTTAAATATAAAACAGTGACTGTCAGGAAGCCCTCATCTATCAGTGAGGGCTGATATAGAAGCTTAAACTGGGAACATTAAAGCAGAGGGTTTTCTGTCTTTTTATTCAGTAATGGCAGAGATAATAAAATTCTTTATTATTATTTTTTGGAGTTAAAGTGAAAGTTAAAAAAAAATAGGCTAAAATGGTTGCAAACAGTGGGTTTTTTTGTCTTTTGGTTTTTGACGTCAAAACACTGATGTAAACTTTAGCCTGAGCGTGATAAACGTGCCTGACACACTCACTCATGTCCCAACAAGCAAATCTAGAGTTATTTAAGCACTGTTACACAACTCCACCTAGGAAGTGTACTGGAATTTTTTTTATCACATTAAAATACCCCATTAAAATTTTTTAAAGACGTATGAAGAAAGTTTTTAAATTTCATATGATGAGTTTTCACCTGCTTTCTTGAATTTTTTGTTATTTCTCAAAGATGAGGCAATTTTTAGTCCTGTGTCATGGTGCTGTCGGTCATTGCTCTATTTTAATAGTAGATAGTCTGTATATAACAATGGACATGTCAATTCCGTTAAATTTTATCTATAGAGCAAAAATCACAACAACATTTACCTTAAAGCGCAGTTGTTTTGATGATCTGGGAATGATGGCTGCTCATGTATGAATCTGACTGAGAAATCAAGAGACACTTAATGCTCACAGAGCAGTGACTTGTTACTCCTCTCATCCATCGCATGCAATGCAGCGAAGCGTGTTCGGACCACCACTCAATAAATGCATGGAAAACCCCACTAGGGTTTAAATACCTGGGACTCTTCAACAGTTGGTTTTTAGAACTGAGAAAGCCTCTGGGATGAGAGGTGAAAGTGCTTCACAAACCTTAAACAAGGCTAGTTGCTTACTTACTTACTTAGACTATCATGTCCTGGATATTCATCAAACCTACACAGGCATTCGGGTGAACGTTTGATGGAGTACTGCTGTGTGATCGAGTGAAAGTGCTTTTAATACCTAAAATGAATATAGAGGTACTTTATAATTGCCAGTCTATTTATCCTTTACTTATGACTCTTCTGTGCAGATGCTTCAAGCTGTTGCTTCACCGCCGACAACCTGTACAACTCCACTATTGCATCATAATGACGTATGTGTTGTATGCAATACGAAAGTTCCCTGATGCGGGGATTTAAAAACCCTGCCAGACAGCACAGTCGGGCAGAACAACACTGACAGAACAACAGTGAACACAGCACATTGAAACAGCTTCTGATCTACAAATTTCAACAGGTAAGCTCACTTACAATGTTCGTTTGGTTTTTTGACAGTGTTCATCTTGAGCAAAGAAGATCCTTGCTTTGTAACAGTAGAGAGCAATTTTTTAAAAATGCTATAAAAATGTAAATAGTAACAGAAACAAAATAAAGAAAGTATAAGATGAGTAGAAGTTCTGCTGAAAATCCAGCTGTGAGGATAATACAAATTATTTTCTGTGCTTTAGCAGATCTTAACTCAGTAAAAGATGGACTTCAAAATGAGCTACATGGCTGAGGAATGGAGCCTCAAGATGCCCAAGGGACTGGACTTGGAAGTTTCCCATCATCCAGTGACAATGAAGAGTGTGGTCAACCTCATCATTGCCATGGAGAGGTTAAAGACCAGCAAGTCAGAGCCAGTGCTGAGCACAGACTTCCAGGATGAAAACCTGCTTTCCATCATGCTGGAGAGCATTGTGGAAGGTAATCACAAGTTTAATACTGGAAAAACTCATAATGAGCCATTATCTCTTCTATAAAATATGAATTAGGTTTAGCTATTTTGAATTCTCTTTAGATTAATACACAAATAGTGTATCTTTCCATTTTACCATCCTAGTCATAAGTAGACAGAAATCTAGTTTAACACCATATTCAACCATGCATGTCTGTTTTTGTCCCAGAGCATAGTGTGATCGAGAGGACAGGTGCACCACCTCAGTTCACCAGCAGGGATGAGATTGAGTGCACTGTGACTGACAGCCAAAAGAGGAGCTTGGTTCTGGTCCAAAGCAGCATGGAGCTCCATGCAGTGATGCTGCAGGGAGGCAGTGATGACCGCAAAGGTAACTACATGTGACACTTAGACGTTTAAATAGTTGAAAATCATTAAAAATATTCAATCATCATCCATGTTGTTAGAAACATGAAGTAGAAAAGAACTAAAATGCCATAAAGTAGAAAGGATAGGTAGCTTGAATTTATTAAATTGATTCAATTGTGCCTCTAACATTTTCCTGCTTACGTACGCTGCCATGATTTATTAAAATGACCCTGTATCCATCACTCTCTCCACAGTGCACCTGAACATGTCGACCTACGCGCACCCTACACCCATCGCTGAGACCAGGCCTGTCGCTCTGGGCATCAAAGGCACAAACCTCTATCTGTCTTGTCACGAGGATGACGACAAGCCAACCCTCCACCTGGAGGTAAACTTCTTTCAGGAATCTCACATGAAAAGCACACCATTTGTTATAATCTATAAGACACTGCACACATATAGGTGAATTAATATTTGATATCAGGCCTAATTTTGTTGACTGAAACTCTCTGACATGGATGTTTGCTCTTCTCAGGAGGTGACGGATAAAAACAGTCTGACAAGGATAAGCGCTGAAAGCGACATGGTGCGATTTCTCTTCTATAAACGCGACACTGGGCTCAGCATCAGCTCTCTCATGTCTGTCCGCTGCCCCAACTGGTACATCAGCACAGCGCAGGACGACGACCAGGTGGTGGAAGTGTGTCAGGAGACCGCCCCACGCTACAGAAGCTTCAACATCCAGCGCCAGAGTTAAAACCCATTAAGGATTCCCAAGATGAATTTTGGAGCTCTATTTGCGCTCCAGTTTGACCTTCTTAAAGTATGTGCTAGGTACATAAATTGGAATAATTAATGATGTAAAGTTACATCACAAGGTAGCATCATTGTGCTCTCTGAGCATCTGGTGTGTAGTTATTAATCAATAATTTAACATACTGTTGATGCTTTTATATATGTATTTATTCATCTATTTATGCTATTGCAAGATGTTAATTATTTGTTTGGTTGTTTGTTTTTACAAACAAGTATTTAAATGATCTAACAATCTGAAATAAATTTTTTATTCCCAATTTATATTTGTGGCTGATATATTCTTTAAATATCTGGTAATCCACTCAAATAGGGATAAATAACAGACAATAACAGTCTCTCACCACAACATACAGCAAAGTTCACAAAATGTTATTTGTGAAAATAGTCAGAAATCAACCACTGTTCCTCAGCTCCGTGCAACGCGGTGTTCTGTAATAAACCCCGAGTCAGAATAGAGCCGATGACACCGACAGGCTACACACTGATCAGTACAGCCGGTTCTGTGATTGGCAACTAAACAGACATTAACCATCATAACCCTGATCACTTTCTGCCCAACTTATTGGACAGGCAGATCACTTTATCTATCAGACTCTGCTGATCCAAGCACAGATACCTTGTGCAATAAATCTTTACAATGCAAGATTTCTGTTCTGATATGAGTTTATTTAAACTCTGCCCAATCCAACACATTGTGTGCACATTAAGCCACTTTATTGCAGTGTCTCCTACACGTTTCACTCTGTTACGGTGAGAAATTTGTTGGGTTTCTGACATTTATTTTATATATTTAGTAAACTACTTTTATTTTCTTATTTTTCTTAATCCAATTCATTGAGTCATCTGGCTAAACTCACTGGAGTTACTTACTAGAGCCATTTAATGGTATTTTATTCAGTTTTTGCTTTGATATTTTGCTTACTGAGCTCCTTCAATTTTACTATATATCCTGTATTTAATTAAGCATTTTTTTCCTGTTCTGAGATTTTTTTTTCTATGTAGTCTACCTTAATAATTTATCTTATCATGTATGATCTTAGCCTACCTTCTTCTTCCTGTTCATTTTACTAGCGATGGGCAAACAATTCAATGGTACATTGTCGCCACCAAGTGGCAGAGTGGACTAAAAGCATTCTTACCAAACAAATTAGTCTGTCTAAATCAGTGTATCTTAGTTTTTGTTTGTTTGGTGCCTGGACTTAACTGCTAATTGTCTACAATTGATTATGTATGACTTTGACTTATAAGGGATACAACGTCTTCCCAGACGCCATTATGTTGTCCTGCCTTTAATTTTTTTAAATTTGGATCACTAAGTAATTTAAAATAAAACCTATGTTTCCAAAAAAACCTCTCATTTCAGTCTCCACTTTAATGAGCTGTATCGTACCTTCTTATTTATGTCGTCTACGGTGATATTTTGAAGAGTTTTTATACAAAGTTTGGTCATATAATAAAGCACAGCTGACACATCATGTCCAGGAAATGGTGCGCCTGCCTTTCATTCATTTGCACAGATGATTTCTGCTCTAATCAGCGCAGGAGTTTTGCGCAAGTGTGTTGTTTTCCCCCGAAATTTCAAATCATCCAATCAGAGAAAGGAGGCGTTAACTCCCGGCAATTTCGAAAGCGGATGCGCGAGCGCAGTTATTATGGGCGACGTTAACGTGTTTGAAACACGTTTGTTTAGCTGATTTCTACAAACTTATACGACGAAAACAATTTCTATTAGAAATGGAAGAAGGGGAATCCGAGCCAGTGCTTTCCAGAAAAGGTTAGCGAGTTTATTAAGTTCCATAAAAGCTAGCAAAGTTTAAACGGTTAACAAGACGTTATGGCTGCGACTTAGGAAACGTTAACTTACAGTACAGTTAGTATTAGCAATTCAGGGTGGAAGAAGACGGATAGAGTTAAGTGGCTGGTAACACTAAAAAGTGACTTTTATCCGCAGCTGAGGTGCCTTTTGAGTATTTTAACCGACCTTCCTAATGGCGGTCTGTCCATGCAGGAGTCTGCTTTGTTTGTTTTGTTTAACACGTACAATTCATATTCATGCTTTCATAGCATTGTCCCGGTCAATTCCCTCATTGTATCAACAACAAATTACGAACTACATATTCTTTTACAATGTATAAATAACTGGTCTGACATTAATAAATAGAAGATTGATTCTTAAATAAAGTTTGAGATCCTAGATAGTGTAACAGCCAAAATGATTTAATGCATGACTGTGAAAATGGCAAGGAAACTCTGGACCTGTTGGAATTTATTATATAACCAATTTATAACCATACAATCACCCTGTTCTCACTTCTGTATGTGTAACAAGCACAAAACGTGCTATTGCTATCTTTCCTGTATTCAAAACAGTGGTCGAAGACGTACATGTGTGGGACTCACAATGATTTCCCTCACTCACTGAAATGGCATCTTAGGCACCTTTATAATCTTATTATGACCCACAATCCCACTTTTGATTTCTGTTTTATTCTCAGTTAGCTCAGAATAAGTGGATTGGAACATTTTTATTGTTTCATTTTCACGCATTGTGGGTACTTGTTCTTGCAGGAGCAAAGACAGGGAGCGCCACATGTAATGTACTCACATTAATAAAGCACATTTCTAGTCTTACTGACCACTCAAAGAGGTTCTAAGTCCCACTTTAATTCTACATTCATACACCACTTATCTGTACACTTTCAAGCACTTTAACATCCACAGCAAATTTAGAATCACCAATTAACCTAACATGAATGTCTTTTAGCCAGAGCACCTAGAGAAAATAAAGAGGACTGAGGACCAACTGCTTGTTCTGAGTGTTTACATCTCTATAAACCTATGACCTCTGTTCTGTATGTGAACCACATATAGTTATACTAGATAAGATAAGAGAGATAAGATAAGATAAAACATTATCAATCCCTCGGGTGGGTTCCTCTGGGAAATTCGGTTTCCAAAAGCACAGCACCGACAGAAGTTACAGTTACAGAATATTATATATATATATATATATATATATATATATATATATATATAAACACACACACACACATATATAAATAAGATATACGAAGGGGATAAATAGGAATAAAAATACAAGTGAATTGCACATTTCAAGTATTGAGGTCTATTGCACCGTTGACTATTAACAAAAGTATTGCACAAAAGGTATTGCACAGTGAAGTGAAGTACTACTATGCTCCTACACTGTTTGGAGATTTTCCCATGATCCTTCAAAGACCAGCAGGTGTCAGCCTCTGCTTGAACCTGCACAAATGTGGTGGGAACACATATGTTTCGTATTACAATTTCAAGATCCCTCTTGAACTCTCTCTCTTAAAATATACACACATATATGACATGTACAATTTCAACCGTCCCCAAAACCACCATTTTCATTGATTTGACCCAGAATAGCATCAAAGTACAAAACTTTTTTTTATCACCTCCCCATTCAACTAAAATATTCCCATGTATTTGTATATATATTGTATATATTGCTATAGCGAACAGCCAAACCAAGAACAACACAAACAACAAATACATGATGTTGCTTCGTACTAATCCTTTAGAATTTTCAGTTCAGGCATTTCATGAATCTCAAGTTTGGCGTTTACATGTGAGTATAGTGAAAAATCTTTATTTGATGGTGCTTAATTCCTGTATGTTTTCTGTCACAGAGATCCGTAAGCAGAAGCTAATGGAATATCTGGCAGCAAAAGGAAAGCTGAAGCTACCTGAAGCAAGGTAAGAATAAAACTGCATGTGGAAAAAAATGTTTTATGAAATGTTGCTGGGTGTTGAAAGGAGACAGCCCATCACCAGGAATTTATTATCTGGGACTGTGCCAGGTTTAGAACTGAAGAGGCCTCTTGGATGCAGTGTTGATTTTGAGAGCTAATTTTGATTACGTTTTAGTCAAGCTGTTTTGAGTAAAACGTCATTTAGTTTTAGCCATAAATTATTTAAGTTTTAGTTGTCTAAATATAAGATTAAAGTAGACTAAATCTAAAGTTGAATCTGGTGAATAAAATATAAAGCATAAAAAGTTTCTCGTGTTTTTACTGGTGAGAGTTGCTCCACACGGTTTAAAACGAGTCTTATTGTCCTTGACATCAAATGCAAAACGTGTCTGTAAGTATGCTCTCTCTTACTTGCAGGCGTTGGCTCTTTTTTTTTTCCATGAGAAACATGAGCATGGGCACTCCAACCTGTTTGTTGAGGCAGATCAAATTGTACATGTCTAACATTGTTTGACTGATTGGATCACTTCCAAACTCATTCCACTTTTCATTTTGTTATTAAATATTATCAAGTGTCAGTACATTTCATTATAGTTTTTGTCCTTGTGTATGAGTTTTTATTTAGTTATCATTGTTTTCTCTTGCATTAGAATCAAAATCTCAAAAAAAAAGCCCAGTTAACCTCTTTTCAAACACCCAAGAAAATGTGAGAATGAAACACTCCCCTATGGGTATATATGGTAATCCATATAACAAATCAGACTGATTTTTTTCTGGGATTTAAATCCCCCACAAAGTCTCAAATCTTTCATATTTTTAAAGTATAAAAATAAATAAAACATCTAAGCAGTGAACATTGCATCTATCTATGTAGATATATCATAAACCTATTGACCTATATTTGCATATACTTATTTACAAATCCACATTCCATTTAATAAAACAAAAAGAGGTCCATTGGGTTCATGGATTTTATGTGCACTGACCATGAGTCAATGAAACCAAATAATTGTAATTATTTTTTGTGTTGTATGAACAGATGAATGATAAACATAGGGAGAAAATAAATTCTTACCACAGACTTTAACAAAAATAAAATCAGTTAATGATCAACTCTAAAAGGATATCTGGTCATCATTTGGAAATTGTTGAAGCTCATTTTCTGTTTTGATAAATTAAGTAACTGATGTTTCACTCTTTAGGTCAAACCTAATTGGAAACTCTGTGAGTAAGAAGCCTGTGACATCTACACAAAAGGTACAGCTTGAATGCACGAACTGTTACTCACAAATCTGACAACAAAATCTTTAAATAATTCAGTGTCAGCGAAGGAATCTGAAACAGTTTGTTGGCTGGACAGAGATGCTGTTTGGAATCAGGCTAGTGTTGATTCCCTTTTTGTTAATTCGTAGTTTTTCTTTCACAGGTTGTTGCAGGAAAAGAAAACAAAGCTCCAGTTGACGGATTCAAGCGTAATATCACAAAAGGTCAAAGCGTGACAGCTCAGGCCAGTCGAGGCCCTGAAAAGAAAGCATTTGGTGTCAGTAACAAAGGAAATGTAAACGGCAATATACTGACGGCACAGCAGAACAACAGTCGTCCAGCACAGCCAAAACATAATCGAAACCCTTCGCTCACCAGAACATACAGTGTTGTGTCCTTCAAACCTCACCTGAATGGAGCCGGCCATGTCAACAAGCAGGCAAATGCAGGAATTCAAACTTCAGGCAAAGCCCCTTTAAACACAGCTCATACAGTCAGAGTCAAATCAAAAAGCAAATTCAGCTTTGGCCCAAGTTCTGCCATATCAGGTCCAACGATGACGATCAGTACCAGGATTAGTCTTGGCCCCCTTGTCAAAACAAAAACAGGACTTACTCCTGCAGTGATCCAGTCAAGAGCCACAAAGCCAAGCCTACCACATACCTCTGTCACTGCAGCTAGTACAACTACCACAAATCAAATTGCGAAGAAGGTGCAATCCAGCAGCAAGTCAACAACGTCTGTTTCGCAGAGGTTTGCTGCAAATATTTCTTCAACTATGGGAGCTAAGAATAAAGTTCAGGGTCAAAACAAACTTAACTCTAAACCTGTTCTAGGTAGTCATTCTCAGCCATCTAAAAGTCAGTTATCAAGTGGACTGAAAACAACATACACATCTCTCAAGTGCACGGTTGCGTCTTTTAAGCCAGAGGTAAGAGTAGCAGCAAAAAAATCAACTGGTCAGCCTGCAAACAAGTCCACAAAGCCAAGAACTGAACCTAAAGGGGAGAAGAGCCAGCCATGCAAAGCTGCCTTCCAAACATTCTCGAGGCCAGCTACCACATGCAACTCTCGACCTGTCGGTGAGCCTGCTGTGACTGATACAGGAAGGAAAACCAAGATAACTAAAGAGACAGCTGGCAAGACAGAAAATCGTGCTTCAAATGCTCCTCCGCTCAAATCTGGTGTAAAAAGTAGAGTCGCTCCACTTATTTCACAGACAGTCCCGCCACCTTCCAGGACCGTCCGTCTCACAGGCCAAGCCACAAACACGAAGACCCCAAAAGTCCAGAGTAAGGTCTTTCCTCAGACTGAGGGAAAGAAACTGACTGCTGCCCAGGTGGAAAGAATGTAAGTAGAACAGTACAGGTAACTGTACTACAAAATTGTGACATGGTACAGTTTGCTAGATTTCCAATGTAGTTCACAGTGGGATTAAGTTTGCCTTGTGACTTCGGCCCCAGTGACCTCAGTTCTTTCTGTATGTGATGAACACCAAAAGTTATCTGTAGGACGAGATAACTTTTCAGTATTAGTGACTGACTTTATTTGGCTTAAGCAGATCCAAATATAAAAACTATTATCTCGATCGATCACGGATCGATTTCTAGGTCAGTTTGTCACTGTAGACATTCCAAGCTCTGTTTTCATAGTTACATGTAATATTGCTCATTAATAACTCATCTCATTTTGACATAAAGGAAAAAACTGCAGGAATGGCGGGAGTCCAAAGGCATTACCTACAAACGTCCTCCAATGCAAGGCAAACCTCAGGTCAGGCGCACGGTCTCAGTGCCTCAGCCTTTCTGGGCCTCCATGACTGAAGAAGATGAGGCCTACTCCCTCATCTGTGCTGTAGATAGATCCCTGGCTGACTGCCTCAAGTTACTGAGAGAGGTGTGTGTGTTGTATTTGATTTGATTCAGTATCACTTTTCATTTAACTGCTCACCTGAAGTTGTGTAGTAAACACAGAGAACAGACTTGAAAGTTTGTCGTCTCGGTGTAGTCATTAGATAAAGTAAGAAAAATGCATTTGATACAGAAAATATTGTCTCACCTTGTTTGAAAGCAGATGTGCTTTTACCTGGTAAAACTTACAAGAAGAATATAACAGGACATCAGAGAATTTCAACCCCTACATTTAACTTTTTCTCACACCGGGTTAGTCATTACGTAATGGTAGTGTAAAAAAGTTATGACTAAAGATAAACATAAAATAAACTCTTTGGAGTATCCTGCCAGTTACTTGAGAACACGTTTCACACCTGCAGGGTTGCCGAGACCAGGTGAAGGAGGTTCTCTCCCGCCTGCCTGCTGTTTCCCAGAAATTTGCGAAATATTGGATCTGTCAAGTCCGCCTCATGGAGCAAGAAGGAAACTTCGATGTCCTACCCATGTTCGAAGAGGCTGTTCGTCTTGTGTTGGAGGTAAGGCAACAGTGATATTCAGACTCTCAAGGTCTTTTATGTATTAAAAAAGCATCTTCCTCTTCCATCTGTAGTCTTGTGCACACCTACATAAACAAAACAGGGCTCACTCAGAGAAAACGAAATTTTATAATATAACAGAGGCCAAAAATAGCATAGCAAATCTTAACTTAAATGACTCTGTTGTTGATGCATCAGTGTGGGGTTTTCAGCATTTTTGGGGGGTGGGTGGGGAGGGGGGTTATGTCATGCATCCTGTTTGTCTTTAGTGCAGTATTCCAGATAACTCAGAGGCCAGAATTAAGTGAGTTCCAGTATCACTGTTCGGGGAAAAAAAAACAGGTTTTTGTTCGGCTTCTTAGCTAGGTAGAGCAGTTCAAACACAACACTGCTGCAGCATGTTCATGGATAGAGGCTGATCAGTGGTCTGCGTAGCTTATTTAGCGAGTCACAAATACACATTCCAACTAGTAGCTTGGAAATTCTGACTGCATTTGGAAAACTGTCTTTCTCTTTAATCAAGTTTTCCTTTTATAGAAACGTTTGTATATGTTAGTCACTTTTCATTTTTAATTGGTCTAGCATGAAATTGTGCCATATAAACAAATTTAAACTTGATACGCGTATAGTTAACTTTAGCTCAGAGCAGGATGTGAAGAGTTTGTCATCTCTGGGGAAAGCTTTCCAGTAATGTATAATAATCCTGTTTTCCTGTAATTGTATTTTGTTGTAGCCAGTAGATGAGCTGCGGATCGTGGTGTTTGACATTCTGAAGAAAAAGGACGAGATCCAAGGTAACTCACCTTCATGACCTTGGTGGGGGCAGCGGCAGCGTTAAGATTTACAATAGATAACTTTAGTTCTTAGATAAGGGGTGTCAAACTCATTTAATTCATGGGGAACATACAGCCTAATATGAAATTAAAACTGTTGCATAATAATATACGTTTCCTTCCTTTTAAACAAAAATACGACCATGAATGTTATTTAAAATATGCACATTTAATAAGATGCACATTTTTAGAGTATATGATTACCAGTCTGAGGTACTGGTATGGTATCCAAAGCCTGGGTATTGTCTTTGTCATTGGAAGTGTAAATGTGCAGCTACTAAATGCACACATTTTCTACATCAAATCAAGTCCTGTTAATTCTTGCAGGATATTTCCCCCAATTAAATTTAGTAAAACCCACATTTTCATGTTGTTTTCAGCTAAAGAACAGGACAAAGAGGTCGAACATATTCCAACACCTGAAAACACTCCAGACTGTGGCAGCAATCCACTGATGACCCCCAAACCTGTCAGAGCGCTCATTTATGGGGAGAGAGGAGAGTCGTCTGTGGTCAAGTACAAGATCACGGCAACCCCTGGGTATGTTCGAGTCATCGTGTCATTTTCTCCATGTTACTGTTCTCTGATGTATTTGTTTGGTCGCTCAAAATTTTTTAGCATTAGTTCAGCTCTAATCTGTTTGATGACAGAGCCCATGAGTTGTAAGCTACTGAGATTATGAGCCATCGACTTTTCATGATAACAACGCCAACGGCTCGTTTCCTTTTTTGCATTCACGCGGAAATAAAAGCATTGCATAGTTAATAATGGGGGGGATTTCTGAATCAGTTTGCAAAGAGCATGAAGAGAAGAACAAAATGTGGGGAAAATGGGACATTGTCAGTCAATCCCATTTAATAATCTCAAGGCACACTCTAGATTATGTGTGCCAAGTTTACTGTGTTCTGTAGATACTGTGAGTAATGTAAATCTATATAAAGAGTGTTTGTCGTGCTCCTTTGAACACTGTCCCGCAGACAACTTTTAAGAGATCACTCACTAAAATCACTGCTGGATGCACAGTTTGAGAAAGGCTAAGTTGTTGTGTTGCTTTGTCATTTGAGTGTAAATATTGAAATGAGCTACACCCAGGCTCTGTGCCCTCAGCTAGAAAAGCTGCTTTGCTCCTGCCGTGTGTCTCTGGCAATAAGATATTTCCTCGTT
This sequence comes from Rhamphochromis longiceps, assembly GCF_057381845.1. Lineage (NCBI taxonomy): Eukaryota > Metazoa > Chordata > Actinopteri > Cichliformes > Cichlidae > Rhamphochromis > Rhamphochromis longiceps. The sequence continues at coordinate 40,146,385 of NC_140568.1, read as the reverse complement.
GTTTTTTATTCGCGTAGGGAAGCACGCTTCACAATACTGAGCTGTTCTCTTCACATAAATTAAATCCAGTTTTCTTAGTCGTCCGTTCGTTGACCGTGGGTTGTCTCCCATGACTTACCGGAGTCTTTCAGTCCTGCTCTGACACATTGAAATGACATGTTTGAACCATTCAAACCGTCCTGTGTTTTTGTTTGTTGTTTTTTTATTCTCGACCCATTTTTGCAGCTAAGTAACTTCTTCATGCAAGATATAGATTTGTTCTTATGGTCCTTATGCTATTATTTTATTTCTTCAAACAATAAAGTGTACACAGTGATGTAAAATTAGCTTTTAAAACCTGTGTATGTTGCGTGTATGGTGCTGCGGTAATCCGTGCATATATTTAGAACTAAACAACAGCATTTATCAAAAGAGGTCCAAAAGCAAACACTCCACTAAAACAGGGTCAGATAATTCTTTAAGTGATGTTGATATTATAATAATGATACTGTTAATTTGTGTTCAGGCTGCTGTAGAAACACATGTTAAACACAGTAAGCTGTAATGTTAGAACCTTTTTCACTGATCTGTGTGCTTTATTTGGTTTCACCTTTTTCCTTATTCTGTTTGAAGTATGCTTTTTGTTTTAATCACAAGTCAGAAGCAATAAGAAAGAAAAAATATGCACAATGAGAATCATATCCAAGCAGCTTAACAAAGAAATGATGAGTTATTTACAGTTTTTACAGCAAGATGTTTTTTTTTTCCTGTGGATTATAATTAATTATGTTTTATCTTCACTTAGTGGCCCTCCAAGTCAACAGAGAGAGTCAGTAAAGGTCAACGGTCAGGAGATTCGCTTCTTCACCCCGGTTAGGCGGTCAGTGCGAATCGAGAGAGCCTCGCTCCGATACCCCTCTCCCCTTCAGGACCACGACCTGTGCGTTAACTCGTACAATGACCTGCTCTGTGAGGACGAGAAAGAAAGAAGTGAAGAGCAAACGGATTGGGAACCCAGCCCGTCTGAAAGTGGTGCACCAGTGTACGTTTACAGAGAAAACGAGGCGCTCAAAGACAAAGTGGTTGTCCAGCTAGTCTGTGACGACGATGATTAGCTTCAGTGGTTTATCAATATTACACCATTTGTTACTTTTAATGTGGAAGGGAGGGTGAAAAAAAATTTAGTCTGCATGCTTCGATGCTTTCACCCTTCTGTGATTTGAGAATATGAGTTTCCTTGT